>NC_083896.1:33697884-34322884 GCF_032452875.1 Bos javanicus
TGCATCAGCTGAGCCTGTCTGACCTCCCCCACTGACTTCCAAGAACCAGGGTGTTCAAGACCCTGTAAGAAAAATGTGGCCAGTCATTTGGTTAGAGACTTATACAGATGAAACTGAAAGGGCTTCTGGGCCACAGCAGCGGGACAGGGCAGTCGCCTTCTGTCTTGACTTCTGGTTTTGTGTAAGTTTACTTTGATTTCCTTTCCTGATTCACACATCTGCCTTCGATGGCTGATTCCAACCAGGATCAGAAGTAAAAGCCTGAAAGTCTTGGGACTTTTAAAAGCCAGTGAATGAGCCATCAAAGTCCTGGTAATCAGGCCGCTGGAGCAGGGATGTTCAGCCTCACTTGAAGACTCCGCTCCTCACCAGCACTCTGATTCAGCCCTCCCACTTCCGTCTGGGAGTCCAGGCAGGGCTTAAGGCTGCTTCCTGTGCCCACATGCTGGAGCCATCTGATGGGGGTTCACAGACCAGCCTCTGTGCAAACCCTCCGACACTCTCCAGGGAATTATCTCAGCAAGCCCAGAGCGGCCGTTTCTTCTCTGCAAGGCAGAGTTCATGTCTTTCTCCCTCTCTGTCCACCCTCTCTCCCTTATTTCCTGCTCCATTGTCCGTAAGCATCATTTTGTGTACTCACTCAGTCATGTCTGACTGTGTGTGACTCCATGGATTGTAGCCCACCAGACTCCTCTGTCCATGGGATTCTCCAGGCAAGAATACTGGAGTGGGTGGCCATTTCCTCCTCCAGGGTATCTTCCTGACCCAGGGGTAGAACCTGTGTCTCCTGCATTGGCAGGTGGGTTCTTTACTGCTCAGCCACCTGGGTCTGCATAAACCCTTCCCTCTTGAACAAGAGGCCTCTCCCAGGACCTCTGGTTCTGTGCCACCTTACTGACATCACCTGAGGCCAGAGGATCTCTCAGATCTCATGGGTGGTTTTGACTTTGCTCCCAGAGCCCTCCTGGGCTTTCAGGTTGAGTGCGTCTCAGCTGCTCCGGACCTGCGCTGTGTCTGGCCCTTTCTCTGCCCGCTTTGGAGCACCATATCACTTCTTGGTGCTTGCCCCTAGTAGGGCAAGTGTCGTGGACAGTGGAGGAGAAAACAGTACTGGCAAAAGCAGACCCCATGATTTCAAGTAAAGTGTAGGAGGCAGCATGCCTGTGAGAGAAGCAGGGGACCCGGGATCAACCGTATGGGCTGGAATTTGGGATGCCTGCCCCAGAGTCAGCCTCAGGCTCCCCATCGTCAAGTGGGCCTGCCCTGGGGCTCAGACTCTGCATGTCAAGTGTGTGGAAATGACAACCCAGAGAAGATGCTCAAGGTTACATGACACAGATAACAGCAGATCATATCATTCAGATCTTCCCGCTGCCCCAGAGAGAGTTTAGGAGAAAGGGCTATGAGGGGTGGGAGTGGGAAATGACTCCATGGTCCTGCAGGGCTCATACTCTTCCCAGCGCGAGCCAGCTCTCCTAAAGTTCTCAATGCTGAGATGTCCTGCAGAGTTGCCCTGGGAGTGTGTGGCCTGTCCTGTTACAGGCTGCCTCCCATGCACCCCTAGTCCCTCGTCCAGGGAGCCTTGGGCCCCGTTAATCACTGGGCACAGTACGGGTACTAGCTTGGGAACCTGGTGCCTCCAGCCAGAAACTCTGACTGTGCTGCTCGCTTCTGGGGTCGAGCTGATTTAAACGCATTTTCCATCTCATTTGGGCATCAAAGGGCTTCCTTGGTGGCTCCATTGGTAAAGTATCTGCCTGCAGTGCAGGAGACCCAAGTTCAGTCCCTGGGTATCAGTAGGCAAGAGGAGGGTGATTGTAATACTGTGTGATGCTGGCTAATTTGCTTAATCTCTCTGAGCTTTGTTTTGTTTGTTTAAACTTTCTAATCAGCTTGACTTCACTAGTGTTTATCCCTTTAGGATTTACTGCTTTTTATTATCTACCTGTATCTCTCTATCCACCAACATAATCTAATTTTTAGATGAACTAGACTTTCTTTGAGCACTAAAAGTGTTATCACAGATAATATTGAAACATTTACCAATTATTAAATAATCATTGAGATGGTTCGGGAGGCACAAAGATGAACGTAAGGGATACATGATCCATACATTCTAGGAACTCAGGAGAGAGAGAGAAATTAGCTTCTACTTCTTCTTGTTCCTACAGCAGTATCTTCCATATGGTATGTGAGTTTTGTCAGTAAATACTTACAAATTGACTGATAAATAAGCCTAATTCCCCTCATGGCAATAAGGAATGTTGTGACTTTTAAGTGGAATTAGTAACTGGTGAGGGTTTTTTGGTTAAACTTGCTGATGTGAACATGTGATTTCTTCTTGGTTCCTCCCCCAGCATCTTCTAAAATGGCAGTAAAGGATTAAAAAAAGAAATACCAGTAAACAAGAGATGAAGAAAAGAGACAACAACATGGACAGATGACCACAAATATTAGGAGCTGAACAGCATATGAAAGAGAGGCAACTGCCTTTAAATAAATAAGCTGAAACTTAAGCTCTTGTGTGTGTGTGTCATGAAGCAAATAGAAGTCTTGGGTGCCAAGCTGCTGTACAAAGCAGGAGACCCCAGATGAACTCCCTGAACCTGTCCCCAGAGCTGGCTCTGCAGCTCTGCACCCTCCCCACCCCTGACACCCCGCCCCAACCCTGCCCAGAGGAGGAGGCTGAGACATTGCTCTGAAGGACATGTGAAAATCTGCATAATAAACAGTGCGTATTCCAGCTCCTCCACAAAGCAGCTGCCCATCTGTCCTCCTAGCAAAAAACTTGGAGGTCTGCAGATATTGAGCAATAAAATCAAGCCCCCAGACCAAGTCAAATCAAGTCAAAACCCAAGTCAAGGATTTCCCTGGTGGCGCAGTGGATGGTAATCCACCTGTCAGTGCAGGGGATGTGGGTTTGATCCCTGGTCCAGGAAGATCCCACAGGCTGCAGAAAAGCTAGACTAGTGCTCCACAACTCCTGAGCACACACACCTAGAGCCTGTGTTCTGCAACAAGAGAAGCTACCACAATGAGAAGCCTGCTCACCACAGCTGGAGAGTAGACCCCGCACACCACACCTGGAAAAAGCTCATGCAGCAGTGGAGACCCAGCACAGCCAAAAATAAACAAATATTTATTTTATAAACACATAAATAGTTATAAATAAATAAAAAGAGTACCTAAAAAAAAATTGAAGTCAAGTCAAGCCCAGTCCATGCTATGCCCTGTCACCTGCTGTCTGTCTGCCTCAGATCATCCAGGGATCTGCTCCAGGTGGTCCTCTCGCTGAGACTTGGGGGAGCCTCAGGCACGTGGGCCATCCTCACGCAGAAGGAGTCAGTGTTGTGGGTTCTGCAGTGATTCCTGGAGGTCCCCACGGAAGAGACATATGTCTTTTCCTTATGCGTCTCACTGGCCAGAGCATCATGTGGCTGTGGGTAGAGTGAACTTGGGTAGGCAGTGAGATCTTACCACGTGTCTGGAAGGAGAACTGGAATGTCTGTGAGCACCATGGACAGTGGGCTCCCATCTGGTGGCCAGAGAGCCTGTGTCCCCTTCTCACTGTCTGTCCTTGAGTAACTCACTCCCCTGTGTCACCAAGTGAGGGCACCAACTTAGCCTCTGGAGCAGTGGTACCTGTGACCAGCTTCGTCATCAAGGGTGATACTCACGAGTCCCTATTTCAGGTCCAGCGGGGGATAGTATTTTTGACAACTTGCTATGTGGCAAGTCACTTGTCTCCTTTCCACCCACTGGATATATACTCATGGGACAGAACAGAATCACTGCAGTGAACATTCTTGTTCAGAAAGAGGATAGAAGGGAGGCAGGCAGAAGACTGAGGGGACCCTTGGGCCCTCACGTGTAGGGTCCCTGGGTCCTAGAGAGGGCAGTGCTCCTTGATGACCCTCAGTTCCCACCCCTGCCCTCTGTGTCCAGCGGTCCCCTTCTCTGCCTTTTTAAACATCCTTTTTATTATCCTCCTTTGCCTCATGAGAGGTGGGGAGCAAACTTTCTAATCCTATTTCCCATCCACAGATAATAGGCGTTCAGGGGTCGTTTCACATTTTAAAGAGTCACAGTCCCAGCTGATAGTATTTTTGACAACATTAAGCTCTCAGAAATGTAGTTAGCTTATAATTTATTTGATCAAAGTCAGCTCCATGTGCAAATAGACACATACAATCATTTTATAGAAGAACTTAAATTTGCTCCATTTATTTGCTCTCTTGCTCTCCTGCCTTTTTCTCTCTCAGTTTAATTATAGGTATCTTGGGAAGATCCGATCAGGTTTTGGTGGGAACGCCATTCCTGCAGCTTCCCCCCTCAGTCATTTTTTTCATCTGAAATGATTTTCTAAATGCTGTATCTTTTTTTTTTTAAAGAACATCTTTGTTCATTGGAGACTTTTAGCATTTGGTGGCCATGCTTTTGTGGTTCATACTTCAAGGTTATTTAGAATCATCCTTTAACTTTTTTTCTCCCTCATAGACTTTCTCAGTGTTTTCTATTACTGTTTGGGCTTGAGACAGAGCCCCTTCTTTCAGCCAAGCAAATCCCCAAGTTTTTGACTCTATTTCTTTGCATTCCTGCTTGGAGGCCCACATGCCCTCTTCTAGGCTCATCACTACCTTTTTTGGTCTCTCTGAGGGGCATGTGGGATCTTAGTTCCCCAACCAGGGATTCCACTTCTGTGCAGTGGAAGCTCAGAGTCTTAACCGCTGTACCCCCAGGGAAGTCCCCTCGTCAGTACCAAATGCAGCTGCTAAAACCACGTGCACACTCCTGATAGTCTGGTTCAGCAGAGCTGCAAGGTCATTAGGGTGCTGTGCTGGGGACGCCAGGCCAACAGGACGTATCTCTGTCTCTGTGTCTGCCTCACATCTGTGTGTAATCTCTCTCTCAGCTTATGTCTACGAAGATGTGTCTATAGCTCTGTCGATGCGTGCTGGCCTGAGAACCAGGAGGGCCAGTGGCCTAAGTCCCAGTCCATGTCTGAGTCTGAAGGCAGAAGACCATGTCCCAGCTCTAATACAGTCAGACAGAAAGAAAGAATTCTTCCTTATTCGGCCTTTGAGTCTACTCAGGCCCTCAGCAGGGTGGATGGGGCAACACCCCAGCCCCTCGCCCCACCGCTGTGTGGGCAAAGGTGTCTGCTTCGCTCAGTCCACGGTTCACGTGTTCGTGTCACCCACAGACACCCTCGACACTCCCGGGTGACGTTTAACCAAACACGTGGGCGCCCGTGGCCCAGTCACGATACTTCAGTGAATCATCACAGTTGCTTTCTGTTTTTCAGGGTGCCTCTTGGGAGAGTTTTCCATGTTCCTGTTTCCTCTACCCCTGGCACATCTTCTTCTCTTTCAGACCACGCAGCTGATGCCATGTATTTTAGGTATTTGGTGTGGCAGCCCACCTCCCACCCCACCAGTTCACACGTCAAGTTTTGCGTCTCAGGAGAGTATAGGCTAAGCTATAGTAACAGACAATTTTAGAAGCTCAGTGGTTGGTATTAACAAGAGGTTTGTTTCTCACCCACATTAGCTGTTTCTGGCAGACGATCCAGGGTCTCTGTGCTGTAATCCTCGCTTCTGGAGGCCTGCTGCTTGACATGGCTCAGGGGGAGATGCAGGGCCACCTCTGCTCTGTGCTGGGGCCACCATGGGTCATGTGGTCACTGGTAATGAAAAGGCCGCATGACCCACCTGTGCCTGGAAGGAGAGGACCCACCCGCCTGTGCAGAGCGCAGGCAACCACTGCACAGGCCCAGCTCACATGCCTGAACCTCCAACCAGCTCTCTAGGGGCTTTCTCTCAACTATGGAAGGAGACCCAAGGGTCCCCAGACACCTGGCAGACACCCTTAACAGGAAAAATAGAGACAAATGCAAAGGAAGCTTTAAGAACAAAACTGGGAGAAAAGAGGCATGCAGGGAGCAGAGGAAACATGAAGGAAGTCCTCCTGTTGATCTCAGGGTGAAGCTGTCGCATCCCTGAAAGAGCAGGATGCTGTGACAAGGAGCAAGCACAAAGAGGGAGGGGCCCTGACAATGGAGGCCGTGGTAACAGAACTTTCATATTCTGTGGAGGAATTTGCAGGTAAAGTCAATAAAATGAAACAAAGCCTCCCATCAGATGTGGAAGAGAAAAGGTGCAGATCCATCTGAAAAGCCTGTCCTTCAATTAACAGGCGTAATGGAGAGAAGACAGTTTTTGAAGAAATATTTTCAGGAATATCCTGGAACTGAAGGCAGTTCTACTCCTTATTGAGTGGCAGGGGATGAGATGGTTGGGTGGCACCACCGACTCGTTAGAGATGAGTTTGAGCAAACTCTGGGAGATGGTGAAGGACAGGCAAGTCTGGCGTGCTGCAGTCCATCTGGTCGCCAAGAGTCGGACATGACTTAGCAACTGAACAACTACAACAAAACGTTTCCAATTCGATGGAAGCAAGGAGGTCCACCCCAAAGCACATCACTGTGCGTGTTCAGGATCCTCAAGATAAGAAAAGCTCCTGAGGTCCTCCTGGGAAGAGGGGCAGTGGTGAACACGAGGAGCACCAGGGTTAGGGCCAGGGTGGTGCTGGTCTTGCCACAGCTACTTGAAGACTAGAGTAAATTGGGGGATAAAGACCTGGGGTCCAGGAACTGTAGGGTGGAGGTCAAAGGCTTTCCCTGAAAGGAAGTGCATGGGACTTTGGCTATATGTCCACCTGGTCCAGAGACCTGGCAGCTTGTGGGTGGGAGTGGGGGATGGAGCGTGCTGTCCTCCCTGCTCCCTGGTGGGAGGAGGGGACCAGAATTAGCACTGAGGGGAGGGGCAGAGCTGCCTATTTACAGAGGCCTTTTTGTCTTAAAGTGACATGGGTGTATCCTCTTTTTTTATTAAAAATCCATAATATAAAAGTATCTTGTGTAGCAGTGGATTATAAGTCGAAGAAACCACGAGATGGAGTTCTGATTCTGATCGCTAACTCCCCGTGTGGCCTTGATCAAGTCATTCAGCCTCTTATACAATGCCTTTATTACTCCTTCATTCACAGAATAAGGCACCAGGCCTTCCTGACTTTGTCAGTTCTCTCTGGTCCCCGTGTCCTAGAATCCCGGAGGGATGCATGTCAGCCGTCTTAAACAGTGAGGCCCGGCTTGACCCAGAGTTGCCCTCTCTGTAAGGCCGGTGAGCACTGACCTGCAACTGACTCAGCCTTTCACAAAAGCTACCAGCCCTTGGGATGGGGATCTAAACCGGGGCCAGGTTTGCAGGGGATGGTGACTGGTGTCTGGGGGTATGTATAGCTGCCTTTGGCTGTGTATGCCGAGGCCCCCACTGCACAGTGGGGCTGGCTGGAGACTGATTTGGAGGCTCGTTAGCACTCAGTCAAAGCTCTTCTCTCCAGTCTGGCATCACTTTAAAAAAATTTATACATGCAATTGATGGGATTAAGTGCAACTGTGGTTTTCAAAGCAGCTCGTGTGAGGGAGGCTGTGAAATTGTTCTCTGCCTGGCCTCCCATTTTCACATGCATACGTGCAATTGAGTTGGAAGCTAAAGTGCAGTTTGAAGGTGGGTGTGAGTGTCTAACATGGCACCTCATTAACCACTTTAAATTTATAAATGTAATTGGAGTGGGATTACCTTGGAATTGAAGAATATGGGAAGGAAAAGATGCACGCTCTTTCTCAGAGATATGCTTTTCCCTTCCTAGTATAACCTAATATAACCCGAATTCACAAAAGCCCTAACTCCTGCAGAGCGGTGGGCTAAGGTATCCCAGATGGGAACTGTGACAACCACCCCTCTACGCTGACACCACCCACCCTGCCTGTCTTTCCTTGTGAATGAGAGGTGCGGCCCACAGGACTTGGAGGGTGTGAATATGGTACCCTTGGAGATGCCCTTGTCCAGGGGATGTTGCTTTGCATTAGTGATGCTATGGTGGGGATCCATGGGTTACGTTTCCCATGTCCTGCCTGGAGTTATGCATGAACTGGTTTTCTGCAACTGTTAGGTAGTTAAAGTGGGGAAAAGGAGTCCAGAATGGTGGTGGCTAAACGACAAAGAAGGGAAAAGCCTGCGAAAATAGAACAAAGGAAGGTCCAAGGACTGAAGTGAGGACCTCAGGTGAAACAAACAACCCTCCTAACTTGCTAGCTCATAGGGTAGGCTCAGAGAGAGGAGAGAAAACATATAAAAAGAGGAGCCAAAATTGAGCCTCTGGCCTCTCTCCTCTTTGCGTCTTTTGGGTTGGCCTGCCCTCATGCCTCAAGGATGTATTTTCCTTTGCTTGCCAAATAAAAGTGAGCTGTAATGCTGGTCCATCCGTTGCTTCAAATTTTTGCTGCTTCAAGACAGAACTGGGGAAATTACAAACTCCCCCGACATAAGGAAGCAGGTGCTGCGGACACCTCGACCTGCAGGCGCCAGGAGGAAGGACACCTTGTAGCTTCATCCCCGCTCCGGGCACCTTGCTTTTTCAGGTGGGGGTCCCACAGGCCGGAGACACTTCTGGCTCTTCAGAAGGATGCCGGGACTGGGGCAGGTGGCAATACTGCCGGCTACCTCCCTAGCCTTCTGGGCATCCAAACAGCATATTCTAGAAAATGAGAGGATTACTCTGTCATCTGTCTTTCTGAGTCCTATGACACTGTCAGAGAATTCTTGAAAAATGTTTCCCCTTTGGTTTCGATTGGTTCCTTCAGACCCTGGGGTCTTCTGACTGCGAGGTTAAGACATGTCCCGACAATGACCTGGCTCTGGAATATTCCAGGGTGAAGACACAGCCTGCCACAGGCTACAGTCCTGCCCATGCTGAGCAAGGGGTGGGGGATGGGCACCACTCCATTGTGTCCGTCATCTAAGCCCTTTTATCATTCATTCTTGTCATTTTCAGAAGTCTTTGAATCAAGACCCCTTTCTCCTTGCTCCCCCACCTAATACATTTGCATGCTCATTGAGGTGGAAAATTACATGATTTCAAGATTGCACTGTGTCCCATTTCAGGCCCTGAGCCTACTTAGCAGGGCCATCACTTTGCAATTAGACTGGAACTCTCCACCCACATTTAATCCCGTGCTGCTCCTGGCATGAGGATAGGCAGCTTGCAATCCAGGCATCTCTCTGCCCATTGAGAGCTGCCCATGAGGCTTAGACATCCCCTTCTCCCCTGGGACAGATCCAAGGACATCCATAATTGCACAGGGAATCACGGTAAAGGGCTCACTGAGTCAGTCAGTTAAACAAATCATTAAAAAAATTCGCTTTAAAGAGTTCAGAAAGAAAGGTTAAGCTGCACTCTTTGGTGAGAAAGTTAGTCTTGCTATTAAAAGACAAAACCACACAGACCAGGGGAAATTGTTGACTGCTTTGCCCTGGGCCGCAAGTTACCAAAGGTGTGCAGGAACCTCTAAAAGCAAGTAAAAGGCCTCAGGATTGAAATTGAGGAATTTAGAGCGAACAGAAAAGATCAATGAGGAAACAACAGGCCTCCTCCCCACTTTTTTGAAAAAAGAGAAAAGTGTGTTGTTAATCCTGGTGTCAACCTAAAAAATATTCACAACCTGAAAGTTGAGAGTTATGTTTTATTTGGCAGAAATTTTTAGGAGTTTAAGCCTGGGAGGCAGCATTTCAAGTAACCCTGAGAGAACTGCTCGGAGTAGGTAAGGGGTTAGGGGAGCCAGGTTATATAGAAGTTTTGCAACAAGGGGCAGGTTGTTTGAATTGTCTTGTTAATTAAACAAAAATCAGATATCCCCGGTTAAGGAATTTAGCGCTTTTCTGCTTATAGGAAGATGTGAGAGCCTGGCTCACTGAAGTCATTCCTTTGATATGCACCTCAGCTTTTTGTTGTCGTTCAGTTGCTCAGTCGTGTCTGACTCTTTTCATCCCCGTGGATTGCAGCAAGCCAGGCTTCTCTGTCCTTCACCATCTCCCAGAGTTTGCTCAATGTCCACTGAGTCAGTGATGCCATCCAGCCATCTCCTCCCCTGTTGCTGCCTTCTACTCTTGCCCTCAATCTTCCCCAGCATCAGAATCTTTTCTAATGAGTCGGCTCTTTGCATCAGGTGGCCAAAGCACTGGAGCTTCAGCTTCAGCAGCAGTCCTTCCAATGAATATTCAGGGTTGATTTCCTTTAGGATTGACTGGTTTGCAAGTCCAAGGGATTCTCAAGAGTCTTCTCCAGTACCACAGTTCAAAAGCATCGATTCTTCTGGGGCCAAATTTTCAAATCGTGAGTTTCCTCAAGGCTCACCATGGAGTGTGGCTAAATAGTCTGATGGCTGCTAGATGCAGGTATTGTGCTCCTTTCTGGGTGCCCTTAGGGCTCACCAGCTTATGTTGGAGGGCTGCAATCACTGCTGACTGTGACATCCATTGTTTACTGATATGGCAGGGAATATTCCATTTCTTACTGGCTAAGAGAAAGCTTAAGGGAGATCATCCCTGAATATTCACTGGGAGGACTCATGCTGAAGTTGAAGCTCCAGTATTTTGGTCATCAGATACGAACAGATGACTCATTGGAAAAAGCTACCTGATACTGGGCAAGATTGAGGGCAGAAGGAGAAGATGGCATCAGAGAAAGAGATGGCTGGATGGCATCACTGATGCAATGAACACGAACTTGGGCAAACTCTGGGAGGTGGTGAGGGACAGAGAGGCCTGGTGTGCTGCAGTCCATGGGGTCACAAAGAGTCGGACATGGCTGGGTGACGGAACAACAACGAGAGAAATGCAGATGCAGGTACTGCCAGTTCAGAGTCCGTACCCCCCACCCCCCACCACCCCAGGGATGCTCAGGGCGCTGGTGGGAAGCTGGTGGCTTGGAGCCTGTTCCCTGCCCCGCCTGCTGGGGAGCGAGGATGCGGGTCTGCAGCAGAGCCCCAACCCCTCACATGCTCTTCTGTGGACAGGGCTTCACTGGATCTTGTTCTTTTCTCATCTGTCTGTTGTCTTCACCTCCCAACCCCTCGTTGTTTCGAAGTTCCTGCAAATTCTTGCTGACTTGAAGCACAAAGTTCATCAGACAATGAGTCAGAAATTGTTATGGGATTTACTCCAGGAGGAAGAGAGAAGGCACTCATTGTGAATCTTCCTAAATTAACCTAACTGAAGGGAAGGGTAGGACAAATCGTCTGACTTAGAGGGCTTCATTCATTGAGTATCTTCACCAATTTTCAGTTCATTTAGTGACAGCTGCGCCACATGGGTGCAGGGTCCTGCGTCTGGGCACTCTTGGGGGAGACGCTGAGAAGAGCCACACAGACAGGTCTTGTGGTCCCCCGAGCCTGCCTTTTCAGAAACTGGGGGTGGAGATGGTTGGGTCACAGTCTACTCTCTGCATCGGTGGTGGGTTGTCCCACCCAGAGTGAGCCTGCTTGAAGGGTCAGGGCCTGAGGCGGTTGGGCTGGAGTGGTAGTTGCAGGGCTGGGACCTCTGTCCCCGTCTGCATGGCTGTTTCTGGTCTGAGGAGGTGGGCCTTGGTGCTTAGCTGATTCTGCTGGGGCTGTGCTTTCCCCCTGCCCTTCCTTGGGCCTCCAGAAGCACTTTACAGGAAACAGTAACACATACGCAAACACATGGAGTGATGAGATGTGAGCTGTGAAGGAAGGTGACAGGTGGTGGGGTGGTTGGAGGGCAGTATTATGGGCAGAAGAAGCTGCCCCTACCTCGGCCCTGAGACCCCCACCCCCACTCCGGGTGCTTAGGGAAGGAGAGGGACCTGGAGTCTGGGGAGCCCGGGGAGGTTAGGACATGGGGAGCGGGTAAGGGACCTTGGAGGCCACGTGAGGAGTTATTCCAAGGGCGATGGCAGGACACTGAGGCTGGGGGCTGGGGGAGTGGCGTTGTCCCATTGCTTTTTGCGAAGCTCTCTGCCTCCCTCATCTGCAGTGCATTAGGAGGGGTGTGGGGAGGGGAGGGGAGAAGCAGAGCAGCCAGGTCAGGCCAACCTTGCCTTCCTGGGAGGTCGTGGCGGGGTGGCCAGCCATGCAGGGATGGCTCCTGGTCACTCCCTGGGGCCTCTGTGTGTCCTGAGTCCCTTAGCTCCACATGTTTATGGACACACCTTCCTGTCATTGCTGTCTAGGCCGATCACCTTCAGGAGACGGTGACCACGCCAAGGGCAGGTAACACGGCTGCTGCTGAAGCTATGTGCCCAGGAAAAAGGACTGATGGTGGTGTGTGTGTGCATGTGTGAGTGAGTATATGTATGTGTAAGTGTGTGTGACTGCGTGTGTATGTATGTGATTGAGTGTGTGCATGTGTGTGAGTATGTGTGTCTGTGTGAGTGTGTGTGTGTATGTGAGACCCATCTCACACCGGCTTCCAAAGTCTCAGTGCCTGTTCCCTGTGACTGGGACGTTAATTGCTGGTAATGAGACATAGACGTTCAGGAAAGTCTTTTTACTCACCTAGCCTCGATGTCCATAGCTGTATAATGCCCATGTTGGATCCAAAATGCTCTTTCCAGCTTGGATGAGAACACAGACCCCTGCTTCTAGATGCGCTCCGCATCTGACAGCCCTTGATGGTAGAATTAGGGCCTTACTGGTCATCATGCAAGTGCCTGCCACTCAGGGTGAAGTCATCTTGATTCTCCTGTGCGATTCTCATCTCATTCATACCACTTATTTGCCCAGAACACCTCTCTCTACCGGCTTCTTTCCCTGGGTCAGTGTGAAGGCAGGTGTCAACCTCATCCAAATAATCGTTCACAGCAAATGAGTGAAGTCCTACTGTGACACTGTAGGAAAAAGTGGCCACTCCGTGGAAGCCAGACCCTGGATGAGGCTGAGGTCCAAGTCAGGGGCAGATTCCTGGCCTTGGAAGCCAGACCCCGGATGAGGCTGGGGTCCAAGTCAGGGGCAGATTCCTGGCCTTGGAAGCCAGACCCCGGATGAGGCTGGGGTCCAAGTCAGGGGCAGATTCCTGGCCTTGGAAGCCAGACCCCGGATGAGGCTGGGGTCCAAGTCAGGGGCAGATTCCTGGCCTTGTCCCGTTTGGGTGGAAGTGACTGGAGGGCAGTGCCCTTGTTTATGTCTCTGGCACTGTGTCCAGTTTACCTGCAGGCACTTAACATCTGTTCACCATTATCCAGGAGACTAACAAATGGTGCCACCCCCTCCTGCCACCCAACACACAGGAAGGTAATTGCTGTTCAGCCAGCGTCCATTCCAACCACCCCCTGCCTCAGGGATGGAGCTCAGGAAGCTACCTGGCTGCCAGGCACTGCAGGCCCAGGTGACCTGCTGGTGCTGTCCACCAAGCAGCAGTTTCTCAGCAAACACATCACACTCTTCATGGGGATTTTTTTGAAAGTGAATCTCAAATTTGAAATGAGAAGGAAAGCAATAGTTGTTCCTCTGTTTTTCTTGTTTAAGAGAAATTCCTTCTAGTTTGGGGGAGGGGGCAGTCGAGTGCAATCCAGGTGGGCAAGATGATTCCTTAAAGCAAATAGTGATTCCATTGGAATTCAGCCTCCTGCAGCCCCTGGTGTGCCAGGAGCCACGCAGATGAGATATTAGAGCCAGGGTGGTAGCAGGCTGCTGGCTGTCAACAAACCAGATGAGTCAGTCAAGGGCTGGCATTCTTCTGGCCTCCTGGTGGCTGTGGGCAGGTCACTGCTCTCGGGGTAGGGGAAACTGTGACTGGTGTCTGGTGTGGGACATGTGGCCTCTTGTGGGTGCAGCCATACTTAGGAGGGATTAGCAGTCTAGTCTTATTTGGAGACAATGCTAAGTGTCACTGAGTTGATAGCTACTCAGGGCTGCTTGGAGATGGACGGGAAGGGGTTTGATCTGGACTCACTGAAGGTACCAGAGCCTCCTATGCATCAAGGTCTTGGTGATTAGACTGTGGCCCTTGGTGGTGGAGGTTTTTACCTGTTAAGATCAGTACATATTTATTAAGTGCTTATTGTATGTAGGGCTTCCCAGGGGATGCAGTGGTAAAGAATCCACCTGCCAATGCAGGTTAGATAGCATTGCCAACTCAGTGCACATGAATTTTGTGCAAACTCCAGGAAACAGTGGAGGTCAGAGGAGCCTGGCGTGCTGCAGTCCATGGGATTGTAGAGAGCTGAACACGACTTAGCGACTGAACATCTATATTGTATGTCAGGTCTTTTGCTAAGGACATGGGGATGAGACATGAAGGACATGTCTCGCCTGGAAGAAGCAGTAGGTCTCGACCATGACTGTCATTCCACAGGCAGGATGGCACCCATGGATTTTGCTGGAAAGCTTGTCCCAGAGTTTTCTTCAGTATTCAGGAGGAATCTCTGTGAATATGCCCAGAAACTCGGGTCAAACAGGAAAACAGGTAAAGGCAAAGTTATCGGGACTTGAGAGGCCAGTGATTAACGCCAGGAACTGGCAGGAGAACCAGGCTTTGGTGGCAGGGCCCAGACCTTCGCCTTTGTTCGTGTGCATCTGGGACCAGGCTCCACCGCAGGATCCAAACTGGCGGATGCGACTGAGAGCAGATGGAGAGGTGTGTCCTTCTTCTCGGGCCTCACGCAGCCCTGACAGTGAACAGATGGCCCGGCACAGCCGAGTGAGGCCAAGGTGGAGTGCAAGACCGGCCCTCCTCGCCTGTCTGTGCTCAGGGCCCAGGAGAGGTGGGCAGCGCTGGCTGTGGGGTGAGGTCATTTTATGGGGCTATCCTCATTGCGGCTGGAGGAGAGGATGGGCTGAGGGTCATCAGGAAGGGGGGCCGTGATGGCTGGCCTCCTGGAGTGGCAGCTGGCAGGCAGCTGTGGGGAGAGCTTGTGTGCGTGTTAACAGCCACAGTGACTGGGCGTTTATTGAATTGCTGTGGATTTTCTAAAAGCAAAGCAAGCATACTAAATTGCTGCAAATTACCAAGGGCTTTCCTAATGTTCGATAAAAATACTGTGAACGTCTAAGGACTCAGGCTTTGAGTGTGGTTGTAGGGAAGCTCTAGCTTTGAGAACAAACACCCGGTTGGCTCCTAGTATAAATAAAGGCAGCTTGTGGAGTAATCCTTGCACCAGAGGCTGGGTGTCGTGGATTCGAGGCGGCAGCCCTTCTTCCTTCAGTATTTGCTCCCATTTGTTTCTAGCAGCCTGGCTTGTGCCTGCCATGTGTGGGGAGGGGATGGTGGTGGGGGACCGCCTGGTGGCACAGAGCGGGTCTCCAGCCTGGTCCTGGTGGCTCACCTTCTGGACCAGAGATGAAAACAAGTGCAACAAGATGGGCTCATTTCTATCTGTCTTCCTTACTCACCCCCAGTTTTGTCACCTTTCCCGGTGTCCCCAAGGCTAATCATCTTGGTCTGGGAACAGGAGTCTCTTGCAGAAAGCCGTCCCTGAGGTTTGGACGAGGACCCGTCTGTTTCCTGATTGGCAGTCACATCCCCTCTCGTCCCTGTACCTGATTTCTTCGGGTTCAACCTAATTGCTTTCTGTCCCTGGGGCTTTGCACTTCCGCTCACTTTCCTCCCTGACTTAGGTCATATTCGGTGGACAGAAATAAACCATCGTTTTTGTCCTGAGGAAGAAAGTTATTGCTCCATTTGGAGGTTTGTGGCCTGCAGCCTTGTACTGAGAAGTACAGGAGAGTTGGGTGTCTGAGAATTAAATTACACCCCAGATTAGAAATCAAAGGCATAAGTATTTAGGGGCCAAATGCACTTTTAGTTAAATCAGTTCAAAGCATCAGAAAAGCCGTTAGAAATATTTGAAGAGCACAGCAGGTGGCTGGGTTTGCATTTCGTAACCTGTGTCATTTGATGTTTTGCTTCCAGCGGGAGGGTATGAGGAATTTCATTGCCTCCCAGCGGTTAAAGTGCTCAGGAATCCTACACAGTCTTGGTGGTTGGCAACCAAATCTCAAGAGTAGAGGCTCTGCTGCCTGTCTGATAATGGTTAACTGTGGACAGAACCATCACCTTCAAGCCTCAGTGTGCAGTTCTTCGGGTCATGAGAAGATCGCATTGAAAACCGCAGAAAACTTGTATAATTTCCAAAGCCAGTATGGGTGTGTTTTGGAGGTTTGCCCAGGCAAGGGAGACATAGGTATTGGAGTTTCCATAGAGTCTGGGAGTTTAGGAGAGACGGTCCAGGACTTTTGGGTTAGAACATGCTTCCCAGATCAACACAAACAGTAGACAGAAAGCAACAGAGAATACAGCTGGGCAGAGGAGGAGAGGAAAAGCAGAGGTCAGGAGCCATGTCCTGCGCGGCACAGCCCAGCAGCCCAGCTGTGATGGGACCAGGGACAGGGCTGAAAGAAGACGACGACGACCAGCAATGGGAGAGGAACAGCATGTGTTTGCCCTCGAGAACAATTACTGAGCAGTAGTCACTGTTTTAAGCAGATGGATTTTGTTAGCAGCCTTACAGATTGGTGCTCTAAGGCCCCTCTGATGACCTTTGAGTCCTTAACCAGGGCTCACTCTCTCCTCCTGGGACAAAGGCCTGAGCCACCATCCTGGCAAAGGACATTCTAGAGGAGGCTTTTTTGAATTATGGCTTTTCCGGGTGAAGGATGAGTCCTGAGGATGAAACCTAACTTTCCCAGGATGTGCTCCTCCAGGACTAGGAATCTGCTGCCAGGGGGTTATATTTTGAAAGGTGGTCATGGAACTGGGCATATATGTGACATGCATCTCTCTGAGTGCCAGTTTTCTCATCTATAAAGTTCAGTTCAGTTCAGTCGCTCAGTTGTGTCTGACTCTTTGCAACCCCATGAATCGCAGCACGCCAGGCCTCCCTGTCCATCACCAACTCCTGGAGTTCACTCAGACTCACGTCCATCCAGTCAGTGATGCCATCCAGCCATCTCATCCTCTGTCGACCCCTTCTCCTCTTGCTCCCAATCCCTCCCAGCATCAGAGTCTTTTCCAATGAGTCAACTCTTCACATGAGGTGGCCAAAGTACTGGAGTTTCAGCTTTAGCATCATTCCTTCCAAAGAAATCCCAGGGCTGATCTCCTTCAGAATGGACTGGTTAGATCTCCTTGTAGTCCAAGGGACTCTCAAGAGTCTTCTCCAACACCACAGTTCAAAAGCATCAATTCTTTGGCACTCAGCTTTCCTCACAGTCCAACTCTCACATCCATGCATGACCACAGGAAAAACCATAGCCTTGACTAGACGGACCTTTGTTGGCAAAGTAATATCTCTGCTTTTCAATATGCTATCTAGGGTGGTCATAACTTTTCTTCCAAGGAGTAAGCGTCTTTTAATTTCATGGCTGCAGTCACCATCTGCAGTGATTTTGGAGCCCAAGAAAATAAAGTCTGACACTGTTTTCACTGTTTCTCCATCTATTTCTCATGAAGTGATGGGACCAGATGCCATGATCTTCATTTTCTGAATGTTGATCTATAAAGTTAGGGAGTTGGGTATACTGAAGTCTTAGGTTCCTTTCATCCCCTAAATTTCCTGATTCAGCTCTCATGCTCCTTGTCAAATCTTTTGGGGAAATAAATCATGGGATGATAGTTGTGCAATGTCCTGTGCACAAGCTTCAGAGATGTGTGGCCTTGGAAAAGACCACCCATCCATCCATCTATTCATCTATCCATCCACCCATCCATCCATCCAGCCAGCCAGCCATTCATCCGTCTGTCCATTGACCTATCTATCCATCTATCCATTCATCCATCCATCCATTGACCTATCCAACCATTCATCCATCCATCCATCCATCTGCCTGTTGACCTATCCATTCATCCATGCATTCTTCTATCTATCCATCCATCCATCTATTGATTTACTAGTAATTTTAATGATTCTTTCATATCACCAATAAACATCACTCAGCGCTCGTGATATAGCCAAATCCATGATATTTTAAGCTCTGTTGGGGCAAGAACTATGTTCTTTGTGTTGACACTGGATCTCTTCCCCATGCCTGGTAAATCATAAATGCTTAAATATTTGCCAAACGAATGAGAGAAACACTTCCTGTAAAACACTTCCTGTTTTACAAAACAACAGGGTGGGAAATGGTTCTGCTTTGCTGTAGTCCATTTCCCTAATTTTTGGCAGTTGTACATATTTCAGTGCTAAATAAATATTTGTTAAAGGACAGAGAAAGAATCTCTGTGCAGCTGCAGTTGTTTGTGTTTATGTGTTCCGGCCATATGCTCATGTACCAGCTCCTCAGGCAGTGTGGCACAGTGAGCAGGGCATGATGGGTTTGGAGTCAGGGGATGTAGATTCTCTTCCTCACTCTTTCCAGCAAGCCATGCCAACTTGGATAAATCATGTAGCCTCTCCGGACCTCTCTGTTCTCATCTGCAAAGTGAAAAGTCTCATTTGGCTCCTTCCAGCGTTAAAGTGCATGATTAGAGCATGAGGAAAAACAGATGTAGGCCAAGAGTATACCCTTAAAAATGATAGCTGTTATTATAGCAAAGGCAGGGGCTTGTTTTCTTCATCACAGTATTAAGGAAAGGGTTGAAGATCCTTTGAATATTCAGTAAATGCTTTTGAATCACAATAATAAAATAATTGGGAAGCGTTTACTTAACAGACATTTTGTAGGGATCACTACATGACAGGCACTGTTTTACACGCTTCGATAATGAATTTCATCTTCATGATGACTAAATGAGATGGGTACCGGCAGTGGCTGCTCTTTACGTGGCAGACAACTGGGACCTGGAGGGGTGAAGTTAGCTCCCCCTGTGATCACCCCGCTCCATAGGGAGCAGAGCCAGCATTTGGAGCCAAGGGCTCAGATGCTCACGCCTGTGATGTTGACTGCCCTGTCATGACCCGGCGTGTATGACAACAGTGTTAGATCTCTTGGTGGCTAAAATAGATTATGAAGCTCAGTTCCTACCACGAGGTGCTCACAGTCTAATTGGGCACATGAAATATTTAGAGAATGAGAGAGTGGGCAATAAAGGCTCAATGGGCAGTGTAGATCACTGGAGAACAGGAAAGCACATCACAGGTACCTTACTTTTATAGAACAGGTTATGCTTTCCTGAGTGTGTTCACATCGATCATCTCATTTGCTCCCCATTAAAGCTATCATTATTTATTGAGGGTTTACTATGTGCCAGACACTGGACTAAGTGCTTCACTTATATTATCCAACCAAGTCTCACAACAAACCTATTACACAGGCACCAATTTTGTATTAGTATCACAAACCCAATGCAGTCTGTTCATGTAACAAAAAGCGGCAGAGTGAGGGCTGGCATCGAGCACAGCTGGCTCCAGGGACCTGAACAATGCCTCTGGGATGTGGTCTTTCTCCTCCTGCATCCTCCCCTCTGACCCCATTGGCTGTAGTCTGATGAGTTCTTCCCTCAATGGGCCTCAGGCAACCTCGGGCTGAGGTCATCCTCACTGCAAATGAGCCCAGCAGAGAGAGGCCTCCCTTCTCAGCATTTCCAAAAAAATGTCCTGAAACTGAGCTTGGTGCACGTGGCTGTCCCCAAACTGGACACTGTGGCCAGAGGGATGGAATATGTTGATGGGTCAGACCAGGGTCACAAGACCAGTCCTGTAAATTTCAGAAGGAATGGACCCGTAGGACCCTGCAAGGAAGGCGAAGGCGATGTTTCTAGAATAAGGGAGGAAGTATGCTGGGCAGCCACAAAGTGCGAATGTAGACAGTGGTTCTTTTCTGTATTTTATGGGGAAGCAGGGTCTGAGAGTGGTGCTTCGACTAGAGCCGCATGCCTGGAGGACAGCGGGGTTTGTGTGGCCTGTCTGCTGCTTCCCACCCGTCTGTGATGGGAGAAGTGGGGCACAGACTGGTTGAATGCCTCCTGGCTCTGTCTGGATGGAGAGGCCTTCTAGGATTCAGGGGACAACTCTCCGCAGAGTGGCAGCCGACAGAAGTCCCCAGACAGCCGTCTTCCACTGTCTGAGGGAGGCTATTCAGGGTACAAAATCTGGACAGTTGGCATTGTATCTTCTTTCAAAACCTGCAACTCGGGCTTTTGAACCACAGCTTCTGGTTGAAAAACCCACACGGTCCCTAAATTTGGAGGAGAGTCATGAGTGGTTTCCTGCTGGGTGGCTTCTTTCAAAGTAGGTTTTCAAAACGTGGCGGTGGGTGGTGGCTCTGGGCTGTGAGTTAGAGACAGAGACTTGCCAGTGGACACCGCCAACGCCACTGTACCTGCCAGTCTTGTGGACTGTGCGTGGCACTTCCTTTGCTCTGATTTGAGAGGAAGCTGACTTGGTCAGGGGACTGTGGTCAAGAGTGGTCTCAGGGAGAAATCTGCAGGTATTGCTGTGTGGTGGGGCAGCGTGGCTGCAGGTGTGAAACTGTCTGCCAGCTGAAAGTTAGCTCTGGTGTTCAGAGAAGCTGTCCATAGGTGGGACCCTTAGGGTAGGAGTCAGATGTCCTCGACCGAGGTCAGACCACTAGCTCCTCCCCAAAGTCAAGGTTCCCCGGCCCAGGAGGAGATGGACCATGCCCAGGTCTCAGCAGTGTTTCCTGGAGGAAGTTCACGCAGAGGGCTGGTTTCTGTGTCTCCCTTCTGTGACCATGCTCATCAAGGGTGGAGATACACCCTCCCACCTCACAGACCACCTGTCCTCTACCTGGTTCCCAGGTCAACCCACACTCCTTGCCTTTTGCCCCAAGCCCTGAGCTCCAACCACAGGGGCAGGGCGGGGCGTCTCAACAAGACCATCTGGATTCAGATCCTGGCCCCTCCGCAAATGGAGCAAACTTCATGGGGTCTAAGCCTCCGTTCCCAACTGTTGTTTGATGGAATAAACTAGAGAAGGCCTTCAGGGCTTGCTGGTTATTTTCTCCTGTTACTCAGAGACTGATAATGTGACCTCCCTGTCACTGTCCCACGACAGGCCCCAGAGAACCCTTCTGTGTGTCCTGGGCGGGGGACATCCCCCATCCGTGCTCACCTGGTGGTTCCCACGTGGGTGTACTTACTCTGCTCCTTACATGCCCCTGGCCTGCCTGCTTGCATCTGCCTCCTGCCTGCCTCCATCATCTGCGGTCTAGTGAGGTCCCCAAGCCTCTGAGCATCTCTCTCCATCGCCTCCCACTGCCATCTGGCTGGTCCTCAGGCTGCCTGTAGCCCATCAGTCAGTAAAGGAGCTCCCAGTTCCAACCACAGGAGAGACGGGAGATTCCTGCTTCTCCAACATCTGCCACTCCATCGGCGTCAGGCCCTGTGTGTACCCGCAGAAGGTGAGTCTCTGTGTCATCATCTTTGTTCTGATTTTCGCTGGGCAGGTGGCCCTCTCCTGTTCCCAGGCCCCCTTGCTTGCCCACAGCGCAGCATGGCCACCCTGGGGCACCATGGTCACCATGGTCATCATGGGCATCGTGCAAGCAGCTCTGCATCTGCTGTGTAGGCGGCTGGGCGTGAGCCCTGGGTGGGGCGGAACCTCAGCTCCCTCATCTAAGCAGGGGTTGGAGCTAGCTGAAGGGGCCGAGGAGCTGCCCTGCCTGGCAGCACAGGGTAGTATAAAGACGGTAGGGGTGTTTATTGTGGAAAAACACACAAAGCATAGCATTTACCATTTTAATCATATTCAAGTGCTCAGTTCAGTGGCACTAAATGCATTCGCAATGTTGTACAGCCATTCTCTCCATCTAGTTCCAGAACATTCCTTCACCCCAATCACACCCACACCCCACCCGTCAGCAGTTGCTCCCCCATTCCCTGCTCCCCCAGCCCCTGGCGGTCACTAGTCTGTTAATACCTCCTGCCTCTATGGATTTGCCTGTTCTGGACGTTGCTTTTAAATGGAATCATATAATCTGTGGCCTTTGTGTCAGGCTTATGTCACTTAGTATAATATTTTCAAGGTTCATCCACATTGTAGCATGGATCATTGCTTCATTTCTTTTTACGGCTATGGTAAAGAATCTGCCTGCAATGTAGGAGACCTGGGTTCGATCCCTGGGTCAGGAAAATCCCCTGGAGAAGGGAATGGCAACCCACTCCAGTATTCTTACCTGGAGAATCCCATGGACAGAACAGCCTGGTGGGCTACAGTCCATGAGGTCGCAAAGAGTCAGACAGAACTGAGTGACTAACACTTTCAGCACTTCACTTTGGGCTGTACAATATTTTGCTTATGAAACTGGCAGTTTCCGTTTGAAATCTCTTTTAGAGGCTGGTAATTGTGGAGAAGGGATGATTTGAAATTTGGAGAAGAGGAGGCCTGGGGTGGGGATCATGAGACTGGGAGCTCTCTTGTGGAGCTGCACCTGTTCTTTACTTCCTGCTACAAAGACCAGGGCCACCAGCGTGTAATTTCTGACTCCCTCCTGGTGGGCTTGAGAAAACCTGTAGGACACCTCCCCATGGGCTGGCCCTGAGTAGTGGTGCTTTGGGGCATCCAGCAGCCATTGAGGACAGTGACCTACCAGAGGAGAGAAGCTGTCCAGCCTGATGGAGGAGCAGCTCGTGATAGGCACGGGGGCTGGGGAGTACCAGGCCCCAACCAGAGCAAAGCCTGGGGTCGGGGTAGCAGCAGGCAGGCCTCAGGACCCAGGCAGGCCAGGAACAAAACCAGGAATCTATACCAAGGGCTCAAATGCATCTTCCTCTCCACGCATGTCACCACCCTCGTCTGTCAGAGGTCACCTCCCACAACTTACAGGTTCCCCAAAAGACTCTTGTGTGGACCCTTTCCCACCCCATTCCTACCACCGTTTGACTTGCTGACTGTTTGATCAATTCTGGCTGAGATGTCTCTCCCAGAAAGCCTTTCTTGACCTGCAGCCCTGTAACCCACAAAAACGTCCCAGTGGAGTCTCTCTTATGTGTTTCCACCAATGCATATCCGGCCGGGATCTGGAATATATAGGCTGTTTGCTGGTTTGTGTCTCTGAATGACCATATTTTGTGTGAGGACAGGACGCACTGTCTTGTTCCTCATGGTACCCTTGGCATCATGGACCAATGCCTGGTGGTGGTGTTCAGTCGCTAAGTTGCATCTGACTCTTTGAGACCCCATGGACTGCATGCAGCATGCCAGGCTCCACTATCTTCTAGAGTTTGCTCAGATTCATGTTCATTGAGTCCATGATGCGGACTAACCATCTCTTCTTCTGCTGCCCCCTTCTTTTGCCTTCAATTTTTCCTTTTTTTTTTTAAACTTTTATTTTATTTTTAAACTTTACAATATTGTATTAGTTTTGCCAAATATCGAAATGAATCCACCACAGGTATACCTGTGTTCCCCATCCTGAACCCTCCTCCCTCCTCCCTCCCCATACCCTCCCTCTTCAATCTTTCCTGGTATCAGGGTCTTTTCTAATGAGTCAGCTCTTCACATCAGGTGGCCTAAGTATTGGAGCTTCAGCTTCAGCATCAGTCCATCCAATGAATATTCAGGGTTAATTTCCTTTAGGGTTGACTGATTTGATCTTCTTACAGTCCAAGGGACTCTCAAGAGTCTTCTCCAGCACCACAATTAGAAAGCATCGAAGAATCCGCCGTTAGATCCCTGGGACAGGAAGATCCTCTGGAGGAGGAAATGGCTACCCACTCCAGTATTCTCGCCTGGAGAAGTACTTAGTGATGCTAAGCGTCTTTTCATGTGCCTGTTGGCCATCTGTAGGTCTTCTTTTCTTTTGTTTTTTGGCTTTCCTGGTGGTTCAGATGGTGCCTGGTGATCTGCACGTAATTGCTGAATGAATGAATGAATTGGGCTGAATAGAGGTTAAAGTGAGGCAGTCTTGAGCTTATCTTTCTAAAAAATTGCAACCACAGAGTAGAGAACCCCAGGAGAAACGAGGTCGCCCACGTTGGAGCAGCTCCAGGAGGTGTCTGGGTGACTGCTGATGTGATGTGTTGCAGAGGGATTTGAGCCAGGTAGGGGGATGGACCAGATGACTGCTCAAATCTTCTGGGTTTTGATGACTCAGCTGCTCTTTGCCCCACCCCTGGTCTGTTTCTCATGCCAGCTGAATCCCCGCAGGGGCCACGTTGCGACCCAGATGCTGGTCAGGAGCCTTCAGTCTGGCGGGTGCTGCTAGGTATTGAATTTAATCTAGTAGTGCATTGCCCACGTGGTCTTTTCGTTAGTCTCCCCTTCCAACCAGGAAGCCAGAGCCAGAGGCTAGGGAGGTGAGGGCGAGGAGCATTTGACAGCTTAGCAAGTTCTGTTGGAACCAGAAGAAGGTAGGGACTGTAGGGATGATGCTGGCCCGGGGGTGGACGGAGTCAAGGAACAGAACTGTGGGCAGTTGCTAGGTGGGGGAGTCTGCAGAGTTCCCCTCCTGGTGGAAGCTGCACCCATTCAGAACCTCTGATTCCAGATGCTTTATCTCCCAGCCTCTGCGAGCCCCTTGCCCTGGCTCGTCCTGAAGGTGATAGGATCCTCCCCCTCTCTGCTTGCTCCATCCAGGGAGCTCACAGCTAAAGACCCTCCCTGTAGATGGGGTGTTACCAAAGTACCCCCTTTTTATAAGGGGAAACTGAGGCCCCAGGAAGTACATGGCTTGCCTGAAACTGGTCCCTTTGGTCAGCTATTCAAGCTCCTCTCTCTGTGGTCAAAGGGAGAAGAGAGAAAGTTGGAGCCCATAGAAGTTGGGGTAGATGAGCAGCAGGCACACCAGGGAATTCTGAAGATGTTCTGGGAGGTGGCGAGAACAGAAAGGACCCAGAGCATCCTCAGAATTCCCTGTGCGCCTGCCCCTGAGGCTCTGTGCTGGGTGCTGGGAGAGACCGAATAAGGTGCATACTGTCCTCTCGAGCTGCCCAGAGGGAGAAGGCAGGCTGCCACCCCAACAGGGCCGTGCGGCCCAGGGCACCAGGAGTGCAGCAGGTTTGCTTGGTCAGGGCTGGGAAGGGCAGGGAGGCCTTTATACCAGAATCGCGTCTTCTCCTTCACTGACGTGGGCAGCTGCGTCCCAGTGGGGAGAGGGTCTGGTGTGTAGGTAGTGTCTGTGTCCAGGAGCTGAGGCAGAGGCTCTGAGAGGGTAAGGACTTCTGTGCATACTCTCACTGTGGGCCGGGTACCTGGAGACTCAGCCCAGGCATACTGTCCTAAACGCTCCATTCAGGTCTGGTCTGGCGGGCCGCTTCACCAGGCTTCGTGCCCAGCTCTGCTCCTTGGCAAACGTCTTCCCCTCTGGGCTGCCTGCCTTTTCTCCTGCTTTCTCTTCCTTCAGAGCAGAGCCCAAAGTTCCTCTAGGAGACCTCAGCCCTCTCTGAACCTGAACGACTCTATTTAGTGCTTGTTCTGTTCCATCATCATCTTTGGCTAATTGTCTAATGTGCGTTAGTTTTCTCAGCACATCTAGTTTATAAATTCTCTGGCGGGGTCACTTCACACGAAAGTCTCTGATGGTGGTACCCAGCTCAGCACAGAGTTGAACACTTAACCACTGGAAGCCTGTGTGAAGAACGCCGATGACGCGTATCTTCCCAAGGGAATTCGCAGTGACCCATCCTGCTTGTCTCTGTGTGTCATTTCTCCGTCTTATTAGCGTAGAGTCAGAAGCTCTCTGGCTCAGAAAAGCATCCAGCTGTTCGGAACAGCTGGATGCCAAGTGTGGGGTATTTGAGGATGAGTTATTTCTTGCTTCTTAAGCCCTTCCACATGATATTATTTGGGCTGGTGCTGCCTGATGGAGAGGTCTCTCCTGATTCCCATGAAACCGAGACAGAAAAACGACTCCAGAGCAAGACTGAGGACAGGCCAGGGGAGTGGGAGGCCAGGGGGCTGTCTTGGTGGCCAGTGGCTTCAGGGGCACTAGCTTGGCCCCTGTCGCTGTTTCTGTGTGGTCAACACCTGTTCCTGGGGAAGGGGACAGTGGACGACTCCAGATTCCATGGTGGCCCCAAACTTGCTGTCACTCAGCCCTTCACGCATCTGGGGCCTGGCGTCTGCTTATTCCCCGTTCTGTCTCTGCCTTCAGGGGTGTTGCAGGTTCGGTGGGAACGCACATAGAAGATGTGATTGCAGGTAACAAGTCCTCGGAGGGAAATGACCCGAGTGCTGGGAACAGTGGATGGGAGACAGTGTTTGGGTGGGCGTGAACCTCCTGAGTCACATGGGCAGGGTGGCCAGAGGAGGTTCTCTGGGGGAGATTCAAGTAGGACCCAAGGGGAGAAAAGTCAGCCAGCCAAAGAGCTAGGTAAAGCATTTGGGGAGAAGGCGTGCAGGCCCGTGATAGGTGCTTGAGAAAGAGGTGGGGACAGATGGAAGCCAAGAGACAAGAGCTGATGGGGGCCATGGTGGGGGCGGGATGTAGGAGATGCCAAGAGAACAGCCTCACATGGTTCAGAAAGGGGTTCTCATCAGGGCAGCGGTGGCAGAGGCGTGGGGTGAGGATGAGGGAGGGGTGGGCTCAGGAGCTGGGCTGGGGTGGGAGTGGAGTGGGTCTGGGGCCACAGGGAAGGGAGGGAGGCATCAAGGGTGAATCCCAGGTTTCCAGCTCTGGTTGGGGAATACTGGGCAATAAACCAGGATGTGTGTGTGTGTGTGTATCTAGAGGTGGTGTAAGCCAAGTGCTCTAGTCTGGATGTATTGATGTAATGAATAGCCACTGGTTATTCATTCAGCCCCTGCTGTGCACCCACTGTGTGTCAAGCACTGTTGCAGGCACTGGGGCTGTAGTAGGAAATACGAGCATAGTATGGATACAGGTGGCTCCTTGAAGAATCCGCCTGCCAATGCAGGAGACCCGGATTCGATCTTTGGGTTGGGAAGGTTCTCTGGAGGAGGGCATGGCAACCCACTCCAGTATTCTTGCCTGGAGAATCCCATGGACAGAGAAGCCTGGGAGGCTACAGTCCCTAGGGTTGCACAGAGTTGGAAATGACTGAAGTGACTTAGCACACATGTGAAGATGATAAGCGAGGTGGGTAAATAAAGAATAGTGCGCCAGGGAGGAGCAGTGTCTGGGAGGAGGCGGGCGGAGGCGGGAACCAGGGAAGAGGGGGGTGTTTGGGTGGGACGTCCGAGGAGTCCTCGCTGATGATGGGATTCTGGCAAAGGTTTCCTGGATCTGAGCAGCCTTTGGAGCAAGACCTTCCAGCAGGCACATTCCTGGTCTGCAGACAGGAGAATGCATGGGTGACCCAGGAGCAGGGAGATGGCTACGTGGCTGGAGCGGGGTGAACAGCTGAGAACAGGAGCGTTCACAGAGGAAGGGAGGGTTGGGGTGGTGGGAGCAAGGCCTGGTGGATCAGCTGGACTGCATTGGGAGCTCAGTGGAAGGTTTCAAGAGGACTGAAAGGATCTGGCCACTGGGTGTCACTCTGATGTCCGTGCTGAGGACAGACTGGAGTGACCAGGGCAGAGCAAGTGGTAGGGCCTGAGGGGCGGGTGGGTCACAGGGACATGCGTGGGGAAGTGAGCGGGTTCTCTCTGTGTGTTTGAAGGATGTGACTGTGTCTGCTAACGGACGGGATGTAAGGTCAGGAGACGGGAAAAGTCAAAGGTGACTCCAGTGTTTTTAGCTTTTCATTTGACAGGACGACGTTGTGTCAAGTGATGTTGGGGGAAAAGTGGGAAGAACAGCTTTGGGAAGATGAGGAGCACAGTTTTGAGCATGCTGGGTCTCAGACATTGACTAGACGTCTGTGTAGGGGTGCCTGCCAGACAGTGAGATGTGTGAGTTGAGTTCGGAGCTGGGGCCCGAGCTGCCAGTACAAATCTAGGTGACCTTCACACATTGATGGTGTTGAAACCAGAGGCTGGGTGACCCCACAGAAGAGAGGTCTAGAATCTGAGCCCAGGCCTGATGCTTAGAGGTGAGGCAAGGGGGACCCTGAGAAGGGGGTGGGTGGTCACGATGTGGCTGGAAACCAGGTGACGTGTGGTCCAGGGAGCTCTGCTGAGCCAGTGTTTTCAGGAGGAGACGGTGACCAACAGAGTAACATGCTGGTGATAATTAAGAGGCTAGGGCTGAAAACTGATGCTGGCTTTTGCGCCGTGGGTGACATGGGTGGCCTGAATTAGAGCAGCGTTGGTGAGAGGGTGGGGGTGGCCCCGACGTGGAACAGTTTCAAGGTAGGATGGAGGAGATGCATTTGCATAGATGTAGATGTACCCCACTCCAGTACTCTTGCCTGGAAAATCCCATGGATGGAGGAGCCTGGTAGGCTGCAGTCCATGGGGTTGCTAGGAGTCAGACACGAATGAGCGACTTCACTTTCACTTTTCACTTTCATGCATTGGAGAAGGAAATGGCAACCCACTCTAGTGTTCTTGCCTGGAGAATCCCAGGGACGGGGGAGCCTGGTGGGCTGCCGTCTATGGGGTTGCACAGAGTTGGACACGACTGAGGTGACTTAGCAGCAGCAGCAGAAGTGACTTAGCGGCAGCAGCAGCAGATGCACTACAGGTACAGACATGCTGCTCGAGGAGTTCTGCTCCAAGGAAGAAGAAAAGAGGCAGCTAAAGAAGGTAACATGGTTGGGAGAGTTTTACAGAGAGAAAAGCCACAGTCTGTGTGTACGTTGGTGGAAAAGATGCAGCAGAGTAAAAAAAAAAAACACCGATGCTGCTGCAGGAGAGAGGGGACCAAGTTCTGGGGCTCCGTCCTTGAGCAGATGAAGAGGGATGCGATCAGACGGGTGGGGGCAGGATGCAGCAAGTGCCGGAAGGCAGATGAGCAGTGGGAGCTGTGGTTGTTCTTTCCCCCACTATTTCTGTTTTCTTGGTGGAATAGAATCAAGGCCATCAGCTGAGATGAGGACTGGTGAGGTGCTATCCCACGTTAGAGATGCGCCTGCTCGGCGTGGCCATCTGGCGGTTGGGCCGCTGGGTACCAGAGCTGTGGATGCTGATGGTACCCAGGCCCCTGGCGCTTACTGATCACAAACTGAAGTAAGCAGCACAGTTGTGTGCTTCCCTTAGACTTGTTCTACTGTGCAAGTGGGTCCAAGTCTGGTTGGAGAAGACAGGGGCCGGTCCCAGAGGCTGCAGGGGAGGGGCGCAGTGTGACCAACACGGAATCAGGGTGGGGACCTGGGGGAGGCAAGGGGCAGGCCCTGGTTGGAGACTCACGTACCAGACATGAGGGGGCAGGTAGAAGGATCGCCACTGACCACAGATGTCCCTGCTCCCGCCCATTCCAAGTCCTCTGGGCCAGTGTTCCAGGGTTGGAGGAGATGGTGACACTTCACTGCCTCGGGTGTACCCAGTGCAGAAGGCCTGGGGCCCACCCGTCCTGGTTGTTTCTCCCATGAGTGACTTATCAGGGTAGTTGTGAGGAGCCCAAGTTCAGCAGGCCAGGCTTTCACCTTTCCACCTTGTGGCAGAGGCTACAGCCGGGCGGGAGGGCAGCACGGGCCGGCTGCAACAGAGCCAGGAGCCTGGAGCCGGGAGCTTTCCAAGGCCTTGCTCTCCCTGCAGGCCCGTTTGGAAGCACTGGGTTTTCACTCCTCCCCGGAGCTCCAGCAGGTCTGCTTCCTCTGCATGCAGCGTGCATACTAATTGGAGCCTCTCCCTGAGAAGAAGCCTCCTTTCTGACAGATTCTTTAAGAAAAGACATAGGTTTTGAAAAACTCAAGATGGCATTGCCTGTAATTATAAAGTAATTGGTGTAATTGAGAGTGCAGGGTCTTATGCAAATCACCCTCCTGTTTTAAACTTTACATCAAGACTATTTTTATTTTTAAATGCAAAAAAAAAAAGCCCACCCCACAACCCACATGAGCATCTGGGTATGGTGTGTGTGATTTGGGCCCGCACCCCACGTCCGCGGAACACAACAGTGGCTGCGCGGGAGGAGCAGGCCCTTGACTGACGTCAGATGGCTGTGGCCCTTGCGCATCTTAGAGGAAGTCGCTGCACTTTGCTCAGTCTTTGCTGTTTTCACCTGTCGAGCAGGGGTGGCCAGAGGGCCTCCTGTGTTGTGAGAACTAAATGGTGTGGGTATAGGAGCATTGTAGACTGCAAGGTGCTCTCACAGGCTGCCCCCACCCCCCAACTTTGTCATTTCCCTTCTTGTGGAGCTGGGTCTGCACAGTGGCAGGAACAGGAAAGAAAGAAGAAAAATGAGGTCGCTCAGTCGTGTCTGACTCTTTGCGACCCCATGGACTGTAGCCTCCAAGGCTCCTTCGTCCATGGGATTCTCCAGGCAAGAGTACTGCAGTGGGTTTCCATTTCCTTCTCCAGGGGATCTTCCCGACCCAGGGATCAAACCCGGGTCTCCGGCACTGTAGGCAGACGCTTTACCGCCTGAACCACCGGGGAAGTCCGGTGGAAGCAGGGGCCACGTCTTGGCTTGTATGTCTGTAAACTGGCAACGGACCTTATTTTTTCTCTTGTGTACAGAGGAGACCAGGTGGGGGTCAGCTGGTCAGCTGGTGAGATCGGTGGGAAAGCACTTTGGAGAGTGCTGGAGCCCCTGAATTACTCCTTTATCTTGTGATCCAATGGGCTCAGCGGTTTCCTCCTCACTGAGGCCCTCCTGTGAGCATTTCATCCAAAGGGTGGACCGTTCCAGTAGGAGACAGCACCCGGTTAGAGCAAGAGTACTTTCCCGGGACTGCTGTAACAAATAACCACTTTTCATGTTGAGAAAAGAAATCCTTTTAGCTTGACTCTGTGCAGAAGAAGGAAATGAGTGACTCTTGTCATGTGTTGCATCATATGTCTTAGGAATTCCCATTTCTCTATAAATGACCTGTTACATTGACCCCTTGCTCCCCACAACCAACCACCACTGAAGCACAGGTATTGCAATAATTTTACTTATGATACAAATATGACTAAGTACTAATTCAGTTTTCACCCATGAAAAATATAAGCCTGCCAATCAGTTTGTTGTCAAGGTGATTTGATATACTTTTATAAAAAACCTAAAAACATTTGCTATTTTGGGCATTCCAGTAAGCTTTTAAAGTAAGTAAACATAAGTAAAGTGTTAGGTGCTTAGTTGTGTCTGACTTTGTGACTCCATGGACTGTGCAGCCCATGGAATTCTCTAGGCCAGAATACTGGAGTGGGTAGCCTATCCCTTCTCCAGTGGATCTTCCTGACCCAGGAATCGAACTGGGGTCTCCTGCGTTACAGGCAGGTTTATAAATCTTCCAACATGATAGAGGACATATATGAAAAACCTGTAGTTAGTATTATACTCAAAGGTGAAAGACTAAAAAATTTTGAAGTGAAAAAGACTGAAAAGTAAATGAAAAATAGCTGTTTTTACCACTTCTGTTCAACGTAGTATTAGAAGTTCTGTCCAGAACAGTTAGGCAAGAAAAAGAAATAAAACGCATCTAAGTTGGAAAGGAAGAAGAACAATTATCTCCACAAATAGCATGATCTTTTTGTATGTAGAAAACCCCTAAAGAGTTCCAAAATGACTGTTAGAACTAATATATGAATTCAGTAAAGTTACAGGATGTGTAATCAACACAGAAAATTAGTTACATGTCTCTACACTAACAATAAATAATCTAAAAAATTAAAGCAACATATCCATTTATAAAAGTATCAAAAAGAATAAAAGACTTAATAATAAACTTCACCAAGGAGGTAAGAGAGTTCTACACTAAAAACCCCAAAACAATGCGGAAAGAAATGAATGAGGACATTAAAACAGGGAAAGACATTTGATGCTCATAGATTGGAAGACTAATAATTGTTAAGATGTCAGTACTACCCATAGCAATTTATAGATTCAATGCAATCCCTTTCAAAATGCTAGTTTGTTTGCAGACATAAAAGAAAAACCTACCCTAAAATTCATATGAAATCTCAAGGGACCCTCAGTAGTCAAAAACAATCTTGAAAAAAAAGAAACCTGGAGGACTTACGCTTCTGGATTTTAAAACTTACTGCAGAACTACAATAATCAAAACAATATGGCACTAGCATAGAGACAGACGTGCCTCAGTGGAACAGAAGAGAGAGCCTGGAAATTAACCTTCACCTGGGTGGTCAATTGATTTCCGGCAGGGAGGCCAAGACTGAATGGGAAAGGAACAGTCTTTCAACTGGTGCTGGGAAAACTGGACCCTTACTTTATACGATATACAAAAATTACTCAAAGTGAATCAAAACCTAAATGTGAAAGTGTGAAAAACTATAAAATTCTGAGAAGAACACATAGGGAACATCTTCATGATATTGAATCTGACAATGATTTCTTGGATATGGTACCAAAAGCATAGGCAAAAAATTAAAAAAAAGATAAATTGGACTTCATCAAAGTTTAAAAAAAAAACCTTTTGCACGTCAAAGGACACTAACAAAAAGTGAAAAGGCAACCCGCCGAATGGGAGAAAATATTTGCCAATCATATATCTGATCAGAGATTTAATATCCAGAATATCAAATGAACTCCTGCAAGCCAGCAACAGAAAATCAAACAACCCAGTTAAAATATGGGCAGAGGAGTTGAGTAGACACCTGTCCACAGAAGACAAACAAATGGCCAATAAACAAAATCAACTATGCTCAACATCACTAGTCATTAGGGAGCTTCAAATTAAAACCACTGTGAGATAGCACTTCCTCATGCCCCATAGGATGACTACTATCAGAAAAACAGAAAATAGCAAAAGTTGGCCAGGACTTGGAGAAATTGGAATTCTGGATTTCTGGTGAGAAGGTGAAACGGTGCAGCCACTGTGGAAAGGAGTATCATGGCTCCTCACAAAATTAAATATAGCCTTGGTGCCAGTGTACAGACCGGCCCCTGGGAATCAGCTCCCATGTCGGCCTGGGATCCTCGCAAAGAACTTTTCATTCCCTTATTAGTTCATCAGAAATTTAATGAGAAGCAGGAAAGAGAATGTCTGTCTCGTAGACGGAGATGCGGGATATTTACAGTCTCCAAGTGGTGTGTTAACAGCAAGGATGTGGCCTCGCAGTAATGAACTCGGCGTGTTCAGTAGTCATCAGGGATTGCCCTGTGGGGAAACGGGAAATGACTGAGACTTAATTTTGTAAGCAGGAAAAATAAACCAATATTATCTCATAGGCTTTGTGTGGTGAGTTTTACATCCGTGTCTCGGAAACTGTGGGTGTTTATATCATGATTCTCTGAAATTATCTTATTTTTCTAACTCAGATCTGTTTAGGTAATTAATTAATCTGTGTAGTAAATGTCACAGCTGAATGCTAGTCTTATTTCAATTTTCTCAATGAAAACAGATTTACCTGCTCAGTGAGACAATGAACTTGATTACCATTCAGAATTTTTTTCTTTTTCCTAATGTCCCTTTCTAGATGCAGTTCTGCAATGGTACAATTCTGGTCCAGAGAGAGGTCAAACGTGCTTCCTCAGCCTCCTGCTTGGATCAGATTCAGATGATCTTGGCCTCAAGGCCACTGTGGCATGGAGGGCGATGATGACGTGTCTCCAGCCCCGTCCTGCACCCTTTAAGGCTGCTTCCTCCCTGTCTCTTCGTCTCGGTTTCTCTCACCTGCTTTCAAAACCCCTGGCCACCCTCTTCCTTCCTGCGGTGTGTCTCCAGCCCTTCAGAAACCCCTGTGGCCACACTGCTGGCTGGCAGTGGGGACTGTGGAGGAGCTGGTACCCAAGGGTGCAGGCACCCAGGTCCTGGCATCCGCTGGTGTCCCCTGGCCATCTTTCCTGGGTCTTCTGCACTCTCAGTGTCCCCGTTGCAGCCTGGGCTGCACCTGCTGTAGTCAAAGAAGCTTGTCACTCAGCAGATACGTACGGAGTGCCTGCTTCGTGTCAGAGGCGCGGGCACTTTACGCAAGGAAGTGGCGCCTGACGAAACAGACTCCTGTCCTCCTGGAGCCCACCTTCTGGCGAGAGAGTGACTCACAGACAGGTGTGCTCACGGGTTCTGAGGTGGCTTTCAGGAGAGTCAGTCTGTTCATCTGTACCGAGGGTGACAGGCTGGTCTGGTGAGATTGGCCCCTGAGTGGAGATGTGAATGAGACGGGGGAGCCAGACTCATGGGAACTGGGGGACGTGTTGTAGGCAGAGGAGCAGGGGTAGGAAGGCCTGAGACCAGCAGCAGCCTTGGTGTCTGAGGGACAGAGCACATCCGAGGGTGGGGGCGGGAGTGACCAGCGGCGGCTCCTGAGCTGAGGGCCTCTGTCATCCTCTTCAAGTGATGCCTTTCCATCAGCATTTCGACCTTGTTCTGGGTGTGGGCGTCTGTGCTTCGGCTTCCTGACGCTACTTTCTGCTCTTTGGGAGCTTGTCCTGCTTCCCTCTTCCGGGGACCGGCCCAGATGTTCACCTGGGCTCCGTGCCCCACTGGCAGGTGAGAACTAGATCTGGGTCTCCACTGAAGAGCACGTTACAGCTTTGTGGCCACTGGATCACGAGACCAACGAGACAGTGAAGTGTGAGCTGTGAATGATGGAGAAGGGTCTGCTGTTCTCCTTAGTTTAATGCCACACGGGTTGACCATAGCCGCCCTGACTGCCTGTTGGAGCCTGTCTGAGACCCGAACCCTACAGAGTGTGCTGCCGAGACAGACACAGACTGAGTCGGTGACGTTATTTCAGGTCTTGAGTCAATCCACTCCTGAAACAGGAATATGCCTAGAATTTTCTGTAAGTCACTGGTTTTCATTACCAGTGGAGCCGGCTTGTGCGGGGTTCAGCAACAATGATTTTTTTTTGTCACTTGCACCAAAATGAGCTCTACCAAACTGATATAAGATTGATATGATGCTGTGAGGAGCTGACGGGAGCACAGACGGATCTAAACCCCGCCCTGTGACCTGGGGGCCAGGCCTTCCCTTACCTAGGCACCGCCTCCTCCCCTGTGAGAGACAGCGCATACCTTGGGGCTGCTGTGAAAATGAACTGAAAAGAGATGCCTTTGGAAGCACGTAGTAAGTGCTATTAAAGTGTCTGCTGCTGTTACTATTTTTTCCCCCACTTTGTGAAGTAAGGTGTCTGAAGCTAGACTTTGTTAAGTGACTTCCCTTGAGATCAGACACCAGGGTTTTAAGGGGCAGCGTCAGCGGTTACTCACCCCTGGGGGAAGGCGTTTCTGAGTGCCTGCTGTGCCCCCGGCCCTCCGCCCATGCTGCAGCCTGGACAGAGATCGCGAGCCCTGCGAGAAGAGAAGCTGCTGTTTGAATTCGATTATTTTCTTGTTCTATGACAGGGTCCTATGCCCAGTGGGTGGTTAATCAGTGGTGCCGACTAACCTTCCCTGACACCGCTCAGCCCCCCAGGGAGGAAGGGCATTTTCTGAAGAGTCTTTAGTTGGGGCAATAGTGACTGGCATAGGTGGAATCCAGGCTTCCTGGGCCGGTGCTCCCTTGCTGCCCTGGCGGCCTCTCTGCCCAGCGGGGAGGCTGAGTTCGCAGCCGAGGCCTAGAGCCGGCCGCTATGCAGCTTCCCCAGGCGTCTGCCTCAGCAGCTTGCTCTTGGTCTCATGATAAATTCATTACCAGAAAATGAAGCTGGAGTTTCCTAGTGACATAAAATATTGATGAAAGAAATAAGGACGGAGATAAACGAGCCGAGGCTGCTCACAGGCCCCGCGTGCCCTGTTCTGCTGGGTCTGCAGACACTTGTCCTTGCTCCTTTTTGATTTGCTCGGGCGGGGTTTTGTCCTCTACGTGGGATCTGTGTTGCAACATGAGTGGAGCACGCCAGCTCATGCGTCACAGCAGAGTGGGAAAAATAGACATGTCTCCTGGTTACTGTCAAAACTACAAAGCCGGATGCTGCCACTTCACAACCTCCGTGGCAGGTTCTTGGCACCCTGGAGCGGCGTGTGGAAACACATTGGCCCTGCTTAGAAGCTGCTAATGGCTTCCAAGTGCCGCAGAGTAAAGCCTGAGCTCCTTGGGGTGCTGCTCAAGGCCTGTCTGTGGCCTGGGTCCTCCTCCAGGTTACCTGGACCCTGCCCTTCAGCACATCTGCTCTGTCTGAGCTGCTGTGCTCTTTCCTGCCGTGAAACGCCCTCCCTGGCTGCTCAGGGATCAACTCCAACGCCACTTCATTCACAGGATATCTTCCTTGCTGTCCTGCTCAAACTGATGCAAAGGAAAAACAAAAACAACAAACGCATTGTTGGAGAGCACAAAGAGAAACGGCTCTGCCCCCGTCCCTCCTGGTGGCGTAAAGAGTCAGCTGTAGGTTAAGATCCTTGAGCAGCTTTGCAGCTTTTGACCCAGAAGTTCCGTGTCTAAGATCATTCTAAGGGAGCAATTAGGGAGGTGTCAACACTAATGCAAGTAGAAGGCCATTTATCACAGCGTTCCTTAAAATAGCGCAACATCAGGAGGAATCTCAATGCCCTCATTGGGGAAGTCCCTTAGTTAAGGGACTTCTTTAACTAAGTTGTGGTATGCCCAATGATAGTGATGTTCATCTGCTTAAAAGTCATGGGGTAGGGACTTCCCTGGTGGTTCAGTGGTTAAGACTTTGCCTTCCAATGCAGAGGGTGTGAGTTCAATCCCTGGTTGCTGCTAAGTCACTTCAGTCATGTCTGACTCTGTGCGACCCCATAGACGGCAGCCCACCAGGCTCCCCCGTCTCTGGGATTCTCCAGGCAAGAACACTGGAGTGGGTTGCCATTTCCTTCTCCAATGCATGAAAGTGAAAAGTGAAAGTGAAGTCGCTCAGCTGTGTCTGACCCTCAGCGAGCCCGTGGACTGCAGCCTTCCAGGCTCCTCTGTCCATGGGATTTTCCAGGCAAGAGTACTAGAGTGGGGTACCATTGCCTTCTCCTTCAATCCCTGGTTGGGGAGCTCAAAAATCCCACATTTTTGGCGTGTGGCCAAAAAGCCAAAACATAAAACAGAAGCAGTCTTGTAACACATTCAATAAGACTTTAAAAATGGTCCACATCAGAAAATCTTTTTTTAAAAAGAGTTGGGGTGTAGAGAAGTAGTTGATGGTTTAGAGAAATGATTATAATGTTTCTGTAAGTGAAAGAAAGTGAAAGTGTTAGTTGCTCAGTCGTGTCCTACTACTCTTCGCAACCCCAATGGACTGTAGCCCGCCAGGCTCCTCTGTCCATGGGGATTCTCCAGGCAAGAATACTAGAGTGGGTAGCCATGCCCTTCTCCAGGGGATCTTCTCGACCCAGGGATCGAAGGCAGGTCTCCTGCATTTCAGGCGGATTCTTTACCATCTGAGCCACCAGGGAAGCAAAAAAAAAAAAAAAAATAGAAATAAAACTGGATGCAGTGGGTGATAGGGGGAGACAGAGAGAGAGATATCTGAGCCTCCAGTAAGCTTCGGAAGGGTAGGTGTCAAAATCCTGCCAGGTGGGCATTGTGAGCCCATGTGTAATGTTTATGCGATTTTCCCCTTACAGTCCAGTCCACAGGCTGACCTTACGATCTGGTCCTCCTGGTGAACGCGTTGCCACCCATCTTCACTGTGATCAGCTTCCTTGGCTGTGCTGGAGGGCTCCACACCTGATCCTTCTCATGCTTTCACTCTGTTATGACTAAACACACCCACCTTCCCCCCAGGGGCCTCCAGCGTATTTTCTCAAGTTGGCCTCTCTTCTCCAAACCTTCTGCAGCCCTAGGCTCAGGCTTCAGTGAAGGTCTGACCATGTGGGTTCTCCGGTATTGTTCTCATATACTTTAATGTCTGACCATGTGAGGCCGTCCTTAGCGTTTTAATGCCTGTGAGGGTGTGTAGCAGGAAGTGTTCTCCACCGGAGGTTTTCTGCCATCTTCTCTGACATGTTATGTCCAGGGTGCTCCGGGAGGTCGTCTTAGACAGGGTTCAAAACCAGGATGTGTATCCCTGTCTTCAGGAACTGGCTCCCCCAGTTTCAGAGGCTAAAAGCTCCAAGATCTGTGGTCGGCAAGCTGGAGCCCCAGGCAGGGTCCAGGTGTCAGCCCGAGCCTGAGGCAGGATGAGGCCGTGGCCCGGCCCACAGTCAGGCTGGGTGGGAGCTTGGGGGTTGGTTCCCTCTTTGTCAGCCTTCTTGATCTGCTCCGGCCTTCAGTTGACTGGCTGAGACCCGCCCACGTGAAGGAGGGTGGCCTCCTTGACTCAACACACTACTCCGGTGATCATCCGTGGGGAACACACTCACAGATGTGGCCAGAGGAACATTTGACCAGGGCCCTATCAGGCTGGTACACAGAATTCAGCATCGCAGAGGTCCAGTTGCTCACAGATACTCTTCTGGCCACAGGCCATGTGCATGTGCCGAGGTCCCCATTCTCCCCAGTGTGTTCAGAGCCCCAGAGCGGATCAGCTGCTCACGGAAGCTGGATCTGCAGGAAGAGGGCTATGGGGTCTGCAGACACGTGAGGACCCGTCCGAGGCCATGTGTGTCTTAAGTGGCAGAGCCAGGACGAGCCCCAGGGCCCAATGTCATGCTGCCCTGGCCTTTGTCCTGGAGGAGGGCAGAGGGTGAGGAGACCCTGGTCGTCCTGTGCCTTGGCGGAGGGGCGCACCCTGTCTCCTTCCCGTGGACTTGCCGTGTCCCTGTCCCCTCCGTCCCCTGGTTCCCGACCCTGGGCCGTGTGCTCTGCTGGCTTCCCGGCCCGTCGGTGCTCTGACCTGTGACGCATTTCTCCCTGTGAGTGCAGCCCCTCTGTGGTGTCGGGCAGTGCGGAGCACAGCTGATGATCACACCTGCGAGAGTTCGCAGAAGGCAGAAGAGGAGTGGTTCCTGCCCTGTGACACCCACGGCCCAGGGAGCCGCCAGCCTGTGGCCGACTTGGGGACTGAGGGCCTGACCGGTCCTGAGGAGCGAGGGCCTGGGCCACCGAGGGGCCTCCGAGTCCTTCAGTCAGTCTGTTCCGTCTTGCAGTCGGTTGCTCCCTGTCTTGCAGGCGTTCCTTGTCATGACGGGCTCTGCTTTGGAGCCCATGCCTGGCCTGCACCAAGATCGCTCTCCCAGTAGCTTTCCAGGTCCGTCCCCTGTTCACACGGCGACCTTCTGTTCCAGTGCCAGGTCCCCGGTCTGAACAGGAAGCGAGTGTCACAGACCGAGGAGGCTGACTCTGAGGCCAGGAGCACAATGACCGCCCAGGGCCCCTAAGGTCCATTTGTACTAAAGAATCAGACAAAGAGGGCAAAGATGTTTGGTTTCAGTTACCTGGGAAATAAGCAGGTACAGCTCCAGATTATGTGCTTTGGGGTGTTTGTGGTTTTCTTGGTTGTTGAATTTGAACTTTTGTCGGTATTTTTCTGCTACTTTTGTAGGTGCTTGTCTTACTTCAGAGCATCATGTGAAAATGTGTTCCTTCCTCCTCTTCCCCCCACTTCTCCATGCTCCTTCTTCCCCTTATTTCTTCCAGTTAGAAGCAGAGGCCCTTCTACCTGTGGCTGGCCAAAACGTTGGCATTCTCTGCCCACCGAAGCCAAATAAAAAAAAAAGGAGACAGAGTTTGGAGGAAATAGAAAGGTGGCTTTAATTCTCATCTGGCAGAGAAGGGAACCCAGTAGGCTCTTTCCTCAAGAACTGTGCCCCCCACTTTAGGAGGAGTCTAGGGGCTAATATATAGATAAGGCAATGGCACCCCACTCCAGTACTCTTGCCTGGAAAATCCCATGGATGGAGAAGTCTGGTGGGCTGCAGTCCATGGGGTTGCTAAGAGTCGGACACGACTGAGCGACTTCCCTTTCACTTTTCACTTTCATGCATTGGAGAAGGAAATGGCAACCCACTCCAGTGTTCTTGCCTGGGGAATCCCAGGGATGGCGGAGCCTGGTGGGCTGCCGTCTCTGGGGTCGCACAGAGTCGGACACGACTGAGCGACTTAGCAGCAGCAGGGGCTAATATAAGATGAGGGCTTGTGGTCAGGAGTTGGTGATGAGGAACAAGGGTGATAGGATCTTGATTTCTTCCTCGTGCACTGTTTCAAAGACAGTCGTACACTGGCGTCAGTAACCCAGTCATTGAATCTGGCAGTTCAGTGGCTCTGCAGCCTTCTTTCTGATACTAACTACAAGGGGAATGGTGTTGTAAGGGTAAACACCAGATACAGGATGTATTTAGCATAGAGTCAAAGGAAGATAGGTTTGAAGTGTAACTTCTGCAGAGTTAGGGGGCAGGGAAGCAAACTTAGTTACAGACAGAGTTAGAAGCAGTTAAAGTGAAAAAAACTAGGAATGTTCAGGTTTGCTCCCTGTTTTCTTTATCTTCTTTGTTCTCAGGAAAGGGAAAGAAAAAAAGAATTCATTCCTCTTTTTTTCTTTTTCACTGCAACATGCCTTAGGGGGCCCATGCTTAAGTGGGGGGTGGGGGGCAGGAGTCAGAGAGCTCTGCACAGGCTCCATGTCCCCCTTCTTTCCTGTCCAGGTGGGAGAGTGACATTGGGTCACCAGATGGGATGGTATATATAGAAAGACAGGATGGAGCAGACTGAAGCATCTTGGAACTTTGGAGCAGGCAGGCCTGGAATCAGATCTATGTTCTGAGGTGCATAGAGGTCGCCCCCGGCTGAGGGCCCCGTGTGGCACCTGGGGCACAGGTGTGCAATAAAGATCAGTCTCTGGCAGTGGTGGAGAGCTTCTTAGGGCTCTGGAGAGCCCTTGTTGTGGGAGGTTGGCCCAGGAAAGAGTGTCTGAGAGGGGAGGGGAGGTTGAGAGGAGGATCAGGCCCTCAGGACTGCAGTCTGTCTCCTGACCAGGTGTCGGTGGGCTGCCCGCTGGTGTTCTGGTCTGTGCAGTGGTGCTGTGTCCAGTCCCACTGGAGAGTGAGGCTTGGCCTCCCCAGACATGCCCCCACCACCGCCTCAGCCCCAGTGAAGGGGAGGCTGGTACATGGCCTGTGGGGGCGGCTGTGGCAGGAGTCCTGGGAACTGGGGTGGCCAGTCCCATTTTGAGTTACTCAGAGAATCTCTGCAGGGTCAGACTACAGGCTCTGATTCAAAAACTTCTCAATGCCGCCTTTAAAAGACCACTAGTATTTTCAAAGGAGTGCAGTTGTATTTGAAAGATGCATTTGAACCACAGTCTTTAAAGGCCTGAGGCGGTCAAAAATAGATGGTGGCCGGGTTTCTCCAGGCTGTCCTACCTCAGGACGTTCTTAAAATTCTCAAGTTGAAAGCCTTGGCCGTCCTCTGCCTCTGGGGCATTACCGTGTCCCTTCCTTCCCTCATCTCTTGCTCCCCGCCCCCATTGCTGGTTCTAATTCCTGCCCAAAGTCCCTGGTGGCTCTTGGCCTCCCAAGAGTGGTCCTGATGCTCCACTGAGCCTAAAACTGAGTTCCAGGGCTGCTGTGCTTCCAGAAGGGGGTAGTGAGCCTGGTGTCTATGGTATCCGTGAAGACGAAGGAGGAAGACTCTGCCCTAATCCCCTGAGACTGGGGGCTGTGTTCCCCCCGGGAGGGCAGAGGAGGCTGGGCTGCCGGGGACAGGGTGGCAGGACCCCCAGCCCTTTGTCCACATGTCGTGGCGGACGGAGCCCCAGGCCCGGCTGAGGGCCTCCTGTCGACTGTCTCCAGCTTTCATCACATCACGTGAGGTCGTACTATGATCATCCCAATTCTATTATTATCTCAGTTCACAGATGAGGGAGGTGATGCTCCTACGCGGTTATGTGACTCTCTTCCAGTCTCGTTCACACAGCCAAGCGGAGACACTGGTCCGTGGAGCCCTGGCGGTCGGGCCCCAATCCCCCTTGCCCCGCTGCGGCAGGGTGAGGGTTGGTAGATGTTTTCTGTGAAGGAGCAGATGGTGAGTATTTCAGGCCAGGCAGAGTATGTCTAGAGAGTCCATATAAACACTGCTCTCCGCCTCTACTGTGTGAACACCGCGTAGACCACACAGGAATGCATGGGCAGGGCTGGTTTTGGCTGCAGGCAGTGCCCTGGTCCCTGCTGCATGCGGCAGATGAGAGAAGGGGGCCAAGGCTTGAACTACATGCTCACCTGCCCATTGAGCCATTCTGGGCTCACGCTCATCTTCTGCAGAACGGGGGTGATAGCATCTCTCTGGGCGCTGCTGTAAGAGGATTTAATGAGATAATGCGTGTGGAAGCGCCACCCGGCATCTGGCACGTAAATATCTCTCAATAAAGGGAGTATTTTTTCCTTTCTACCTAATGGCCGTCCCCAAGGAGGGAGTCACTGGTTGTAGAGCCCAGGGCAGGAATAATAACCAGCACTAGGACAGTGGTCTGCGGTGTGCAGAAGGCCTGCGCAGCTCTATCGCCTCTGGGAGCCTCCTGAAGTTGGCCTGCCGGTCACAAGGCTGCCTCTGTCCTGCTGAGGCGAGGATGGAGAGATGGCCCGGTCTGCCCGCCTGGCCGGTGTCTCACCTGCATCCTACATCTCATAACTCCAGCCCCAGTCTGCACCTGCCTCTGGGGCTCTGTGTGAGCCCATGTCCATTTCTCTGTGTAAAGTAGGGATAATAAAGACATCTCCTTCCTAAGCTGGAAATTCCAGTAATTTGATGTGAAGAAATCTCAACTCTCACCCCCAGGGGAAAATTGGTTAACTGCCCTTCCAGGGACCCTCTGTTCTGCGGAATGAATCCCTGCTGTCCCTCTGGGTGGTCAGGCAGCTCTGTCCCTCCTTGGGATATAGCCGTGAGCGCTAGGGTGGTGGTGGCAGTCAAGGGAAAGTGGCCGAGGTGCCTCTGTCACACCGGGTGCTAACGGTACCCACAGGGTGGCCCCAGGCCCCCCATCAACTGCACTAACCCCACTGTGTGATCTGTGCTATGCATTGACTCTTGGGGAGCCAGGCTTGGGTCTGAGCACGCCCTGGAGCACTTGCCCTGTTGTTTTGGAAAATGCTGGCAGCAGGGTGGATAGGAGAAATGAGTGAAGAGCTGGAAAGTGGCCCAAATCTTTTCCTTAAAGGCCATGGAGGAAAGGGGTTTAATTTACAAAGTTGTTGATTTGTATCATGATGAGACTCTTCCTGCCTTTTGCAGTTTATTTTCTGTGGTGTCGGTTTAGAGGCTTCACTTTGCTGTCTCTAGTGAGTCCTTTTACTTCAGTTCAGTTCAGTTGCTCAGTCGTGTCTGACTCTTTGCGACCCCATGGACTGCAGCATGCCAGGCTTCCCTGTCCGTCACCAAATCCCGGAGCTTACTCATGTCCATTGGGTCAGTGATGCCATCCAACCATCTCATCCTCTGTTGTCCCTTTCTTCTCCCACCTTCAGTCTTTCCCAGCATCAGGGTCTTTTCAAATGAGTCAAATCTTCACATCAGGTGGCCACACTATTGGAGTTTCAGCTTCAGGATCAGTCCTTCCAATGAATATTCAGGACCGATTTCCTTTAGGCGAGTCTGTTAATCCTCTGATGCCCAGGTCTCCACACATTTGGATGTTGGAGCTGCTTTGAAAATCAGTAAGATAATGAATGAAAGTCTCCTGTGAACTGCAGGATGTGGGTCTTGTGTGCGTGTCAACCCATGTGTGTTGAACAGTGACACTGCAGAGTCACCCTTGTGGAGGCACAGCTGGGAAGTGCAGAAGGTGGCCCCCAGTTCTCCCAGGGGTATGCACACCGTGGGTTTCCCATTTAAAAAATTGCTGTTGGGTTGTCATTTCCCCGCCTTGCTCTGGGGAACTTTCCCATCTCCCCTCATCTCCACCAGTCCTGAGTGCTGAGACGCTGCCGCTCCAGTCTGGTGGACAAGGTCAAGTGACCAGTGTCCCTGTGCTGCTGCCACGCGTGTGTGTGTGTGTGCGCGTGTGTCTGCGCCTGAGGTGTGACTCATACAACATAAAAATTAATAGCTCAGTGGTTTTTTCAGCACATTCACAACGGTACAATCATCACACCCCTCTAATTGCATAGCATGTTCATCACCCAAACAACAAACTCCACCTTCATCATTAACAGTCGCACCCTGTTCTCCCAACTCCTGCTTTCTGCCTCTACGGGCTTGGCTATCCTGGGCATTTCATGTGTGTGGCATCACACAGCACATGGCTTTTGTGACTTACTTCTTCCACTCAGCATACTGATTTCAAGATTGTGACAGCATATGTCAGAGCTCTATTCCTTTTCATGGCTGAATATTATTCCACGGCATGGATGGACTAAATTTGTTTATCTGTTTATCTGGACATTTGGGTCATTTCCGTGTTTTACTAGAATGAATGAGGCTGCTGTTAACATTTTTGTATAGATTTTTGTTGGGATGTGTCATTTCCGTTCTCTTGAGTACATAACTAGAAGGCGAATGGCTGAGTCCTGTGGTTATCCTATGCTTGTCTTTACTTAGTTTTTTGAAAACGTGGGAAATTGTTTTCCAAGGTGGCTGCACCATTTAGAGCACCGTTAACAGTGGATATGGTTCCAACAACTCCTGTTATTGTCTGACTTTTTGATTCTAACCATCCCGTTGTTGTTCAGCTCTTTTCAACCCCATGGACTACGTGGGGCTGATTCCAGGCTTCCTTGTCTTTAACTGTCTCCTGAAGTTTGCTCAAACTTATGCCCATGGAGTCAGTGATGCCATCCAAACATCTCATCCTCTGTTACCCCTCCTCCTCCTGCCCTCAGTCTTTCCCAGCATCAGGGTCTTTTCCAGTGAGTCTGCTCTTCGCATCAGGTGGCCAAAGTATTGGAGCTTCAGCTTCAGGTATAGTGTTATTCAAATCTGTTTCTTCGTTGATCTTTTGTCTAGTTTTTCTATACATTAGTGAAAGTGGAGAATTCAAAGCTTCAACTTTTCTTGTTTCTCCCTTTAATTGTCAGTTTTTGTCTAGTGCATTTTGGGGCTTTGTGATTGGGTTCTCTGTCATATCATTCAGTGCTGCACCTCAGAGCATCCCTTTTTGGGCCTGAGAAATCTGTTTGCGATCCTGTACTTGTTTCCTCGATTAGCTTTCTCTAGACTCAGTGCAGTCAGCTTGTGTCTGAGCATCCACCCAAAGCTCTGCGACTTGTTCAGTTCTAGAATTTGCTTGTGATTGAGTCAGTCTTTCCATTAAGGAGGGCTTGTAAATGATGCTGGGCAAGAGGTCATAGATTTTTGGAAATTGAATAGCCTTTGGATATTATTTAGTCTGTTCTCTTGCTCGCTCCTTTTTTTTTTTTTTCCTTCCAGATCAACGTGGGGCCTGGCTCAGAGAACTGACATGGTCTGTCCCAGGTCACAGCGAGTTAGCAGCAGGGACTGCCCTGGCCCTGAAGGTCCTTGGCTCTTTGTTCACTCCTCTTTTGTTGGGGTGCCCCCATCGGCACGCTGTTATTCTGTGGGTTCTTGGTGCAAGTCCACAGGCTTCTGCTCGACTGGCGTCTGCCCTGGGTCCCTCGTCTCTGGGTGTGAATATGTATACGTGTCTACACCTCCCGCCCCCCGCAGCCTGCTCACCTCCCTCTCAGGGACTCTGTTCAGTGGGGCTGGGCTGGGAGCACAGATTTGCTTGTCAGGACATCTCTCTAAGTGATGCTGGTGCACAGCCAGCTTTGAACAGGAGACACACCGGGCACTTCCTTACTTGTCCTGCGGTTTTATGACAGGCGTTCTTTCAGTAAAATTTTTCTTAGGAATAGCTTTTTGTAATCTTTTAAGTCAGTTTGTCATTAGTTCCATTTATGCCTGATAGTCACAGTTCTGTGGGTGCTTCTCTCCCTTCTCTTTCATGCAGCAGATGCAGCATGGAGGGTAGCGAGTGTTTCCCAGTTCCTCTAGAAAGCCGTCAGAGAGGGTTCTGGTGACAGCGGGAGGGCAAGCCAGCCGGTTTGTACTCCATTCATGCCTTGTCATGTGTGACTTTTCCTTTTTGTGCTCACTGCAGGAGATGCAAGGTTTCAGGAGTCCTAGAGAGGTTGGGAGACCCTGTCATCCCTCTGGAGGCGGGCTCTGTAAGTCAGGCCTTTATTTCTCGGATCTGTGGATGCCTGGATATGCGAGGAGGGCTTCACAGTGTCTGTGAATCTCTAAATGGTTAGCCTGCATTTTGTACACACATCCTCGTGTTACTTCTGAGCAGGAGTTTTACTGGTTTTATCAGGCTCACGAGGTCCCAGGACACTCAGGAATGAGGTGTGTTGCTGAGGCTGGCAGGGTGCTGGCAGGATTGGCCCAGGTGCCAAGTCACTGCCTGCCATGTACACAGGGGAGCCCTGGGTTCATCACTCAGGACCACTGTCCCTAAGATGTGGACAATTGAGGAAGAGCAGAGAGGGCAGACACGTGGAAGAAGATGCGATGAGAAGGAAATGTGAACACTGAGGCATGCTGACAGTATTTGTAAATTATCCATAGCTGGGTAACTCACCGACGCCTACAGAGGGGAGCTCACATGAATGGCATGTGTTGATGCCAAGCTTGATGGAATCCAGAAAGGTAGATGCTAAGCCAGGAAGGTGACCTGGACAGGGGACAGCAGACTTTCTGCAAAGAGGCAAACAGTAAATAGTCTAAGCTTTGTGTGCTGTGCAGCGTTGTAACTACCCCACTTTGCTGTTGTCGCACTAAAGCAACTGGAAATGTTCCATAAATGGGTCGATATGGCTGAGTTCCAATTAAACTTTATTTATGGACACTAAAATTGGAATTGTATATGCTTTGCACTTGTCACAAAGTTTTTTCTGCTTTTAATTTTGATTTAACCATTTAAAAAGGTAAAAGCCATTCTGAACCTACGGGTTATACAAAAACAGTTGGTGACTTGAATTTGGCATGCGGCTCTATTTTCTTGACCCCTGACTAGGGTAACCGAGAAGCTCTGGATCTTACAATTCAAGCTGAATAGCACCGTTCTCGAGCTTTCTGCTCTGACCAAGGCTGCAGAACCCAGAAATAAATTAGGCGGCAATTGTAATAATTGAGTCTTAATGTCAGAAGGTACTTATAACTTGATTAAATCTTTTTCTCTGTTATATCTTCCCTTAATTATGCCTAGCTATTGTATGGTATTTTGCAGCTCACAAAGGGCTTACACATAATCATCTCATTTAATTTTTGTTAAAAATTACTTAAAATTTTATTTTATTCACCAAAGAAGAACATGAAAATACTCTTTTTGTTAAAAAAAAATCAAACAGAAAAAGTGAAAGTTTCTGTTGGTTCCCTTCTCTGGTCCACCATTCTCAGCAAAGCAACTTTTTTGACTTTGCTGTGAATTCTTCCAAAACTTTCCTTGTATGTTTCTATAGGATCTGTGCAGGTGGTTGTGTGGGTGGGCTTTTCTTTTCATTTGCTCACTCACGTGGTAACATGTGTTTGGTCTATAACTTGTTTTCTGTTGATGTTCAGTTGCTCAGTTGTGTCCAGCTCTTTGTGACCCCATGGACTGCAGCGCTCCAGACCTCCCTGTCCCTCACTGTGCTGTTATTTTACAATAATATATCATGAAGACAATTCCATGTCCAGGTAAGGAAAATACCCATTTTGTTGTAACTCATGCAGATGAGCCCATAGTTTGCTTGTATTGTAGATTGTTTACTTTTTTCTTTGTTAATGATCATTTTAATTGTTTCTTATTTTTCCTGTTATAAACAATGATATAATATCCATTAACACACATGTGTGGGATGTCTGTGTGGACAGTTGTTTCCACATTAAATGTTAACAGATATCATCTAATTGCCCTCCAGAAAGAATAAACTAGCAGTGAAGAAGGCTGAGCGCCGAAGAATTGATGCTTTTGAACTGTGGTGTTGGAGAAGACTCTTGAGAGTCCCTTGGACTGCAAGGAGATCCAACCAGTCCATTCTGAAGGAGATCAGCCCTGGGATTTCTTTGGAAGGAATGATGCTAAAGCTGAAACTCCAGTACTTTGGCCACCTCATGTGAAGAGTTGACTCATTGGAAAAGACTCTGATGCTGGGAGGGATTGGGGGCAAGAGGAGAAGGGGACAACAGAGGATGAGATGGCTGGATGGCATCACTGACTCGATGGACATGAGTCTGGGTGAATTCCGGGAGTTGGTGATGGACAGGGAGGCCTGGCGTGCTGTGATTCATGGGGTTGCAAAGAGTCAGACACGACTGAGCGACTGAACTGAACTGAACTGAATTTACAAGAATCCATATTTCCCTATAACTTGGCCCTTTTTTTGCCAGTCATATGAGCACAATTTGTATCTTTTCACCTGTTTATTGGATGTACTTATATTCCTGTCTACAACTTAGTATTGTCTTTGGTTGCAGAGGCATTTGTTTGCAGCTAAATTGATCATCTTTCCTCTTTGGCCACTTCTTTTTGTATCTAGTATGAGAAACTAGAGTTTTGATCATAAAAGTTAAGGATTTCTGCTCAACGAGGGAAACTATAAAAGATGGATGAAATATTGATAGAGGATATTTACAAAAGAATTGACAAGAGAGTTTTATATAGTACACACAAGTCAACCAAAAAAAAAAATACTGGGGAATGTAATAGAAAAATGGTGGCTCAGATAGTAAAGAATCTGCCTGTAATGCAGGAGACCTAGGTTCGATTCCTGGATCAGGAAGATCTCCTGGAGAAGAGAATGGCAACCCACTCCAGTATTCTTGCCTGGAGAAGTCCATGGACAGAGGAGCCTGGTGGGCTACAGTCCATGGAGTCACAAAGAATCAGACACAATTGAGTGACCAACATTTTCACTTTCACTAGAAAATTGAGCAAAGGCTGTGGATAACAATTCACAGAAGGGAAAAAAAAACACTATCAATCTCAGTAAAAATTTCTCAATCTTCTGAGGAGTTCGAGAAACGCAAGTAAAAACAATTAGCTACAAAGGTGTACCTATTAGATTGGCAAAAATGTAAAAGTTAAATAATACTAACTCATGTCAAGGCTGTGGGGAACTGGCAGACTCTTGCATTTTCATCAGGACTAGTCTCCGAGTCTGCTGCAGCCATCCTGGCAGTTGTCTGGGACCCAGTGGTCCTTCTTGGTGAAGACCCTGGAGAAAAAAGCATGCCTGAGTCTGCTGCTGCTAAGTCACTTCAGTCGTGTCCGACTCTGTGCGACCCCATAGAAGGCAGTCCACCAGGCTCCCCGGTCCCTGGGATTCTCCAGGCAAGAACACCAGAGTGGGTTGCCATTTCCTTCTCCAATGCATGAAAGTGAAAAGTGAAAGTGAAGTCGCTCAGTCATGTCTGACTCTTCGCGACCCCATGGACTGCAGCCTACCAGGCTCCTCCGCCCATGGGATTTTCCAGGCAAGAGTACTGGAGTGGAGAGCCATTGCCTGAGTCTGCACAGGTGCAAGTCCTACAGTGCTCACTACAGCCTCCTAGTGGTGGCTGAGCAGCCCTGCAGTGTCACCGCCGGGTGAGTGGAAGGGTCACATGACAGGCGTTTGAGAGCCCTGCACAGCAGCGCAGCATGGAGGCAGCAGGGGAGGCAGACAAGTTCCTTAGCTCACATTGTCTGTGCACATTTGTGCCGTTCATGTAACGCCGTGTGGAAATTCATCACAGTGGGCCCTTGGGAGGAGAGGGTGATGGGAGGGATGACCAGGGGGTATACTTGGGGGAAAAATGGGAAGCAAACGTGCGTAGATCAGTGATGATGAAAGGCCGTCCCCAGGGAGTTTGATTAACTTAATTTTGAATATCTGGCGCTCATGGGGAGGAGGGGGTCTTATTGCATGGTTACAAACATGGGGTACAAACATACCTCAGAATCATTTTCAACGTTCATATGATGTGCTTGCTGCTGCTGCTGCTAAGTCGCTTCAGTCGTGTCCGACTCTGTGCGACCCCGTAGATGGCAGCCCCCCAGGCTCCCCCATCCCTGGGATTCTCCAGGCAAGAATACTGGAGTGGGTTGCCATTTCCTTCTCCAGTGCATGAAAGTGAAAAGTCAAAGTGAAGTTGCTCAGTTGTGTCTGACCCTTAGCGACATCATGGACTGCGGCCTTCCAGGGTCCTCTGTCCATGAGATTTTCCAGGCAAGAGTACTGGAGTGGGGTGCCATTGCCTTCTCCAATGTGCTTGCTAGGGGTACCTTTTTATCTGTTGGAGGTTATCTTTTCTGTACGTTTTTAATCAGAGGTATGACAAGTACCTTCACATCAATACTCAATGATTTTAACACTGTTGAGGAATCTATGCCTTCCTCACTAACTTGATATGTAACTTTTATTGTATACTAACTACCCATATAGATGTGGGTTCCATGGTTTATTTGGGTATTTTTGTGGCATTTCTATACTATTTTAGTTACGATCAATCTATAAGATGTCTGTATGTCCCCTCAGACAAATCTCCATTCGTTTTCATTTCAACCTTTTGTCAGCTTTTTTTTAGACTTTTACTATGCAGATTAATTTTTTTTATCAGTTTATTCATTTCATTGAAAGTTTACAAGGACCCATGAGACAGCTGAATTTATTAAGTTTATGCACTGATTTACTCTCCATGAGCCCAGTTCTCTGTTTTCATCAGTAAAGCCATAGAGTTTGGTTCAGTCAGGTCAGACACACTTCATATAAAGCTTAGTCATAATTTTTCTTAATATGAATGTTCCTATTACAGTTTTCTAATTTGATATTGCTTCAGATACTTTCAATGTTGATCTTAGCATGTTAGTGAACTGATGTCAGTTGATTCTAATAGTTTTAAAATTTATTCTTGTGGGCTTTTTTAGGCAGATAATTGTGTATTTAATAAATGAGAACAGTTTTCTTCTTTTTAGTGTTTTTCTTATTAGAAATGTAGAGCCCCCATTACAATGCTGTTTGGAAATATTGAAAATGAGTTTCTTTAACAAGAAGTCTTCTGACGTATCAACATTCGGTATTAGACTGCCTTGCATTTTCTGGCAAATATTTCTTACTGAGCTAAGGGTAAAGACATTTCCTCTTATTCCTAATTTTGTAATAGGTTTTTCTTTTTTAAGGTCAAGAATAGGTGTCACGTTTTGTCAGGTTTTTCTTTGCATCTGTTACAGTGATAGTGATCGTGTGTATTTTGCTTGTATATTTTAATTTTGTGGTGTGTATTAGTGTATTAGTCCTCCCATTTATGGAGAAGGAAACTAAATAGCCTAGGAGTTAAGGAAGGTGCTTGGGGTTGAGCTGGTGGTGTGGAGCCTCATGCACTTGTACCTGGACATTTCCTGAGTGCTGGCGTTCTGTGTGCAGAGCCAGGGCTCACTTCAGTGTGTGAACAGAGATGGAGATAGAAGTTCTAACATTCCATGCTGTGGATTCTGCTTCGGAGGATGCATCGCAGGAAAATAAGATGTGTGCAGAATTTATGAACAAGGCTGCTTGTCACATTGTCAAGTGGAAAGAGTGAAAAATAGAAAAAGTTCAGGAGAAAGTGAGCTGTCATCTATAACACAGACAATAAGTGAGATATTATGTTCTTATTAGAATATTTCTGGAAATGATTAGTGACAAAACATAGTCTCATGATAGCCTAGTGTAAACAGTAAGTGCAGTACGTTCTTGAAAATCTCCAGAGCAAATTCTGGTGAGAGGAAAGGAAAGGAGGAGCCGATTGCATTAGCAATAACAGGAGAGCCCCTTGGTGGAAGGGTTTTGGAAATAAGCCAAGCATACTTGGTCAGGCTTCCCTGGAGAGTCATTTGAGCAAATGTGCAGCCAGTCAAGGTTGTTTAAGGGCTGGACCAGAGCACTTGTCATTCCTGTCGTGAAAGGCTTGGTGTGTACGGTGCCCGAGTCTGACCTCCGCTTGCGCCCGGTCAGGAAGAATCCTGCAGCCTTAGCCCCCCTCCTCCCCCACCGTGTCTCTGTCTCTCTGTCCATCCCTCTCTCTTTCTCAGGGACCCTCTGCCTCTTCCTGCTTCCCTACCCTCCTACCTGGGGGCCCTCCTACCTTCTTGACAGCCGGCAGCTGTCAGGCTGTTACCACCGGCTCTGTGCAAAGAGCCCAACATGCTTCATTTTACTAATCGTCTGGACAGGCGAGTGAGACAGCCCTCTGGGCACGGAGGTGACATTTGTACCCGAATCAGCCTGACTCCAGAATTGTTAGCCATCACACTCAGTGTCAGCAAATATTTACTTAGCAGCAGTTACTTCACAGGTACCATGCTGGGTTCTTGGAATCCTGGATTGAATAAGGCGGTACCATCAAAGAATGCATAGTCTATACAGAAACAGACACAGACAGACATTCTGACATAAGGTAGCAAGCACAGATGGGCACTGAAATCACAAAAGACTTCCTGAGGGAGATGATTTTTGATGTAAATCTTTTTTTTTTTTTAATTGAAGTATAGTTGATTTGTGATGTTGTGTTCATTTCAGGTGTACCACACAACGATTCAGTTATATATAGTCTTTCCCAGATTCTTTTCCCTCGTAGGTTATTACAGAATATCGAGTATAGTTCCCTGTGTATACAGTAGGCCCTTGTTTATTTATTTCATACATAGTAGTATGTATACGTTAATCCCAAACTCCTAGTTTATCCCTCTCCCCTTTCCCCTTGGACAAGTGTGTTTTGTCTGTGTATCTGTTTCAGTTTTGTATATACGTTCATTTGTATTAGAATTCACAGTATTTGTCTTTCTCCAGTCCTGAAAGGTGAACTGGAATTACTTGCATACATGGTCCTAGGGGATGAAGCAGGGGTCTAGCGGGTGCTAGGGTGGTGGGAGGTGTGACAGCACTGTGCTGGGGGCAGGTGGAAAGGCCTGAGGTCTGCGTGGCCAATGTGAGCAGGGAGATCACGGAAGACACATGATGCCATGAGAAGAACTTCGAAATTCAGCTTGGAGATCACCAACCATTAATGGAATTTTCAAGTCTGGAGAGTGATATATACTCAGAGTGGAGAGACGAGAGACAAGGACTTGTAAGGCGGCCTCTGCGGCTGCCCAGACCAGAGAAGACGAAGGCATGGCCAGGGTCTGCGCTGGCTGGCTGGTTTCCCCACCCTGCCTGTGGTCCAGGAAGCCAAGCCTTCCATGGGGGGCAGCCTGTGGTCCAGGAAGCCAAGCCTTCCATGGGGGGCAGCCTGTGGTCCAGGAAGCCAAGCCTTCCATGGCGGGCAGCCTGTGGTCCAGGAAGCCGAGCCTTCCATGGCGGACAGCCTGTAGTCCAGGAAACCGAGCCTTCCATGGGGGGCAGCCTGTGGTCCAGGAAGCTGAGCCTCCCATGGAGGCTGGGGCAGGGGTCTTGAGTGGGCAGCTCGCTCTCCCCTTGCCTGAGGCTTGGGTGCCCACGGGACAAGGCTGCATTTGTCTCCTCCGGGATGATGCTGACAGATTTTGAGTTTGCAGCTTCACAGTTTGGTTACAGTGAAGTTGGTCTGTACAATCCCTGAGCTGCTGGGAGAACTGGCAGTCGTTGTGGGTCAGCGTCTAGGGTGGTAGCACCACCAGCCTCAGGAAGCACAGCTGCTTTGAGGTCTCCATGCTCTCTGACTGGAGACTAACTTTTCCCAGGACAGGTTGGCATTGCAAGCCCCAACCCAGCTAAATGTTTCATTCTGGATCCCTTAATTGAGTTGGGAAGGGAGTTCCTGGCCGTAGCAGGGTGCTTCACGGAGCACGGTGCCCTTGGCCATGGGGAGGGATGCAGGCCACTCCCAGTGGCTTTGGAGGGTTTGCCTGGAGGGCGTGTTCTCAAATCAGTTCTGTATGACTGTATCCTTTTGGGTAAGAAAACAGAAACACATGAGGTGGTTTCCTATCAAAAGATTTTGACTGTAGCTCTAGAAAGCAGGGAGACCCTGGAAAGGTATGTGTTTACCCTGAGCCAGTTCTTCATCGGACATTGAGAACCAGGGACTTACCGGTTGATCCCCGAAGGACCCCACCAGAGAGCCTTAGGAATGGGGGTGGGTCCAGACTGAGAGCCGTGTGAAAGATGCAGGAGGGGTGGCAGGCATTCTCTGCAAAGGAACACGTTCCTCAGCCTTGGACCCGGAACTGAGAACTAGGGGCTTAACTATAGGTGTGAGAACTGCTCCGGAACTTAGCTGTTGGTGTGAGAACTGCCCTTTAAAAGGAGGCTTTTATGTTTTGCAAGTCATATATGAGCATGGAACACAATTTTAAATGGGTCAAAGGATATGTAGCGTGCAGAGCACATCTTCCTCCCTCTCTCATCTCCCAGCATCTTGTTCCCTTCCATGGAGGCTGGAGCTGTTACGCATTTCCTGTGTTCCCTTCAGAGGCAGTTCAGGCATTTACTGTGTGTGTGTGTGTATGTGTGTTTGTGTAGCTTTTCAGACACAACATGGGATGCTCTATGTATTATTTGAAACCTTGCATGTCAGTGGTGCCATTTTGAAATACCATCCGCTGCGGAGACAGTCCTTTGATCCAGTTTGTTTTCAGACTATTTGCAAAGTTCCCTTGCACCATGGAATACTTATGAGCTCTGAGCTTGAAATGGTGTTAGCAAATTCTGACCCTTCAGCTTCAATTTTTCCAGACGGATGTCTTCCCTCCTAGCAACCAAAATTGATTGTTTGGTTTCATAGCCGAGGATTTTTCACTTGTTGATGAACTGAGGAAGACGGCACAGAAGAAAGCAAGAAGGGGAGCCTGTGCTAATCGTTACCAATTAACAGGATGGGCAAACAGCTCAAGGTGCGAGAGGGAAAAGGGTGTGGTCTGGGAAATACTAAATCAGCTCATGCCACAGAGAGCCAATGACAAGGGCACTTTATGAATTCTTTGAGATTCAGAAGGAAAATCCAGGTGTTTATTAATCTCATTCAATATACTGGGTGAAGTGGCTGCAGGACTTGTGGGCAGCTGTCCTGGCTGCAGGCTGCCTCCCCCTGCTTGAGAATCACCAGCCTCCAGGGCGGGCAGCTTGATGGTGCCATGACTGCCAGGCTCTGAGCCTGGAGCGCTGGGGTAGGGGAGGGTACGATGGAAAGAAGAAGGCCAACTTGGCCTCATGCACACGTGCCACGCAGGCGGGAATAATGTCTTTTGACATGTGTATTTCCTCTAGGATCCCTCTTCTCAGCAAACACCCCGATTTCAGAAAAGTAATTACGAGGATTACAGAGGTTATAGAATATTAATTAATGTTCCTTGTAAGTGGAAATGTTGCTTCTCATGCTGTTTCTCTCTCTCAGTAGCTGACACATTTCTAGAACTCAATTGTTGTTTGCTGTTTAGTTGCTAAGTTATGTCCGACTCTTTTGCGACCCCCTGGACTGTAGCCCACCAGGCTCCTCTGTTCAGGGGATTTTCCAGGCAAGCATATTGGAGTGGGTTGCCATTTCCTTCTCCACTACAACTCAATAATTGTTTCCTATTCGTAGTGAATATATTTTCTTGATCCACCCCGGTAACTTTCTGCTTCCTAAGATTGGATGGCCTCCAAAATTTCTAGTGTTTTATGCAAACTTTTGGGTTTTCAAATATCAGCTTCTCGTAAGTCAAGTTGCAAATTCCCATTCATTGCTGAGGTGTTTGCAATCACTAGTATTAATTCTGATTAGCTGTCTGGGCTGCTGGCCACAGCTGTTCTGGGACGCCGTAGGGACTGGCCTACCGTGTGCTGGCGGGAACTGCGGCTATATGGGGAGAGTGGCTGCCCCTGGTTTGCTCTGAGGACCCTGGACAGTTACAAGGCTAAACATATAAAATGAAGGGTCTTCACAAGTCACTGAGTCATTTTTCCAGGTTAGATTTCCAAATGTCAAAAGGAACAGTAGCTCATTAAAACTGCAGCTGTAAAACCCACCAACGCCACATGTAGGAAAGTGATTGCAGAGCAAGCTTGATTAATTAGGTGTGAAAATTCAGGACCAGCGTGGTAATAAATGATGGGGCTCACCCAGCAGCCTGCTCCCCGTCCACTGTGTTTTGCTGAATGGCCGATTTTCCACTCATCTGTTGTACGGAGATCACGTTTCAGAACTGGTGAGGTTTACATCTAAATCACAGCACTGACCGAAGACCACGCAGAGTTTCAGACACTTCCAACTCTGGCTTCCTTTATCTTCTTTCTCTGTGACCTGTCATTTATTACTAAACCTTCCTGAGTCTCATTTTCTGTATTTATAGAAGGTGAATTTCTGTTCCTACTTATACACCAAGCCTTTGAATAGAAGCAATTTCATTAAAAAACAAACAAAAATAAACTGCATAATCCTGTATGTGACTTTGAATCTTTGAGTCTGAGAGATCCTGTGATATGTAAATATGCTGTTCATTGTCTAATATCATTTAGAAATCTGAGGATCTGGTTTATCAGATTGATGTTTTGAACTGAAGTAGAATAGCATTTGCGAAGGTGTCTAGCATAGGGCTGCATATGTAGAAGGTATTCAGTAGCCACTGGCCGTGCCATGTCATCTGAATGGAGAAGATGAAATTCCAGTTTCAGAGAATGAGAGTGGGAAGCAGTAGACTTACTGGGACAGGACCGCTCTGGTGAGCCCGACATCGTCCTTCTTCAGGGATGCTCAGGGTAGCGTTGTGCAGTGCTTTAGGGTCATAAATATTAATCATCGTTGTGAAATCATCCTGAAAAGCTTTCCTTTCTTCCAGGCCCCAAACTTTCAGTGACTTCCAATTGACTACAAAATGAAGTCTGCTTTCCTTGGCTTTTAACGATTCTGCAGCCAGTTCCAGCACGGGGGTGATTGTTTCTCCACAGCACCCGTTGGGTGTCCTGCGATTCACCTCTGTTCTGATACCATCTCCCCAGAGACATGTCAGATACAAAGGGTAAGCGCCCAGTCTCCCAAGATGATCCCCACATCAGATGCCAGTCTCAGGTCCAGGTGCCACCTGTCTCCTGACCGAGTGGCTAAAATCAGAGGTCCTCAACAACTCCTCCTTGGGTTCCATGAACCTGCTGGAGCAGCTCAGCGAACTCGGGGAACCAGCTTACTCACTGGGTCAGGGGTTTACTGGAGAGGATTTGAAGGGTCGGAGTCAGCAGCCAGATGAAGAGATACATCTGGCCCTGGGGAATCTGGCCCATCTCAGGGCACAGGGAAGCCTTCTGTTCCCCCAGCCTTGGAGCTCTCCAAACCCATCCTTTTGGGGCTTACGGAGGCTCAAGACATAGGCATGAGTGATTTGACCTCTATTCACTCTCCCCTCTCCAGGAATCAGGGTGAAGAGGTCGTGGTGGGGTGGGATAGGGGGTGGAGGGTGAGGAAGGGGGTGGAATTTCCAGCCCTCTGTTTGGGTTTGGTCCCCCTGGCAACCAGCCCCCTCCTTTGATGCTTTCCCAAAGCCTCCACATTAACAAAAGAAAACACTAATTCCAAGGGTTTTAGGAGCTCTATGGAAGAAACGGGATGAAGACCAAATGCTCGTTTCTCATAAATCACAACCTTGCAGCAGCCTACTGTTCCAGGGTGCCCTTATTTTCAGGGTGTTAACCCAGCGTCCTTCTCACTCTTTTTTCTCCTGCCTCTGAACCAGCCGGATTCTGCTTCTCCTTGCGTACGCCCTAGCATCCCCCACTTCCGGGCCTTTGTCACTAGAGGCATGGCTTTGCCAAGTTGTCACTCTGTCTCAGGCATGGGGCTAGGTGCTGGGGATGTGACTTGAATGTATGCAGTCTTTGACCTCTGTTAGCTCTTTGTCTGATAGGGACAGATGCATAGAGAGACAGTTAAAAACCCCGTGGGATGAATACAGTGATAAATGCTCTATGTCATCAAACTCAGGGCTCATGGCTTCCTCAGACTCCGGTGCCCTTAACCACAGTGTCACATGTCTATGCATCGAAGTCGACTGTGGCTAGAATCATGTGTTTACCTGGAACAGCTCTGTCCCCGTCTTACCTGGGGAAAGGTGACACCCCTACCCGAGTATAGCCTCCCTTTGCTGTGATCTTCATTCCTCTTAAGTCTCATTGAAACTGTCCATCTTTTATTTCCACTGTTTTCTTCTGACAGCCTGTTTGCCTCTTCCCTTTCACTCCCTCCATCAAGCCTGGACCCCCATGGACCATCGCTTACATTCCAGTACCGCTCTGGATGGTAGCCCACACTCTTTGTTACTCCACCACGGGAATCCTGGGTCCTCCTGCCGTCTGCCTTCTCTGCGTCTATACTGGCCCTTTTGGCTACTGCTGAGGCATCTTGCCAAGTGAATACTCTATAAAGTCATGTTCTTTCCATTCCTTTGGGCTATTGGTGCTGCCCAGAAATCCTTCACGTGTTCCTCACTGGCTGTCAAGTGGCAGTTTCAGAACTTCTCTCTTCTGTGATGGAAAGATCATGAAGGGGCCTTGTATTTCACATTAAGGAAATTGGATCTTATTCCCAGGAAATGTGTAGCTGGCAGACGTTCTAAGACGTGTGTGTGTGTGGGTATGTGTGTGTGTGAGAGAGAGAGATGAAGCTAAGTTCTTTCTGGCAGATGTTCAGAGGTGAGCTTGAGGACACAGGACAACTTTGGGACCAAGGCTGAGAAGGCACTGAGCCAGGACTTGGCAGGAGGACAGGAAGGAGGGGACACATTTGAGAGTTATATAGTGAATAAAATTGGTGAACTCCAACTGAGGCAGAAAATATAAGAGGGGGTGACGTCTTAGGGAAAAAACTAATGATTTTCATTTCCAACATGTTGACTTTTAGTTGCCGGTGGGATCTGAAGTGGAGCTTTGATATATGAGTCTGAGGCTCAGGGGATGAGGCCAAGCCTGGAAATATAGATTTAGGAGCCACTGGCATATAGATGGTAATTACAATCGTGAGAATGGCTGCGGCTACCCAGGGAGCATGTGGAGTGAGAAAAGCAGTGGGTGGAGGACAGAACCCTGGGGAATGGCAGCCTTCACAGAGCAGATGGAGGAAGACGGGCCCACGAAGGGGCCAGAGGAGGAACCGTCCAAGGGACTGGGGGAGCCAGATGATGTGGGACCATGGAAGCCTTGGGAAGGAAGAAGTGATTAATTGCATCACACATAGCAGAGAGATCCAGTGAGATTTGGATTGCAAAATGCCCATCATGCTTGACATTTAAGAGTTCCTAGTGGCATTTTCTGAGAACATGTTCAGTTGAAGGTGGGAGCAGGAGCCAGACTACTGAGAGCTGGAGAGAGGAAGGAGGGGATTTGAGCATCAGTTCTCTGAAAAACAACAGAGAAGGGAAGGGGTAGACCAGATGGCCACTTCCTGGGTGGTCCCTGGGGGGATCTGGTGGTGATGGTCCAGGTCATACTGTTTCCCTTGTATTTCACATTACACAAGGAGGAGGCCCTACCTCCACACCTGCTCCATATTCTTATCTATACATCCAGGAATAACTAAATGATAGTTCTTCCATGGGAAATCTCTGAAGATCTCCTCATAGGGAAGTATTAGCTCCCCTGTCTGGACTCTGGCAACAATAAATCTAAATCTATGGTCCACTTATGACATTTATTTCTGTTTTTCTTTAAATCCCATATTGTAGTTATTTATCTGCATATTCATTCCTTTATTAGATTGTACATATGTCATGTGTTGTTCAGGCACTAAGTCATGTCTGACTGTTTGCGACCCCATGAATTGTAACACACCAGGCTTCCCTGTCCTTCACTATCTCCCCAAGTTTACTCAAACTCATGTCCATTGAGTCAGTGATACCATCCAGCCAGCTCTCCACTGAGTCAGTGATACCATCCAGCCAGCTCATCCTCTGTTGCCTCCTTCTCCTCCTGCCCTCAATCTTTCCCAGCATCAGGATCCTTTCCAATGAGTCAGTTCTTCGCATCAGGTGGCCTAAGTATTAGAGTTTCAGCTTAGGTCTTTCCATTACTCAGGGTTGATTTCCTTTCAAATTGACTGGTTTGATCTCGCTGTCCAAGGGACTCTCAAGAGTCTTATTCAGCAACACAGTTCGAAAGCATCAGTTCTTCGACACTCAGTCTTCTTTATGGTCCAACTCTCATATCCATATATGACTACTGGAAATGTGTACATTTGTCTAATATTTATTTTCTATATTCTATATACCCATATTCCAGAATGAAATGGAAAGCTGCAAGGTCAGTGGGAACTCAACAAATAATTATTGAAGGAATATATATGTATATATCTAAATATATATATCTGAACATCCATCACAATTACATAGAAATATTTTGGAACTTTGATTTGTGTGGAGTTTTGTTAATAGAATCAATAAACAGAAGGTAGTATTTCTACTCTAATTGTCATCAGATCCTTCAGACCAGGCTTCTGTTACACATAGTCCTTGGACATGCTGAAGCTGGACTTCTCACAAAGATGGCAGTTTCCACCACCCTGTGGCATGGCGCCTTTAAATCATTGGAAAGAAAGGTTTATCATGTCTGATTTTAGCAGACAATACAAAACCCACTATTACAGGATTGGTTCAAGTGAGTCCTGGGGTTTCTAGAAGTGTAAGTAAATTCTCCTCTTTTTGTGTCTTTTTGTGCCATGTCCTGGTGTTTTTAATATTTGTATTTATATGAAGAATTTCTTAAGTTTGGATATTCTCATAGTTTTAGAAATGAATGTGTGTGCATTTCTTTTTCCTGGGAAGTAACTGCAGTGAGAAGACATGGAGAGAGAGAGGTATTGATTCCTGTGTCTTCCCCAAAATCCGAGCATCAGGGTGACACTCAAATTGTCTTCCTCTGAAAATACAGAGTTTTAGGGAGCCTGGGCAGGTAGGGACTTAAGTGAATTTATCTCCTTCTCAAAGGTGGTCTTGCCTTGGACTTTGTTTAATGGAGAAGGAGGGAACAGTGAGCTGGACTGTTTGCTGGGTCAGTGGGAAAAGCTTCGCAGGGTAGGCTGCTCACTGAGGACTCCCTACAGACAGTCAGCCACCTGTTGGGCCTCGCCAGTTCTGAGCAGAGTCCCGTCACCTCTGGCCGTTTCCGGGGGCAAAGCAGCAGGCTGGCTCCCAGGCCTGAGTCTGTGCCCTCGTCACCATCATTTTCACTTTGCCCTCGGCCCTGCAGATGATGATGCAGCCTGGTTGTAAGTCTCTATCCAAGTGTGTGCAAGGGGGATCCTGAGCTCTGTTTGTTTGAATGACCCGAGGAGGCTCCCTGGGGCTGTTGCATGTGGGACTCCAGGGGCAGCAGTGAGAGGGCGGGGAGGGCTGGCCACTCACTCCTCATTCCTCTGGAAGCAGCCCAGCTGGTCATGCATCAGCAGGAACATCTTCCTGTATGATAAAGTGAACACTGGATGTGCTTAATGAGACCATTGGAGTGTCTCTTCCAATTACCTTTTTGGGGAGAAAGAATGGAACATACCGGCATGAACGGAAAGCAGCGAGTGTTCATTTAAAAGGTCAAGTATATTTGGTCTCTACTTGCTATGCCCGTGTCTCCGATCTGACTCCCGGTGCCTTAATCAGACACTGACTTCAGAGTCCTGTGTGCACACCTGGGGTTTGACGGTGCCGTGCAGGAGGCGTTCATTTGGGTTAACGTGTCTTTTATTGAGTTTTCAAAGAAGTTTATGCAGAACAGTGGACAATGAAGTTTCTGCTGGGAGGCCATTGGGGGATGTGAGGAAAAGCCTGTCCTGGATGAAAGGCCTTTTAAGATTGTGAATTCAAACACATGAGGCCAAACCTCGCTGGGGAGTGATTCTCCTAAAGTGGCTGTGACAGAATCTCATATGGATGCAAAGAGAATGTCAGAAGCCTATAGCCACCCTTCATCCTGGGTGACCATGACCGTCGAAGACTGCAAATATTTGTGCAGAAGTTACAAGATGCCAATAGCACCATGGGACTCACTGTGGAAGCATAATTCGAATGTAGACGGGGGTGGTGGAGCAGAGCTGCTTGATTAAGTTAATATGTATTGATATTTCTCCTGCTGTTTTGACTTCCTAGGCTGTTTAAATTCAGTCTTGTCACAACAAAATACAAAAGAGGCTGCTATGACATTGATTTTTTAAAAATCCTGCCTCTGAAGGATACTGTGTTTTTTTGTTTTGTATATTGTGTATGTGTCTGGGTCTGTGTGTGTGTTTGTGTTCCAGAGTTGACAGTCAGGACGGCAGAAATGTTGAAATTGTGGCACAAATAATTATGTTAAATTGTTGAGCATAAATTATCAAGGGAAATACAGTTTGATTGTAAGCATAAATCAATTTTATGCGTCACAAAATTGCCACCATTAGAGTTTGCTGAGACTTATTTCTGGCAGTGGTGAACACAATGATGGTCTGAAAATAGACACGCTGGTGTCTGAGGACCCCGTGAAAACCTGGACTTACTGATTCATGGGGGAGAAGGCGGGCAAGGAGGGGTGGGTGCGTGTGAAGAACCTGAGACAGGTGAGTGTCCACGCCCCGTGAGCCGAGCCTCAGCACACCGGGCCTCTTCCTCTGCTGTCGCCTCCAACACCTCTGCTTCCAAGTCAGAAGCAAACGCAGCTGCAAATGCCCAGTTTGCCCCTGTGTGTGCCATTAACCACACTCATCCTGAGTTAAAAAGACTTGTTTTAGTAGACAGACCAGAGACGATCACCCAGCCATCACTCTCTTATCTGAGCAGAAATAACTACTTGCATCTATATCTAGAACATCTATCGACCGGAACGTTCCTCTCTGTGTATTTTATATCTGGAGTTTTGGGGAGGTGTCGAGGAGGAGGGGTGTATATTCGCGTTTGAACATAGCTGTGTCTAATTTGGGAATTTTCAATACTCAGGACAAAATGATAGTGCTTCTCCTGCATGTGTGCTAAGTTGCTTCAGTTGTGTTAGACTCTCTGCGACCCCATGGACTGTAGCCCACCAGGCTCCTCTGTCCATGGGATTCTCCAGGCAAGAATACTGGAGTGGGTTGCCGTGCCCTTCTCCAGGGGATCTTCCCAACCCAGGGATCCAACCTGCATCTCTTACATCTCCTGCATTGGCAGGCGGGTTCTTTGCCAGTAGCACCATCTGGGAGGCCCCATGCTTCTCTTAGGAAGCCCTGATCAGAGATGCTAGAAGCTGTTTTTCTGGCCCAGCTTGTGACCCGGCCTGCCCTTCCTGTTGGGGACAGACCGTATCACTGCTGGGATGGATGGGAAACTGCAGCCTGTAGACACCCGCCCCTCCTCTCTTTGTTCTCTTGTTCTGCAGAGGTGCTTGACTGTCCTGCAGATGTGAAGATTCTGAGATGAAAACTAGTGGGGAAAGAACAGCTCCTCAGATGCTTACCAACAGCAAGGTTTTGAAAACTGTTTCCAAATTTTCAGAAAAGCTTTAACTTCATCAAGGGATGAATCAGTTTGCAGGTGCTATTGACAGCAGTAAGCTGGAGGACGGAATCTTGACTGGGAAAAGCAAACTAGAGAGACAGACAAGTAATCCTTTTTTATGTATCATTTAATCTGTTTTCACAGAATTTTTAGGATCTTTATTACACTTTCTAAGAACTTAATTATTAGGGGTCCCTCTTTTTAAATCAAACTTTATCTATTAAAAAACCTTACATTTACTGAAAAGGACAGCAGAAACAGAAATGGAATAAATCACTCCCCAGTCTGAGACACATGAAAACTTTCTGGGAACTAGAGTATTCTGTGTGCATTCAGATATGCTGCCTGCTTTACCTGTCTTCATGTGCCTAGTGCTGAGTATCAAATAATCATTTATGTGCACTAAAATAAAAGGTTAATTATGCTCAAAAGGTTAATGGACTTTCATATCAGCAGTTTTTCTCAAAATTGTTGCCTAGCCAAGTGCTTTGTATTTGTTATTTTAGAGTGTTTATTCATTCTTGAGTCCATTCTTTCCCTCATTAAACAGTGGTGCTGGCTCCATGCCAGGGACCGGGCTGTGTCCCTGGAGCCTTTGGCGTCTCCCTCCTTCACCTCCTGTCTATAAGGAGGTCCACGTCTTAATTCATCCCTGTGGCGCCAGCACGAGCTGCGGGAAGCAGGAAGACCACGTGGGGCTGGTGGAAGGACACTGGGGAGGGTCACCTGGCCCCTCCTCCAGGGTCATCTGAGATATTTTCCTTCTCTTGACATTCTGGAAAGGTCCTTCCTCACAACCCCGTCTGTACCTCTGTCTCCTCTTCCAGACTCAGTATTTCCTAGCTTGGGTACCAGGATAGTGTTTCTTACTCCTGTGAGAACACTCAGCTCCCATCATTGCTTCTCAGACTCAGAGCAAGCATGCTGAGTGGCGGTGTTTGCTCAGTGCTGGGTGCTGTGCTCAGAGTTTTATGTGCGTGGGGTCATCTCGGCCTCCCCACAGCCCCCTGAGGAGGGAAGAATGCCCGCCTCCCATCTTAGATACCAAACGAGTCGAAAACTCCCTCCAGATTTTCAGAAAGTCATTACCTTCATCCATCGCAGGGTAAGTCAAGGTACCTGTGCTCTTGACAAGTGCGATCCCAGCAGTTATTGTTACCATTTTACAGATGAGAAGGCTGAAACCCGGAGAGTTGAGCACATGTGTTCAAGGCTGCACAGCTGGCCAGAGAGAAGGCCTGAATCCCCTTGTGGGACACGGCTCCCAAAGCTCCACCAGCGAAGTCTCCATTCCCTTAGCTTTGACCCGGAAGATAGGGGTCTCCTGCCCAAGCAGGGGTCAGGGGCCTGTAGACAGACAAGGCCAGGCCACTTGGGCCTCCCTCCTTGTCGTCTGTAGCAGTGTCACTGAAGGGCCCCACCACTCCGGTGATGGATGGACCAAACCAGGGTCCTGATCCAGGTGTGCTGTACTTTGGTGGCAAGGAGAGGAAGGAGCTGGGCTGAAGAGGAATGTGGGGTAGATAGAGGATGATGGACCACTGAGACAGAGGAGCTGAAGCTGGGGCGCCAGTGGGCGGCTGTTCATGAAGGTCGCAGGGGAAGGTTAGTGCTCACTGGACAGGGACAAGCCCCCTGCCCTTTCACCTCTACTTGTCCATCTTCATGGAAGGCCTTCGATTCCTAGCTTCCTCTCACACTTACCCATTCAGGGAATTTTATGGAGGACAAAAACTTCGTTTCATAATCTTCTAAAGATGGTTGATTCTGATTTAAACTCTAACATGTGCCTCACAGAATTGGCAATAGCTTATTTTATTTGGGGGAGGGGGTTAGAGATAGCAGCTGACAGAGAGTTCTTTCTTATTTTCTTTTTTTAATCCTCTCCCCCCTTTTCCTTAAGCAAAGGGTTTCTTGTATGCAGAATAGCTCTCACAAACTAACATTTTGATGAAATTAGAGGCATACATATTAATGCCACTTGTTTTTCCAAATTCCCCAGAGAACGGTCTAGAAGAACCATGTTGTAGGTTCCGTTGGACTCGTGTGTCAGATGGGGGCTCCTGAGAGCGGAACTTAGGGTCTGAATAGCCCCTCGCCCAGTGGGGAGCCCTGCAGAGCCTGGACGAGCGGCCCCGTCAGGAATCCTGCCCATGCCTTTGGCTCGTGGATGCTGATTGAAGATTGTGGCATATGTCTCCTATATATAGGCATGCACAGATCCATACGCGGCCACGTTGCTGCAGATAGACACACCGACACCCCCACACGTGGGTCTGTGCAGAAAATTTTCTCCACTTTCTCCTTCAGCCCAGAGATTCCTGACAGTTTGTTCCCTTCTGAGCCAGATCCCTTCTCATGGTTCAGTGGTCCCGGCACAGACATTCATTTCAACCAATAGAGCAGTCAGAAGAGAAAATAGCCCTGTTTGTTTTTTCTCTTTTTATATTTAATTGAAAAATTTCAAGTGATTACCAACTTGGGTCCAGATCTAACTCTCCACTGCTGTGTGGCCTGGAACTTGTCACTTCCGTTCTCTGGGCTCCAGTTTTCTTACCTGTGACGTGGGAATCGGAATCAGATGCTTCAGCAGGGGAGGCAGAGTCCTTCACCCTCTGCCTGGACCGTCCTCTCCACCCTCTACTCAGCTACTAGAGTAAATACACCATGGCTTTTCACATAGTCCTCTGTCTCTGGCAGGCTTGCTCTCTGCCTTCAGGATTCGGGTCAAATAACACCCTCTACTGTAAAGGCACCTCTCTTTGGGGGTATCATGCATCTCCCCATTCTGGTTCTCCTCCAGGGTTTTGGCCGCCACCTCATCACGCACTGACCACTGGGAGCAACGGCTTTCCCGTGACCAGGCTGCAGACTCCCATAAGGCCTGCCTCATCTTTCCCTCCACGGTCACCTCCGAATGCCCGGCGTGGCTTGGCAGACAGTGTGGATGAGAAAGCATCAGAGCCTGGCTCACAGGGCAGCATCTGCAGGCTTATCTTCTTCCTGCTAGGAACTTAGATGGGGGGAAATTTTTCTATATAAAGTTACCCTATTGGTTGATGTTGGGTCAGAACTGAAAGCCCTGTTTAATCACTGTGGGCAAGTGATTAAGACAGAAAACCATTCTAGGGAGCAATCTTGCTTGGTTTTGAAATGCTTCCATTTTCTTTTTTGATGCAGATCATTGTATGTGTATATCCTCCCCTGCCCCTGGCATTTTCTCATGCAGCTTGTCCACGTGTGTGTTCCCCGTAGGATGATCATTTTATGGTAGTACACGTTGTCATTCCGTCACAGTGGGGAATCCATGCCTCAGAGGACTGACTTCTCAACTGTGTTCAATAGAAGTATCACTTGGGAGCCCATTGACATTCCCGCTGCTTTGACCAGTGGCATCAGGCCTGGGGGCTGAGCCCAGGCCAAGGTGTTTCAGAAATTCCGTGTGGCTCCAGGTTGTGGTCAGGTTGAGCATGTTGCCCTGGCCCTGATGAATTTAGGTTCCATGTTTGTGGTGGTTCAAGATGGTGGGATCTGGGCTGGAACCCGAGCCTGTGAGTCCTGCAAGCCCCGCTTGCCCAGCTCCACGTGGTCTCTTCACTCTGACCCACACGGGCGTCAAGTTCACAGTTGCAGCGCCAGCTTCCCTCATGTGACTGGGGTGGGTCCTTTGGTCTGCCTGTCTTTAGACTAAGTCAGAACTTCTGTATGAATCCATTTACATGTGACTCTGTAGGAGGGGGAACTTCTAAATCACAGATGACCATACAGATGATAAAGTTCAGAAGAATAATTCCTATTCTGAACACAGAGCCCGTGGAGTAGACGACTAGGTGGGAAGAACAGGGGTTTGGGGTCCCATGTGCAGCGTTCTCCAGGACAGCATGGGGGATAGGGGGTTGAGTGGGGCCTCTCACCTTGGGGGGAGCTGGGAGGCACCTGTTGGAGCAGCCCACACCTTCTTAGTATGTTGCTCTGGGCCACTCTCTGCCTCAAAGTGGATGGTAATGTGCCTGCCCCCAAAAGAGATCCGTGCAGACTGAGTATTCCACAGGCAGAATCACACTCAGTGTCACAGGTTATCAGAGTAAGTGGCAGTTGTCTGATTATAAAGTGGGAAGACATTATGCAGACAGGGACCTATCTGTAATCAGCAGTGATGGAAAAGGAGGTGAATAGGGAGTGAATGACAATGGCAGGGAGCTCGGGGGGCTTTCTTGCTGGGTGTCTTGTGTCTCCCAGGCCTGGAGGATGACCTTTTCCAAGCCCCTCAGTGCTTCACTCTTTCTGTGGCTTGGGAATGTGGAGACATGTACTCTAATTTTGGAAGGATTCAAACAGCAACATTCTAACAACACAAGCTTGGTTTCCAATTGGGAAAATTACAGGACAAGGATATGGTCCTGCAACCCAGCGTCTGCTGAGGATATTTTGGCCACAGTGTGCCTGCCATTGTGGGGGACTTCTTCTGAGAAAACCATTTGAGTCGGAGAACTCCACTTCCAAGGGAAGGAAGCCAGGTAGCCTGTGGCTGTGGGATCCTTGGAGCTGGAGGGTGGAGACCCCATTCTGTCCTCACCTAGCAGCCGGTTGACTTGTCATGTCACCTGTTAGGCGATTACAGCTCTCAGCTCCTGAACACATATATTGATAATCAAGTAAGCAGATGTCATCTGACTCTTTTGAATGTTGATGCTTAAAAATGTAGCACAGAGAAATGACTGACAGCTTATGAAAGCCTCGGCTTTCCTACGCTCAAGCTGGTGCCCTGGTGTCTCTGCAAAAGAGGCCTCCGAGAGTCTGTGGGGTTGTGGCCACAGTCTGAACAATTGATATGTGGTCGGGGGGTGAGGGGGGCGGTGGGCAGAAAATGGCCCTAAATGCTCTGGCGATTGGGGGAACCTCTTGCTTTTGTTCAATGTGAACCTGACCTCATCACTGAGATTCTGCACAGACCACCCCCTCCAACTATGATCTAACTTCCTCCCTCTAACTATGATCTAACTTCCTTTTCTCTGGACCAAAGCAAAGATGGCCTTGTGTCATATGCAGATCGCAGGCAAAGTTCATGCTGTCCCTGTGGGTTGTTTGGGAGCCAGGCCTGCCGCTGTCTGTCTGGGGGAGGGTGGGGGAAGTGGCATTCTGGAGCCTGCTGTGTCCCTTTAAATGGCTGTTTAATAGCCTGGATGGAGAAGGAAATGGCAACCCACTCCAGTATTGTTGCCTGTGAAATCCCATGGACAGAGGAACCTGGCGGTCTATACTCCACGGGGTTGCAAAGAGTCAGTCGGACATGACTGAGCACGAATAAGCTTGGAAATGGCATTGCCTCCAAGGAAGCAGCACGGGAGAATTCCAGCCTGTTTCCTTGAAATAGTCTAGGAAGACCCCTGCAATCCCTGATAAATGAGATTTGATTTCTCTTTAAGCTATGGTTAATAGCCAGAGTTACAGAGCATTGCTGTTTACCAGCTGATCGGTTTCTGAACTGGCAGCTTGCTTTGTGCATGGGGTGACCCTGTTCACACCTGAATTCAGAATGCAGTCCCTCGGGTTCGAGGGGCAGCTCCCAGAGTGCAGCCGCTTCTGTGTGGTGGGATCCTGGTCTCTGCCACATCTCCTTCGCTGTCTCTGCCTCTTACCTCTCCGATTTGTCTGCTTCTTTCCCCAAAGTGGTTCCACCCAAATGTTGCTTCTAGTTTGCTGTGTTTTGGAGGAAATGAAGGCACCCTGGACGATTTGGACTTTATAACTACTCAAGAGGAACATGGTCCCAGCCTCCCTGAACCTTGGCTGCCTCCAGGAAGCACATCTGTTTCTGTTGTGTGTTCTGTTCTGTGTGGTGACCCAGCTCATGGACCCACACAAAGGGTGTGAGGTGCAGGCTGCTGGGAGTTTCGGTCAGATAGGAAGAGGCAGTCTGCTCTTTAAACCCCACATGTCGATGACAACTAGTTACGATGATTCGCAGGGGTAGTAACTAATGTTGGTGCTGTTTCTGAGCTCCGACAACATGGGGCCTGAATTTTTGTGCGTCTCGTCATGTGGTGTCTCAGCTGCTCTTGGGTGTGAATGTATGTGAATATGTCCTCCCCATCTTCCCCCTACCCACCCCAGGTGTGAACATGAGGGATGCCCTCGCTCAGGCCTCTGGACAGAGCTGGTCAGTGGCTGAGCAGGATTCAAATGCCTCCTCTGACCTAAATGATATGTTTGTTAGCTGCTGCTGCTGCTGCTAAGTCGCTTCAGTCATGTCCGACTCTGTGCGACCCCATAGACGGCAGCCCACCAGGCTCCTCCGTCCCTGGGATTCTCCAGGCAAGAATACTGGAGTGGGTTGCCATTTCCTTCTCCAATGCATGAAAGTGAAAAGTGAAAGGGAAGTCGCTCAGTCGTGTCTGACTCTTAGCGACCCCATAGACTGTAGCCCACCAGGCTCCTCCATCCTTTGGATTTTCCAGGCAAGAGTACTGGAGTGCGGTGCCATTGCCTTCTCCGATGTTTGTTAGCTAGCCAGCCACAAATGCTGGTTGTTTGCTGGGTACCCTCACCTGTTACATCACCTGACCTCCACTCCCTGGGGTGGGGGCGGGGGGTGTGTCTGTATTCTGTCCCATCTCACAGCAGAGGAAACCGAGGCACAGGCATCCTGTCCTTGGTCGGAGCCACGTGGCTCGTCCCGGTGGGGAGTAGAATACAGGAACTGTGAACCAGGCGGGCCACTCCAGGGCCCGTGTTTCTGCATCGCCTGAGTTCTGCAGACACATCTGCAGCCTCCGAATCAACAGACACATGCTTCAACACCCACAGGATCTCAGTCTCTGTCACCTGCATCTCTAGGCAGAGAAACAGCTAGAAATGACACACTGGGTTGGGTGAGTGGGGGGAGCAAGAGGGTCACCCACTCGCTTTTAATACACATCTTAAATATTTAATTTTGAAATTCCTGTCTTTCAATGAAAGCTGACAAGAGTGAGGTGTCTTTTTAAGTGCAGATATTTTCCCCAAATCTCACCCTATCCAGGCTGGGTTGTCCTGGGCATTGTGACCTTCTGAGGATGACCCTGGTCTCTGGGCTGGAGAGCAGGCGTCCACAGAGGAAATGAGTGTCTGAGCCAGGGAAAGAGCCCTGACAACCAGCAAATGAATCCATCCAACCATCCCTCCATCCCACCACTCCGCCCTCCATCCTTCCATCCAATTACCGATCCCTCTGGTTCTCTCTCCACCTGTCTATCCCTCCATCTCTCTACTGCCCTACATCCACTTGTCCACCTATTCCTCCTTCCCTCCCATTATCCATCCCTGCATCTCTCCCTTCCTCAGTTCATCCATCTAACTACCCATCCCTTTGGTTCTCTCTCCATCCCTCCAGCCCTGCATCTAGCAACATGAGCTGACTGCTTTGTGCCTGTGTGTGAGGAGGATCGGTGGGGTCAGTGGTTTTCTCAGAAGGACTGGGGTTAGGAATGCCTTCACAGAATCCACGGTCTATTGGCATCTCCTGGAAAGGGGAGCCAGAAATACAGGCTCATGAATAGAACATTTCTGGAGCTGTATCCGTGACGCAGAGTGGTGTCTCTTCTTTTATTCAGCTTATTGGGAGCCCACCCATCGCATCCCTCCAGCTGCGCTCTTTCCTTCCTGTATTCACCTTGTCAGTTTCTCCCTCCTCATTCACAGTGTATTGTGGGAATGTGAGAAATAAGAGAGACTGCACACAGCATGAGAGCAGATTAATAAATCATTTTAAAGTATTAAAATTGATATTGGGTTTTTCTGCAATATTTTATCATTTATAATTTATTAAGCATGTTATTTGTCACCTGGTTAAGCAAGAACAACCAATATTTCACCGGGGGATCTGATTGCTTGACGCCTGAGCCAACGTGGAATGGGAGTGACAGGACATTTTCTGTGGGGAGTGGATGGACGCCAGCTTGGGGGTCAGCCAGTGGGAGACTCTGTGACGTCTTAGTTTGTTTGCAGATTATGGAGGCAGTCCTGAGCTCTTATGCCCAGGACAGGCAGTGTCTCCCTTCAGCGGGGCAGGATAGGAGGTGGGTGAACCACACTCCTGTCTTAGGCTCTCCTGTGCTTGCCATCATTCATCAAACATTTACAGAGAGCCTACTGTGGGCAGTTGCTGTTGGAGATGATTGGGGCATGTCAGAGAATAAAGCAGTCAGTGACCCCTGCCCCCTTGGGACTTACCCGCTGGCCAAAATAGATGGAATAAAAATAAGCATGATACGAGGGGACATATGTATACCTATGGCTGATTCATGTCGCTGTTTGGCAGAAACCAAGGTAATACTGTAAAGCAATCATCCTTTAATTAAAAATATATTTTTAAAAAAAGCAAAAAAAAAAAAAAAAAGGCACGATAAAGACATGTGTGATTTGGTTCCAGGTGACAAGTGCTCTAGACTAAGAAGGAGGGAAGGAGAGAACGGCAAGGCGTGTGAGGTGAGCTGACAAACAGCCTGGTGTGCAGCAGAAATGTTCTTTGCTGTGGACTGAAATCCTGGCATTTCCCTGGCTGGGGTGGCATTTGGATCCCAAAAGGTCAGAGCCATTCGCCAGCCTGGTGAGGTGCCTCGGGGCAGGAAGACCTCACCCGGGAGGGGCTTGCTGTGGGCCATGCTGCCCAGTCCCTCGAGGTGACCCTGCCGTCCTGCCCCACTTGCTCCCCACATCAGGCGGGGGGCTGTACCTCCTGCCAGGACCCCCTCTGTCCTCGCAGGAGGGGCTGACCGCAGGCTGGAAAGGCCAGGAGGGCCACGGAGACCATGGAGAGGCAGAGCTGCCCCCTCCCTGCAGAGGATGTCGAGGAGCCAGGGAGTGGACATGGTGTCCGTTGCTGTTGGACCATCTGGGCAGCTCAGCAGCTTAGACAGCAGAGATCTGCGTCTGGAAAACACAGTGACTTGGCCGCATCCTCCTCAATTCATGCTTACCATGCCTTCTGTCTGACTTTGGGTAATTTCTGGATAAAACCATGGCTTCCTTTCTGGATGCTGTGGGTGAGCTTCTGGAGATAATTAGCATGTGGACATCCGTCTCCATGGGCCTCCTGGGAGCCACTCTCGGCCAGATCACCTCCTGACCTCAAGAGGGAGGCAGCTGTGCTCCGTGTCAGTGGTCACAGGGAAGCCCAGACCAGGGGTGAGGGGCACAGGTGGTCTGGGGGAAAGCACCGTCCCTGACTAGCGGGGCACCTCAGGCAGAGCGCTGGGGATGGGGTGCTAAGGATCAGGGGTAGAGGAAGGGAGGTTACACTCAGCCTGCAGGAGACTGGTCATGTAGCTCATCTGCCTGCAGCTGTCTCAGCAAAGACTTCTGACTTCCCGGGTAGAAGGGTGTCAGTCACAGGAATGGTGTGTGCCAGGGGTGTGGGGGAGAGGAGAGAGCCAAGATCAAGACTTAGGAGCAGGGACACGACGGCCAGGCTGCCGCTTTCAGTGGCCGCTCAGCATTTTTCAGATGTGTCAGATGATAAGAATCTTTGGGGGAACTTGAGAAAGATACTGATTCTTGGGCCCCACACCCCTGAACGTATCAATCAAGTTCCCTTGGGAAGAAACCCGGGAACTCTAATTTTTTTATTTTTCTTTTTTAAAAAATGTTATTGGGGTAATAGTTGATTTATAATGTGTTCATTTATGCTGTATAGCACAGTGGCACAGTTATAAATATATGCCTTGTTTTTCATATTCTTTTCCATTATGTTTCATCACAGGACACTGAGTATAGTTCCCTGTGTTCTACAATAGGATCTTATTGTTTATCCATCCTATATTTGATAGTTTGCATCTGCTAACACTAAACTCTTAGTCTATGGGTTATTTGTCTTTCTCTTTCTGACTTACTTTGCTTAGTATGGTCATCTCTAAGTCCATTCATGTTGCGAATGGCGTTGTTTCATTCCTTTTTGTGGCTGAGTAATATTCCATTGTATGTATGTACCACAAGTGTCGATAAGGCCAACATTTAGGTCGGCTCTGCGTCTCAGCTGTTGGGAATAGTGCTGTTGTGAACGTTGAGGTGCATGTAACTCTTTGAATTATGGTTTTGCCTGGATACATGCCAAGGAGTGGGATGGTTGATTGTATGGTACTTCTATTTTTATTTTTAAGGAACTTCGACACTGTTCTCCACTGTGTGTCAGTTTACATTCCCGCCAGCAGTGCAGGAGGGTTCCTTTTCTCCACACTCTTTCCATCACTTGTTAGTTGTAGACTTTTTAATGATGGCCATTTGATCCCCTGGAGGAGGGCATGGCAATCCCTCCAGTACTTTCACCTGGAGAATCCCATGGACAAAGGAGCCTGGAAGGCTACAGTCCACGGGGTGGCAAAGAGTCGAACACGACTGAGCGACTAAACACATAAGCATATTCTCACCGGTGAGTGTAGTACCTCATTGTAGCTTCAATTAGCATTTCTGTAATAATTAGTGATGTTGAGTATTTTCTCATGTGTTTGTTGGCCATCTGTATGTCTTTTTTTGGGGGAAATGTCTGTTTAGGTCTCCCCATTTTTCTATTGGGTTGTTTGACTTTTTTGTTATTGAGTTTTATGAGCTGTCTGAATATTTGGGAAATTAAGCCTTTGTCGGTCGCATCATTTGCAAATACTTTCTTCCGTTCCATAGGTTGTCTTTTTGGTGTTACTTTATGGTTCCTTTTGCTGTGCAAAAGTTTGATTAGGTCCCATTTGTTTATTTTCACTTTTATTTCTATTGCTTTGGGAGGACTGATCGAAGAAAACATTGGTGCAATTTATGTCAGAGAACGTTTTGCCTTTGATTTCTTCTAGGGGTTTTGTGGTGTCCGGTGTTCCACTTCAGAGGGAGTTCTGTCTTTACCTAGGTCTCCAAGGGGTTAGGATGGAGCACGTGGATCTCCACGGAGCTGAATGTCAATATCAATGGGCAGACAGGGCTACGGCTTCCCTGTGAGGGGCTGACTGTGTGCCCTGGGATGAGTGGCTTCTCTGAACTGCAGGCTGTCAGGGCATGTGGGGGCTATGTCCCAGACTTGTCCCCACCGGCAGGATGAGACCCTGGACCTGAAGCCCTTTCCATCTCTGTGGGGCGTTTGGCCCTCTCCAGCCGTCCTCTCCCCTGGCCTGGCCCAGTCCAAGGGAGATGTGCAAAGGGCACGGGGGGCCCCAGGTGACTCAGTGGCCGAGCCAGGCTGCCCCCGCCGCCACGGTGTGTCCAGAGCCTCTGGTAACGAGGAGGGACGGACGGCTCGGGTCAGAGGACGCGCTCCAGTGCCACCCTGTCCACCCCCGCATTGTCCTAACTTATTATGTTATAATAAATTGAACCATTCAACTTCATTATTTTATATTTGAGGAGATTTATAGATTGTCCTGGTGGCTGAAGAGGCAGTGATTAAGGAAGCAGCAGCTAATGAGGACGGCTCTCACAAAGCCTTTTTAATTAGTGTGCTGCCCGGGGGCTGTAAACCGCGTGCTGATAGCAGCCCCACCCCTGGAAGGGATGGATGGCAGCCTCCTGCAGGACAGTGGCTGCGGGCGGCAGAGTCATCCGAGCAGCAATTAGGGCTCCTCAGCCCCAGCTTCAGCCGCCTGCAGCTCCCTGCAGCAGAGCCGCCAGCACATACTTAGGCTTTCCCAGAAAAGAGAGTTTCTACTTCCCCAGTATCCCTTCTCCTGGCCCATCCCCCTGCCTCCCTGTGGCTCTAGACTTGAGCATCATGCTTGAATTTTCTGGAAGGGACTTCGGCTCAGGTGTTTGGGCTGGAAGATGCCCGTCGTCCTCTGCTAGCTCCTGTGGTACCAGACTTCTTCTCACCCTAGGATTCTTCCGGAGCCCCGGAGACTCAGCCAAGTGTAATGTTTTCCTGAAAGGCTTGACTTCTGTTTACCTTTTTGTCCTTCCTTCGTCATCTCACAACACCTGTCGGCAGCTTGGCTTTGGAGGACTCTGTATAACCAGCTCCTTAGCCACTGATCCACCTGGCTCCCCTGTTTGGAGATGCAGCGGGGGTAGTCTCCAGAGAAAATGTGGGCTTTCCCAGTGGCTCAGTGGTAAAGAATCCACCTGCATCTCAGGAAACATGGGTTCAGTCCATGGGTCGGGAAGATCTTCTGGAGTAGGAAATGGCAACCCACTCCAGTATTCTTGCCTGGAGAATCCTGTGGACAGAGGCGCCTGGAGGGCTACGGTCCATGAGGTCTCAAAGAGTTGGACAGGACTTAGTGACTAGACCACCAGCACTGCTCCAGAGAAAGCCCAGAACACTTCATGCTCCTCACACTTCTCTGTAACCAGGCTCCTCAGCAAATGCTGTTTCCTGACAAAGTATGTCCAATGTGTGATAAGAAATGTGATAACCTTTCTCTACTCCACTAATGGTTTCCTGCCAGGATTTGGTGTTGAGAGACCCGGCAGCAGTGTGAGCCAGCTGGTGACTGAGCCTTCAGTTGGGAGACAGAGCTGCACTGGTGCAGTGACCTGCATACACTAGGGCGGGGGGCCCGGAAACTGAAGGATGCAGCCCTCCCCGCCTCCCCCTCCCTCCCAGAAAGAGAGTGCCTTCCCAGTGACTCCAGGATCTGCGGGAAGAACACTGATGATGAAGCGGATTTATTGGATTAGCTACTCCATTTGGCGGACCCATCTGCAGGACCAGGCATGGAAACTGTGACTCAGGACCCAGCTGGATGGACAAACAGATTGGGGACCAGCCAAGGAGAGCCCACTGTGACCCTTGGGTTGGGCCGCTGCTCGTTTCAAGGAAGCCATGTGTCCAGATGGGGCTTCCCAAGCCCATCATAGACAAAGCTATGGTTTTCCCAGTAGTCATGTATGGATGTGAGAATTGGACCATAAAGAAGGCTGAGCACTGAAGGATTGATGCTCTCGAGCTGTGCTGCTGGAGGAGAGTCTTGAGAGTCCCTTGGACTGCAAGGAGGTTGAACGAGTCAATCCTAAAGGAAATCAGTCTTGAATATTCATTGGAAGTACTGATACTGATACTGAAGCTCCAATAGTTTGGCCACCTGATGTGAAGAGCCGAGTTATTGGAAAAGACCTGATGCTGGGAAAGATTGAAGGCAGGAGGAGAAGGGGGCAACAGAGGACGAGATGGTTGGATGGCATCATCGGCTCAATGGGCATGAGTTTGAGCAAACTCTGGGAGATAGTGAAGGACAGGGAAGCCTAGGGTGCTGCAGTCCATGGAGTGGCAGTCGGACATGACTGAGCGACTGAACAACAACAAATGCTTCTGGGACAGGTGATCTCAGCAGTGGGCAGTGCTTGCTTGTGGCCTCCATCCTGCAGGGACTCACGCTGCACGACCAGGGCTCAGTCCCCCAGCTCGGAGGGACCACCTTGGCAGGTTCACATGCAGGAGCCAGCAGCTGCTGCCACTTTTCTCCTTCTCCCTGCCCTGGTGTGTCTGCCCCCCTGCCCCCGTGCCTGTCCCCTCCACGCATGGCTGGGTCGGGTGGCTCTGCTGTTTCCAGTTACCCCCGAGTCCACATGCCTGTGCCTCTTCCTGGTCTTGCTCTCGAATTCTCCCTCCTCCTGGGATGAGTCATCATGGCCAGGCTGCACCCCTTACTGAAGTTGTGTTCTCCCACCCCTCCTTTCAGGGCTGAACTTTATTCTCCTGTAGAGGAGAAAGTTACGATGATTATGTAAAAATGAAAGTTTTAAGAAATTTCAAGGAAAGGTTACGGTGGGACAGAGAATTTGTTTTTTAATGTGATATATTAAAAATATATTAATCTCAGATATAATTGTATCAATAGCAGCGTTCTACATTTTTAACACCAGCACAGTTTCTCCTAAGGGCTTAAAGACTCTTCCTGTACAATTTAAAAGGCTTGCTTCTCATATTACCTCCACTTGACATTTGGAGAAACTGAGGCACCTGGGCAGCGTGTGATGAAGCAGAACAATGTACGACTCCAAATAGTGACCTTGGTGAACTTTGTGTTTTTATCTCTGAAGTTGGTTAACAGTTTTGAACTTGTCACTGGGGATCCTCTGAGAGGACGGAGTGGGGGCCCAGAGCCTCACAGGCTCAGGAGGGGAGGATGGGCAAAATGTCATAATTTTCACTATTCTTGTTTTAGATCCCACTTTCTCCACCATTCCCAGAGTGCTGGTGTGTTTTGGAATTAAACTGAGAAAGAGAGTGCACTCGGGAAATAGAACAGAATCCATTTCTAAATGGCTTAAATTTTTGATGCAGGAGAGTAACTTGTCCGCAAATCTATAAACCTGGAAGATGAGCAGTGGGATTTTAGCCAGCGTGACTGTGACATGTACATGCTAAGTTGCTTCAGTCGTGTCCGACTCTTTGTGACCCTATGGATTATAGCCCATCAGGCTCCTCTGTCCATGGGATTCTCCACGCAAGAATACTGGGGTGGGTTGCCATTTCCTCCTCCAGGGAATCTTTCTGACCCAGGGATCGAACCTGTTCCTCTTACGTCTCCAGCATTGGCAGGCAGATTCTTTACCACTAGCGCCACCTGGGATACCCGACTGTAGCATAAGTCAATCCAGTTTCATGTAAAAACCAAGAGAAAGTGATCTCAACCCGAGTCTTGCCTCTAGGACTCATCTCGAGTTCAGGACAATGAAGAGCCTGGCTGGGAGGGGACACACCAAGGAACAGGAGATCCTGTGCAAGGGCCGAGTCAGCCTGGCTCGTTTTCTGATTTGTCCAGGGTGCTGGCTCCTGAGAAGCCAGGACACAGGAGGAAGGGAGGCAGGAAAGACTTCTGAGGGTCACACCTGCATGGGAAGAGCAGGCCCTCGGCCACTGAGGTTTTCTAAGGGGACACAGAAATTACTCCCGTGGTCTTAAATTCACACATGCTGACCCGAATCCTGGTGATTTGGGCCACCTCCAGCGGTCTCTGTTTCCTCATATTCTTTTTCTCAATTCTGATTTCACTTGAGTATAGTTGATTCACAATGCTGTGTTGGTTCAGGTGTATAGCAGTGACTCAGTTACGTGTATACACACGTCTGTTCTTTTTTACATTCTTTTCTCATGCAGGTTATCACAGAACATTGAGTGGCATTCCCTGTGCTGTCCTTGTTGGTTATCTATCTTATATGTAGATTTTTGTGCATGTTTATCCCAAGCTCCTGATTTATCCCCCACCTCCATGTGTTCTTTTTACAGAGTGAGCTGACATCCTCCTCCTTCCGTTCTTACCCTTTTGACTGTTGTCAAAGGCACCACTGTCTCGAGAAGGTGTCTCTGCTAAACGTGCTTTCTTGCGCTTTCTTCTATTTCTTGTACCTTGACTCATCAGAAGAATTGAATCGATATGGCATCTGCTTGAAAGATATGGAATCCAATATTTAGAAAGAGCCATCAAAGATCAGCGGCTAGGTGGGGCCAATTCCAAGGTCTGAGGAGGCGGGCGCTGCACACGCGTGTAGGTGGGGGGAACAGTGTCCACGAGGGCTTAGCAGCTCTTAGGAGAACCAGTAAGTGTTGGCTGTCCAGTGTGATTTGCTGCTTACCGTACATCTATGGGCAGAATCCAATGCCTGCAAAACACTCAGAGTTATATAGCCTGTTCCAAGAGCTGCTCATGTGTGATTCTTTTTTATCTCAAATAATTGAAGCATTCAGAAGATGTATTTATTTGGCTGTGCCGGGTCTTAGCTGTGGCTTGTGAACTCTTAGTTGCGGCATGTGGGATCTAGTTCCCTGACCAGGGATGGAACCCAGACCCCCTACATTGGGAGCACAGTCTTAGCCACTGGACCACCAGAGAAGTCCCTAATTTGTGATTTTTGGTGGCCGTGGGCTTCCAAAGCAAATTACCACCAAGTTGCAGGGATGACCTGGCTTCCTGTCCAAGGAGGAGAGGCTGGTGGGTTTCTGTGGTGACCTCATCACTTCAGATGGATCTTTCATCCTTTCTCCCCAGCAGATGTCATCTCCTGACACCTGCCTGTACCTTCTTTCTTCTGTTGTCCTCCCTGAAGTTGCCTCCCTTTCCTCTCTTTTCTTCTTTCTTTTCTGTCTTTGTCTGCTGGCATGTGAGACAAAGGTAGCTACCAGACTCGTTTGCAGGACCTGCTCCACCTGAAGAGAAGGAGGGCCAGAGGCACCTTCCTTCGAGACTATCTCACATGGCAAGCCCTGTGAGCTTTGAGCTTACCAGCTCTTTGCCAATCACCGCCTGCAATGGTTCGAAATCACATTTGGAAAGTCATTGTTCTCTAAACCATTTTTGTTTCACTCTAAACAGTTCTCTCTCTCTCTTTTTTTCTTTGCTGGATTAAAAAACAACCAACTACATCATCTGTTATTGTAACTAGCCCTTATGCGTTTGCTGTTGGAATCAACTGTGTAGACTACACCTCCTGAATGTCAAAAGTTGGGTTCCCCAAAAGGTGGGACTTCGAGAACAGGTGGTTTGTCTGGGACTGAGGGAAACAGGACTGGGCGCCAGGGTGATGGCTCTGGCCTCAGCTGCCCCCTTGGGATGTTCCAGAAGCTGAGGTGACCCATTCAGAGCTGCCCTGATTGGAGCAAAGGGACCAGGCCCTTGAGCTGCCACGTGAGTGCTCAGTAAGACAGCTCCCTCGGGCTGGAGGAGATTTCTGGGGAGGAGGACTCAGAGGGTGACTTTCTGTCTCAGTGGAGGTGGGGTGAAGGATCTGGTCTGTGCACAGAAAGATGGATGGGTTAGCCTCCCATCCAATTTCTATCTGGTCCAGATATCATTTTGTTTGTGAAGTATCACATGAGATAAGATTAACTTCTGCCTTTGAGTTGGAACGTGAAACACCAATATGACTATTATTTATGGATGAAACATCATGCTTTCTTTTTTTTGCACTCTCCCTTTTCACTCTTTTTACAAGTTTTCTGTACAATTATGTGACAATATGCATGGTTCTCTCTCCACAAAGCCTCCGCTGGCTTCTTGACAGCATATTTTGTAGCTGTTTAGAAGTGACATATAAAGCCTGTTCCAGGGGAAACAAAAAGATATGCCACTGCATTTTGGGGATTCATGGCACATTTTCTAAAGGGCTGCTCCAGAGGAGGAAGTTGAAAAATGTTTGTTTGTCAGAGTCACAGATGCACGACCCCTTTGCCACCCGTGTCCTAGTTAGAAAGGCACCTGAGACTGGATTCTGAATCCTTGCTGCCCTTCACCATGGCCTCCTGGTTGCACCTGCGTCTCTAGACAACTGGTCTCTCCCAGGTATGTCTGGTGAGTTGGCTCGGCAGGAGGGGGTGGAGATAAGCCACAGCCAGTTTTGAGGATTCCAGGAAGAAGAAAACAGAGTACAAAGGACGGTGCCCGTGGTGTGCAGTGTTGATGATGTTTACTGGGTGATGGATGAGCACGGCACACGCAGCGGCGCGGGCTGATCAGGGTGAAATGGCCGAGCAGGAGAGCGGCGAGTGAATCAATCATGGGACCTGCTCCACCAGCTGGCGGGGTTCATCAGTCCTCAGCCTCGCGCAACAGGCTCATAAATTACCCCGGTGGAGGCATGGCGTGCCGGCCAGGTTTCAGCGACTTCTCCAGCCGAGATCAATAGACTGCAGCGAACAGAAACAACTCCAATGAGACGGTTGGCGATGCACTCTGGCTTTATTTCATCAGCCGAGCTTGCTTTTATAAACCCATATATTCTGTGCCCAAACGTAAAGCCCTCTTCCAAAAAACAAATCTGGACTTAGTTTAACATCTCTAGTAGTGTACGTCTGCATGTATGTGTGCAAGGGTGTGGCTCCCGGACACAGATACCATCCCAGATCACCGGCTGTTTGACCTGGAGGATTCACATAAGTTCTTTGTACCTGAGGCACCTCACTTTTTAAAAATGGCAATGAAAATAATAAGTATGGTCCCTTCCCCATAAAATTCTTTGTAGAACTAAATCAGTTGATTTTAATAATTTTGGCAGTTGTTATTTTGCAATTAGCTCTTGCTGCCTGATCAACCTCAGCCCCACTTAGTTTTAGAAGGGGAGCTTCTGTCTTGCTTCCCTGATAAAGCCTGTCCTGCACGTCACCCTAAATTACACACACCCACGTCCATCCTCTGGGTCTTTTTCAGTCTGAGAGGAGGAAGTGTGCCTTCTGTTCTCCACGGTGAGCCTCTCTACCTGTGAGTCTCACCTGTTCCCTTCCGTTTTTCCTGGGTCTGTCTTCAGTCTACATCCCCGCGTACTGGTCTCTCTCTCTCCAAGCTTTTGTTTTTTTTCTTTCTAATGGTCCTAGATCCCTCCTCTCTCTCTCTCTAAGCCTCTCCAATTCAAACAAAATAAGCACATCAAGCATGTCTCATATGATCCTGAATTTTACTTTAGTTACATTAGTATTTTTCTCTGTCATTCTCATCTAATCGTGTTCTAAAGTTCATATCTATACTACTTCTCCCTTCAGTCATTGAATATCTACCAACAGCATCTTAATTATCCTATTGAAATATTAGAGGTGTTCTGGCCTATGGAATTATTTTGGCAGTCACCAGTGACCTGCTTATTTTCACATCCGGGGTATATTTTTCAGTCCTGCCCTAGTAGTGGATTCTTTCATTGGTGCTGTTACTCAGTCCTTCTTTGAAATCCTCTACTCTCTTGGCTTCCAGGACACCAAGTTTTTCTGCTTCTTCTAAAATTGCTGTGAGTGTAGTGTTTTCAGTATTGCTGTTTGTAATTAGCCTGTAGCATTGTTTTCCATTTCATTTTATGTCCAAAAATTCTCTAGGAAAGTGTTTTCAATTTCAAAAGAATAGGTGTTTGTTTACTCATCTTTCTGCCCTTTTTGTTGTTGATATCAAGTTTTATTACACTGGGGCCAGAAAACAATCCATATATTTTGAAATACACTGAGATTTTCTTTGTAGTCAGATCTTGATCATTTTTATCAGTGTTTGATGAGCATTTGAAAAAAGTATTCTCTTCGTTATATCTTTATATGTATATGCAGATTATAGTAGATCAGATATATATGGTGACTATTCTTCATCATAATTTTCAGATAGTTTCTATCACTGCTTACTTTTTGTTTCTTTGATTTGTCCATTTATGAGTTTCATTAAAGTCTCCTGCTCCATTTACGTCAGCTGGGGTTTTTTTTGCATGCATTTTAGTGCTCTGTCAGCTGATGCATGAATTGCATTACTGTTACATCTCCCTGGGGGATTGCATCTTTTCTTTGTATTGATATAAACCATCCCTGTTGTAAGTTTTCCTCCTATACTCTGACATTTCCTCTTTTGCCTCCTTCAGGAGATGTTCCAGAAGGTTCTGCCCTCACCCTTTGCTTTCCTGTGTTACCCATATGCCCTGAGATGCCATCTCTGTCTCAACCATCTCACGCACACATGCAGTAATATTCAAGTTTAATCCCGCTTGCAGACATTTATCCGAGTTCTGACTACTCCAACCAGCTTCCTGATGCTGCTCTACCTGTACGTCCCAGGGCCCCCCAGACTACAGATTCAGAGTTTTCTCATCACTTTTGTCCGTAAACTATCTCCTCTAGAGGTAGTCTCTGGCTCATTTCATGGCCTCACCTCTTACCCAGCCACCCAAAGGAAAATCTTGAGAGTTGACAGATTTAGGTCTATTGTTTTTCTGGGGTCTGAGAAATCTGTATGCAGGTCAAGAAGCAGCAGTTAGAACTGGATATGGAACAACAGACTGGTTCCAAATCGGGAAAGGAGTATGTCAAGGCTGTATACTGTCACCCTGCTTATTTAACTTATATTCAGAGTACATCATGAAAAATTCTGGACTGGATGAAACACAAGCTGGAATCAAGATTGCTGGTAGAAATATCAATAACCTCAGATATGCAGATGACACTACACTTATGGCAGAAAGTGAAGAAGAACTAAGGAGCCTCTTGATGAAAATGAAAGAGGAGAGTGAAAAAGTTGGCTTAAAACTCGACACTCAGAAAACTAAGATCATGGCATCTGGTTCCATCACTTCATGGGAAATAGATGGGGAAACAGTGAAAACAGTTGACAGACTTCATTTTTTGGGGGCTCCAAAATCACTGTGGATGGTGACTGCAGCCATGAAATTAAAAGATGCTTGCTCCTTGGAAGTAAAGTTATGACCAACCTAGACAGCACGTTAAAAAAGCAGAGACATTACTTTGCCAACAAAGGTCCGTCTATTCAAAGCTTTGGTTTTTCCAGTAGTCATGTATGGATGTGAGAGTTGGACTATAAAGAAAGCTGAGTGCCGAAGAATTGATGCTTTTGAACTGTGGTGTTGGGGAAGACTCTTGAGAGTCCCCTGGACTGCAAGAAGATCCAGCCATCCTAAAGGAAATCAGTCCTGAATATTCACTGGAAGGACTGATACTGAAGATGAAACTCCAGTACTTTGGCCACCTGATGTGAAGAACTGACTCATTGGAAAAGACCCTGATGCTGGGAATGATTGAAGGCAGGAGGAGAAGGGGACGACAGAGGATGAGATGGTTGGATGGCATCACTGACTCAATGGACATGAGTTTGAGTAAGCTCTGGGAGTTGGTAATGGACAGGGAAGCCCGGCGTGCTGCAATGCATGGGGTTGCAAAGAGTCAGACATGACTGAGCGACTGAACTGAACTGAAGAAAAAAAATGACTGTCTGGAAGCAATTGTGATTCATAGTTTAGGGAGAAGCTCCTATCTGATTTTTCACAGTTGTCTAAATAAGAGAGTTATAATCACCCCACCCCCAGGTCATGGTCTAGTGCTCTTCTTCCAGAAAAATCCAATCTAAGCATTTGGGTGAAGGGGGTCTGGCTGAAGACAACAGGATGTGTGTGTGTGTGTGTGTGTGTGTGTGTGTATTAGTCATTCAGTCCTGTCTGACTCTTTGCAACCTCATGGACTATAACCCACCAGGCTCCTCTGTCCATGGGATTTCCCAGGCAAGAATACTGGAGTGGGTTGCCATTCTCTTCTCCAGGGGATCTTCCCAACCCAGGAATTGAACCCAGGCCCAGGTCTTTTGCATTGCACGAGGATTCTTTACTGTCTGAGCCACTGGGGAAGCCCAGACCCCAGGATGTGGCATCCTAAATTCTGGACCCAAATTAATAGCTAAGGTATCTTGGGCAGTTGGCTTCTGAGGACCTCAATTCCTTTATCTCAGATTTATTTTGAGAATTAAATACATTAATATAGATGGAGACAATTTTTTTTCTTGAGATCACAAGAAAAATTATTTGATATTCTCATTATCTGGTCTCAATGATTTTGAAAGTTAACAAACATCAAAAAAAGACTGATATGCCTAATACTCAAATGTCATATTAGATTGTCTTTTTTTTAATGTATCCTTATACCAGGGAGCAATGGCCTCTGGTTTCCTTAAGATAATGTCTACTTCGAGATATGTAGTCTACCCTAATTTTTCTTTTTCTCTGATAAGTCACCCACATTCATTTAACCTTTTTCCTGAGTTCCCTCTCTCCACCCCTTTAATCATTTTCACTGCTCTGTCTTGGACCCTCTCCAAGTTCTCTGTACCTTTTGGAAAATTAGAATTCCCAAACTGAGCATGACACTCTAATAAGGGCCAAGTCGATGCCAAATATAGCTCATGACACTCTTCCTTGTCACTTGAGTGACAGATGACACCGTTAAGACTTCTCAGCAGCTTAACAGATTTAAAAGGCACACGCCTACCTTGCAGACCCCAGGATCAGACTCTAGGGTGTGATCAGCATGCACTGGCGGCAGGAATTTAATGCTGTTATTGATCCCCTTGGAGAATGAGTAGATGTGCCCAGAATTTCTAGAGGACGCGGCCTGAAGCATCTCATGCCAGGATCCAAGGAAGTCAGCACACACTTGGGATTTGAAAGAAAAGCTTGGTGCTTGAACTTAGATTTTTTTTTTTTAAGAAAATAACAACAGAGCCAGTTCTTTTACCATTTAGACCTCAGCCATTTTGTGGTCATCTTAATACAGCTGCGGTGACTCTGGTTATCCAGCTTGCACAACTACTCCCATCTTCTTCCACAGAAAGCATGTAACTTTCTTTGTTTGAGTGCAGAGGGTTCCCACAGGGATTAGTGAGGAATAGAAGCTGGAGCAGAAGGCAGATCAGTGCTGGTAAGAGATCTGACAGGTGTCCTGAAAAGTCTGAAGTAGTACAGGTTCATTCTTGCCTGGGACATCTCATGGACAGGGAAGCCTGGCGCACTGCAGTCCATGGGGTCACAAAGAATCGGACATGACTGAGCATGCGCACGCGCGTGCGCGCGCGCGCGCACACACACACACACACACACCTGAGAATACCATGATTCAGTGAGCTTCAGACAAATGATGTAGAGAGGAAATGAATTTGGGAATGAGAAAGGTGGAAGGTCTTGCTTCAGAAATTTTTAGCAGGGTTGGATGCAGGGTTAGATGGGGGCTTCCTAGGTGGTGCTAGTGGTAAAGAACCCTCCTACCAATACAGGAGGAATAAGAGACATGGGTTCGATCCCTGGGTGGGGAAGATCCCCTGGAGGAGGGCATGGCAACCGACTCCTGTATTCTTGCCTGGGGAATCCCATGGACAGAGGAGTCTGGTGGGCTACAGTCCGTGGGATCACAGAGAGTTGGACATGACTGAAGTAACTTAGCACACACACACACGGAAGTTTAGGAACATCGTCATGGAGTCAGCAAGTGATGGCTTGTGGAGATGAATGGCTCAGGCAGTCAGCAGATCAGCTCACGTTTTAAACTTGCTGCTCACCCTGAGGGGCAGCTCTGTGGGCATGAATATCACAGCAGGGGCCGTGTAGACTCACAGGCTTGCAGCCGGCATTTGGGCATTTGGAGACTAAGGAAGTTGCTGGAAGGATCGCCCAGCACTAGACCCCAGGGCAAACAGGGCAAAAAGTGAGTTCACCACACTCAGTAGTACTGCTGAGTAGCAATAGTAGTAATAGGGGTACTGCTGTACCCCTCCCCCCTCGCCCCGGCTTGTGGCAGGAACCCCAGCCTCGCCAATTCCCTCCACTAGCCTGACCCAGGCGAGCTTGTGCAAAACCAGTTCCGTACTCCGGGTGCGGAGTGATGGAGGGGGATGTTTGGCTGGAACCAGAAGAGGACAGGTGGCAGCGTCGGCTACAGACGACGTTCTTCCAGCTGGCTCCAGAGCCGCCACGCTTGGTCTTTTTGCAGTTTGGTGGGCTTGGCTGGGAGGTGGTCGATGAGGAGGGAATCTGGAGGAGCTCAGACGTGTCAGTAAATCATGGCGGCTCTCGCCCAGCGTGGCAGGTGCGCTGGCATTGGAGACGGCCGTGCAGAGACCTGGCTGAATTCCTGCTGCTCCAAGAGCCCTGTGGGGTCCTCTTCCTACTGCAGATGCCTGAGATTGTCCTCTGTTCATCAGGGGAGCTGGAGTGCGTGTCATTTTCGAAAGCTGAAGTTCCTTGGGGCCAGGATTCCTGGAGAGGGACCCTCTGGCTGCCCACTCTTCCTTCCTTTGCTGTTTTCCTGGTGGATGGTCTGTGGCCTGTTAATTCATTCTCAGAACCTGTCCATCCAGCAGCAACCTCTGGGTCTTCATGAAGTTCATCCCCAGCAAGCCAGAAAGATTGTGATGTGTCATCTGAAACTGTCTCCATTGGTTTTTGAAGGTGACAGAGTAGTCCCTCGCGAGCCCCGCAGTGTCCACAAGCCCATGGCAAGGTTCTCTAGCAGAGCCACAGCGCCTGGGACAGCTTGCTGTGGACCACTTCTCTGAGGCTGTTTCTTTACCAGCTCCTGGAAGGGATACTCTGCTCAGAAACATTAGGCGGGAAAAGCTGGTGCAGGCATTGTGGCCACCCCTGGAGGGCGAGGGGGTGTCAGGGTTGGCAGAGCTGACCATACACCCTTGGCAGCTCTTCTGATCATACTCAGATGTTTGCTCAGCTCCTAGGGTCTGTGCCTGGCTCTGCAGGATGGCCAGGGGCTGCTCCTGCTCAGAACCTGGAGATGCTGAGTCTTCCTTGTTCTCAGCCACCTTCCTGCTCCCTGCCCCCTGACCCTGACCTATGGATTCACAGAGCATGAGCCAGCCCCTTCCCAAGCAGCTGACCGCATCTATCATATGTCCATGTGCAGCAGACAGTAGGCCATATCCCTGGCATAAGCTGTCTTTGATGGTCAGGGCACCCCTGTTTCTGTAGTAGCTTGAGCAGGGAGGGAGGTGTGGGGTGGGGATAATTATATCCCCGGGGGGTCGGGATTATTCTGTGGGGTTAGGAGGGCAGAGAATAGCAAGGATGCCCCGAGGGCCTGACCTGAATGGGAATGGTGTGTGGTCTCTGGGCTTTAGAGGGAGATGCCTTCTGGCCGGAGCAGGAATCCTGGCTTCTGCTTTCTGGATTCTGTTTTCCCAGCTAATTGGACACTTGTTCACAGTGTCTCCCCAATCCCAGAACCAGCAACAGAGAGGCCTGCAATGTCCATGGGAGGGGGACAAAGCAAAACAAAGCCTAGAGCAGAACAGTGCTATTAATTCAGATTAATGAGCCTCACCTTCAAATGAAGCTGGTGCCTGACAGATCGCTGGCTCTGGGAGGGCACCAGAGGAGAACAGACTGGGGCCCTGCCTGCTGGTGGGTGGTGGATGCCACCTGCCTGTCCTGCTCTCCACAATGCTTCCTCCAGGTGCTTCCTGTCTCCTGCAGAGTCCCCTTGGCGCTCTGCTATTGCCTGGATGCCTGCTGATCCACAGGTTGGCCCAGGGGTCTTGCCTGCAAAGGAGGGTCCCACCATCTGCCCTCATGTAACATGATACAGAGTCGCACCAGTGGGGTGCTGGGAGCCCTTTCCAGGGGTTGATTTGAAATGAGTGTGATTTCTGGGCAGCACCAGGGGGTGTGTGGTTGCCCAAAGGTGCATTTCTGTGATCTGTCTCCACCGACAAAAGGGTGTGTGTGATTATACGGCCTTTTCTTCATGCCTTCAGCTGCTCAGGCCGTACAGATACAAAGGGAGTAAGGCAGGGCTCTTGAGAGACGACTTTTTCTTCACAAAAACCCCCTGAAGTGGGTGAGTTTAATCTTACTTGGAGACTGGTGGCTCCGGGAAGTAAAGCAGTTCTCCAGAGGTCACTTGGCAAGTAGGCGGTGAAGATGGGCTCCAAGTTCCCTCATTGCAGAGATGGATTTTAATTTTACATCCGTGACTGCCCTGTGCTTTCCCCTGTGTTCTCTTTCACATGAAGGCGGACTACTAAAATAGCTGTGTTTCAGCAGAATCGCAGAACCTTGGAACTGGCACAGTATCACCTAACTGAGATGCTGACTCAGGGCTCCTGTGTGTCTGCGAGGGCAGGGGCATCAGGAGGTCAGACAACGACTCCTCGGCCCACTCTTTCCTGGGAAAGACAGGCAGGGGAGAAGGTTGAGGTGTGTGCATGTTCACACATGCAGCTTCATGTGTGGACATGGATACCGTTTCTGTCACACACTCGTCTCCCCCCCCCACCCCCACACCACCGCTGCCACCCGCCTGTCTTGTCAGAGCTGTATTAGATCCTGCAACACGTGCCTGCTCACCTGAGTCTGTGTCTTCTGTCTGCAAAAAACGCTTTCTCTTAGGAATGAAAGGCAATCCAGGGGATCCCCACCCCCATTCTTGACCCAACCTGCTAGGATTACTTTTAGCAGTAAATCCAAACTCCTGATTTTCTAGACTGTGGCCTTGGTGGTGAGAGGCACTGCTATTTAAATAACACATTTTCTTTTCTGTGGAGAAGGAATCTCATTCCGATCAGCTTCTCCATACATCTGACTGCAAACACAAGGCCCCAGGAAGCGAGTAGGTCTTGGATTTGTCCCGTGTTTGCTAATTGCCTGAGACCTTTCTCTTTAAACAAGTGCTTCTTTCTTTGTATCCTTTCCACAAACACAGCTTTAGGGAGAGTTTATAATTTTAGGGGAAAGCAAATAGCTCCGAGTTGAGCCACTGTATATGGTGGAGAAACCTGGGTGCCGGGCACCGTCGTCCCTGCTTTGGGAGCTGCACCCAGACGCCCCCTTTGTTATGTTGTTTCTCCATGCGTTCATCCATTCACTCACTCACTCACTCACTCATTCATTCATTCAGCAAATCCATATGGGACTTTGGACTGCTTCTACATGCAGGTGACATACTACTCGCTGGAAATGTAGAGGAAAAAGAATTTCTAAAGTGATCTCTCAAGGACCTCATGGTCTAGTGAGGGACAAAGGCTGTGATAAAGATTATAATGTGGAGAAGAAATCACATCACATACACATTATATATATGATGCATATATCGTATAGATCATATCATATATACACATAAACAGGCCAGGACTTCTGACCTCTGAGGGAGGAGAAAGGAGTTCCAGGAAGCTTCCTGGAATCAGTCAAGTTTGGGTTAAGACTTGAAGAGCAGGAATTAGCAAAATGGCAAAGTGATGGTGGTTTCAGTTTGCGAGAGCATTCGCAAATGTTCATAAAAGAGAGTGGTGCATTGCAAATAGTTCTGTTTGATTTCCTGGGGTCTATGTGGCAGAGGGGAGTGCTGAGAGGGTCCACTGGAGAGATAAACACCTAGAATGTCTACCCTAGGTGGAGGTTAAAAATTACCCAAAAGCAGTGGAGTGCAATGGAAGGGCTCTAAGCAGTCGACCTTAATGTGCTTACATTTTAGAAAAATCCTGGAGATTGCCCCGGAAAAGGGCAGGACAGATTGTGTCTGATGAGTAGTGGCTGAGCCGGTGGGGAACACGAAGCCGATTTCAGATGTGTTAAGCAAGCAAAGTTGATGAGACTGGAAGGGAGGTTGTGTGCAGGATTGTGTAAGGGGACCAGGAGTGATTCCTAGGCCTCTGGAGTAGAGGACTTGGGATGAGTAAGAGTTTGGAGAGGGGGCACGACTGTTTCTTGGAGCTCTGGAATCTGAGGGACCTGGGCATCATCAAGTGGAGATGCCAGGAACCAGTTGTTCGTGTTGATCTGGAGCTCAGAAGAGAGGTGCTCCAGAGCATTAGACTTGGAAAACATGGGCAGCTGTAAGTCCCAGAGCTGCTGAGCTGTTTCAGGGGAGCAGAGAGCACGGGAGTGGGGAGGCCCCGTGGGTCGTGGGTATGCAGGGGACAGACACATTGATCCCTGGAACCCAGCCACCAGAGAGCCGGGGGACAAGGTCAGGGAAGTCAGGGAGGACAGAATTTTGAAGATGGAGTTGCCCTGGTCACATGCTGCACGACATAGCTCAGCATCTCCACTGAATTTAACAACTGCAGACCCACGGGTAATCTTCAGGAGGTGGTGATATGGAGAAGGTGCTTCCAGGAAGCGAGGCTGTGAGGGTGAGGGCACAGACTGCTCAGCACCACACGGGGTGGACTCTGCATTGGCTCTGTCAAGTCTTGGGTAAGGAGATGCTGGTAAAAACCTCGTATCATGAATAGGTCAGGCAGTAGGATGACTGGCTTGAGAAGATCAAGAGGTTTCCTGATTCACACATGAGGGAGAGCTTCTGACTGTGAAACCTGCTTCTTGTGGCACTGTGGTTAGGAGTGCAGGCTCTGGACTCTGGAGTCCAGTTCCTTGGCTTAGGTTCTGGTTCTGTCACTTACTGTGTGAGCTGTGGAGAATTTCTTAGGCTTTCTGTGCTTTAGTGTTTTGGCTTGTAAATACACGATTGTGATAGAGTTGTCATTGTAGGATTGCTGTAACAGTGATGCATCCATACATTTAAAACACTTTTACACAGTTTCTGACATATGACTATTATTGGGTAAATGTTAGCTATCTTAAAACAACCTAGGCAGCATATTAAAAAGCAGAGACATTACTTTGTCAACAAAGGTCCGTCTAGTCAAGGCTATGGTTTTTCCAGTAGTCAGGTATGGATGTGACAGTTGGACTATAAAGAAAACTGAGCACAGAAGAATTGATGCTTTTGAACTGTGGTGTTGGAGAAGACTCTTGAGAGTCCCTTGGACTGCAAGGAGATCCAACCAGTCCATCCTAAAGGAGATCAGTCCTGGGTGTTCATTGGAAGGACTGATGTTGACGCTGAAACGCCAATATTTTGCCCACCTGATGCGAAGAGCTGACTCATTTGAGAAGACCCTGATGCTGGGAAAGATTGAGGGCAGGAGGAGAAGGGGACGACAGAGGATGAGATGGTTAGATGCATCACCGACTCAATGGACATGAGTTTGGGTAAACCCTGGGAGTTGGTGATGGACAGGGAGGCCTGGCGTGCCTGGCGGTTCATGGGGTCACAAAGAGTCGGACAGGACTGAGTGACTGGGCTGAACTGAACAGCATTTTGCATCTATATAGTGCTTGTGGTCACATGTGATGTTTAAAGCTTCTGCACACATTTATTCACATTGTGGAACACAGAAAGGGAACTAATTGTGAAAATGGCATGTATTGCATCTGCATGACTGTTCAAACCAACTGGGGGGCCCAGAGGCCCAGTGACTTGTCTAAGGAGTTGCAGCTCATGGGCAGAACTGGAACTTAACTGGGGCACTGATTTCTCCCTCAGTATTCCTCCCGAAGCTGACGCTCACAGGACAGCAGGCTCACAGGACTTCAGAAGCTGAAAGAGGACGGACTTTGAGGCCAGACCTACATATAACTGCCTTCGATGTAATCTAGGCTTGACCGTCGTCCTGCTTCTGTTCTTTCTGTATCCATTCAGCGTCTTTTCATGAGATTCAGCAGTTCCTGGACTTAAGAAGTTCATACTCTTGATGTTTTTGTCATCTAGTCTATTTCTATATTATTATAACTACCAAATGTCATTTTTGTTAGTGTTTACCCAGTCAATATTTTGGTGAATGTGTTTTTTCACACTTTAACTTCCAAATACCAGCATCTGTGTTTTTATCTGTGTTAAGTGCTTTGTGTTGTCGTGTGCAGCACCTGGCGCATGGCAAGCTCTTCCTTTTCTCCTTTCCCTGCTTGTCCTCTCCTCTCTTCCTCCCCCTCCTCCTCCTCTTCCTTCCCTTCCCATTGCTTCTCTTGCTCCTCCTCCTCCCTCCCTTAGCCTGGCGGTGGGAACAGGGCTTTTGTTCACCAATCTTTGGATGTTCCCACTATGTGGTCTTTGTGACAAAAACTCCTATATATCCTGATTTGCCCCTTGCCTTGTTGGAACAGTCCCTCTGAGCTGTCAGAGAGGGCATGTCCTGGGCTTAAGTCCTCAGTTCTGTTTGTTGAATAAAACATAGCTTTCAACTTCTAGAGTGTGCATTTTGTTGAGCCAACAGTGGGCTGGGGGTCTGCAGGCTCTGCAGGATGGAGGGGTATGCACCTCCTGGGCTCTTCCACTCAGACAGCTCAGATACCTCTGGTTCTGCATGGTTTAAATGTGTCCTGTCAATCTGTTTATTTGTCCAGTGGATAAACATTTCTTGAGGCAGACTTTATCATGTGTGAGAAGAATATGACCATGACCAAGACCTACATCTATTTTCAAGGAAATCATGGTTCAGTGGAACTGCAATGGGCATGGGGAGCCATATGAAGTGGAAGAGACAGGAGTAAAGAGGTGTAAATGAGAAGTTACAAAGGTGAGGAGGTTTACAAGTCTTTAAAACTCTTTGGGAGGCCTCAGAGGGAAGCCAGTTTCCCAGATGGTGCTAGCGGTAAGGAGCCCTCCTGCCCGTGCAGTGAGACGTGAGAGTTGGTGATTGGGAAGATCCCCTGGAGAAGGAAATGGCAACCCACTCTAGTATTCTTGCCTGGAGAATTCCATGGACAGATTCAAAGAGTTCTGATTCGGACAGATTCACAGAGTCAGACACGACTGAAGAGATTTAGTACACCTGGTGACTAAAAACAAGTTCCCCAAAGTGGAGGATAAGCCAGACATCATGGCTCATGTTAGTCTTAGAAACATGACTAATTACGGCTCATCATGGGGTTGAGCAGATAATTTAAAGACTCAAAACTAATATTCTTTGAAAAGCCTGTTTGATCTCTCTGTTTTTCAAGTTCACATGGCATTTGTGGGGAGTTATGCAGGTCAGGAACCAACAGTTGGAACTGGACATGGAACAACAGACTGGTTTGAAATAGGAAAAGGAATACGTCAAGGCTGTATATTGTCACCCTGCTTATTTAACTTCTATGCAGAGTACATCATGAGAAACGCTGGGCTGGAAGAAGCACAAGCTGGAATTAAGATTACCGGGAAAAATATCAATAACCTCAGATATGCAGATGACACCACCCTTGTGGCAGAAAGTGAAGAGGAACTAAAAAGCCTCTTGATGAAAGTGAAAGAGGAGAGTGAAAAAGTTGGCTTAAAGCTCAACATTCAGAAAGCGAAGATCATGGCATCCGGTCCCATCACTTCATGGCAAATAGATGGGGAAACAGTGGAAACAGTGGCAGACTTTATTTTTCTGGACTCCAAAATCACTGCAGATGGTGAGTGCAGCCATGAAATTAAAAGACACTTACACCTTGGAAAGAAAGTTATGACCAACCTAGATAGCTTATTAAAAAGCAGAGACATTACTTTGCCAACAAAGGACCATCTAGTCAAGGCTATGGTTTTTCCAGTAGTCATGTATGGATGTGAGAGTTGGACTATAAAGAAAGCTGAATGCCGAAGAATTGATGCTTTTGAACTGTGGTGTTGGAGAAGACTCTTGAGAGTCCCTTGGACTGCATGTTGATTCAACCCATCCATCCTAAAGGAGATCAGTCCTGGGTTTTTGTTCATTGGAAGGACTGATGTTGAAGCTGAAACTCCAGTACTTTGGCCACCTCATGCAAGGAGTTGACTGATTGGAAAAGATTCTGATGCTGGGAGGGATTGGGGGCAGGAGGAGAGGGGGACGACAGAGGATGAGATGGCTGGATGGCATCACTGACTCGATGGACATGGGTTTGGGTGGACTCCGGGAGTTGGTGATGGACAGGGAGGCCTGGCGTGTTGTGATTCATGGGGTTGCAGAGTCGGACAGGTCTGAGCAACTGAACTGACTGAACGGACTGACCTTCTTCTCCAGGTAGCACAGTCGCTCATCCTTCGACTGCAGTGTCATGTCCTCCCTGGGTGGTCTGTGGTTGGTTCACTTCCTTCCTTTCCATCCCCTTTCCAGTGCCTCACTAATTATCTTCAGTCTTCCTTACCATCTCGTTCAGCCGGTGTTTCCAGAACCTTCCACTTAACTGTACTTGTGTGCTGTGGACAGCATCTGTCTCTGTTGGTCCCCTTCTGGCTCTGCAAGAACAGCCGTGTCATTGTTCCTGAGAGAGAGTAGAGTGATTAGCTTTTTTCAAGGTGCTGCCTCTGATAGGGATGGGGGTGTTGCTGAGGGTGAGAACCCGATAGTCTGTTTTGACTGACGGTATCTGGTTACAGGGTGGTGGTGGTGATGATGGTAATGATGCTGCCAAAAGTCAGGACTATAGGAACTGCTTGAATGGTAGTGGGGTGTTGGGGGCACCCACAGGATACTGAGCACAGCTTATCTGGAAGCTCTCTGACTTTTAGGAAAGTCAGGGCGTAGAGGGTTGGATGAACCTCCAGCCAAGTCAGCACATAATGGATTCTGCCAGGCGGTGTGGGACTCTCAGGAGTTTTGATGTCTGGCCATTGCCTCCTTGCTTTACTTACAGGTTCAGTTTCCTCCCAGGTTCACAGATCGTATGTTTCACTTTACCCTCCCTTCCCCCAGTGCACCCATGAGCCCATGGCAGCCAGCCGGAGTCTGGAGACTAGAGCAGGTCAGACAGAGAAGGTGGTGGACTCCGGCAGATCCTCCTCTTGGGAGCAGCTACTCAATGAGGCTGAGCTGTTTAATTTCCCTTCTGAAAAGGCTTTGAGATGCTTCAGACCTGGGCAGGAAGCTGATTTCCCTGGGTTGGGTGGGTGCATCCGAGGAGAGGAGAGAGCGGAAGGTCTCGTGTTCCTGCCTTCCGGCGGGACTTCCGCTAAGTCACCCCAGGAAGGTCTGGATTCTTTTCTTTGTTCAAATATCAGTTTCTGTGATAGGTTGTGAAAAATGTTTTTTATTACCTAATAAAAATAATAGGTAATAAACTAATAACTTTTTTGCCTAATAATAATTTTTCTCTTAAGAAAATCATTATCACAATGAACAAATATTGACTGAATCTCAGTTGTCATTTATTGAGTGATTATACGTTCAGAACTGTGTTCAGTGTCTTATATGCAGGAACCTCTTAAAACCAAAGAATGCTTGTCTGAAGTGTTACTAGACTCAGTACTCAGGCAGGACACTGAGGCACAGGTAAATGATGTCTTCAGGGTCATGTGGTCAGTACATGGCAAGCTCTGACTTCTCTGAGTCTGAAATTCTGTGAGCCTGCTTCCAATTGCTCCTTTCCATGGCATGCAGCAGAAGACACAGGACATGTTTAAAAGAATAAGACACCGGCCCTATTTTCAATGCTCATATCCCATGATGAATTTTAAATTCTTCATACGTTATTTAAATCTATTGACTCTCTTTAACTCTTTGGAAAGAGGAACAGAAAAACTCTTTGTAAAATCTTAATCTTTAATAAAGACAGTTATTAAGTCACTTAAGACCTTTTTGTTGGTTAAAGAACCATTCTCTGATCCATCTTTCAGTAGATTGTCAATTATTGTTGTTTTCTGTGTGCCTGTTCCTACTGGTCCCCCTTATATGATGTGAAGTTCAGGTGACTTCTGTACAGAAAGTTAGCACATGTCCCAGTGGAGAAATGAGTCAGTCATTCATTTAGATCCACCCTGGTGTTGTACTGGCTTTGTCTCCCTAATTCCCACTCCAACCCGCAACTCTGTGTCTAGGAGGTAGTAACTGTGGTCTCTTAAACATTATCCCTGAGAGTCATGGGTGTGTTTTGGCTTCGGCCTCTAACATCCATCCTCATTCCTTGCAGCCCTGCCTGGGCCTTCTTCCTTGTTGACAACAACCCATTAGAGCCATTACACAAGGGCTCTGCAATCTTTTCACCAAGTCCAGACATGACCTAAAGTCTCATGCTGAATCCTCTCTCTTGACTTTGAATCTTGAGTAGAAAGGAACTTAAACATACTTGTGTTCCCTCATTAGACAAGCCTTTTTCCATCATTGACGTCTCCTGCTTTCTTGCTTTTTGGACTCCTGGAGGTGCTTCTGGGTGGTTTTTGCATGTTTCCAACCTGAGGACCCAGTATTCTCTCCCAGAACTCTCCTCACTTGAGTTGGCTCCATGTGGGTTCCCTTGCTAGCAGCCAAAAAGCTTGACTGAGTCTCTTGTTGGTTACCACCTCTTGCTTGTTCATCTTCTTGGTGGATATTTGTTGAGGCTCTCATGTGTTCCAGGTACTGTGCCCTCTGGGGAAGGCAGTTCTGGCCCGGCAAAGCTGGCCGTGAGCCCTGTCAGCAGCCAGACACCCTGGGGTGGTGTGCTTGCTGAGAGCTGGGTGGGGGGTGTTTACACTGGGGCACTTCAGCCCGGGGCTGGTGGGTAGATAATGAATGAGCTTGTTATTGCACTGGTGGGTTGGAGCCAACGCAGTGCCAGCAGGTGCCTTTGTCTCTCTCCCTTCCATCCGTCTTTATCGGATCTGCCAGACTTGCCCGTGCGCCTTTTCTTTCTGTCTTTGCACTGAAGGCAGTCTGCAGGAGGATCCTCCCAGGACGTCCTGGCAGTGGGAATGTCCTCTGTGTGCCTGAGCCTTTTCCAGTGGTTGTGGTCCACCTGGCCCACCTTCTGCCTTTATCCGTTTTGTCTCTGGTGGAACAAGGGACTTGGGTGCTGTGAGTATGGTGTGCAGATGTTCCCAGGACGCTTCCTTCAGTCTTGGGCTCCATTGGCTTCTTCCTTGTCTTTATCTTCCTTCACGTGTGCGGCAAAGAAGATACTTTAGCTGCCCTGTCACCTGAGACTCATAAGAAACACTGCTTTACAGCTGTTTTTTCCTCCTCTTCCTGAGAAACCTCGCGTTAGCCTCTAGACCCAGCCACTGAGCTGCCTGCGTGTGGCATCTCACCCTCTGCCTGGTTCCCTTTTGCTCCAGAGTTTCAAGCTCAAGGCGGAAACCCGAGCCCACCTTACTCTTACCTGTTCTCCATCTCCTCCGTGTAATCAATGAGCAGTTTCCACCAAGCACCTCCACTTAATACCCCTCATCCTTGCATCGCTTCTCATATTATTTCAGACCATGTCATTTTGGGTCAGATGTTTAATTATAGAATTAGAAAGAACAAAAAAAAATCATATGATTGCTATGAAGTTCATATACATTATTATTTTCTGCTTGTATTATTCCAGCAACCCCCAAACAGGAAGTCACACCTATAGTTTGGCCCAATTTCTCTCCCCTCATCCACATTTAGAGGATCTAAACCAAAGCATCATTGTTTTATTCCATTGTTTAAAACTTCCGGTGGATCCTCACTGTTCTCAAGATTGGACAGACGCCTTGGCGTCTTGTGGACAAAGTTCGACCTTTAGCCAGAGCCCCATCACTGAAAACATCTTGCCCTCTTCTCTGGACAGTGAACATGTTATGCTGTAGCCCTGTGCTGCCTTCTTCCCACCTATATCCCTTGCCTCACTTGCTAAACTGTGCTGTTCGTTCACTTTAGCCTCTGTGTGGTGGCCGCTGGAGACCTGTCCTGCTCACTGCCTTGGCCGGCGTTGTGCCTTTCCTGTGCTCTCCCATGTGGCATCGTTCACAGCAGCATGTTGGAATCACCTCCTTGCAGATGGTTTTGCACTGGACAGGAAGCCGTTTTAGGGCAGGGCCTGCGTCTCATTCCCTGTCACTGTGTTCTCCATGCCAACGCTGCTGTATTAGGTGCTGGGTTATTGGAAGGCCACTGGCAACATTATTTATTGTGTGCTCAGTGGCTAGTCGTATCCAACTCGTTTGTGACCCCATGGACTGTAGCCTACCAGGTTCTTCTGTCCGTGGGATTTCCCAGGCAAGAATACTGGAGTGGGTTGCCATTTCCTCCTCCGGGGGATCTTCCTGACCCAGGGATCAAACTGCAATCTCCTGTGTCTCCTGCATTCCTGGCAGATTGCCTGCTGAGCCATCGGGGAAGCCCCAACGTTATTATCCCCTGGATTCTCTGCCTGGCACCTTACCTGTAGACTTCCGAAAGCACGATCAGCATGACTTTGTGGTTTCCTGTCGTGTGTCTACATGCCCCACTAGGTTGCATGTTCCACACTGGCTGGGCCAATACTGGGTCCATCCCTCTGGACCACATGGGACTTGACACAGCTCTGCACACAGTAAGCACCTGTTGTATGCTGGTTCTCGCTGGATATTGGAGAAACCTATGTGCTCTCAGTCCTTACAGAGTTCACAGCCCTGCATCAGTGCATGGATATGTGCAGCCTGAGGAAATAGCATCCTTATCTGTAAAATGCATCATCCCTAGTTGACCCTGACAGTCTTAAGTCCCCTGTGAGGCTGGCATTCTAGAACTCTGACCTCAGTCGAGCATGCATCTGCTCATCTGAGATGGTTATGGAGTCAGAGCTGCCGGAGGCTCTTGTTCTTTCCCTGGGGCTCCTCTGGGTTGAGTCTCTCAGTTCTCATGCAGCTGAGGCTGGTTGGTGGCATAGGTGGGAGGTTGGATCCTGTTGCTTGTATGCAGTCCCTCTTACAAGACTCAAACCCTGCGGCTCTGTGGTTGACCTGGAAATCCCTAGGAATCCTGGAAATTCCATGGAATGCCTGCCCTCAGCCTCACTCCGCACAAAGAGCCAGGGCTGAGACACATCGGACCTTCGTTCAGGCCAAGGGGCTCGCAGCAGGTTTAGTAAGTTTTAGAAAAGGCTGAGACTCTTGCTTCTTTTCACATTTCCTTACATGGATGCTTAGCTGGGAAGATGGATAGCAGCACAGTCTTCCTGGATCCCACCAAGTGAAAATGGTGACATGGAGAAGGATGTTGGGGGGCTCTTGGCATAAGAGGGGCTTTGTGTCTTTCCAGGATCTCGGTGAAGAACTCTGGAGATGGTGGTGGGGGTTGGGGGGTGTCTCTCCCTCCTGTTGAGATACTCACCGTCTGTCCCCGTCTGTTTGTTGTGACACCAATGGCCCTGGATCATGAGGAGTCACCCCCCACTTCCCCTCTCTAGAAGCCAGCAGTGTGTCCCAAGCGGGGCTGCCTGTGTCGCTCACTCTGCACAGCCCCTCCTACCTGAGTGTCAGCTACTCAAAGGTACTTCCTTGGCTCCCTGAGATAACTCTCATCCCAGCAGTGTGGCTGGGAAGCCAGGTCCTGCAGATCCATTTAGGGAAAGAAAAGCCTTTTAACTTAATTTCTGCCTCAGAATTATTTATGTCCCCGATCAAAAACGTGCTCTTTTACACTTGCTGTGTCTTCTAGTCAGATGTTACAGCTGCAATGCCCAGCTGCGATGCTTGCGAGCTGAGGCTGCTTAATGCCCCGAGAGTGATGTAAGGCCAAGCACCGCGTGGTTCAGTGGTGGGGAAAGCTCATTTCCAGAGTCAAGCATCCCCAGTTCATCTGGACCTGGGGGGCTGTGAGCTATGGCAGCGCCACGGTTCTAGGACGGAGGGCTCTTTTGGTTCCTGAAAGCCGGGGCCTGGAAGTTCCATTTGCCAAAGTGCCCTCCTGTGGCCTCTTTCCTGGCAGGCTCTGAATGTGTGTAATGGGATGTCTAGGGAGATTGTCTCCTTTCTGATTTGGGTTCATGTGGGGCTTTCCAGGTAGCACTAGTGGTAAAGAACATGCTGACCAATGCAGGAGACATAAGAGATCCCTGGGTTGGGAAGATCCCTTGGAGGAGGGCATGGCAACCCACTCGAGTGTTTTTGCCCAGAGAATCCCATGGACAGTTCCAAAGAGTCGGACACGACTGAAGTGACTTAGCACACACACACAAGGCCTTTGTGCTCAGGTGAGTGATCTCTGACAATAGTGGGCCAGATTTAATACCGCTCTCCCACACCTTACTACCCAAGGTCTTCACGTTGGGGAGACCTGACTCAGGTCTTCCCAACGTGACCTGACTGCTCGAGGGTGGAGAACAGCTGTGCCCCACAGATTGCAACCTTCTCATCCATGTAATGGAGGAAAGAAGAGCTCACCTTCGTGAGTTTCAATAAGTGTCCTACTAAGTTGAGTGCTGAAACAGAGCACCGTAGACTGGGTGGCTTATAAACAGCAGGACTTTGTATTTCTCAGTTCTGGAGGCAGGAAGTCCAAGATCAGGGTCCAGCAGATTCAGCATTTGTGAGGACCTGCTTCCTGGCTCATAGCCATCTTCTCACTGTGGCCTCACAAGGAGGAAAGGGTCAGGGAGCTCTTGGGGTCTCTTTCATGAGGGCACTAATCCCTCTCATGACCTGGTCACCTCCCAGAGGCCCCACTTTCAAACACCATCCCATTGGGAAATGTGAGTTTTGGGGAGACACAAACGTCAGCCCATAACAACACATCAGGGCAGCAGCCCATGTCCTGTAGCTAATACCCGTCAACATGTTAAGTCTACAGTCAGGCAGTTCTGGGTTTCCAGGTGCTCCAGAGTAAAAGATTGGGTTGTAGTACACCAGTGCTGTCTCTGAGAACAAGTAAAAATGTCAAAGTAAAAAACATCTATTTGAAGACATAGGAAATACACCAAGGTGTCCAGGACTGAAGTTCCTAAATACCCCCAAACAGGAAACCTCCGGGATTTGACTCAGTATGCAACAGCTCTTTTTCCCTTGACGTATTCCCCAATTCTGGGTTTAAAACAAGGGGCTGAGGATTCAGATGCAGATCATGGGCAGAGGACCACTGCTAAGATGCACAGAAACTAGAAGAGGTTTTGGCAAGTCTTCTGGGGCTGGAGAGACAACAAATTAGACATTTGAAGGGCTTAGCCAGGTTTTGCTCAAGACATTTTGCCAAAGTCTCAGATTTCAGGAGACCATGAAACCTTAGCACAGAGCCTTTGAAAACAGAACACAGCTTTTGATCATCTTATAATATAAAGGAGATGAGAATTAGAGACGAGGTTGACTAGGACCTGGCTAAAATCCCAGGCTCTCCATGGGGGTCTCTACAGAGGTGGGTAGGGCCTGAACAAATCTGGAACCTCCCCTTAAAGGGATGTGTTAGGGTCCAGGTCTGCCTTCTGCCTAAACAGAGGAAAGGGTGAACCCTCTCAGGAAGAGCAAGATATCATTTAGAGCTGCTGTAATTTATTACTGTTGGTGTCACACAGTCAGTAAAGTATTGTCAAGCATGCCAAGAAACAGGGCTGAAAGCCAAGAGGAAAAAAATCCAACAACAGATAATAGGAGATTCCGATATCCAAGTTACCTCTAGGTCTTTATCAGACAAGGACTCTAAAATAATTATCACTAAAATATTCAGAAAAATAGAGGAAAAGAAAGACAAAAATAAAATTTCAATAGAGAACTTGAAATTTAATTTTAAGCAATCAAATGTTAAAGTGACTACTACTCAAATCTACACATGTGAAAGCATTTCACGGAAACACATAATCTGAATAATTTCTTTATTTATAGTTAATAGTCTTGCAATGGCAACCCACTCCAGTACTCTTGCCTGGAAAATCCCATGGACAGAGGAGCCTGGTAGGCTGCAGTCCATGGGGTCGCTAGGAGTCAGACACGACTAAGCGACTTCACTTTCACTTTTCACTTTCACGCATTGGAGAAGGAAATGGCAACCCACTCTAGTGTTCTTGCGTGGAGAATCCCAGGGACGGGGGAGGCTGGTGGGCTGATGTCTATGGGGTCGCACAGAGTCGGACACGACTGAAGCGACTTAGCAGCAGCAGCAGCAGCAGCAGTATCATTGTCTATCTGGTTTTGATCATGTATTAGGCAATGTAAGATATTATTATCTGGTATATGGGAACTCTGTATCATTCTTGCAACTTCTTGTGAATCTCATACTATTTTAAAATGAGAATCTATAATATAAATAATAATTTACAAAATCAAATGTGAATTCTAGAACTAAGAAGTACAGTTGCTAAAGCTAATAATTCAGTAGGTAAGTTTAACATTAGATTTAAGAAGGAGAAAAGGATATAGGTCATTAGAAAATATCCAGACTGAATCACAGAGGGAAAAAATGTGAAAATACAAAAAAGAGGTTAATGTATATGTATGTTGGACATACATATCTAAATATGAATCTGAAATAATGTAGCTGTAGTTCCAGACATGGAGGAGAATTACAGTGTGTTAGAAAAATATTTGAACATTTGATGATTTTCTGAAACTGGTAAAAGGCAGCAAACCACAAATTCAAGAATCTCTGTGAACCCAAGCTGGATAAATATAAAGAAATCTAGGCTTAACACAGTAAGTTTGTAGAAAATCAAAGGCAAGATGAAAATCTTAAGTGCAAAAGGAAAAATGCACCTTACTTTTTTTTTTTTTTTTGCACCTTACTTTTAAAGAAGACAAACATCTGACTTTTCAATAGAAAGCAGGGGAGACAGGCAACAATAGAACATCATTAATATTGTGAAATAACAAATCAACCCCCAGATAACCCTCTCAACCTAGAGTGATGTATCTAGCAAAATTATTCTTCAAAAATTAAATGAAAACATTAACAAACTGAGAGAATTTGTAGCCAGCAAAGGTTCACTTAAAAAATTACTAAAAGGAGTTCTTTACCCAGATGAGAAATAACCTCAGATATAAGAAAGCAAATAAAAGAATAAAGAGCAATAATATAAAAAACATTAATGTGTGGATAAACATAAATAAATATTACCTGTTCAAGACAATAATGATACTGTTCTGCCTTGTGGGCTTTAGAATAAATGTAGAATTAAAATACATGTCAATTAAAACAAAATTTGGGAGGGGGGATAGTAGATTTAAGTAGATTTAAGATATTCTAGGCTTCCAGCATTGAAGGAAAGTGCTAGAGCTAGTACTTTCCATCACAGTGTCATTAAAGATGTGTTTTGTAATCTCTAGGATAACTTCCTGAAGAAGGATAACTAACAAGGTAATAGAGTGGGAAGGGGAAATAATAATAATAATAAAATTAAACAAATAATCAAATATTAACTAAAAAGAAAAAGACAAGAAAGGGGAGAAAAGAACATAAACAGATGTGACAAAGAGAAATACATAGTAATCTATGAGACCCTGCTGTATAGCACAGGGAATATATTCAATAACTTGTAATAACTTATAATGGAAAAAATCTGAAAAAATATAATACTTTGCTGAATTGAAACTAGCACAATATTGTAAATCAACTATACTTCAAAAAGAGAGACATAAATCTAGTAGATAGTAATTACATCTTTCAGTAGTTACATTCAGTATTAATGCACTAAATATTTCAAGTGAAATACTAAAATTGCCAGACTGGATATATGCTACTATACTCAAATATAAGATCACAGAAGTTTGAAAATAAAAGAATATAAAAAGAAAGAACATAAAAAAAAAATAAGAGATGGAGCAATTGGAAAACATATACTAAATGAAAGGGGATTCCTTCTCAAACCTTTATCAAGCATAGTAGAAAAGCTTTTGTATACATATATATATATATATAAATAGTATGTACTATTATATATATATTAGAAAACTTAAGAATTTTTGCCTGATTAAAAAATGTATGACATTTTTATTCCACTTGTTTGACTTAGTATGAGCAGAATGCTAGATTTCTAATTTTAAAAAATATAAATATGCAACAAGCAACAAAGGCTTACTATATAGCACAGGGAACTAGAGTCAATATCTTGTAATAATCTATGATGGAAAATAATCTCAAAAATAATATATATATGTGTATGTGTATGACTGAATTACCTTGCTGTGTACCTGAAAAATTGTAAGTCAACCATGCTTCAATAAAATGTCAACTATGCTTCAATAAAAAGAAAAAAAAGAATGTATAAAGGTGAAACACATGAAGACTATTAAAATATTTATTGGCTTATATGTTACACTCAGTAGATAGTTGTCGGTTAGATATATGTTATTCTTGTTCAAATAGTGATGATAGTGAATAACCCCAAATCTTTGATATGGGTTTATGAAAAAGCATGTTTGAATTTAAGATTCATGTTTGGTGACTGTGTTGGTGGTCAGAGATGAACACCACTAAGATAACTGCAGATGGTGACTGCAGCCATGAAATCAAAAGATGCCTACTCCTTGGAAGGAAAGTTATGACCAACCTAGATAGCATATTCACAAGCAGAGACATTACTTTGCCAACAAAGGTCTGTCTAGTCAAGGCTATGGTTTTTCCTGTGGTCATGTATGGATGTGAGAGTTGGACTGTGAAGAAGGCTGAGTGCCAAAGAATTGATGCTTTTGAACTGTGGTGTTGGAGAAGTGCCTTGGACTGCAAGGAGATCCAACCAGTCCATTCTGAAGGAGATCAGCCCTGGGATTTCTTTGGAAGGAATGATGCTAAAGCTGAAACTCCAGTACTTTGGCCACCTCATGTGAAGAGTTGACTCATTGGAAAAGACTCTGATGCTGGGAGGGATTGGGGGCAAGAGGAAAAGGGGACGACAGAGGATGAGATGGCTGTATGGCATCACTGACTGGATGGACGTGAGTCTGAGTGAACTCCAGGAGTTGGTGATGGACAGGGAGGCCTGGCGTGCTGCGATTCATGGGGTCGCAAAGAGTCGGACACGACTGAGTGACTGAACTGAACTGAACTGAAGATAAGAATCTTAGTGGTGATATTCTGTAAAGTTTATAATGAAAGGAAGTCTTGATATTCATATTACTGTATTGTCTGCCTTTGCAGCTGTGGCTGTGCTGTGCTAAGTTGTGTGACTCTGTGCAACCCTATGGACTATAGCCCACCAGACTCCTCTGTCCACAGGATTCTCCAGGCAAGAATGCTGGAGTGGGTTGCCATGCCCTTCTTCAGGGAATTTTCCCAACCCAGGGAGCGAACCCATGTCTCTTATGTCTCCACGATGGCAGGCAGGTTCTTTACCACTAGTGCCACCTGCGAAGCCCACATTCAGCTCTTTAAACAGTTCATTTATTTCTTTAGTATCATTGCTGGTCTATCTGCTATTTCTGCTTGATTACAAGCTCTGAAAGTTAAGAATAGGTTCAAAAAAACTTCCAGGAGCCCTCAACTGCTAGTCTAGGACCTACATCCATGGGTTTTGATGAGGATGGTCCATAGAGAGTCAGGATGAATGAGGTAACTCTGAAGAAGTGACTGGGTGTAGAAGACAGCCTGGATGGGTGAATATTTCTGGGCTTCTGCAAATATGCATAAGAATCAACTAAAGCCACTCTACCTTTATTGCCATGTGAACATTTCATAGTAGTAAAACTACATACCCATATTTGGTGACTTGTTGGATGAACTGAGTTTAAAAATTACTTTCTTAAAAGGCAGTAAAATATATGATGTTTATCACTACAGAGTAATTTATCCAGTGAAATTCATCTGGTAACTTATCCAGAACATTTGTCAGGTAGTATATCCCTCTTTGAGCTTCCCAGGTGGCTCAGTGGTAAAGAGTCTGCCTGCCAGTGCAGAAGACGCAGGAGACTTGGGTTCGATCCCTGGGTCAGGAAGGTCACCTGGAGAAGGATATGGCAACCCACTCCAGTATTCTTGCCTGGGAAATCCCATGGACAGAGGAGCCTGGTGGGCTACAGTCCATGGGGCCATAGAGAGTCGGACAAAACTGAGTGACTGAACGTGCACGCACGTATCCCCCTTTATTAGAGTTTCTTCTTATTCCTGCTCTTCATCCCTGATCCAGTCACACCCTTATTTATTCAGAATAACCACTGGGGTCATGGAAATGCTCGGTGAACACTAAGGATTATGACCTGAAAGTCTGGGAGATTAGGATTCAGAGTTTCATGTTCAGGAAAGTGAAATATGGTTCTCTTCCTCCCCCATTACTTCCATTTTCTTCCACTCTCTTCTCTAGACCTTTCTCTGTTTTCATTTTTTTTTTTCAGTATTAATACAACCCAGCTACCATCTTCTTTATTAAGGGCTGTTTGGATGTTTTAAGTCAAATGCTGCGTAGACCAACCGCAGTGGATCACTGAGGCATTATCTTTAATAGTTGCAGTGATGAGTAATAGGTCACTACTTGTGGAGGTTGAGCCAGGGCGTAATTCCCTGTACTGTTACCTCACGGATTAATTGTTTGCGATTGTCCCTGACATGACCGTATCTGTAGACTAGTGCAAACCCAATAACAAAGAACAGGACTGCTACGTAAGCTTTTCTAAAATCACAAATTGAACAACATTTGTCCTCAACGGTTTTGAAAATTTTGTGGTTCCAGTCCTCACTCATGGTGTGAGGAAACTATAACGAGTACTTCTCAAGCTTTAAGGGGTGTGCCATGTAGATTACCTGTAGACCACCCAGCAGGCAGGTTCTGTAGATTTTGTAGATCTCGGGAGTGCTTGGGAGTCGAGATTCCACAGTTTTAGTAGGTTTCCAGGTAACGCACATGGTACTGGTCTTCAGACCACAGTTTAAATAAAAAGTCTAAGAGAAGGGAGGAAAGTAAGACATGCTGGAAACTAAGACCTCTCTATCAGGCTCTTTGAGTACTTTCATCCATTTTTAAGGCAGTATATTTTTTTTCTCCTTAACATTTTTTCTCTGATTATAAAGTATGATTATTGTGTAAAATTTGAAAAGTGTGAAAGTACTGTACATGAGCTAAGTTCATTTATCATTCCAATCAGTCAGACCAGTGGTTCCCAGGCTTGCTGCACACTGGAGTCAGATGGAGAATGTTGCAGAATGTCCCACCTGGCACTCTCCCAGCAGGGTTGAGTCAGAACCTCTGTGTATAGGACTTGGTGTCTTTTAAAAATCTTTCCATGGTGCATGAGGCATTTCTTCTTGTTGTTCAGTCGCTAAGTCGTGTCTGACTCTTTGCGACTCCATAGACTGCAGCAGGCCAGGTTCCTCTGTCCTCCATTGTCTCCCAGAGTTAACTCAGATTCATGTCCATTGGTTGAGTGACGTCATTTAACCATCTCATCCTCTGTTGCTCCCTTCTCCTCCTGCCTTCAGTCTTTGCCAGCATCAGGGTCTTTTCCAATGAGTCAGCTCTGCATCAGGTATTGGAGCTTCAGCTTCAGCATCAATCTTTCCAATGAATATTCAGGATTGATTTCCCTTAGGATTGACTGGTTTGATTTCCTTGCTGTCCAAGGGACTCTTAAGAGTCTTCTCCAGCACCACAGTTTGAAAACATCAGTTCTTTGGCACTCAGTGTTCTTTATGGTCCAACTCTCACATCCATGCATCACTACTGGAAAAACCATAGCTTTTAAAAAAAAATTAATTAATTTGTTTTAGCCATACATTGACATGAATCAGCAACAGGTGTACATGTGTCATAGCTTTGACTATACAGACCTTTGTCAGCAAAGTGATGTCTCTGCATTTTAATATACCTTCTAGGTTTGTCATAGCTAGGTTCGTCATTGTGGCCATTGCAGAGTTCCCAGCAGTGAACTGAGTCATTTTCCCCTAAATACATGTGTTGGGGCCTCAGCCTTCCATGTGACTGCATTTGGAGCTAGGATCTAGGACCTTCAAAGAGGTAACCAGGTGAAATGAGGTCATGGGGAGATCCGATTCCCACAGCACTGGTGTCTCTATAATAAGAGGAAGAGGCCCCAGAAGGGTGCAGGCCCAGAGGAAAGGAGTCCACCTGTGAGCCAGGCTGAGAAGCCTCAGGAGATACACAACCTTCCAGCACCTTGATCTTAGACTTACAGCCTCCAGAAGTCCAGAAAAAAGTAATTTCTGTTGTTTAAGGCACCTGGTCTGTGGTATTTTGTTATGGTAGGAAGCTAAGACAGGTTTTGGTCCCTACTAGTGAGGTGCTGCTCTAGCAAGCACCTGAAGGTGAGGACGTGGCCTTGGGATGGGGATAGACCGGGTGATGGGGAGGCCGGGCAAGGTTCCAGGCACAGGTTAGAGAAAGCAAAAGTTGCTGCAAAGAGGTTGTCAGAGGGGCGTGGGCACTGAATGGGATTCTGCTGAGGTCTCAGAAGGAATGAGGAACTTGGTGATGGAAACTGGAAAAGAGGTGATCCTTGTTACAAAGTGGCAAAGACCTTGGGCTGACTTGTTTCCTAGCCTTTTAGTAGGAAGTCGACATTGTAACAGGTGAACTTAAATGCTTTTCTGAGAAGAGAGATATCTAACGGCAGTAGTGTGAATTAATGCGCTCCCCTTGGCAAGTTGCCCTTTATTTTCTAAAATGATGGTTGTGTCTTCCCTCCCTCTCTTCCCTCCCTTCCTTCCTTCTTCATAAGTATGTGTTGAATATCTTCTACTGATTTGGACATCCTATGAGGAAACTGGGTGTAGAAATTCAAAGATGTAAATAAGTCCAATGTACCACCTTTTTAGATTCCACATGTGAGTGATATGATGATATTTGTCTTTGTCTGATTTATTTCACTCAGATTCACAGGTATAGAAAACAATTTTATGGTTACCAGGGGGTAAGGTGGGGGGAGGGATACATTGGGAGGTAGGGATTGACATTCACACTCTGCTGCTGCTAAGTCACTTCAGTTGTGTCTGACTCTGTGGGACCCCACAGACAGCAGCCCACCAGGCTCCCCCATCCCTGGGATTCTCCAGGCAAGAACACTGGAGTGGGCTGCCATTTCCTTCTCCAATGCATGAAAGTGAAAAGTCAAAGTGAAGTCTCTCAGTCGTGTCTGACCCTCAGCGACCCCATGGACTGCAGCCCACCAGGCTCCTCCGTCCATTGGATTTTCCAGGCAAGAGTACTGGAGTGGGGTGCCATTGCCTTCTCTGCATACACACACTGCTATATATAAAATAACTAAAAAGGACCTACTGTATAGCACAGGGAACTCTACTCAGTACTCTGTAATGACCTATATGGGAACTGAATCTAGAAAACTGTGGATATGTACATGTATAACTGATTCACTTTGCTGTGTGCCTGAAACTAACACAACATTGTAAATCACCTATAATAAAAATTTAAAAAAGAGCTATGTCAACTTCAAACACTGAAAAAAAGAAATTCAAAGATGCAAGCACTTACTCTATCATAAGTGATATGTAAGTTGATAGTGACTTCTTTACCGTGCTTTAGAATTTCTCCTGTGGACCTGCACTTTATCCCAATTATCTTTACTTGTCTTATGTTAGTCTGAGTCAAGCCAAACCTATAGTTCTTGTTTGTCTGGCCATCTATCTGGTAGATAAGGAGAAGTTGAAGATGGGACTCAGTGAAAACTATTTCCTTGAATTCCCTATCCAGTTTCAGGATTTGATTGGTACATCATGTGAAAGTGGCTCAGTCGTGTCTGACTGTTTGCGACCCCATGGACTATACAGGCCAGAATATTGGAGTGGGTAGCCTTTCTCATCTCCAGGGGATCTTCCCAACCCAGGGATCAAACCCAGGTCTCCCACATTGCAGCCGGATTCTTTACCAGCTGAGCCACCAGGGAAGCCCATGGGTGCAGTATCAGATCAGATCAGATCAGACCAGTCGCTCAGTCGTGTCCGACTCTTTGCAACCCCATGAACCGCAGCACGCCAGGCCTCCCTGTCCATCACCAACTCCCGGAGTTCACTCAGACTCACGTCCATCGAGTCAGTGATGCCATCCAGCCATCTCATCCTCTGTCGTCCCCTTCTCCTCCTGCCTCCAATCCCTCCCAGCATCAGAGTATTTTTCAGTGAGTCAACTCTTCGCATGAGGTGGCCAAAGTACTGGAGTTTCAGCTTTAGCATCATTCCTTCCAAAGAAATCCCAGGGCTGATCTCCTTCAGAATGGACTGGTTGGATCTCTTTGCAGTCCAAGGCACTCTCAAGAGTCTTCTCCAACACCACAATTCAAAAGCATCAATTCTTTGGCGCTCAGCCTTCTCCACAGTCAACTCTCACATCCATACATGACCACAGGAAAAACCATAGCCTTGACTAGACGGACCTTTGTTGGCAAAGTAATGTCTCTGCTTTTGAATATGCTATCTAGGTTGATCATAACTTTTCTTCCCAGGAGTAAGCGTCTTTTAATTTCATGGCTGCAGTCACCATCTGTAGTGATTTTGGAGCCCAGAAAAATAAAGTCTGACACTGTTTCCACTGTTTCCCCATCTATTTGCCTTGAAGTGATGGGACCGGATGCCATGATCTTCGTTTTCTGAATGTTGAGCTTTAAGCCAACTTTTTCACTCTCCACTTCCACTTTCATCAAGAGGCTTTTTAGTTCCTCTTTACTTTCTGCCATAAAGGTAGTGTCATATGCATATCTGAGGTTATTGATATTTCTCCTGGCAATCTTGATTCCAGCTTGTGTTTCTTCCAGTCCAGCGTTTCTCATGATATACTCTGCATATAAGTTAAATAAACAGTGTGACATGGTGGTTCCCAAACTCAGATAAGGCACCCTGGGGTGCTGCAGTGGAGGCACCCCAGTTCATTTGAAGTTTCTGAAGAAAATACTTGTATATCTATCATATGCTGCAAAAACTCTTGGTTCAATATAGCTCACCATTTCAATAGCATATTATGTGTTTTGGTGATTTCATATCTTTGCAAGGCTTGGTTATTGGTGTTTATGTGATGTAAAAAAAAAGTATTGGATCCAAATCATTGTGGCATCAATGCGTGTGGTAATAGGTGATTGCATTCAGTCTGATTCTGATCTGGTTCAAGGTTTGAGAAGTTGTCTGGTGCCCCAGGGGTGCACGTGTGCCATTAGTAAGAATAAAATAAAAATAGTTTTCTTTTAATAAGTTTTTTTAGAGCTGAATTATTAGGAAATAACTTATCAATTGTTTGCTGTATCCAGTTAACAAAAGAACTGTTGGGTTTCCCCCTTTGTTTTGTATTGTTTGTGTTGGTGTGGGTCGTTGTGAAAAAGACACTGGGACACTAAGAGCGCTGTGGTTTGAGAGAGTGTGGATTCAGGTGTGGTGGTTCCTGCAGACCTCTGCCCCTTCTGCGAGAAGCCAGCCACCACGGAAGGTCCAGTTACCCTGAGACCGCCGTGGCCTTAGGAAGCCCAGTAGAGCTGGGCAGAGAAGCTGCTGAGGGCGAGATGCCCAGCAGACCTCCGGGGATCAGGTCCTCCATGCCAAGGACAGGGTGAGGAGGGTTTAGGCTGATCCCATCCACTGCTAGCCGACTGAAGCCACGTGACAGGTTCACCCACAGCAGCTACACAGAGGAATCCACACCCCTAAAGCCACGAGAGACAACAATACATGGTTTTAAGTCACTGCGTTCTGGGATAATATTTTATACATTTTATTTTTGAGGGGAAGGTGCAGCAATTCCTATGTGCCACCAGCATGCACAGCCTCCCCCATTATCAACATCCCCCACCAGATGGTACATTTGTCATGGCACCTCATAATCACTGGAAGTCTGGTTTGCATTATAGTCTTGGTGTGGTACCTTCTGTAAGTTTGGTCAAATATGTAGTGGATAAATGTTTGGATAAATGTGTGATAACATGGGTCGCTATTCTATTATATTCTTCTTTACAGAATTATTCTTACAGCCCTAAAAGTTCTCTCTGACCCACCTATTCACCCCTTTCCCTCCCCAAACTCCTGGCACTCACCAATCTACTAATCATTTTCTTTGTTTTAACTTTGCTAGAATGCCATATAGTGGGAATCACACAGTATGTAACCTCTTCAGACTGGCTTCTTGCACTTAGGAATATGCATTTAAGGCTCATCCTTGCCTTTCTGTGGCTTGATAGCTCATTTCTTTTTCATGCTGAATAAGAGTCCATTGTCTGGATGGACCCCAGTTTATTTCCTTGTTCACCCACTGAAGGACATCTTTGCTGCTTCCTCGTTTTGGCAGTTTTGAATAAAGCTCCTATAAATATCCATCGCCAAGTTTTCGTGTGGCTGTAATTTTCAGCTCCTGTGGGTAAATACCGAGAAGCCTGCTTGCTGGATCATATGGTCAGAGTGTTTTTTGGTCTTGTAAGAAACCTGCAAACTGTCTTCTGAGTGTTCCTACCACTTTGCATCCCCACCAGCAACATTCGAGAGTTCCTGCTGCTCCACATCGCCGGCAGCATTTGGTGCTGTCAGTGTTCTGGATTTTGGCCATTCTATTGATAACAAGTGTGTAGAGGTTTCTCGTAGCTTTTCACAACTGCATTTCTCTGATACTATACCGCGTGGGACATCTTTTCCTATGCTTATTTGTCATCTGTGCATCTTCTTTGGTGAGGTGTCTCTTAAGGTGTTTGGCTCTCTTTTTTAAACAGGGTGTTTGCTGTTTTCCTGTTGGTGTTTACGAGTTCTCTGCACATTTCTGACACCAGAGGTGTCTTTTGCAAATGTTTTCTCCCTGTCTGTGATCTGTCATCTCATTTTCTTAGCAGTGCACTTTGCTGAGCAGAGATGTTCCATTTTAGTGAAGTCCAGTTTATCAATTGTTTCTTTCATGAATTATGACTTTGCAATCATTTGTTTGCAAACAAACAACTTTTTGTTTCTAAAAAGTCATCGCCATACCCAGAGTCATCTAGGTTTTCTCCTTTATGTTATTTTCTAGGAGTTTTGTAGCTTTTAACCACACTGTCCTCTTGACTGCAGCTTTATAGTAAATCTTGAAGTCAGGGAGTTTATAAAGCATAAATTGATAACTGGAACAGAATTTGGTACCTAGAAGTGATGGGCTGCTGTAACCTAAGCTGAAAGAATGTGGCATTTGCTTTCAGACCAGTGATTGAGTGGAAGTTGGAATATCCACAAAAATTCTGTTAGGAAAACCTGGAATGACTTCAAAGAGACTGTTGGTGAGAGCTCGAGAGACAGAGAAGAAAAAGTTGCTGGAGGTTAGAGAAAAAGGAGCACTTGTTTTATATACATTTTAGTATATAGTAGACATTTTGATGGCACCGACACCTGTGGTAATGTGGAAGAGAGAAAGGGTGCCCGGTGAACTCCCAGGTCTGGCCAGGGAGATTGCAGGCAGAAGGTGCCAACTGGCTTCTTCTAGCTGCCTGTTATAAAATATGAGTGGAGAGGAGCTAAAGAAAGAACCATTTAACTTCAAGCAGAATTTATAAGAAATGTAAATGAACCCTGGCTTACTGGGTTCAAAAACACAATTATTCCTCATCCTTAGTCTCTCCCAGCAAAAGCTTCTCAAACTAGAAATGCCCTCAGGGAGGAGATAAAATCTAGGGCATTATGAATAAATTATGATTTCAGAGTAAAAGTCTCAAAGCTATAAGACCTTTTGTTGAGACTTCATAAAGAGTTAAGGGCATGCCTACTAGAAAGGCTTCTAAGAATATTAAATTTGTGTCTCTTAGATTTGCCAGAAAAGAATCTGAAGGGACTGCCTTGTAGACACGTTAAACCAGACCAAAGGCATCTAAGGACCTCAAGAGCCCTGTTCCATAGTATCTGGACTCAGAGACCAATGGAGGAAAGAGAAGAGGGACATCTCAGAGAGAAAAGGGGCGGTGGCTTTTCCATCAATGAATGGGTTATAGTTTGATATACAGGAAGACTACACATTTTTTAAAGGAACTATGTTAGCTGGGACTAACAGGAGCAGAGACAGTATAGAAAAAGTCTTTGGACTGTTAATCTTCTATGAGCAGGAAGAAAACAAGGAGACTGTTCAGTTTAAAACAAGGGCCATTTCTCATGGAAAGAAAGTAAAATTCAGGAGAGGAAACACAAGCCCAGAGGAAAGAATGAGAGCCACTTTCTGGGAGTAGAACTGGGGTCCAGCCAAGGAACTTGCCACCTTTGCCCTGCAGAATTGCAGAAGCCTGTGAAGCAGTGCCTTCCATGCTCCACTTCCTTCTCCACTGCGAAGCTACAGGTGTATCGTGGTTACTCCGTGTCTGTCTCCCTGGTAGTTGTCGGGGCAGGGAAGTCGGCTGATAGTCTGTTTACTTTACAGGTGTCAGATCAAAAGAAGATGTACTCGAGAGGTTGTTCCAAAGGAGGCTCGTTGCACTGGAACCTAACTTGGAGGATAAGATTCTGGGTTTTGAGCTGTTCCTGGAATGGGATCTGAATTTACTGGCCTTGGGAGGGGGTGAGTGTATTTTGCATGAAGGAGGGTCAGACACTGTTGGGCCCCCGAGTCTGGACTCTTGACGGTTTGCAGCCAAGAAGTTCATGGTCACCTCCTTCCTTTCCTGTGTGTGGTGCCCGCCTTGAGGCAGAGTCTGCATCCCTGCTCCCTAGAGCTTGTCCTGGCCTTTGTGACTTGCTTAACGGATGGGATGTACTTGAAGTGACATCTTGGGACTCCTGAGGTTCAACCAGGAGAGGACCAGCTGGATCCCCCCAGACTGAGAGATCTGAGAAAGCAGAGCCTCACAGCCCAGAAGTCACACCACATGGCTGCAGAACCTCCTGTGTACACAATCCAGCCCCATTCTCTTTTGCAGTGGAGAGGACCACACGAGAAAGTGGTACTGGTGGGGTCACTCTGGAGGCAGGCCACCACAGGCGTGTCGAGTGTACTGAGTAAGGGGAGAGGAAGAGGATGAGGCAGGGAGCCAGAGAGTCAGGAAACGAGGCTCCATCGTGATGTGAAATCAAGTGACAGTCCGCTCACAGGGAGGAAGTCAGCAGCAACGGGGACAAGAGATGTGGCTCCCGTATCTTCTGTCTTCCTGCATGGCCGTTTCCTGAAGTCTCTGCTTCTCATGACTCACACTCAGGGGAGAGCATGCACCTGGGGACTGGCCTCACCTGCACAGAATCAGTCATCTCACCAGCATCCTGGCTCCATCACAGGGGTTCCAGAAGCATGGAGAGGGACTTACGCATTCTGCCGGCTGGTGCAGGGATTATGTGCAGCCCTGGGCTTGTCTGACCCCAGAGCCGCTGTTCCCATCATGTCACCATCGTGGTTCCTGTGCTGAGGGACTCCCTAGTGTCCTAACCTCTAGCCCCTTCACTCCTCTGGGCTTCCTCGAAGGCACTGGAATCCTTTGACTCTGTGTTGAGATCGTAGCTTCCTTGGTCATTTTTACTGCCTGCTGCTGCTGCTGCTGCTAAGTCGCTTCAGTAATGTCCGACTCTGTGCGACCCCATAGACGGAAGCCCACCAGGCTCCCCTGTCCCTGGGATTCTCCAGGCAAGAACACTGGAGTGGGTTGCCATTTCCTTCTCCAATGCATGAAAGTGAAAAGTGAAAGGGAAGTCGCTCAGTCGTGTCCAACTCTTAGCGACCCCATGGACTACAGCCTACCAGACTTCTCCATCCATGGGATTTTCCAGGCCAGAGTACTGGAGTGGGGTGCCATTGCCTTCTCTGTTTTACCACCTTCGATCACCTTATTGCGTGTTTCTCCCTCATTGGTTCCCATCTCCCTTTGTATCTTAGCCTTCTTCCTCTGTCTTTCTGCCTGTTGTTATTTGTCTCTTTGAACAGGATTATTTGGGCTTCCCTGGTGGCTTAGATGGTAAAGAATCTGCCTACCATGCAGGAGATGTAGGTTCTATCCCTGGGTTGGGAAGATCTAAGATCCCCTGGAGAAGGAAATGTCAACCCACTCCATCATGCTTGCCTAGAGAATCCCATGGACAGAGGAGCCTTATTGTATGTTTATCCCTCATTGGCTTCTGTCTCCTTTCGTATCTCAGTCTCATACTTCTTCATGTATTTTTCCCCCTGTTGCTATCTGTCTCTGTTAACGGGGTTATTTAATCCCATAAAGCCTCCTGAGAGACAGGGACTGAGAGATGCTGCTGCAGAGCCGTGGGCTGTTTAAGACACTTGGCGGGAAACAGCACAGAGACACCTGCTCGGGGTAAAAGCTGGGCAACACAAAAGGGGAGGTGAACTTGGAACTTTTTTCCATGAGGAGATAGAGCTTTGACAGGAAGAAGTTCAGTGGAGCAGGCAGTTAATACGATGTAGGCAATTCCTACATTTGCAGTGCTGAGTTGAGAATGTAGACTTGTGGTGGACATGACTCTGATGTGCAGTCGATCAAGGCCTGCCATCCCTTTTACAGAAACAAGGAAAGGGTGAGTGAGGTACACTTTTGGACTGTCACTGGGACCCAGCACCCTGGGAGTCATGGCTCTGTGCCCAGGAGCTGTCTCTTCAGCCTTGTTTTTTCTTTCTATACCACCCCACATTCCTGACTCAACAAGTACATGCATGTCTAGAGTCACACATGGAGAGTGATTTCTGGTTAGTTTGTTTTCTTCTCTTGGCTTGGTCCACTCGTCACTCTGCATGTCCACTGTCCAGCAGGACATGACCTCTTGCTGGAGAAGGGCAGTGCAGGGCGTGGCCTTCTGAGAGGCTGGTTGCTCCATGTTCGATGTGACATCTGGAGAAAATATAGCAGCTTTAGATGTGGGCCGTCAGGGCTTTGCTGGAGTGTCAGCACTTCATGGGTTTCTTTATGATAGTATTAAAATACGTTGACGTGCCATAAACTGTCCCACATGTTGGCTTAGGAACAGCTGAACGGTAATGCAAGCCCGTGCTGAACACACGCCTGCCATCGTGTGCCTGAGTCACCACCCCCCTGGGGTTAAAGTCAGGCTGCTTCTCGTTCACTCTTGTTCCCGGGGCAGTAAATGCTAGAAAGTTGTCCCTCTGGGCGGCTGCGGCTCCTGCTCAGCTGGAACGGGCGTCAGGATGCCCTTTGAGAAACTGTGGGCATGAGCTATCAAGTGCCCTCCATCCCTGGGGGTTTCAGGAGTCCTGCAGGTCCTTCAGATGCTGTGTTAACTCTTACGATGCAGGACTCTGTCTGAGGGCTGAAGGCTGGACAGGTCTGTTTGGTTAGTGCCATGGTGACCTGCCCACTCAGGACAGCGCTGTCTCTCCCTTGCCCCTAGTGGCTCCTCCGAGGATAGTGGCTGCATGGGGATCAGATGCCCAGGTCTTGCCCCCACTCACCTGGCATTTTGACTGAAGTGGGAATTATGCCCTTTGCCACTCGAGGGCTGTTTAGATTTGAGCGTGTGTTAACAGCCAGCTGGCTTTCCTCATGCTCTACGTGGATGCCGGAAGTCGGATTGGAGGGGCCCATGAGGAAAGCGTTGATTTCTAATATTCCCCTCTCCCCGATGGGAAAGGGAGTTCTCACCAGACAGGCCCGTGATCCTGGCACTGCCTGTTCTTGCTCCCTATCCCCACCTTCTCATTGTACAGCCCCTTCAGGCTGAGCAGCTTCTCCACACAGCCCGCATGGTGACCAAGAGGGAGTGGGGGGCAGACTCCTGTCCCCTGGCCCCACCTGGGCCACAGGTGTGTGTGACAGTGAGAGAGACTTGAGGCCATGGGGGACCCCGCCCCTCATATCAGGGTGGTCCACTGCATCTGGACCCAGGAAGGGCTTGGAGCCTTAACCTGAATGTGTCCGGCTCCTGCGGGAATGTCGCCTCTGCTGAAGGGCACCCGACAAGCTGAGGGGGGTGGTGGTGGGTGGAGGGATGGGGTGTGCAGCCAGCACCAGCAGGCCAATGATTGCCGCTGTGCCAAGTGCTGGAGGCAAGGCCGCCGGATCATGCTGGACGTCTCCAGGCTCTGCCTTTGCCAGGAAAGGCCTGCTGCTGAGACTTTATTTTCCAGTGCCCAGCAATGGGTTGCATTTCTTGCTTGTCGATGTATTGTTTCAGGAGGTGGAGCTGACCTATACTGTCGTTGCAGGCGTGCTGCCCTGAGAATCTGTGTTTACAGAGCCTGGGGTGTCCCTTCTTGTATCATGGAGGCTGAGATACTCGGACATCCTGTGGAGAGAGGGCAGCGTGGCCACGGGAGGGGACTGCGTGGCCCCCCGCCGTGCTCTCCCCTCCCTTCCCACCACTGTGGTCCTGGTTGGGGAGCAGCAGTCCAGCCATGGTCGGGGCGCTGATTTCCCTTCATCACGAGGCCGCTGAAACTTACACTTGTGTCTGTTCTGTCTGACATGGCCAGCCCTGGTTTTATTCCAACTGGGCTGCCTGAAGAAGGGCCATCTTCGATGTCCAGCATCACAGGTTCTCTTCCTTGTGGCAGATGAAATGGAGATTTTTCTCCTTTCTTCAGGGCACAGCGAGGGGAGGATTTGGTCCTCACAGACGTTTCTAGCCCCCTTAGGGGTGCTGTCACATGAGCCCACCAAGGCACATGCGAGCAGCGGCCTCCTCTCCCAGGGGCCAGTGGTGCCCTGGCTGGTGTGGCATACGCTGGTGCACCTGCCTGGTTCAAATGCTGGCTCCACTGCTAACTGGTGCTGCGCCTCAGTTTTCTCACCTGTGAAATGGGGCTGTAGTGACACGGAGCTCATAGCGTTTCTGTTGTGAGGATGGAGTGAGCTGCTGTGGATGACGTTTCTGGGGCAGAGCACCTCACGGGTATGTGTTGAAAGCTAGCTGTCACTACTATATGGTATCCTCTTTCTCTTTTCCACATGCACGGGCTTAACATGGGAGCTTTTGGCATCTCAAAGCCAGGACATGCTCTCTGCTGAATTCCCAGTACTTGGGAATATGAGCCTTCAGTCGCTTCTCCTTTGGGTCAGGGGTCCACTCTGTGTGGAGCTGAGGCATCGTCTGGCTGGGCAGCCATCTCCACACTCAGTCCACCCCAATGTCTGCTCCTTGCTGCCCCTGCCCCAAGAGGGGATGATGAGGAAGGGTAGGCTGGGGGGGTGGACGTCTGCCCAGGCCCGCTGCCCTCTGATACAATTTACGTTTATATGCAGGTTTGTTAAAGAGGTGCTCTAGTCACACTGGTTTTACAAGCACATGCAAGATCTCTGTTTATAAACAAGCAATCCCCACTCATTGATATAAACCTAAACTTCATCTCATGGTATCCCCTTGCCCCTTCGCAGCACCATCTTCAACCTGCTGTTTATTTTTGCACTTGAAAGGCACTGTGAAATAAATAATGACCATAAAACACTCCAGAAGTGAGCCAGATGTAAAGTGGAGCTGATGTAGTTACACCTGGAGAAGTTTGTGAGTTGAGACTTCCTTCGTGGAAGTTAATAACCTGCATGAATATGTGAGTGAGGCTTGGCTTCACACTGCAGGCTCATGTTTGCTGGCTGGCGGGATCAGAAGCTTTGCCTTGCTGTTGAGGGGAGGAGGTCCCAGGTGTGCTGGTGCCCCACATGGGGCCCTGGTCCAGGGGTGAGGAGGGGCTGACAGCCAGCCTGCCCTCCGCTCAGCAAACCGGCTCAGGCCCCCTCGGCCACAGGAAGCCACATCCACTTGGGAGGGGCACCTGTTCCCAGTTGGTGTTTTGTCCTAATTTGTGTAAATGGTAAAAATGGCCCTTAGCAAGTGTGGGTTCAAATCCTGGAAAGTCAGCAGTGAATACCGAGAGCTCAGGAAAGTCAGTCTTCTGACAGGCCCAGCCTGGTCTGTGGCTTGTGCTGCAGTGACATGGTGAGAAGTGAGATGGGACGCGCCCCACAAGACACACTGGAAACCCCCCTATCTGCCCCCGTGCCGGCACCATCTCATACATGAAAACATGTATACATGATGAATCTGATCTAACTTACTTGGAGTCACTCTGGTCTTTCCTTGTATCCTGTGACCAGTGGCTTGTGAAAAAGGGCCGAGGGGGAGAGTGGCTGCAGGCGGCGGGTATGAGATCACATACAGGGGCTTCCCCAGGGACCAAGTGGTCTGCTTGTGTTACTTTCAGGAGGGAAAGATGAGTGCGAGTGACAAATATAAACACAGAGTCTTCGTATTTTTGGAAAATATGTCTGTTAAAGAATGCTGGACCTGCATGGAGTGTGTGGTGTGAACTCGAGTGGCTAGAGGTGTAGAAGTTTGCCTGGGAGGTGACTGAGGGGTGGCCAGATATCTGTGACTTGACATGGGCCAGCCGGCATCTGCACGTCTGCTCTGTGGTTAACGAGGACAAGGTCTACAGCCCTGGGACCCCAGTGTCAGCGGCAGTGATAATTGTTAGGTACACTTGGGCTCTGTGGGTGCTTGGGAGTCCTGGAAGGACACACCAGTGGGCCTGAGCTGCCCTGAGTAATTCCCTTAACTGCCCGGGCTGACCTGGTTATTCAGAACCTCTGACCTCTCAGAGTTGTTAACTACACAATCACTCTCACTTCACATGCAGACGTGCACACGTGCTTCCATCTGAGTCTCTCGTGGTCCTAAGTTTTATTTAACAAGAGTGGATCTACAAATGTGGAGAGAGTTGTGGTATTCTCAGAGTCAACATCCATCACTAATATGATAAGACAGTATCTCCGAGAGCAGGTGTCTCTGGGAGGGAGCATGGAGGAAGGCTGGAGGGCAGGGGGCTCAGTTCTTGGCTTGCCTGGAGAGAAGCTGCCCTGCTCTGTAAGCCCCAGCCAGGGCTCCTGATCACCTGGGGAGCTCCTGCCATGCGCGCCCCTGACTGCCATGCTGGAAATGTCAGCCCCAGATGGTCTGGTGGCTACATTCTCTCTATAAACAGTTGAACACCTCTGCCAACTTCTGTATGGAATGGGAAAGATAATTTTTTAAAATGCTGATCAACAGAGCAAAATGTACTTGAGCTGGTGACAGATTTTTCCTCCTCCTCCCATCCACTTGCTGCCAAACAGCCTATGGTGATTCAAACTTGAGAAAGAAGCTAATGGCTTTACCAAAAGACAGTGCTTCAGTGGAAGGTGACACGTGGTGGCCAAAGACAGGAGTAACACCCCCGGCTGGGGTGGTGGGGGTTGGTCAGAGGCCTCCTCCGGGCCATTCTCCCAGCACTCAAGGCTCTGATGGGTCAGCTCGTGCTGGCCAGCCAGGGATGCTGATGTCCATCCTGGGTGGGCTCACTGCCTAGCAAGTCTGCCGAGACTCTCCCTATGCACCTTGCTGCGTCCCGCAGCTCCCGCTCCAGGGACTGAAGATCCGGAGGTCCCTGTGATCTCCTGTGAGATGCACTGAAGCCCTGGGAGCTCAGGTCGGGGCTGGGGAACAAAGGAGAGCACCTTTGTTTGTCTTGTTCCTGGTGCTAACACGCCTCCAGGGTCCTGACCGGCCAGGAGGATGACCGCCGGCGATCCAGGGTGACCAGAAATGCGCAGCCAGCTGGCGCCTGTGCTTGGGGAGATCAGAAGCGTGAGCTCTAAGTGGTGACTGACTCCAGCGCACCCCCTGGGATCCTGCCTGAAGTTGCCTGCTTCTGATGTGCTTGGCATCTGCATCCCTGCCCCTGTCCTGAGATTGGAATAATGTCATCATCTACTGTTCCTAACCTGTGTGTGTTAGGGTCTCCAAGTTCAGTCCCATCAAGGGGAGCTTAAGAGCCTCCAGTTCTGAGCCTGCTGTCTCATTTTAGTTTCAACTGAGCCCATTAGCAAGAGAAGAGCAGAAACCTAGGAGAGATCACCCAGCTCGCCCTGGACCCTTCTGTGCATGCAGGATAGAAATGGCGCCTTTTGGAAGTGTGAGCTGTGTTTGGGGATGAATGATGTAAACCTGTGGACTTAGTGTTTCCTGCCTGGACACCTTCCAAGTCTGGAGCTCGGGGCCAGAAGTGCCCGTTGTGAACTGGAAGTGGGGGCTGTGGTCTCTGAAGAGCTGGTCCTCACCCCCTGCCCCCATTGGGTGCTGCATGCCAGGCTTCTCCTGGTCAGCATGTCATGGACAGACCTCTGCTCTCAAGGGCTGTCGGGGGTTGCTGCCGGGGACTCTTGTACTGAGGTCTCTGGCCTTCCCACCCTGGGGGCTTGTGTGGGAGGGCGGTCCTCTTGTGTCTCTGCAAGGGGTCTTCTTCCTCTCACGTGGAGGGTCCTGGGGACTGAAGGCCCAACCCTGCTCTCCAGAGGGTGAGAGCTCCTCTCTTCATGCAGAGGTTCCTGCAGAGGTTCCTGGTTCTGCATCGCTCTCTAGCCATCTCCTCCTACCCCTCCTTCCTGCAGGGCTCAGGCGGCCTCTACCCAGTGTCCCCAGGCCACAGAGGATCACTCTTTGCTTCTTGACCCATCATTGGCTGCAGTGATGGGTGGGATGTAGGCGGACCTGGCATCTCAGGGACTGGGTAACCTGGACAGCTGGGTTACTGTTGCAGCCCCACTGGAACGAGCAGGAGCAGGGGGTGCTGACGTCGCATTAATGTTCTGAGGGCACGGAGTGAGAAATGACAACCTGAGCTCACGGAGACCTCCAGTCCCAAGACCGCCTTCACAACCATCTATCTTTACACGTTGGCTCTTCATTTAAACTTTGCTAATTAGCATTTATTTACATGTTCCTTCCCTAAGAATTCCTTATGGCTGTAACACACACACACACACACACACACACACACACACACACGTATATTTACCAGTATATTCAGTTTTAAAAACTCAATTGCAGACTCTCTAGCAATGCTTTTTTATCTTCTTACTGAAGATATGTCTAGAAAATTTATTCAAAGCACATATATTAAAAGCAGGTAGTATCTTTGCCTTTAAGAAACATTTAAAAAAAGAGAGAGAAACATTTAACCACCCAGAAATAATTCCACTTCTAGGTTTCTAGGTATATTCTCAAGAGAAATAAAAACATATGTCCCCCAAGAAAAGCTTAGACAAGAATATTCATGGCAATGTTATTCATTACAACCAAGAAGTGGAAGCAGTCCAAATGTCCATAACTGATGAATGGATGGAAAAAATGCCATACATCCATGCAATGGAATATTATTTGGTCATAAAATGAGTGAAGTATGGATACATTCTTTTAGATACATGAGCTTCAAAAACATTATACTGAGTGAAAGAAGCCAGACACAAATGACTGTATAAGGTTTGATTCCATTTATATAAACTCTTCGGGATCTGAAAGTCTATGGATGTGTGTAGCTGCATATACGATTGCCCAGGGCTGGGAAAGGGCAGGGGTGGGGTCCACAGAAGTGCCATCTAATGGGTGCAGGGTTTCTTCCTGGGATGGTGCAGACACCTTCCCACTGATTGTCCTGATGGTTGCACCACTCTGGGAACAGACTGAAAGCGATGGTGTTTATGGGGTAACTGGTGGGCTGCTGTCTATGGGGTTGCATAGAGTCGGACATGACTGAAGTGACTTAGCAGCAGCAGCAGCATATGGGATGTACATGATATTGCAGTTATAGTGAAAATGGAATATTCAAACAGAAGTCAGCACAAACTTATTCTGCCTAAAATCCAAAATAAATTCTGCATATTTTTTTTCTCCCAGAAGCGCCCCCCTGCCTCAACCCTGCCACAAGGACTCTCGTCTCCTCAGGGAGACCTAGTCCAGCAAGGTGGTCAAAGGGAAGGTCTTTCTGTCCAGCATCCCATTTAGAGCAAAGCGCAGGTGCCAAGAGTAGCCAGAATTGAATTGGAGTGAATCTCTCTGCTGACCTTTACCACTTCTTATATAACGGGTTGAGAGATTGGTATCTCTATGTTTTACTGAACAGAAATAGCATTAATGCTGCAGTACTCTATCCACTTGGCTGCAGACACTTTCTTTGATGAGCCGGGAGAGAGATGGAGACAGCATATTTGGGAGATGAGGAGGAGGAATGGCTCTTGCCAGGAACCTGGGGCTCGTCTCTGACACCCCTTCTTGCCTACCCCCTGGAGTCTAACCAATTGCCAAGCACTGCGATCTGCCATGTGAACCTGTATTTCTCTCCACCTCCCCTGGGTCACTCGAGTCTAGGCCACATCCTTCTCCTCCATCACTCCCCCCACCCCCACCAAGTTACCATAACAACCTCCTGAACTGGTCCTCCTGTATCACACCCAGCTTCAGGTTCCATCTCACCTGCCACCTCCTACAAATCTATATTTCAAACTGTGATCAAAGAGAACATTTAGCCATGCAAATCTGACCTTGAAATCCTTTCCAAAACATGTCCCTCCCATGTTCTTCTGGATAAAGCCCACAGTCCCTTCCTGGTTAAGAAGACCCCACCTATCCCTGCAGCTCAGTCTTCCCTGGATGCCCAGACCAGCCTACCAAGTTCCTTCCCAGCTCTGGACTCACGTCGGTGCTGCGCCTTCTGCCCCACCTCTCCCTGTGCCTCTCCTTGTCCCTCAGATTCAGTCGAGTGTCACCTTCTCAACAAAGCCCCTCCTCTCCCTCTTGATCTCATTACGTGTCTTCCTCTCCGTGTGTCCCCTCTGTGACTTTGGGGCCCTCATTGCGAAGAGAATGAATTCTTTGTATAATTATGTGTATAATGTCTGTCTCTGTAACTACGCTACACGTCTATGGAGAAGAGGCACGTGTCAGATCAGCCCCAGTGCCTGACCCACATCTGGACAAATAGCTTAAACCCCATCGTTAGAAAAATGAAGGCAAAACAGCAGTTGGGAGGAAGGGAGGGAGTGAGTGGGAAATTTGGCAGAGGCTGCATCAACAGTGCCTCCTGGCCACTGGAGCTTGCGGAGCCAGTTCCTGATCACGGGAAGCCAGGGGGCCAGAGCAGACAGAGCCTGAGATGCTGGCGTGAGTGGAGGTGCTGGGCCGGTAGGGCTGGCCAAGGCTTCTCTCCTGTCCAGTGAGGTCTGGCAGCGTCCAGGCAAGTGGAAAGGGAGCTACAAGGGTGGCAGGAGGAGAGTGGATAGGCTCAACTGGCCCATCCCTAGTAGGACAGCCTCTGAGTCTAATGAGATGTGAGGAGGTCTCCTTGATTCCAGGAGGAGTGCCACATGGGGCTGTTCTCCTCCTCCTCCGAGAGCCACCATCTGTCCTCCTCCAGACGTCTGCTCCTGGGCCATCGCTGGTGGCAGTGGCTGACGATCATGGATTTATTTTGTGGCCACCTGCCACGGCAGCAGAGTCAGGCCTTTTGTCCCACGTGGGGTCACTTTCTAGGCTGCCTGCCTCCAGCCCTGTGGCCACGTGCTGCCCTGACCTTCTGCATCCTCCACAGGAGAAGCCTGGGGTCTGGCCTAGAGGCAGTCATGTTCATGGCTGGAGTCAGACACCTATTCATTTCAGTCCCAGCCTGGCCGCTCTTGCTGTGCCCTGGGCACCTGGAATCCGCCAGGCCTTAGAGACTTTTCTGCTAATTGGGCAAATAATAGTACCTATCCTGTGTGGTTATCATAAGAATACATAAAGTGTTCCATTTGAAGCCCTTAGTACTTGGAGAAAATTCACTAAATATTAGATATTCTATGAGACATTTGTCCCAGTGCCTCACTACCCTTCACGCAAAGGCCTTTGTTATTACTTATTTATGACCCCAACATCCTGACAGCTCTATCTGTGCTAGTTTTCTCCGAGGTCCTCCAGGTGAGTGTGGGGAGCAGATGGCTGTCCTCCCCTAACGGTGCCTCTGGGGGCAGGTGTTCAGGAGGTTGCAGTCTCAGAGTTTGTCACTGTGCAGACCTTTAAGCCTCAGTTTGCTTCACCTGCTTTACATGCTCTGCCTGGTTCCTGGAAGATATAGAGAGGGCCACATGTCTGCCTGGACTTGAATGAAGACTCTCAGTCTGCCTACTCAGTAGAGCTGGATTGGTGGGCAAACCACTCAATTTCTCCAAATCCCACTTTCTTCTTTTATAAAATCAACCTCTGATCACAAGCCATTTCCTCTCTGGGTTATTGAGAGGATTAAGCAAAGTCAGTGTATATAAAGACCTGGGACAGAACCTGAAGCATAGCAATCACGTTATGCAAGCCACAGTCTCCTTGGGACTCTCCCACCAGCCATCCCAAACTGTTCCAGACTTTTCAGGCTCACCAGGCTATTTCACATCTTCATCCGTTTCTTTTGTGTTATTTATTCTTGGGTTGGCTTTTAACACAATTCCACTTAATTTACTTCTACTTATCTTTTAAAGGTGGGCTTCCCTGGTGGCTCAGAGGGTAAAGCATCTGCCTGCAATGTGGGAAACCTGGGTTCGATCCCTGCGTCAGGAAGATTCCCTGGAGAAGGAAATGGCAACCCATTCCAGTACTCTTGCCTGGAAAATTCCACTGATGAAGGAGCCTGGGAGGCTACAAGTCTGTGGTATCGCAAAGAGTCGCACAACACTGAGAAACTTCACTCTCTTTCAAAACTTATCTCTAAGTGAGAAGAGAAGCCTTAAGCTGCTGCTGCTGCTGCTGCTGCTAAGTCACTTCAGTCGTGTCCGACTCTGTGTAATCCCACAGACGGCAGCCACCAGGCTCCCCCATCCCTGGGATTCTCCAGGCAAGAACACCGGAGTGGGTTGCCATTTCCTTCTCCAATGCATGAAAGTGAAAAGTGAAAGGGAAGTCACTCAGTCGTGTCCAACTCTTAGCGACCCCATGGACTGAAGCCTACCAGGCTCCTCCGCCCATGGGATTTTCCAGGCAAAAGTACTGGAGTGGGGTGCCATTGCCTTATCCGGAATCCTTAAGCTAGGAGGAAATATTTGCAATTTGTATATCTGATAAGGAACTTGTATCCAGATTATATACAGGGCTGTCAGAATTAGAAAATAAGATAAACAATAGAAAATAGACATAAGATTTAAAAGGACAGCTCACCAAAGAAGCTGTACAGATGGCAAACAACACATAAAAAGATGTTCAGTGTTGTTAGTCAGCAGGTCACGCAAACTGAACCACAATGAAACCCCTCCACACATCTCAGGTTAACAAGCCTGACCACATCAAGTGTTGACAAGGACGTGGAGCCACTGGAATGCTCCTCCATGACTCCTGGAAACATAACATGTTAACCACTTGGAAAAATAGCTTGGCACTTTCTTAAAATAACTAAAAGAAATGCATGTTATTACCATATGAACCAGCCAGTCTGCTCCCAAGAGGAATGAAAGCATATATTCTTACAGAGACTCATGTGAGTGTTCTCACAGCTTTGTTTGTAGCCAAAAACAGGAGTATCAGGTGTACCTCTCCAGGTGAATGAAAATACACACTCTGAGTTGAGTCAGATGTTTGGATGCTGCTCAAGATAAGTGGGGATGGACAGTTTGTACATAGGACAGTGTGGAAATCTCAAAATAACCATGCTGATGGACAGAGGCAGACAAAAAGAATACATACCATGGAACTCCATTTATATAAAATTCCAGGAAGTTCCTAGTGCTATATGGTAACAGAAATCAGATCATGGTTTTCCTGGAAGAGGGTATATGGAGGGTGAGGAAGAGATGGTGATTAAGAGATGGTGGGGAGACATCGAGTTAGTGAGTATGTTCATTATTCTGACCGTGGGAATGGTTCTGTGAGCCTGTGACACCTGTGACAAAATGCTTGAAGTTGTACATTTTAAGTATGTTCTGTTTATTTTATACCTCAAATACATCTCAAAAAAACCCATTACAATTGCTTATAAGTAAAAAATAACAGGAAAAGGAAAACTTCATTCTAGTGTCCTGGCTTTGAGGCTATTCCCCTGGGCACCCCTGGCCCCCTAAACTGTGTTGGCTCCCTGCTTTGTGAGATGTGTGCACAGCACCTTCTATCAGCCTGAATTCCTGAGGTCTGTCTGTCTCAGCCAGTGGACCATGAGCAGCTTTAGGACAGAGGTTGTTGGGGGCCCCGAGGTCTGTGTTGAACAACTCGATGCAGGTTCTCCTGCCTGAATGTTGAATCCAAAGGATCATTCTTCTTCTTTGAAACTATAACCTAAGATTTTTTTTTTCTTTTTTCAAATGTGCAAGCCATATCCTTTAAGCAAAATCTACTTCCTCCATGAAAGTGTACCAAAGTGAAAATGTGAAGCATGCCTATGTATTCAAGAGCAATGGAGCTCTGGGTCTCTGGAGAACAATAAATCCACTTTGGGAAAGAGGTGGGTATGGCTGAGGAGGGGATGTTTCTGTCTGGACATTTCATTCAAGATACTTTAGTCCCTGACACCCCAGCATCAGGGCTGGTTCCTCGCAGCTCTGGAGAGATCTCTAGGGCTGCCTTGGGAGAAGGCTTCTCACCATGCTTTCCACCTGGCCAGAGCGGGACGAATAGTTCTTGCAAATCTCATGTACAACTTGCCACATGTGATGCCTGAGGATGCGGGACTAGTCAAGATGCTGCCTTTTCCTTCCAGGTCTGAGGTCCAGGGGTGTTTCCGCTGTGTCACACTGTGTGCACGTCACTGTGTCTCCTGGTGGATGCTGCTCACACTGGGGCTGTGGAATGGCCGAGTTGCACAGGGGCTCATACTTGGTGCCAGGAGACGGCCCAGAGGAAGACGACCCGGCATGTGCTTTCCTAGGAAGTAACAAGCACTTGCCCCAAGCACTGCCAGGGCCCTGCATGGTTTCTGCAGGAAACCAGTGGAATGAGGGCGGCAGGTGGATATCCCCGGGACAGGGTGCTTTGCAGTGTGCACACACCTTCCTCTTCTGTGCATGCTAACTGGGTAAAACCTCCTTTCTGGAATTGTCAGCTGATGTAGTTGTTTCCGCAGGTCCTAATAAAGATGCCAAATGGTCAGGTGGACAGCTTTGAGGCTCATCGAGGTAGTGAGGAGACCAAGAGTGAAGCTGGTGGGGCAGAGGGGGCCTTGGGGACAGTGTGGGGCATCAGGCTGGTAGAAGCAGGGACAGTGGGCCTTCAGCCCCTGGAGAAGCACCTAGCTCATGGGGAGAAGCCAGGCCTGGGGGAGCAGATTGGCCCAAGTGCTCACGGCCTCCCAGCTGCACATGAGCTGTGTGTCCACAGGCAAGCTGCTCACCCATGGCTTCTTTATTGTATAATGGAGATGCTATCTACCCTCACACACCATTGACATTTAATCAGATGATGCTGAACACACTGGGATGGGAGCTGGCACATCATAGACCCCATGTGGGTGGTGTTTTCCTCCCTCTTCCTGTCTTTTTCCTGCTCAGCCTCCCTGAGCTCCCTGACTTCCTTTGTTTCGGCAGAAACCCACCCTCACTTAGTCATGCACAGCAGAGTGAGGACTGGGAAGGGGCAGCCCCTCCATCCTCTCGGCCCCATCACAGGGGCAACCTCTCTTCCCCGGATGAATCTGGGCTCTGCATGGTGAGGAGCGAGAAAGTCCATTTCCATCACATTCTAATTGAAGAGCTAGAAGTGGGGTGCCCCCTGCCGCCTAGGTTAGCCTCTGAGAGCCCTTTCGCTCATGCTTAGTGAAGGTACACAGCCACCCTGGCCCAGCTTTAACTTCTTGCTACAAGGAATGTCCATGTCAGTGGTGGACAGGACACTTAGCATATTGGAAAATCCTGGTGTGAAGGTTTGAACAATGCCATTTTTATCAGACTTTCACCTGGTGTCAGATTCTGTGCAAGATGCAGAGAAAACATGGAGAAATAATACCTGGTTCCTGTCCAGAGGGAGGTGGGCTTCATGGGGGAGACTGGTTAGGGTGTGGTGGGATAGGATGGGGAGGGGGACCCCATCTTAGCCAGAGGCCCGAGTTGTCAGGGAGCCAGAGAAGGTGGTCCTCAAACTTAGGCTGAGGGATGAATAGGAGCCACTCTGGGCAGAGAAAGTGTCACTTTGATGAAATTTAATAGTGATGTGAATGATCTTGGGTGAGTCATTTCATAATCACCTTCAGTGACCCAATTGGGGGTTTCCATAGCCTCTGTACCCTTTCTCAGGGCTCATACTTAATGGTTCGAGCTTGATCTGGGGAGTTGCTCACTCTGCTCCCCACAGGAGCATCCCCTGAGATGGACTAAGACTCTGCCCATGTGCCCCTTCTTCTCACTCTCAGGGGAGGAGGGGGCGCATGAACCTTGGGGGACTTGAACCTCAGGGACTCAGGGAACTTGTTCTCTACCAGATGCCAGACCCCACTACCTCCAGGACTGACTCCTTACACAGGGAAGTTTCCCGTCCAGTGGTCCACGAGTTTCCTGACTCAGCTATAGGACAGCAACCAGGGACAAGGCAGCCAGTCTCTGAAGAGTGGTTGGGAAAATGGGGGACCAGGAACTTGGGGAGAAAACAAGAGGAATCCTGAGTGGGCCCCTCCCAGGAAGTCTGCTCCAAGCCTTCCTGATAAGGTAGCGAACAGCTTTTCTTCTAGAAACACGGGCCCGTGTTGTAGGCATCACTGCAGGTGCTCAGATGCCCTGGAACCTGTTAGAACAATAGTGCCCTTGAGCAGATGGGCTGTCAGCAGGCAGTTCTGGCTCCCAGGGTGGCTCCCTCCCCGGCAGCCCTGGTGGAGGAGTGGTGGGCTCAGTGTCTCTCCCTCGTCTTTCCTGGTAGCTCTAGGACCTTGGAACCTGCCACTGAAGTGACCAGTGGTGGAGCCAGGGCTTCAGGGTCTGGGCAAGTGGGTGGGGTGCCTGGGGCACTAAGATCCCCTAGAGGCACCCTTCCCCCTCCACCCACCGTGGTAGTGAAGAGTTCGAGCCAGAAAGACCAGACTCCACCACTTACCAACGTGGTCTTGGGCTACATAGGACTCACCTTGGTTTCTTCCTGCTTCTAAAATGAAGATTTTAATGGCACCCCTCAGCTGGGCATTTTGGAAGATGGAGGACTCCCCCAGATGATGAATAGTGGGTGCACAGTCGATGTCTGATGCAGCGCTGATAAACCACATCTGTTCTGTTGTCCTGCCAGTTGTCATCACTAGCATCCTCACTGTCTTCGGGAGACTGGAAGGGAAATACTGCTGTGGAGGGGATGATACAGGGTGGACAGGGAGCGGAGCCTTACTTGCAGTGTCTGTCCCCTCGAAGCAGCCTACCTGAGCAGGTAAACGGGCACCTGTCTACGACACGCTCTTCCTGCCGTTGCAATGCAGCCGTAGCACTTTTCTGTCTGGCTGCAGTGTTTGGAATCATCTCTGCCAGGGTAACAAGAAACAAGACAAGCAGTGGAGTTTCCCCAAAATTGCTGGATGCCAATATCTGACGTCTCTGTTCAAAATAGGAACCACCCCAGCATTCAGCTTTGGCTGTGTCATCAGCAGGGTTCGCCGACTTCCTCTTCAACACACTTTAGAGTCCCTGCCAGACGGTCCTGTCCAACCCCTCTCTCTTCAAGGCACATAGAAAACTCTCAGATATTTGTAAGTGATTGAAAAGCATGCTCATTTTCATACCTAGGCTGGAACCTGTTCCTATTTTTCAGACTCTCTTGGCCAACTGACTATTGGCTGGTTGTCTCCAAGTTGATTAACCAAAGGCCTTTAGAACGCAGTCAGTTCCACACTGATCTTGACACTTTATTCACCCCCGCCATGCGTGACTGTGTGCCCAGTGAGAACACATTCAGGTCCGACCCGCAGCCATCTTCTGAGCCGCTCAGCTCCTCCATCTCTGCCTGGATAGCAGATCTTCGTCCTTCTCCCCGGATTCTTCAGGATGGCCTCTTTGAACCTGACTTCCTCCTGGTCATCCGACGTCCTTTGTCAGCACATCAGGGAGTTTTGTCTTAAGGTGAATCTGATCGTGGTGCTGCAAAGTACCAGCCGCGCCTCACAGCCTGTCTCTTCGTGAGGCATGTATAATCTGCCTCCGTGATCTGACCTCGAGTCTTGCCCCTTGCTGCTCCCCTCCTGGCATTTTCAACTTCAGGCATATTCAATTACTTAGAGTTTCAAGGTTCCCCGTGTTGTTCACGCCTTAGAAGCAGTACTCCAGTCTCCAGCCCCCAGCCTCCCCTGACCTGCTCGCCTGTGGGGCCTCTCAGCCTCTCGACTCCACTTCAGCCTCTGTGGTCCACTGTCCCTGTGACAGACGCTGCTCCCATCAAGTCCACGCCAGGCTACTGCTGCCTCCTTGTCCCTGTGTGTTCACGTATCTGCCTCCTCCTGCCAATTTGAGAACTCTCTAATCAGAGACAGCCTCTTTTTCCCCCGCTTTTAGTGCTTAGCACATTCTTGGCACTTAGTGAGTGCTCAACAAACATTGGCAGAATTGCTGATTCCACATGTGTGCCAAGGAATGTGACAATTGGCCTAAACTAAGCAAATGCAAGTGGGGGCTGTGGGGAGACCAGGGAGAAGGAAACAGAGGGTTCTGTGACATTGTGGGCACCCCCCAGGGCCTCCTGCTTGGAAAGGGAGAGTCGCTTACCTGTGATCTGCCTGCTGGGCCCTAGAGCCCCCTCTGTGCCCAGGCTGTGCTTTCCAGGCTGCTCTGACTACCGGTGAGCAGGCAGGGGAAGCAAGGAGGCCAGTCGGCGTGAAGCGGCAAGATTCAAGTTGCCCACCCTGTCTGCCTTGTTGGACCTCGCTGGAGCTGCAGGGCCAGTGGGACCTGCCTTCTTTCCTTGGTTCCTCCTAGTCCCTCTCAGAGCACCTGCTTTGAGGTTAGACAGGTCTCCGGGCTGCCTCAGCCCCTGCCCCACTGTCCTTCATAGCAACATTTTGTACATTGAATGTCATCAGTGTGGGGTCTTGGGGATTTAGAAGCAAGTATATCAGACATTCTGATTGTACATTCAGGGAGAAGGGCTTGAACATACCCTGGAGAAGGGCTTCTCCCAGGAGAAGTAGCCATCAGGTGGCTCTGTGGACCCCAAGGGCCAGTATCACACTCCCATTCCTGCTCAGCCCCATGAGGGGCCCCATAAATCGCTGCTCTAACAGGTGTCTGTGAATACCAGTGTCCACAAGTCCTCCACGTATCCATATATGTCTCTTTCCCCAGTGTGGTCACCAGCTTAAGTGGCTCTGGGCCCCTTTGGTAGAGAACTGAGGCCATCCCTGTGCACTGCTGTAGTATTGGACGGTCCCCCACTCCCAGCGACCCAGCCAGCCCTCCCCTCAGTGTGTTCTTGGTCTGAAGATTGAATCCATGTGGGAACTGAGCAGGATGTTGATCTGGTGCTGGCCCATCAGCCTCCTGCCACCCCCTGCCCCGTCTCGGCTTTCTGTCTGCTGTTATCAGCATCCGCTCTGTCTGTTTTGCCCGATGCACACTGTGATCTATTAACTGTCTCCACATTCCTGGTGAGTCAGGCCCCCTTGGCTGGTGCTTCCAGCTGTCCAAACATATAGGAATTCCAGCTCCTGGCTTTCCGGCAGTTAAGCTTCACCATACTCTAGGGCCCTCATCCTCATGGTCACTGACCAGCCTGCTTCTGGGTGCGTCTCTCCTGTGACTGATCTTGACCTGCAGAGGTGAGCATCTTGGTGATGCTCCATGGCCCCTCCCCAGGGCATTCTCAGGGGACAGTTGTCTCCAGGGCCTCTCGTAGATCTTGAACCTCATGTGTTCCGGCATACCCCTCCTCCTTGTTTGTTCCTCTTCCAGTGTCTGCCTGGATAACCCCAATGTTTCCAATCACTGGGGGTGGGCACCTCTTTTCCAGGTTTCTGGGAACCATCCCAGCAGTGAGGCCCAACCCAGGTCCTTGCCAGGCGTTTACATCCCAAGTTCAAGGAAGTGCCCCAAGCCAGTGAATCCTTGCTTTTCCATCTTACACATAGGCTCTTTGACGGGCATCTGACCTGGCTTTGCAGAAGCTCCCAGTGTCTTACCACAGTCTGGGTGTTGTCTCAAGATCCCTCTGAGGCCCCGGCTGTGTTACGGCCCCACAGCCCCCCGCAACCTCCCATGGCTCCTCCCCGTGAGTGACCCCAGAAGATCTCTCTCGCATCTAGGCTTTCTTGGCATCTGTTTTTTGGGAAGACCCAGACCAGACAGGAGTAAGATATACGTTACCCACTGAATTTGCTCAGTTATGTTCTGGAGGGAACTATTTTTAGTCCTAAACTCAAAAGGAAGGGGACCGCGAGGAGACATCCAGGAATGTGCCCGAAGTCACTCTCAGGCCTTGACATCAGTCAGGCATCTGTACTGTAGTGGGGTTTGTCTGAGAAAGGTTCCTGAGCAGAGCATTAGGAAGGTACTTCGGGGAAGCAGAGTTTTAACTTAACAGATGAGGAGGAAGAAACAGTGAGCAGAGAGAGGAGTAAGCCAGCTTTATGTGTGTGTGTGTTTCTGTTCACAACTGAGAAGTCCGTGTGCATGCACACCTGTGTCACATACATCACATGCACACCCAGAAAACGTGCAGGCTGTATGCAGAGCGCAGACACAAAAACGAGAAAAATCTATCTGTGATACTCTTCTCCAAAACTGTGCAGATGACCTGATCTGGAAAAAAGCTCTTTTAATATTAATATCTCTTCCATTTTTTCTTTTATGTTTAATGTTCTATTTGTGATCTGTTTCGTGCCAGTTGCATGTGCTGAGGAGCCACCCCAGGCTCCTCAGGGCTGGGCCTCCTCCCAGGTCCCAGCCCTGCCTGTCATGAAGGGGAAGCTGGAGGAGCTCTGCGGTTCCCAAGGGGATGGAGGCCTCTTGATGGACCACTGAGCCCCAGAGTAGGGGCAGGCACACCGGAGGCCTCCCACCCTTTCCTTGCTCTTCTGCTGGCTGGGGCTCCCCGCAGGATCCCAGCTGGGCACAGCAATCACTGGACAGTGACCGGGGAATAATGGGAGCCCTCGGGCATGACTGTGGCCCTCACCTCTGGGAGAGACCCTGCCATTTCCAGAGGGGGTGTGACAGCAGAGTGCCTAGGCCTCCCTCTGCTTCGGCCCTGCTCTGAGCCAGGGCTGTGAATGCCTGGCTGTGGGCTGCGCACTCTGCGCAGGGAGCTGGGAGGCTGGCAGCTCCTGGTGCACGTGACGGGTGGGCGCTGGGGTGGGCGAGGGGGAGAAGTGTCTCCACTCCATATGCAAGTCACTTAATGAGCGAGTGTGCATCTGCTGGGCGGCCCCCACCCCGGGGAGCTCTGCCAGCTCGCCTGCCTTGGGGGTGGTGGTAGGAAGCCTGCCTGACACACGAGGGCTCTCCAGGCGGTCCTGAGCCTGCACAGGAACCCGAGAGATTCCTGCAGAAAGGCTGCCCCTGCCAGGTGGGTGTCCTGGGGTTCTCATGGCCCTTGAGGAGGTCTGGGTGGCAGCCCTGCCCAGCCCTGAGGTTCTTCACTTCGTGCTTCCGCTTCCCAATCTCCATCATCACCAGTGCTGTGCCCACAGCCACAGTCTTCTTCCCTTTGTTCTGTCAACAGCAGGGGCTCAGGGTCTTGAACCAGTGTTCACCCCCACGCAGGCTCCCTCCTCCTGTAACTCTCACCTGCCTCCCCCTTGTGTTGTAGCCAAACTTCCTGACTTGCTGCCTTGCCTACACTCTCCACCACCCAGGAGTTACTCCACCCTGGTTCCTCTGATGGGCTCCGCTCTGCAAGGTGGCTCATAAGCAGGCAAGCTGTTCTCTGTCCCCGTCTCTTCCTGAGCCCCATTGAGAATGACCCCTCTGGGTGTTTGCAAGGCTGCAGACCCCTCTCTCTCACACTGGCCCTTTCGAGGGGCATGGCCTCCAGGAACCCTCCCTGCCTTCTGTGAGTTTCTCAGGTCTTTCTTGGTGGGGGTGGGTGGGGGGGTTCCCATCTCCATGGACCCCTCCCGCCAAGCATGCTATTTCTTTTTTTTTAATTTAAATTTATTTATTTTAATTAGAGGCTAATTACTTTACAATATTGTATTGGTTTTGCCATACATCAACATGAATCTGCCATGGGTGTACACGTGTCCCTAATCCTGAAGCCCACTCCCACCTCCCTCCCCATACCATCCCTCTGGGTCATCTTGGTCAGCCCCAAGCATCCTGTATCCTGCATTGAACCAGGACTGGTGATTCGCTTCTTATATGATATTATACATGTTTCAATGCCATTCTCCCAAATCATCCCCCCCTGCCACAGAGTCCAAAAAACTGTTCAAGCATGCTATTTCTAAAGCCCACTTCTCTGGCCTCCTCTTACTGCTTTTCTTCTTTTTTTTTCCATGAAGTGGTTTAGATGAACTTAGAACATCTGTTCAAAGAACATTAAACATTTTTTTTTCAAAATTTGAAAATACAGAAATGTACAAAGAATGGTATCACTCACTTGCATATCCTCACCCCTCAGATCTACAGCATTGTCTCCGTGGCATCAAGAAAAGATTTCTTGTTGAAGAAACAAAACAGTATAGAGACAGTGATGTTCCCCTCAGCTGACACCCCTGTTCCTGGGTCTGAGAAACTCCGGGTCCTGAGTCTAGATCTCCAGTGGCTCTGAGGGGTCACTGTGGTTGTGTTCACGGCTGTCAGAGCCCACGTCCGTCAGGGACGAGCAGGCCTCAAGCTGCAGCCTGTGTTTGTCACTGGCCGCTTGGTTATTTAGAGAGACCCGTGGCTATGCCTTTCAGGTGCTCGATGGTATTCTGTCATTCAGTTCAGTTCAGTTCCGTCACTCAGTCGTGTCCGACTCCGCGACCCCATGAATTGCAGCATGCCGAGCCTCCCTGTCTGTCACCAGCACATACGGAATTATTTTTCTGACGCTTTCTCCTGTTTATAGATATTTACATTCTGTCCAGTGTTTTGCTAATAACAACAAGAAAACATGCTACAGTCAACATCTGTGCCTCTGTTTCCTTGTGCACATTCGCTGGAGTTTCTCTAAGGCATGTACTCAGAGGCGGAATTGCTGCGTTCTAAAGCAGGCATCTGAAGGAGATCAGCCCTGGGACTTCTTTGGAAGGAATGATGCTAAAGCTGAAACTCCAGTACTTTGGCCACCTCATGAGAAGAGTTGACTCATTGGAAAAGACTCTGATGCTGGGAGGGATTGGGGGCAGGAGGAGAAGGGGAAGACAGAGGATGAGATGGATGGATGGCATTACTGACTCAATGGACATGAGTCTGAGTGAACTCTGGGAGTTGGTGATGGATAGGAAGGCCCGGCGTGCTGCGATTCATGGGGTCGCAAAGAGTCGGACACGACTGAGCAACTGATCTGATCTGATCTGAAAGCAGGCATCTTTTCCACTTTGTAAAACATGCCATTTTTTTTTTAAATTTTTTCCCCTCCAAAGTGAAATGTACCAATCTACATTCCCACTCAAAGTTTATGAGTATCATTTCCCCCAAATCCTTGTCAACACTTGATAATTGTCATCCTTTAAAATTTTTGACAACTTGTGGGTGAAAAATTATGTCTCATTGTTATTTCAATTTGTATTTCTCTATTATTAATAATAGCTAACAATTACATGGCACTTATTCTGGGCAAGACACTGTTCTGAGCGGTTTACATACATTAACGTATTCCACCCTCACCACGGCCCTTTCAGAACATGTCTGTCATTCTCATTCCCCTTCAGCAGATGATGAAGTAGGGGTCAGTGCCTGGCCTGTTGTTCCTGCCAGGAAGGAGTCGAGTCACGTCCAGACCTGCCTTCATGACCCCAAACCCGCGGTCCTGGTGAGGCTTGGCTCTTTTGTGTGTGCTTTTGGGCAGTCTGTATTTTCTCTTCTCCCAGGTTCCCTATTTATATATCCTTAAGTAATTCGTGTTTTTTCCTTGTGTTTTGGTGAGAGAGAATGTCTATAGCTTGGACATCCATCTTTTGCCTGTTCGGTAGGATGCCACAGTAACTTCTCCCACGAAGCCCCTTGTGTTTTAGCCTCATTTATGGTCTTCCACTTGTGTTTTGTTTTTGCCACAACCTTCTTTACTTTTTCGCTTCTTGACCCAGTTCTGGCCCCTCTCCACCTCATCCAGTTCTTGGCTGATTCTGATATCACATTCAAGTTCAAGAGCTGGTTCAACGGGCACCTCCACCCATCGCCCCTGCCGCCTCACTCCAGATGCTGTGTGTGACCGTCTCCTCTACTCTCTCCCACCTCAGCCTTCTCTGATCTCGTGCACAGCATTCCTCCTTAAAGTTGCGCAGGCTGTGATTCTGGACTGTTTCTGCATCTCCCTCTCCTCTATTTCTTGTGTTGAATCAGGAAACAATGCAAGGTCCTTTAGCACATGGTCGCTGCTCCCACGGCCAGTGTCCCCTCAGCCCCGCAGTGCCTAGCAGGTTCTAAATTGCTGTCCTAAAAGGTCAAAGCCTTCAGCAGTTCCCCATCTTCTCCTGGTACTTTTAGTTCTGCTGTGACAACACTCAAGATGCCACTAAGCAGAGAGGCACACAACCTGCTTGAGGGGGATGTGAGCTACTGGAGTAGTGGGGATCCAGAGGGGTGAAGTGAGAGGCTCAAACCCAGGTGCCTGCCTGTGCTCAGGTTGGCATTTTGCCCCTGAGTCTTGGGTGAGTCAGGACCCGGCATGGCTGCTGCGAGTGGGTTCTAGACCTTGAATAAAACCCAATCCACTCGATACACACTCTCTCCTTCCTGGAACTAGGGCTGTCCTGTCTGTCCTGTCTAGCCCACATGGTGCTCTCACAGAGTAGATGCTGAATACGTATTTTGTGTTTAATACGTGAACAAATAAACAGAAACATGGGGATTGTTTGTTGCTTGGACGTTGAAGACAGGTCAGGGGGTTTCCTAATTTTGGCTACCTAGCTTTATATCTCGGAGAAGGCAATGGCATCCCACTCCAGTACTCTTGCCTGGAAAATCCCATGGATGGAGGAGCCTGGTGGGCTGCAGTCCATGGGGTCACTAAGTGTTGGATACGACTGAGCGACCTCACTTTCACTTTTCACTTTCACGCATTGGAGAAGGAAATGGCAACCCACTCCAGCGTTCTTGCCTGGAGAATCCCGGGGACGGGGGAGCCTGGTGGGCTGCTGTCTATGGGGTCGCACAGAGTCAGACACGACTGAAGTGACTTAGCAGTAGCAGCTTTATATCTGGTAGTTGTCAAAGCTGTGGAGGGGTCTTCCAACAACTGTGCCTTTTTTAGGGGAAGACTAAACTGGAAGTGGTGACTTAAAATTCTGATTTAAGAATCTCCTGTTGGAGGTTCTCTTCTCCTGGCCTTATCTCTCTGAGAGAGGAACACAGAAGAAGATCAGGGCAGAGTCTTGCCAGCTGATGGGCAGACTCAGGGTCTCTCCCTGGGCAGGACTGTTTCCTGGTCTCCTTGCAATCGAGGCCATGCGATACCTGAGAATAGACTATGGCCAGTAGAGAACAAATGAATGGAAGTAAGTCATGCCACATGCAGGCCGACTTCATTGAAAAAGTGAAAGGATTTTCATACTCCGTCCTGTGTCCTTCTTCCCCATCTGGCTTGATGTGGACGAGTATGCTGGCTTTGGGGCTCTTCATCTGGGAAATGGGGGGCCACAGGCTAGGAGGAGCCTGGGTCCCCAACTTACCTCTTAAGGAAGACGTTTGAAGGTTGGCTCTGCAGGTTTCATTTTGTTCATGTGCTTTCCCTCCTCTTACCTCCTGTCTAAGGAAACTTCTGAGAGAGGAGGAAGGTTGTAAAGGATGAGTGAGACAGGCCCCTATACCCACAGAGCTCTCAGTTGATTTTGAGAGTCAGATGCTAGTTTGCTGACCTGATTTGGACTTGACTATCTCAGAATTCTGACTTTGGCTTGAAATCTGGATTCAGAACTTTCAGTGACTTCTCACCCTTCTAATCCCAATCCTGTTTTTTTCAGTCATCCCTTGTAACTTGACACAGATGGGCAATTCACTTGAGTTGTTTCTGGTACTCCTGACTCAGGGCCCAATCCTGACTCCAGTGAGGTCAGCCACACTGATGGACCTGGAGAGGTCAGTTCTGCTTCCTTGGTGAAAGCTGGATTTGCGTTTGTTCCCTGAGTAGTAGTGCAAACCCACTCATGTTGGCTGGGAAGAGAGTACAGGAAAGCATGCTGGCAGCAGGGGCTCTCATGCCCTACCCACTGCATCCAGGGTTTGATCAGTTCCAGATCATGTGGGATTCAGTTCAGTTCAGTTCAGTCACTCAGTCATCTCCGACTCTTTGCAACCCCATGAACCACAGCACGCCAGGCCTCCCTGTCCATCACCAACTCCCAGAGTTCACTCAGACTCACGTCCATCGAGTCAGTGATGCCATCCAGCCATCTCATCCTCTGTCGTCCCCTTCTCCTCCTGCCCCCAATCCCTCCCAGCATCAGAGTCTTTTTCAATGAGTCAACTCTTCGCATGAGGTGGCCAAAGTATTGGAGTTTTAGCCTCAGCATCAGTCCTTCCAATGAACACCCAGGACTGGTCTTTAGGATGGACTGGTTGGATTAGGGCCCCTACAAATGATGGTCACGACAGCCTATTATTGCTGATGGGCTCCGGTTGACTCCTGCTTCACTGTTCCAAAGTCACGGTTCCCAGGAGGAGCCCAAGCCAGGGAGTCGACTGCATTCTGATGTCTAGGTAGGACAGGAATGTTTACATGTGAATGGCATAGCTGGAACCCCATTTCTTACAGACATGTTTATAAACAAGATGAGGCATAGAGACAGGTGGCTTAGATGATTAAGCACCTACATTAAGTACCTACTGTGTGCAAGGCATGGACTTACATGTGCTTGGAGAGGGTTTATGGAGGGGGTAAGACCAAAGCACTGTCCCCATCCACTGAGAACCTCAGTGTCCGATGTGAAAGAATACCACACAGGTGCTTATAAAAGAAGGTGGTGATTCAGCAATAGAGTCACAAACAGGATGACCTAGGAAGAGAGATGGGAAGACTTTCTGAAAGAGGTGACACATGAGTGTGGTGGGACAGGTAGGAGTCTACCAGAGGCTGACTGTTGGGTGGAGGTATCATGTGGCTGTCAGACACAGGGCCTTGCTTCAGTGAAGACATGAGATTTAGTGTGCCTCCTTATTGTGTACGTATATACGTTACCATGTACATAGACGCATGTTAATATGCTGTATATTACAGCAATATGTTCAGAAGTTTTGTGACTTATCTAATTTTTTTGAAAATTAGAGTGCTAGTGGTAAAAGAATCTGCCTGTCAATGTAGGTAGACAAAAGAGACTCAAATTCGATCCCTGTGTTGGGAAGATCCTCTGGAGAAGAAAACAACAACCTATTTCATATCCTTGCCTGGAGAATCCCATGGACAGAGGGGCCTGGTGAGCTATGGTCTATAGGGTCTCAAAGAGTTGGATATGGCTGAAGCGACTTAGCACACATACTCCTACAAATGATTTACTAAATGATTAAAAGTGATTTTACTTTGCTTTTTAATAAACCTGTTATTCTGTGTTGGAGAATAGCCATTAACAATGTTGTGATAGTTTCAGGTGGACAGCAAAGGGACTCAGCCGTACATATACATGGTTGCATTCTCTCCCAAACTCTCCTCCCTTCCAGGCTGCCACATAACATTGAGCCAAGTTCCCTGTGTTGTACAGTAGGTCCTTGTTGATTATACATTTTAAATATAGCAGTGTGTACATGTCCATCCCACACTCTCTAATTATCCCTTCCCCCAACTCTTCCCCACCCCTCTGCCCCAGGCAACCAAAGTAGGGAAAAAAACACACTCCCTTGTCAGCTGACGTGGCCCAGTTTGAGTTCAGATAACATGTGCCCCATAGTAACCATCATGTATTGAGTATCTTTTATGTGCCAGTCTCTTCACATTTAACTGTTATGACAATTTAACGAATTATATATAATTATTGCTGTTTTGTGTATTAGATCTCCAAGGCTCAGGAAGGTTAAATGACTACAAATGGCCATGCAGCTTAGAGATCAAATAAAAGAATGAGGAATCCAGAAATAGATCCATGTGCATAAAGTCTTCTAATAGGAAGGAGGCTTTGAAACACATGGTTTGACTCAACTGAGAATGCCTGAATGAGAAAATATCGGTTTGAATCTCTGTGTAAACATGGTGACTGGCACGCCTTATGGTTATTACTAATGGGTAAGCTCCTACCTATGGAACACTCTTATTTATTTATTTAGTATTTAATTTGTTTGGCTGTACCAGGTCTTAGTTGCAGAATGTAGGCTCTTTAGTTGCAGAATATGGGCTCTAGTTCCCTGACCAGGGATCAAACCCGAACCCCCTGTATTGGGATTACAGAATCTTAGCCACTGGACTACCAGGGAAGTCCCCGTGGAAAACTTTTAAGAGGAAAACCTAGTTTCTCTATGACTCAACTCTATGGTTTTCTGCTGGAGAATGTTCGTGTCACCCACGTAATTACTAGGCAGTTCTGGAATATAAAATGTAGATGATTCATAAGTAAACTCACTTCCTTTGTGGAAGGGGTGCCCTGTGGGGCGTATGTCACTTACAAATCTTCCATGTTGATTCTGGCATGGCACCGCCCCTACAATGTGACAAGAAAGGCATGTGGATACCTCCCACCGTGTATGTGAGTGTGCAGAGAATTATCCTGAATGGAAAGTGCCGATCTCAGACGGGTGCCTCTGTACAATGACACATGCATAACACTTTCTAATGATGACATTTTAGAAACGGAGTATAAGTTAGTGGCTGCTGGAGATTGAAGAATGAGGGGAGGGATTGGCTGTGGTTATAGAAGGACGAGATGGGGAGTGATGGATAGGTTCTTTACCTTGAATGTGATGGTGGTACACCGACCTATACATGAAGTAAAGTTGGATAGAAATGAACACACAGAAATGAGAACAAGGGAGACAGGGAAATCGGAGTAAGGCTGGTGGATTTTAGCAATGTCTAGGATTATAAATCCTGTCCTTCCAAGTGGTGTTTGCTTACAACACAGGTAATTCTCACTTTGCATAGTTTTAATGTACACACATTTCAGTTGTCACATTTACTTAAATAATACCAGTCTTCCAACAATATAATTTATATGTCGATTGCCAGTGTACTAACTGTGAATGTTGTTGTTCAGTCACTCAGTAGTGTCCAGCTCTTTACTACACCATGGACTGCAGCACGCCAGGCTTCCCTGTCCTTCACCATCTCCCGGAGCTCGCTCAAACTCATGTTCATCAAGTCGGTGATGCCATCCAACCATTTCGTCCTCTGTCGTCCCCTTCTCCTCCTGCCTTCAGTTTTTCCCAGCATCAGGGAGCTGTGAATAATTGTATAAAATGCAGACTATACTTCTGACTTTCACGTTCCTGAATCACAGCATAAATAACCAGCCACGTCACTGCTTGGATGTGTGTCTGAGATGGCGGCACTGAGCACCCCTTAGTTTATGCACAGGCAGCTGCTACTCCTGCAGCAATGGTTTACGCGCCGTGGACGCGTCACCTCTCCATCTCCCGGTGAGGATCCCACACAAAATCAACAACCAAATGCGGGCATTGTCAGCAAAGACAGAGGTGCAACAAAGAAATGGAAATGAAGAAGTAGTTGACCATGCAGATGTTGGTCTTGCCACCGCTTGAGAGACTCTGGATCTCCAGCCAAAGGACTCAGTGAAGGCAGTTGTGATGAAAAAAGGGTAGAAGAAATAAAGTCACCAAAAAAAAATCACATTAAAAAACCTTGGTGAAAATTTTAAAAATGTACGTTGTGAAAACATTTTAAAAAAACCACCACCAACAAAAACCTTGGAGAGACTTCATGACATTGAAAGCACAAAGACTGAATCAGGATTCAGTCTAAAAAGATACTGTATTTTTTCCCCAATACATAGAAAAGATGCTCACTCTGTATCATAAGTCACATGAAGAGAAAAAGGAAACCACTCCTCAAACTAACCTTGATGATTTTTATTTTTTAACAAATTTTAAAGAAAATCTGCTTTTCTTTAAAAGGGATACTAATTTACTGTTTTTTTTTTCCTTTCCTATACATTTATGTAATCGACAGTAGGAGAATTAGTTTTTAGACAAAGACTTTTAAAGGTCATGAAACTATTTTAATTTCCTGTTGATTTTGTAGATCACTTTGCACAGCTTCAAGGTGCTAATTTTTATGATTCTCTATCTACCACTGTGAAAAGAAAGGGCTACCCATAGTTGGATTTTTTTAAGGAAATAACAAAAAGGAAAAACTCACAATGTTTTATCTTCCCTTGTTGACTGTTTCTGTTACAGAACTAGACATCCATCTGCCATTATTCTTCAGCACTCCTTGAAACTACAGGTGTAAAATTCTTTTTGTTTTAGGCTATTTAGATATCTCTGCATTTCATTCTTATTTTTGAGGGATGTTTTCATTGGGCATAGAGTTCTAGGTGTAAGGATGATTTTCTTTCAGTACTTTGAAGATGCTCCATTGTCTTCTGGCTTCAGTTGTTTCACAAATCTGATAATCCACATGGCTGCTTCCTTATATGTAATCTTCAGCACCACCACCACCACACCACAGGGGCTATTTCATGATCTTCTCTTTCTCTTTGTTTTTTTAGCAGTTTTCCTATGTTGTGCCTAGCTATGTTTTCCCTTGTATTTATCCAGCTTGGGCTGGTTGCACTTTCTGGATTTAAAAGTTGGTATTTTTCTTCATCTATGGTCAATATTCAGCTATTATATTTTTTCAGATATATCTTCCACTTCATCCTCATTTCCTTCTCCTCTCTGTGTCTATTATACGTGTGAGACTGGACTTGTCCCTTGGATCCCTGAGGCTCTGTTTATCTTTCTTTACTCATTTTTTCTCCCTCGTCTTAACATTATGATATGTTTCATTCATATATTTGCAGGTTTTCTTATTCTGCTGTAACCTCCAGTATGCTGCCCCTTTTTCCTTATAGAATTTCCGTTGGGTTCTTTTTATTTGGTTATTATTTACAATTTTTCGTTTCTTTGCTGAGAATGTCCATCTGTTTTCTCATTAGACCATACTTTTCTTGAATTTTTAAGGTTCTTTGAACGTATTTATTGAAGTTGCTTTAAATCTTTGCCACAGCCAGCATCTGGATCATTTGAGGATATTTCTATTTCATACTCCCTGCTCCCACTTTACTATGGGTCGTATTTTCTGCTTTCCGAGCATATCTAAGAATTTTTATAGTTCAGTGGACATTGTTGATGGCACATTACAGAAGCTGGATTCTGTAATTTTTCTCTGAAAAGTGGTAAGTTTTATTCTGGAAGGTAGTTGGTTACTGACTGATGAACTTGCATGGAGTTGAGTTTGTGGTTTATTGGATGATCTGATGTGACAGTCCTCAGCCTCCACATTCTCCCCCTGAGGGTGTGGTCAGTGCTCAAGTGTGTACCCTGTTGAGGTGGGTCTAGGAGTCTTATTCTGGGCTTGGTCTTTGAGGTGTGGTCTCTCTGGTGTTTCAGCTGGACTCTTGGAAGAGTAACAAGATGCAAATGCAGTTTCTCCACTCAAGTGGAGTGGTATTTCTAGTACTCCCCAGAGCTGCCTTAACTTATTAATAATATCTCTTCTGTCCTCAGCCTGGGGGATTCACTCTCTAGTAAGCCCTGTCCACCTGGGCACCTGCAACCCAGACTTTGGCTGTGAATTTTGGGATGCCCCACATACTGGCAACCTTGCCCCTTCTGTTGTGTCACTTCCTCCTCGCTGATTCTTTTCCTTAGGGAGCTCAGTCTCTTCACCTGCTCTAGAGTCTGAGCTTGGGGACTCACCCAGTAGGGCTGCTGTCTTGTAAGCACTTGGATGCTGACTCCTGTTGCTGGTGCCAGGAAATGATCCAGAGGTGGATCTAAGGTACTCATGAGGCTCACTTGTGAGTTTTTCTCCTCTCAGAGATTGGGACCACCAGGGGCTGCCTGTTGTCTGGTGCCTGGAAACAATTTCCTAGTAAATTTCACTCAACTTGGATGGTTGCTTTCAGTCAGTTCAGTTCAGTCACTCAGTCGTGTCAGACTCTTTGCGACCCCATGAACCACAGCACGCCAGGCCTCCCTGTCCATCACCAACTCCTGGAGTCCATCCAAACCCATGTCCATTGAGTTGGTGATGCCATCCAACCATCTCATCCTCTGTCGTCCCCTTCTCCTCCTGCCCTCAATCTTTCCCAGCATCAGGGTCTTTTCAAATGAGTCAGCTCTTCTCATCAGGTAGCCAAAGTATTGGAGTTTCAGCTTCAACATCAGTCCCTCCACTGAACACCCAGGACTGATCTCCTTTAGGATGGACTGGTTGGATCTCCTTGCAGTCCAAGGGACTCTCAAGAGTCTTCTCCAACACTACAGTTCAAAGCATCAATTCTTTGGCACTCAGCCTTCTTTATAGTCCAACTTTCACATCCATACATGACCACTGGAAAAACCATAGCCTTGACTAGACAGACCTTTGTTGGCAAAGTAATGTCTCTACTTTTGAATATGCTGTCTAGGTTGGTCATAACTTTCCTTCCAAGGAGCAAGTGTCTTTTAATTTCATGGCTGTAATCACCATCTGCAGTGATTTTGGAGCCCAGAAAAATAAAGTCTGGCACTGTGTCCACTGTTTCCCCATCTATTTGCCATGAAGTGATGGGACCAGATGCCATGATCTTAGTTTTCTGAATGTTGAGCTTTAAGCCAACTTTTTCACTCTCCTCTTTAACTTTCATCAAGAGGCTCTTTAGTTCTTCATCACTTTCTGCCATAAGGGTGGTGTCATCTGCATATTTGAGGTTATTGATATTTCTCCTAGCAATCTTGATTCCAGCTTGTGCTTCCTCCAGCCCAGCATTTCTCATGATGTACTCTGTATACAAGTTAAATAAGCAGGGTGACAATATACAGCCTTGATGTACTCCTTTTCCTATTTCGAACCAGTCTGTTGTTCCATGTCCAGTTCTAACTGTTGTTTCCTGGCCTGCATACAGGTTTCTCAAGAGGCAGGTCAGGTGGTCTGGTATGCCCATCTCTTTCAGAATTTTCCACAGTTTATTGTGATCCACACAATCTAAGTCTTTGGCATAGTCAATAAAGCAGAAATAGACATTTTTCTGGAACTCTCTTGCTTTTTCCATGATCCAGCAGATGTTAGCAATTTGATCTCTGGTTCCTCTGCCTTTTCTAAATCCAGCTTGAACATCTGAAAGTTCACAGTTCACGTATCGCTGAAGCCTGGCTTGGAGAATTTTGAGCATTACTTTACTAGTGTGTCAGATGAGTGCAATTGTGTGGTAGTTTGAGCATTCTTTGGCATTGCCTTTCTTTGGGATTGGAATGAAAGCTGCCCTTTTCCAGTCCTGTGGCCACTGCTGAATTTTCCAAATTTGCTGGCATATTGAGTGCAGCACTTTCACAGCATTATCTTTCAGGATTTAAAATAGCTCAACTGGAATTTCATCACCTCTACTAGCTTTGATCATAGTGATGCTTCCTAAGGCCCACTTGACATCACATTCCATGATGTCTGGCTCTAGGTGAGTGATCACACCATAGTGATTATCTGGGTCGTGAAGATCTTTTTTGTACAGTTCTTCTGTGTATTCTTGCCACCTCTTCTTAATATCTTCTGCTTCTGTTAGGTCCCTACCATTTCTGTCCTTTATTGTGCCCATCTTTGCATGAAATATTCCCTTGGTATCTCTAATTTTCTTGAAGAGATCTCTTGTCTTTCTCATTCTATTGCTTTCCTCTATTTCTTTGTATTAATCGCTGAGGAAGGCTTTCTTATCTCTCCTTGCTATTCTTTGGAACTCTGCATTCAAATGAGTATATCTTTCCTTTTCTCCTTTGCTTCTTTTCACTAAGTATTACCAATCTATTACAAGACAATGACTATGTCTTGTTCAGAGTGGTGGCCTTACATCCCATTTTGAATTGATCAAGGTACATGGGTACGGAGCACTGATTTGACATAATTATGGTCCCTGAAACATCACCTACGTGACAGCTCTTGATACCCAGTCATTAATTTTATACTTTTCCTGAGAACATCTGTGTTGTGAAAGTTATGAGTCTATGTGAAATTGATCCCAGTTGTTAAGTGAACCCAGGAAATAAACCCTGGTTTTCATGTCCCATATGGTTACTGCACAGTTTCATGAGAATAGTCGGATGGCAAACAGTGAAATAAACAAAAACAAACAAAACCATATTCCCTGGGCTCTAAGGTGCAAGTTAACTCTCATTTTAATAGCTCTAAGTGTTGATGTATCTTACAATAGAAGTTTAGTTTTTTTGCCACCACAAAAAGCTAAAATAAAACTGACAGTTTGTTTTAAAATCAATGGAGAATTTATCATTAAGAAAAGATATTTGCAGGCATCTAGTAAGTCTTATTCCATGCTGTGTGGTGCTTAGCTGCTCAGTCATGTCTGACACTGCAACCCCATGGACTGTAGCCCACCAGGCTCCTCTGTCCATGAGATTCTCCAGGCAAGAACACTAGAGTGGGTAGCCTATCCTTTCTTCAGGAGATCTTCCTGATCAGGAATTGAACCAGGGTCTCCTGCTTTGCAGGTGGATTCTTTACCAGCTGAGCTACTAGGGAAACCCCAAATTGTACTCTACTCAGCTGCTATTTCAACTAGCCCCAAATTTCCAAATACATTGAAATACTTTTCTGTACAGTGTCAGTAGAAATTTCTTCTTTTCTTCATTGAAAATAAACCAACAAGAAATTGATTTTTTTAATGTCAGTGAGTTTAGGGAAAAACATCCTGACTTCATCATAGCTCTATGTTGAAATGCATCTGCATACAAAAATCTGAAAAAAAATCTTAAGTTTCTTTACATAAAGGACAACACATGTGGATGAAGATGGTGATGATGGATGATGGTGAGTTAGGGTTAGGTAGAGGGGTCTGAGGGTTTCCCAAGTGACACTATTGGTAAAGAACCCATCTGCCAGTGCAGGAGACTTAAGACATGTGGGCTTTATCCCTGGTTTGGGAAGATCCCCTTGAGTAGGGCAAGGCAACCCACTCTAGTGTTCATGCCTGGAGAATCCCAAGGACAGAGGAGCCTTGCGGGCTATAGTCCATGGGGTCTCGAAGAGTTGGACGCGACTGAAGTGACTTAGCACTGCACAACATAGCACACAGAGGGGTCTCAGCAGGGAATACGGAAATTGACCCGAAGACCCTTGAGGGGCTTACTTTTCAACTCTGGGATTCCCTTCCCAAAGTCACGATGCTAATTCCCCCATCACTTGGCATCTGCTGACCCACACAGATTAGCTCAAATTATGACAGTTTATATGGAAGATTGATCACAGGCACACTGTTCACCTTCCACAGAACCCCATTTCCCATCACGTTGTCATCTCTAGTTTTAGGAAAGAAACACTTCTCCTGTCTTGACATGTTTATCATTGCACTTCTGAGCTAATTATCTCTATGGGCTCAGCGTAGCTCCTAAAGTGGATAGATTATTATCATGTCCTCTGGAAGTGATGCCTGCCACACACGTGCAGCTGTGCGCCAGAAGGAAGTATGTTTTGAAGTCTTTATCTGCATAGCTTACTGGCAATTGCATATCACAATCGAAAGACCACTTGCATATATGAGAGCGTGTGCCAAGTAAGACTATGCATACAAATACAGTAGATACTATGTAATAGTAATATGTACGTGTGTGTGCATAGACTTTGCTTTTTATGTAGCTCGAGGTTTGGTGATGGCCTCATCAACTTGATCTCTTAGCTGAGATCTAAGATGTTCTATTTCTCATTGATTTATCTCTAATTTTTCTCTGTGTCAGATTCAGAATTTAATAACTCTTCTCTCCTTCTGCCTGTGTCTGCTACACTCAACCCTTAAGGCGCCTAAGCAGCTAACAGCAGAGATAAGGAACGTTCATTCTGTGACTGGAAAGTGAGGGCTCCATTTTCATTATGATTTTAAATCTGCCCAGACCACCCTGCTGGCACAGAAACTTAGGACAGAAAATTGCCAAGGAGGGTTTCACGAGAGCCACCAGCTCTGTTGCTCTTCTCTTTTTGGGAAAACCTACCCTAGCCCTTCGGAATTGGAGCAGTTACCCTGGAAAACCATAGGGTTGGAACCAGCTTTTCAGCCTTCGCACACATGCCCCTTGGTCCCCAGGTCTCCATGAGCACCATCTTTTTTCTGTGTCCAGAAATTATACCCATGCCTTGGTGCAGTTGATATACTGAATGATTGATGATGCTTCCAGGCTGGCGTGAATACCAGCTGGAGGAATTGAGAACTAGCTACATGGCAAATGGCCCTTCTGAACATGTTTTAAGCTCCGTCTCTCTAAAAAAAAAAAAAAAACTACTACCAGACCCCAAAAATGTAAGATTCTTGATGCTTAAAAAAAAGAAAAGCAGAATATGGTGGTTACCACATATGCTAACTTGGTTGGAGAAGAGGGAGGCACAGGAGGCCAACGTGGCCAACTCTGACCCTCGGCGCTGATAGTTTGTTGCTAAGAGTCCATGTCCTGTGTGTTATTTTTTCTTTCTCAGAGACCTTTAAATCCCTATGGTTTCCAGTTGCTTCTAGGCAGTATGTTCCCTTAATTCCCTTGGCAGACGTTTCCTCACACACTTGGAGGTTAAAAGGAAGGGGAAAAAAATCTCCCTCCAAAACATAAACCCCGAACTAGAAAACCTAAGTAGGGAATGTTGAAGCTGGGAGCCCAGTTACCGTGGCAACTTGGGTTTGCCAAGTTCCCATCTCAGAGAGCTGGACCTCTGCTTGAATTGGTTGCTTCTCAGATGGGCTTCCACCACTGGGTGCATGGCTCCAGCCAAGTGCATTGAACGAGAAAGCTGGATTTGGAAGAGTCCTGTCTCCTGGGAACACCATCAACACGAGAGTGACTGCGTCCTTTGTTCCAATCCATCTCCAGCCCGCATCCTCTCTCTAGGGAGGTAGAGAAGGACAGAAGCTTCTTGGCCATAGTCGCTGAGAAGAGACTTTTCAAAAGGCAAGGAATTATCTGAGCTCTATAAGAACAAGACCTTATAGAGCCTCGGTGAGATGTTTATGTCCAGCTGATGTTCTTCTCGACAAACATTTCTGGCATTTTTTTCAGGAACAGGGAACCATACTAGTTGTGAGGAATGAAAATAGGAGCTAAACAGACTTTGTCCTTAAGATTCTTGTGGTCTTCTTGAAAAACAGTGGCATAATAAGGCAGTAAACGAGAAGCACAGATAAGGTTTTCCAGATAAGGTTTTTTGGGGAGCTAGAAGACACTGAAGGCAGGTGAGTCTTCAAAGAAGTGCAGAGGAGAAGAAGGGGCTGGAGCTCAGTGTGGAAGGAGGGCAGGGGAGGGGCTAGGTCCCAGGATCCCGCTGCATGTGGGAGGGATGGCCTGCTGGGTGTCAGGAGGCTCCTGGAGGAACACGGTGGGATCCAGGATGGGGACCAGTTGGGGATCTGTTTGGAGTGCTTTGCGGCCTTTCCAGGTGGCTCAATGGTTAAGAATGTGCCTGCCAATGTAGGACACCTGAGTTCAATCCCTGGGTCGGGAAGATTCCCCTGGAGAAGGAAATGGCAACCCATTCCAGTATTCTTGCCTGGAGAATTACATGGACAGAGGAACCTGGTGGGCTACTGTCCATGCAGTCTCAAAGAGTTGGACATGACTGAGTGACTAAATCACTGCCACCAAAGTAAGACTTCAGACTTGAAGCTCCACTGAAGATTTCTTAGCAAAGAAGTAAGTTGATATAAATAAACTTTTAGGAAATTTAACATGGATGGGAAACTGCTACAAAGAAAACTTGGAAAGAGAAGAACCTAAGGAGGGAACTCCCATGTTACTCTTCCAGTTTGATTTTATTTACTCTTTCACGGAAGCTTATTACATTCTAAACGCTTCACAGAGAAAGTAGAGCCACTTTGGAGCCAAGTTTTTATACCTCCCACTTCCTCTTTTATGAAGCAAAGGGGAGTCCATTAGCTGTGTCCTCGGCTCGCAGGTCTCAAGGTCCACCCATCTATCTGTCAAAAACTAATTTCGACACTTCCATTGATGTTATTCAGGGCTTCTCTTCCTTGTGGCTCAGATGGTAAAGAATCCACCTGAAATGTGGGAGACCTGGGTTTGATCCCTGGGTTGGGAAGATGCCCTGGAGAAGGGAATGGCTATCCACCCCAGTATCTTGCCTGGAGTATTCCACGGACAGAGGAGCCTGGTGGGCTACAGCCCATTGGGCCCAAAAGAGTCAGATGTGACTGAGCAACTTTCACTTTCATTGACATTATTTATCCCAGAAAAATGGGAGTTTGGCACTTTCTGTAGCAGGGAATGACATCTTTGACTCCATTAAGCCCTTTCTCTTCCCTAGTCTCCTGCCGCTCACTGGGAGATGGATCACTTTGTGAAGTGCCTTTGCAAAGCAGGCTGTGGGATCTCCCTCTCTATTCAGCATCAGCAACATGAGTTCTCCCATCATAAGCCTGTTACAGATTTTATGCAAAAGAAACATGTTATCATAATTTTATTCCTGTTACTACTAGTGAGAAAATTACATTTCAGCTTTATGATATTTTTTATTTTTCCAAGTACTTCTAAATAAATAATAAAACTCTCTTAAAATCTACCAATAGTGGTAAACACCAGTGTGAATTAATCGAACATCAGAATTCTAAAATATAATTTTAAAAAAGAAATGCCACTAACAGGAAGAAGCCAATTCAAGCTGTCCATGTTGAGGATGCAACCTGCTGGTGCAGAGAACCGGCTCCACTCTTATTTTCAGACAAGTGTTGTTGATATAAGGCCACCGCAAAGAAGGCTGAGTGCTGAAGAATCGATTCTTTTGAATTGTGGTGCTGAGAAGACTCTTGGGAATCCCTTGTCTGCAAGGAGATCAAGCTAGTCAATCCTAAAGGAAATCACCCTTGAAAATTCATTGGGAGGACTGATGATGAAGCTGAAGCTCCAATACTTTGGCCACCTGATGTGAAGAGCTGACTCACTGGAAAAACCCTAATGCTGGGAAAGATTGAGGGCAGGAGGAGAAGGGGGCAACAGAAGATGAGATGGTTGGATGGCATCATTGATTCAATGGACATGAGTTTGAGCAAACTCTAGGAGATAGTGAAGGGCAGGGAAGCTTGGTAAGCTACAGTCCATGGGGTTGCAAAGAGTTGGACACGAGTGAGCGACTGAACAACAACAGCACTCAAATAAGTCATAGTTTTCATGTTGACTGATCCTGTTGGCAGGAGGACAAGGCCTATTCCAGGCACGGCAGACACGAGAGGTACTGCCATTGACCACAGCCAGTCTCTCAGAGGGCCGTCCATACCAGAACTCCAGCGCCCCTGCTGCTGACCTCCTGTGTCATGTGGACACACCAGGTATTGCAGTGGAAGGAAAGCAGAGACATAGAGTGGGATGTAGCAGAGCAGGAGCAGGAGTTTGTTGCTGAGTGAAGAATCAGTACCTTGCATTGACCCCAAACTAAAGGGTATTGCTTTCAGGCTGTGATTCAGCTAATAATAATGATGCTTAGGGGAGGACAAATGCTAAAACTAATAATAATTTCATAAACTCTATTTCAGTTCATCATCATTAGAAACCAATGAGGTAGCTGTTATCATCCCAGTATTACTGATGAAGGAGTGGATGCTCAAAGACATAGAGTGTATTTCTGTGATCACACAGCTGGCGGCTCTGGGGGTTAGGAAGCAAATGCACATCTGATGTACACTGTGGCCTGGCCTATTCCAAGAACAAGTCCCTAAAGAAGAATTTACAATGAACATTGTACGTGTGCACTAAGTTGATTCAGTCATGTCCAACTCTTTGCGACCCCATGGACTGTAGCCCTCCAGGCTCCTCTGGCCATGGGATTCTCCAGCAAAGAATACTGGAGTGGGTTGCCAGGCCCTCCTCCAGGGGATCTTCCCAACCAGGAATCAAACCTGGTCTCTTGCATCTGCTGCATTGTCAGGCAGTCTGCAGACAGTAGTTAAGCCTGGGCTGCTGGCAGATGGTAGACATTGTTTTAAGTCTCAGACAAACATTCGAGGAAAGCCGCCGGGGTTCCTGCCTCAGTGTCACTGATGGAACTGGGGGCCTCCTGCATGTTGAAGGATGTAGGAAGGAGCACATTCTCACAGGTGTCCACCTGGAGTCTGTCACTTCCCTTTCACATCAACACAGGAATTGAGGACCGTCTCCTCTTCCATATACGGAGCTCAGCTCTGGGGGGTTGCAGGCAGCAGGCTGGGCTCTGGAGCCACAGCCAAGGGTGGCGGGTGGGAGGTGGGGCATAGTCTCCTCCCTGATGGTGGCACCAGGCGAGCCCAGGTGCAGAGAGAGGCCAAAAATGCCACCAAATCTGTGCCATTTATTGAAAACTCCCAGGAAAAGACAGTCTACTTTTAAAATATATGTATCTTATTTATTTATTTGGCTGTGCCGGGTGTTCGTTGTGCTACACAGGATCTTTGATCTTTGTTGCGGCACTCAGAATCTTTAGTTGTGGCATATGGGATCTAGTTCCCTGACCAGAGATTGAATTCCAGCCCTCTGCACTGCAACTTGGAGTCCTGGCCACTAGACCGCCAGGGAAGTCCCAAGACAGTCTACTTTTGTCCTTGAATAGACTTTGTGCCACCCTAAAAAAATATAGTAGTATGCTTCGTAACACTTTTAAATATATTTAAGCTTTTTAATTCTGCAAGGTTTTCCCTGTGACTACGTCTGAGGTGGGTCTACTCCAAAACTCTAGAAAGTACATTTGCACCTTTGTTGCTTGCTGGACTCTTACCTGAGCTCCGTGGGAGAACAGTTGCTGTTCAGTCGCTCAGTCGTGTCAGGGGCTCTTTGTGACCCCGTGGACTGCAGCACACCATGCTTCCCTGTCATTCACCATTTCCTAGAGTTTGCTCAGATTCATGTCCATTGATTCAGTGGTGCCATCCAACGATCTCATGCTCTGCTGCCCTCTTTTCCTTTTGCCCTCAATCTTTCCCAGCATCAGGGTATTTTCCAATGAGTTGGCTCTTTGCATTGGGTGGTCAAAGTATTGAAGCTTCAGCTTCAGCATCATTCTTTCCAGTGAATAGTCAGGGTTGATTTCCTTTGGAATTGACTAGTTTGATCTTCTTGCTATCCAAGGGACTCTCAAGAGTACTTTTCCAACATCTCAATCCCAAGGCATCAATTCTTTGGCACTTATCCTTCTTTATGGTCCAGCTCTCATTGGGAGGACAAAGTCTTCATGAACATCTTCCATTTTATTGTCTCTCCTCTGAGGTTCCTTTGCCCCTGAGGTAGTAGAATTTGGCATTCTACCCCATTGCTCAGTGTTCTATCCTCCTGGGCCAGAGCTATTTCACATCATGTTTCCTGTCCTGGAGCCACAGTGGGAGCCCAGGGGCAGTGTTAGCTGGTATCGATGGTCCAGCCCCGGTCCAGCTGAGCTGCATGGTACCCGTCACCAGGACAGGCTGGCCCTCCAGGTGGGTATCCTGCCCGTTTCCTTCACCCCCATTAGGGATACCCAAGCACACAAGGGAGGGGGTCTGGCTCCTTTTGGGCAGCCAGGGTATGTATTGCATCGCGTTTGGGACCTTAGAGAATCAGGAGCCTCATAGGCTGGGCTCCTTTCCTGAGAAGGAGAGCTCCGTGAGATTCCACTGGCTCTGGTCACCATTTACCTTCCCTCCATAGATTATGGCCCACGATGTGCCCTTGTTGTAGACTCCAGTGTGCGAAGGAGAATTAACTCAGCTCCTGCTCTGAAATCGCTCACAGTCTGTTGGTGGAGAATGATAAATAAACAGATGACTAAAATATAGAGAAAAAAGCACTGCGGTGGAGATTTATCTTTTCACTTTTAGAAGGTTTTTGAAGGAAAAAAAAATCAGGGAGGCTTATAAATTTCACTTTAATTTCCTGTTAGAGTGTTTACAGATATATTTTAATGCTCCGCCAGCCCTGTATCAAGGGGAAAAAAAGTGTAACCTCAGTCTTCTTGTCTGTATTTCTCCCTGAGTGTCAGTTGCCCAGTTCAGGAGTCTCAGACACAAGTCCTTGCAGGGCCGGGCAGGGGCACTGGATGAGTCTGACTTCAGGAAGGGGAGGGGCCGGGGCAAAATGAGGACTGTGTCTCTTCCAAGGCAGGCAGCTGCTCCTCAGAGCAGGCAGATTGTCGCCGGGCAGAAATACGCTTTCAGTGATGCCAGCTCTTATGATTTTTCAAGAGGAGCTGGGTTTTATGTGAAATCCCTGATTTTTAAATGTTAGTAATGAAATTTTAAAAAGTGCTGCAGTATCAGTGCCATTCTGGTTGGGCTGGGTCGTCCGGGGCAGCAGCACTTAGTGTCACAGAGGAAGGTCTGCCTGGGCTCCTGCGGATGGCACGTGAGGACCAGGGCAGAAACGCCTGGAGTTATCAAATAGCTCTCATCACAGATAATGCCTTTGTTTTGGAGAGACAGAAAGGGAAGCTCAAATGCTTGTCATTTGCTTGCTTCTCTTTGTCGTTGCAAGGCACTTTGCAGTATTTGAAGAAAAACAGCTCAACTAAACAACACTATTTTTCTCTGAAGATGAAACAGACCCAGAACACACCCACTGGAGGCTTTGACGGAGGCTGACAGTCTTCCTGGTCCCCCGCACCCAGACCAAACCAGCCATGGGGTGCCAGCCTTGCCTTTGCAGAAGCGAACAGAGGGCCGAGGCTCAAGGGCGCTGGCTGTCCCAGGAGGGGGTCCCCTCTCCCAGCAGGTCCGCCAAACCTCCTGGTCCTCTTACTCCCAGGACCCTAGCTTCTTCCTGCTCTGCTCCCCTCCCTCCGTGGCTGCTGTAGGAACCCCTGGGGTGGGGGGTAGCCTTCAGAACCCTGCCCCTTCTGGGCCCAGTCCTTGACCCTCGACACCACCTGGTGTGTCTGCATCTGGCAGCTACAGCCCCAGGGAAGGAGACGTGTTTGATCCTGGATGATTTGACAAAAGCTGGTGTGACTTTCCTTGGAATTCGAGTAGGGCGGGAGCATTGGGAACAGTGGGGCCTCTTCAGGGACAGGGTACTAGCGGGCTAAGGCAGTTCCGACCCGGGCTCTGCCCCTTGGCCGGCTGTGCCCCCAGAATGTGAATGGTGCCAGCTGCCCTTCCGCTCCCCACCGGCCGAGGGCTATAAATACAGTCACATTTCCCACGTACTGTATTTATGTGTCAGAAAATGTCTGCGTTGCATACGTAATGGGGGAGATATAATTATAATATTTCAAAACTGGCCAAATTTTGTGAAATATAAAATAACAGATGGCACCACACAATATTGGTGCGGTGTGCTTCATTTAAATCATAACTCGGGCCTGAACACATTCCCAGTTGGTGCAGAGCAGTGACGACAGTGTGTGTGCCGGGAGATAGGGGTGGCGTGGTCTCCTCCTTTGTCCTCCCCGGGTTTTCTTTTCAGGGAAAGCAGAGTTATAAAGACATATCCTCAGGAACCTCAAGTTTGGTCCTGTCGGTCTACCAGTTTTGTGCTGTTCGGGTTTCCTTTCGCCAAAGAATAGAAAGCATGACGTCTGCTCTTGAGCTTGGACAGACAGTCCACCAGGCAGCCCACCCGACGGCAGGCTCGAGTGTCATGCTGGCCTGGACCCCGCACAGCCGTCCGTTCTGATTTAACCTCCAAGAGGCTATTGTTAGAGTTTAGAACCTTTGGACACATGTCTTGCACCCTGGACTGCAGCGGCACTGACCTCCCTGTGCTGGGCTGTGCAGCTGGAGAAGGTGGGCCTGCCTTGTTTCCAGTCCATCGCTCATTCCCACCTTCACACAACCTGAGACCTCCTTGACCCTCTGAAGGCCCGCGGGGAGCTGGGGTGGGAGTGGACGGTTAGTTCTCTCTCAAGGGGACAGGCTTATCTAGAAGGAAACCCAGGTTGCCAGACACCCTCACATACACCTCCTCCTGGCTCAGATCAGGGTTCACATAAGCCTTTATGTGCAGTCCACACTCTCCAAGTGGAAACATTTGACTGCTTTTTTTTTTTTTTTTCCTATCTCAACTGCTCTTCCCATCTCACTGAAGAAACCATACAACTTAGCAGTCAGGTTCCAGATCCGTAATTTCATGAACAGCAAGGAGTCACGGATGCCTGCGGCCAGCGCTTCTGACCTGCTGGGGAGGCAGGAAGGGGGCCCTGCGGTGGCTGGGCTCTGCTCCGGCCGTCTGGTCATTCTTCTGCTCCCGTCTGTACTTAGGGTGAGCTAACTCCCAGCGCCACCTCCCAGCTAACAGCACAAGCAGAGTGGAAAGGCAGAGGCATGTCCTTGTCCCTCTATCTTGAGAGAATGAACTCACACAGAGGTCAGGGTCAGCTTGGAGTCATCTTCTCCGTGGACATTGGGACATGCCAGCCTCTTGAGATTTTTTTCCCTGATGGGCCCTCTAGGCTGGAGACATGCATCTGTCCTGCTGAGCTGTGCTGATGTGCAGGGAACACAGAAGGCCCTCATTCCCTGTATGTGCTGGAGGGAGGGGGAGGAAGGCCAGGCCAGGCAGAGAGGCAGGACATGGAGCTCGGGAAGGAGGGGTCTGATTCCCCCCATGCGGGGAGCTGTGGGGCCAAGGCTACAGTCCAAGACACATCGGTGTTTATCCAGGGAACCACCAAGTGACCACAGCATAAAAATAATCAGTGGGTACTCTGCTAAATTCCTCACTCACCTTTCTGAAGGGAATTATTTCCCATAGGTCCTGCGCATTATAGATCCTGGAGAATCTTTCGGTCAGGAAGTTGACCTTGGACCTAGTGTGGTCACAGGCATTACCTGAGAGAAGGCCTCAGTGTCTTCTGTGGCCTTAGTGGGTAGAAAAACATGTGATGGGTGGGGTGATGGATTCCAGCTCCATGCTAGGAAGAACCTTCTGATAATCAAGGGGCCCAGGACTGAAGAAACCACCTTATAAGGTAGTGAGCTCCCCGTCCGTGGGGGAACCCAAGGTAGGTCCAGGTGGCTCCTGGGTGATGATGTGGTAGGAATCTAGAGTCTTGTTTTTTTCAAACTGTGGTCCGAGGAGCAGCAGTGTCCGGGTCACCTGGAAGCTTGCCAGAAACGAAGACTCTCGGGCCTGCCTAAGATCTGCGACTCAGACTTAGCATCTCAGACCCTTCCCAGTAACCTGTATGCAGCAGAGGGAGGCAAAGCAAGGGTGCATGGATCCCTTTTCATGTTCAGACCTGCTCTGGTACCCAGCTCCCGCTCAGCCACCAGAGGAACCTCATGTCAGGAGGATCAGGAGAGACTCAAACGTCTTCACTTGAGACGTTTCTGACACCGAGGGTTGAGAGCGTGTCCCCTCTCCTGCCCCCACCTCACGCCACCTGATCTGCCAGATGTGCTGACACACATGCAAGTTCCTGCTCTCAGGCCAGTGTTGAAGGACCCCATGAAAACGGGGACGCCTTAATGAGACAGGGTGATGTTCTATGCCCTTATTGCCAATTAGGCTGTTAATGTTAATTAGTGCGTCAGTTTGCTATCGGAGGCTTATCATCTTTGTATCCTTGTCATTAGCATGTTTCCTGACAAATATTAATGTAATTTGTTTTCTGTGATCTTTCCAAAAAAAAAAAAAAAAAAATTTGGGTTGGCATCGCCTGGACTGATAACTCCTCATTGAGAGGGAATGGTTCAGACTCTGTTGGAATAGCTCAAGTATCTGCTGGGCAGAAGGGTTCTTTCCAGTGGAATTCCTGAGGATAAGGGGTCCTGGGAGACATAAACAAACATGGGTGGTGCTGAGAGGAGCTCAAGCCTTGGGAGCTCAGGGAGCCGCATGGCGAGAGGATCCCACGGCACCTCTGCCCAGCCTCCCTCACTCGGCTCTGGACCTTGGATCTCATGCCTATGTTTACAAGTTCAAGTGTGACGTAATGAAATAGCTCAGATCTCGGGCTCTAGAGACAGAATATCTGTGTTCAAGTCCTGGCTACCTACCTCGTCAGTTGAATAATAGCCTTGGGCAAGTTACTCAACTCTTGGATCCTCTGCGTCTGAGTCTGAAACAGAAGGAAAACAAGAGGACTGATTCAGAGCGTTGTTGTGAGGGTGAAATCGTATACTCCCGGGCTTTGCAGAATGCTGGCGAAGAGTGAGAGGTGGGCGAGTGCTAAACGCTCTGTTGTTGATCTTGTTGTTATTGTTTTTGACTGTGTGTTTCCCAAGCCACACAGACTTGCCTTTGAACATAATCATACACTTAGTAGCCTCAAATGTCACAAGCCATACTGAGACTTCTTAGTGTACCGCTTGCGATTTCCTAATTTGCCTTTCTCTCTGGTGGCCTGTGTGCTCCTTGCTAGAGCGGTCAGGATTCTTTTCTAAATGCACACCGTTTCTGGACATCCTTGGTTTATGTAGGAGTGTGGAAGATCCTCATTCCCTAATGACAAAGGGGCAGCTGCTGCTACTAAGTTGCTCAGTCATGTCCGACTCTTTGCAAACCGGCCAGGCTCTTCTGTCCATGGGATTCTCCAGGCAAGAACACTGGAGTGGATTGCCGTTTCCTCCTCCAGGGGATCTTCCTGACCCAGGGATTGAACCATCATCTGCATAGGCAGCAGATGCTTTACCCGCTGAGCCATCGGAGAAGTCAGAAGCAGGCAGGGCCGGAGATATTTCATTTGTCAGTGTCACATGGTTGTTAAATAGGCTCTCCAGGAAACCTTCAGGCGGGAGAACAAGATGCTAAAGGTGGAGTAGCTTACTTACGATGAGGTTTCTTAAACATCCTGCATGTTTAAACATTCCAGTGTGAAAGAACTGGGTAGGGGGTCTTAGAAAGGAGGTTGACACCTCTCCCTTAAGTGGAGAATTTTCGTAAGGAAGGCTGACTTGTTTTCCAAGGAGGCAAGACTGTCTAATATCATTTGACCTTTCCAAACCCTTGTGCTCAACCACTTCCAAGGAGAGGCTTTTTCGTATTAACAGAAACCAGAACCCTGGGTACTTGTAATGAGGGTCTGGTGCCTCAGGCTAGGTTCTCAGAGGGCATTTACCAGTTTTCCCACTGATTTCCTCTTTTGTTCCAGGATCCCATCCAGGACACCATATTGCATTTAGTCATCACGCCTCTTTAGTCTCTTTTGGTTCGTGTCCAACACAGAAATCCAATTTTGTCAACAGATATCACCACGGGCGGGGGGGCAGGATGCCGTACTTCTCAGTTATTTTACAACCACTTACTGAGTTCCCACTACGTGACACCAAGTGAAAGCGATTAGATCCCTGCCCTGGAGAAGTTTACCAGCTGGGGGGCAGCTACAGACAGGGACAGAAATGATCACTGTACCTGTGATATGTGCCATAACAGGAAACACGCCAAGTGCTGTAGCATCCCTCATAGGCAGATGACTCTTGACCCTTGCCAGGAGAACCTCGTGGCTGGATTCGTATTTGGGGGTGGGGGTGGACCTCATGATCAAGGGGCTTCCCCGGTGGCTCACCTGCTTTCCAGTGCAAGAGATGTAAGAGACACAGGTTTGATCCCTGGGTTGGGAAGATCCCCTGGAGGAGGGTGTGGCAACCCACTCCAGTATTCTTGTTTGGAGAATCCCATGGACAGAGGAGCCTGGTGGGCTACAGTCCAAGGGTCACAAAGAGTAAAACACAATTAAAGTGACTTAGCATATGCAGCACTTGTGGTCAAACCAATCAGTTGAACTGGGATGTTCGTTTTTATAAGTGATGTGTTAAAACCCAGTCTTGAATGAAAAAAAAAAAGTCTATGAGCACTGTTCATACGAATCAGTGATTAAACAGAGAGTGTGGGTGGGTTGGGGTGGGGGTGGGGAGTTACATACAGGGAGTCGAGCTTTTCCCATTCAGCTATGAAGTGCAGGCTTGAGGTTTCCTGGGACGGAGACCTGATAGGTCTGGAGATCTATTTCCACTGTCTCTTGCTCTGCCTTCCAGAGTGACATTTCTTGAAAAGTCTCCTCTATGCACTTTCTCTTTCTTCTGGCCTTCCATGGCTGCTCACGCCTTGGTTTCTGACCCTCTTCTTATAAAAGGGTTTTCACCAAGGCAATTAATGGCTGTCCTGGAAACAATCTAGCAAAAAAATGTTAATACCCATGTCCCTTGCTTCTTGGTGACCTTCTGCATTGCCCATCATACTTGTCTTCAGTGTCCTCCTCTTGACAACTCTTTCTAGCTCCATGCATCTCCCCTTATCCTCAGCTAGTCCTTCTTCAGTCATTAAAAGGGGATTCTCAGACTCAGTTCTAGGTCCTCTTTTCTCTGTTTTTCCTGAGATGGTTTCATCGGCATAAGCAACTGCTTTGTTTACTGTTGGGATTTAAAGGCACAATTCCCACAAAGGCCTGAACATGCCGAGAAGTAGAGTCAGGCAGGCATCAGACTTTCCATTTCATTTCGGGTGAAGCTGAGTCACAGGCTGCAGTCTTGAGTCAAGTCCAAAATGAGCTCCTCATTTAATACCTTCTTGCTCCCAGTTGGTTTGGTTCGCTCAGTCACAGGCACAATAATATGTCAACTGTAGCTGCAGGCCTCGCCCTGCAGAGGCAGGACCTGCCAGGGGATTGGCACGTACAGGAGGAAAGGACAGAAAGGAAAACACACGAACTGCAGGTAGTCCTTTTAAGGCGGAAAAGATAAAAAGAGAGAGAGAGGGGGAGGAAAAATGAGTGCATATAAGCAGAAGCCAGTGAAGTATTAAATCTGTCCAGAAAAGAAACAAGGACGCAGACGTGTCAGACCTTCGTCTTCTCCATGATTAGTCAGTCTTAATCATGTGGGGGTAAGAAAAACAAAAAAACAAAACAAAACAGAGAGGTAGCAATTCTCCTGTCCTTTTCCCGGAGAGGCAGAAGTTTCCCTTCCATGAACCTGAGGAAGCAAACTCTACAGATCGCCACCTGCACTCAGACATCCTTAGTCAGAAGCTCTGCTCTGAGCTGCAGCCTCTCTTGGACCTCCATGTCTAACTGGCCACATCTATTCTTGGTGCCTCCAACCCCCTCTGTGTGCAGTGTGCAGAGGGGTCCTGCGTGTCCCTTCCCCCGACCTGGAAATCTCCCTCGACCCCCCAGCACTCTCGGATGAAGGCAGGGCTTCTCTGCAGAGGCCATGGGTCTCCGTGAAGCTGGTGCCTCTCCTCCCCAGCGCCTCCATTCCACTCGCTAGTCCACTTCCTCCTCATCCTCCAGCCATCTGGGCCGTCTTCCAGTTCATTACATGTGCACAGTCACTTCCCACACATGGTGTGTCCTGTGCCTGGACTCCCTGTCCTAACCCGACTAACTTCTCACCCTTCGGGGCTCAGGTGAAATGTCACCTCCCCAGGGAAGCCCTCCCCAAACTCTAACCCTGCCATGCTCCCATTCTTCGTCTTTAACTACAGTGCTCCTCACTGAAGGCAGCTGGCACAGTTATCAGCATCTCCGAACATGCTCACTTGAAAGATGATGAACAAAGGTGCTCGTCAGGGAGACTCTGTTCCAGGTGCTCCCAAGATGTCCAAGCCACCATGTCCTTGACCCTCGCCTCTGGCTTAGCAGCGCCATGTCCCAGGCAGGGTGAAGATTGGAGGGGAATCGTTCACTCCAGGGAGTATTCGGCAGGCCCCTCAGCAAAAAGAGCAAGAAGGCTGCATTCAGGACCTGCCCTGATGGGGACATGGTGTGGCCCTGGGAGCAGGTGCGTCTCCAGGTGAGGATCCTGACATGAGGCTGTGGTTCGGCTTAACTCCCGAGGCCTTGGAGGCCCTCACATCCTTTAAGGAAATGCTGAAAGCAGAATGGAGTGTGTCAAACACAGGTACCTAGCGAAGCTTGAAGAATCTAATTCTGCAGGAGGGCATCTTCTCCTAAGTGCTGCAGTTTCGTTGTAAAGAGAATCAGCCTTCCGCTGAGGAGGGAAATCAGATTCATTTCAGTCTCGAGTGATCCACAGTTTCCTGGCCAAGTAGATGGAGCTCGAGTTTGTTTTTCCCTGTCATTACTGCTCGGTCCAGTGTTTCCATTTCAAAAGGCGTGCGTGTGGACTGAACCAAAGCCGGGATTATTTAGAACACTGCGCCTGCTGATTTCATTTAAATGGCCCCAACATCTCTGGCTAATAGTTGGTGCATTCTCAGGGAAGCACACACATTTGGCTGGGCCTGGAGAATTTAAGATCAGGTGAAGCAATAGTAACATGGGCTTTTGTATGACTGGGCATCCTCTTCCAGGGGTTTTCCCGTGTGTTCCTAATCTGCCGCCTCCCTTCTCCAGGGATGCAGGGCAGGACGGCAGGGCTGTGGTCCCTTCTGCAGGGACTCAATGTTCTGTTTGGGCCCAGCTTTCCGTTGTGTGCAGGGATGCCTAATAAATGCTCAGTAAACGTTACTTGAAAATAAGCTAGCATGGCCTTCAGTGAGACGCTGACTTAATTTCTCATGTAGAAAGACGCATACTATGTTGAAATGATGCCCCACAAAGGACGAGCCCCCAGCTCCCAGCAGACCTGCCCATGTCTGTGTGCAGCCGTGGACAGGCCAGGTGCCAGGTGGGATCCTTAGCGATCAGGCTTGCCCTGGGTTTCCTCTTGTCTCAGGGAAGAGACGAATGTGGAAGTAATGGTCTCATGGTCAGAAATGTCAGAACCTAGCGTGTCAGCTGGTTTCTGGTTCCTAGCTGCATGCTCTTTAGTGATTTGGGCTTTAAAATTGTTCAGGGCAGCAGCACTGTCACTCGGTCCATGACCAGCCCTTACTCACCAGGCCTCCGGCCTCTTCTGAGCCCCTATCGTGTGAGAACAGTTCCTTGGATCTTGAGCCTCACACAAAGGGTCAGTGTCAGCCCCGCCTGAGCCTGTCGGTGAATGGGGGTGATGACTGAGATGCGTGTGGCATCTCCGCTGGACTGTCCAGGGCCGGCGGCGTGGGCCCTGGGCTGGACGGGGCCAGAGCAGCAGCTGCTGTGATGCCCAGGACACTGCAGGGCTGGAGTGGAAGGAGGCGCAGTTGGAATTCTCCGCTGTCGCCTGAACATGGCCCCCTGGTAGCCATGAAGCCAGGCGATGTGTGACTCTGTGTTCCTCTCTTCTCCCCCCACCCCTCCTTTTCTTCCTCCAAATGCGAATCAATAGACTTGTATTCATAGCCCTACACGATGTCAAGGAGAAAAGAGTAGCCTTTTCATCAGGAGAGGAGCGAAGGGAGCAGCCCCTCCATGCAGTGGGGAAGGGGAGGAGGGGGAAGGGGCAAGGGCGACAGGAAGCGGATGGGGGAGGGGAAGGAGGCCGGGAAGGGTGAAAACCTGGGACAAGAAGGAGGGTGTGTGGTGTGGCCTGTGAACACACACATGGCCCGACCATCCTCACGTCTTCCTGCAGGACACCTCTGAAAGGGGTGGTGACTTTTCTCCCCTGCTGGAGGGAACATTTCCTCTCTTGCTCCAAAGCTCTTCTGGAAGAAAAAAAAAATGCTACTTAGGTGAAAACTGGATGCTATTTTCTTTAGTAAGTGGCTGACAGCTGGTCAGACATGTCTAAGTAGAAGGCTTTGTGAGGATGTGATGATGCTGGGTAAGATGCAGTCTTGAGCAAACCTAGCCAGTGTATGGACCAGGGTGATGCTCATGTGACTGAAACAACAACAGTAGAAACAATTGAGCAGGGCGTCCGTTGTGGGATTGGCTGGTGGCAGAGGCTCCGTGGTGGGAGGTGTGACTTCCGGTCCTGGGGTCTCCCTTGACTTAGGTCTCTTGGGACTCACTGATGCTGGAGACAGGCATTTACGTGTTCTGTGTGTGAGCTTTCCTGCGACCTGATGCTAAGTTCTGTCCATCTGTCGTGGAGGACAGCCTCCTCTTTGGCCTCTGGTGTTTTCCAAATCCCCTACAGATACAATAGCAAAGGGTAAACAAGGTATAAGCCCCGAGGACAAAAAGATTGGAAGAGGAAGCAAAAGTGGGTGGAAGGTGGGACTTTTCTTTGGAAAAAGATAGAGTGAGTGGCAAGTGATTTAGCGAGTACAGAAGGCTGAGGCTCCAGGGTCGGCAGGGAGATGTGGTAGCTGGAACGATGTGGGTTTGTGCCACGAACCAGGGGACCTGGGAATGCCAGTCACAGGTCCTGTGGAAGGCAGAAATTGGGGTGGGGGTTCTTAAGACCAAGCATTGGCTCAGTCTGTGATAGACACTCCCACTCCAAAATTCTCTGCTCCCCCCAACTTTTTCATGGGTGGGAAGTTTATTTTTTGGAGGAACTGAAGAGAGCTCCAGTCCCCACCCTGAGTGGAGAACCCCCCATCCTTCCTGAAGACCGGGAAGCCAGGACAGGAGAACGGGGGATGCCTCCGACTGGAGACAGGAACATGCACGTGATCGACATTTGGGGACATGGTCCTGAGGCCAGTTCCCGGCCTCACCCTCTTTAAAGGTTCCACAGAAGATAAACTCCATGGATAAACACAGAGATTTCAGTCAGGCTTCTATTGGTTTGCTCTTAAATATGAAAGGAAGGCCAGAGATCAGCAGACAGTGGAAGAGGCTCTCCTACAGGAAAGACAAAGACAAGAACAAATGAGCAGAATGAAAGGACTCTCAGGAGATGCAGACTAAGCTGCCATAAAGGGAGACCTCAGAAGCTTTGACTGACATCCTCAGAGAGCCAGGAGAAGATGCTGTACACAGGGAGCAAGGGCAGGTCTATAAACATCAGACCACAGGAAGACACAGTGAAACTAATCATCTGTTCTAGAATTTTCTAAGAATATCAGGAGGAGAATTGGAAATTAAAATCAAGGACATCTTGATAAACGAGAGGAGAAAATATAAGAAAATTAGGGAACTAAGCCAGAAGATTAACATCCATTTAACAGGAATTCCACAGAGAATGAATAATATAGATGAGAGAAAAATTTCAAAGACAATACCCCCCAAAAAATCTCAGAATTGGAGAACATGGGTTTTCTATATTGAAAGTGAACACAGAGCGCCTGACACAATGCTGGAAAAGAAAGCCACATTAGGAAACATTTTTGTGAAATTTTGGGCAGCCATGGGTAAAGAGAACACCCTCAGTGTTTACTGAGGGAAAATAGAGCCATTTCACATACAAAAAGATACCAATTGACATTCATCAGATTTCTCAGCAATAATGCTTAGGCTTAGAAGAAGATGGAGGAATGGCTTCAACTTTTGGAGAGTATATTGATTTTAATCCTAGACTGCTATTTGCAGTTGAATTAACTATATATAAGTTGAGTGAGATTAGAATAAAACCATTTTCAAGGAAGGAAGATCCCCCCTGAATGACCACCTACGTATGTACACTTTCCTGGCAGATTATTAAAAGATAGGTTGTATTAAAACAAGGAGGAACAGCAAGGAGAAGAAACCTAGGTCCGGAAAACAGGGGAGAAACTTGGGGTCCTTTATGCTCCCAGGAAAGGGAAGCCCCAGAGAGCAGCTGAGAACAAGGGCAGGGAGGCTCCAGAAGGAAAGTCTTCAAAACCTGGTGCCTGTAGATTACTAAACAGATTTTAGAATTCTTCAGGGAATTTGGGGGAGATTGAGTGATCATGCTCAGTTGCTCAGTCGTGTCTGACTCTCCTGTGACTCCGTGGACTGTAGCCCTCCAGACTTCTCTATCCATGGGATTCTCCAGATAAGAATAATAGAATGGCTTGCTGTTTCCTTCTCCAGGGGCTCTTCCTGAGCCGGGGATGTAACCCACATCTCCTGCTTGGCAGGTGGATTCCTTACCCCTGAACCACTTGGGAAGCTTGATTTAGTGATAGGTCAATAAGACAAAAAGGCAAATATTTCTGGGAAAAGCAAAAAGTTGCTCTAGAAAGGCAATGGTTAAATAATCATAACAATGTCAATACTGAACATTGATACAGTTGAAAATCGTGACATTTATATTGAGTTGGCAGAGGGAGGAGCAGGGTAGAGATAGGTGGTGATCAGGGCTGAATCCTCACCGTCTGTAGTAGGAAGTCGATGGGTAATTGTTAAAACTGTTAAATCAAGAATATCAGAATAAGCACATTAAAAAAAAGAGAGAGATAAGGAAACAAATGCCAGACAAAGCAGCTAAAAGAGAAGAAAGTGGTTACTTCTGAGGAATTTTATTTGGAATGCTGTTTTCAATCCTGTGCTTTTTGTAGTAGTAACTGGAAAAAATGCGTATGATGCCATGAGAGTCTCTTGAACAGCAAGGAGATCAAACCAGTCAGTCCTAAAGGAAATCAACCCCGAATAGTCATTGGAAGGACTGATGATGAAGCGCCAATACTTTGGCCACATGAAGCAAACAGCAGACTCATTGGAAAAGACCCTGATGCTGGGAAAGATTGAGGGCAGGAGGAGAAGGGGGCAACAGAGGACGAGATGGTTGGATGACATCACCGACTCGATGGATGTGAGTTTGAGCAAACTCTGGGAGATGGTGAAGGACAGGGAAGTCTGGCCTGCTGCAGTCTATGGGGTTGCAGAGTGAGATACAACTTGGCGACTGAACAACAACAACATAATTGATTCTGAGCCTTTTGGTTAAGATCAAGTGTAATGTGGGGGTTTCCCTGGTGACTCAGTGGTAAAGAATCCACCTGTAAATGCAGGAGACACAGGAACTGCAGGTTTGATTCCTGGTTCAGGAAGATCCCCTGGAGGAGGAAATAGCAACCTACTCTGGTGTTCTTGCCTAGGAAATCCCATGGACAGAGGAGCCTGGTGGCCTACAGTCCATGGAATTGCAAAGAGTCGGACACAACTGAGTGACTGAGCACACACACACACACACACATAGTTGATGTACAATATTGTTTTAGTTTCAGGTATACAGCAAAGCGATTCAGTTATACATACATATATATCTATTTTCTTTCTAAAATTCTTTTCCATTATAATTTATCACAAGATATTGAATACAGCTCCCTGTGCTATGCATTCTTATTCTTTATCGTAGTGTCTTATTTTGTTTACAGTTTTTTAACTGAAAAAAATAACATGCAATGCGGACAGCCAGACAGTAAATCTTTATAAAGGCTTCATGTGAATGCATCAGAGGATGGAGGGGTTCACTTTGGGGTCAGCTCTGGTGCAGTGTCACCTCTGCCTGCTTCCTGGGGTGGGGGACACCCTTGCTGAGGTGTCTGAGACCTGTGAGGAGCTCTGACTCCTGGGAGCCATTCGCACACATCAGTCACAAGCAGGGAGCTGATATGTCCTGGGTGGTCATTGTTAGAACTCTCATGGACATGACGAGATCTTCCGTGGACATATACGAAATCTGGGGATGCATTTGAATAGACGGAAGGCTGAGACCAGAGGTGAGATGCCCTTAAGGGGGTCCCTGAGCTTCAGAATCAAGGTTGTTCTTCCAGTGGTGAATGTGTCACTTCATAAATCCTTGTTCCTTTGAGCCAAATGGCACCTTTGTGGTTTGAAGGAGTTTGTGTGCCTTCCAGAGTCTTTAACTTGCTCTCGGGAGATCCAAGCCTGGGAGGCTCTGGTTCATTCTGGAATATTTAGAGCTACAATGACAGAGTCAGATTTTAATCTGTAGTATTTTATCATCCACCCCTTTTAATTTCTTACAGGAAGAAAACGCAGTGATACAGTATCTACAAGTCCACCCCTCCTTCCCCTTCACTGGGCTCCACGTTCGCAGATCCATCATCCCCAGGCTGATTTCAGCACAAAGTCGGGGAATGGGAACGGTACAGAGAACCTTAGGAGTCTCACAGGTTGAGTTCCCTGCCCTGCTGCACCTGCTCAGACTGTGCTTTCTGCCCAAAACAGCCTGGGGTGGGGTCTCTGCTCCTGGCCAGTCCCACCCAAGACCAGCCTCTCCAGTGGTCTCCCCACCATCTCCACCTGCCTACCTTCAGATGCACTGCCATCTTTGTTTGGTCCTTTCCTATCAATCTATATTTTTTCTCCATCACTTTCCACAGGTGTAAGCTGTGATGTGATGAGTTTTAGGTGGGCAAGGATGGGCTTCTGGCCTGCTCTGTGCTACTTTTCCTGAATGTCACACATTTAAGGTATGTATTTACCTGGCCCATAGTAAGTGCATGATGAGATGAATGCTTATGCCATGAATGAAGTGCCAAAAGGCAGTCTAATCATTGATGCGGTCTTTCGTATAAACATTTTTAACCTGTAGCTCAGATGAAGTTCTTGAATTCCTTACCCAAGGTCACAATGCTGGCAGGCAGGGGTGAGGCTGGGGGGCCCAGGCCTACCTCTGGGGAAGGACTCACCCTGACCCAGCTCCCTCTGAAGCGGTCCACCGTGTTGCTGTCCCTGCTCAGAGGAAAGATGAGTGCAGACACAGGAGTGGAAGGTGACAGTCTGCATCACAGCACCATGGCCTGGTTTCGGTTGGGTGGTTCTCCTACCTTATGGCTATTTAAATACAGTTTTGATGATTTTGTTTGCTTTAGATGGAGAAAAAAAGGATTCATAGAAGGTATAAAATTGCATATTATTTACTCCAGAGGAAAGAACAGTCCCCCTAGTAAATATGCATTGAAGCATTTTTATTTGTATTTGTATTTTTTAAGGTGTTTAAACAGACCCAGTAGACCGTAATATCTCTTTTCAGAGTTGGTGCCATCTATTGATTAAATATGCATTTATACGTTTCTTCTCCTACTTTTTCTTTAAATAAAAGAGACATATATTTTAATCATTTAATAGACTAGAAGAATTGATCAGTAAAAATTCATATTTATGTGTTTGCTCAAGAAAAGGTTTTATTAGGCATACACATTTGAAAAACTAAACTATTTCTTGTTATACATTGATGTTTCTTAAACATGAATTTAATTAAAGGTGCAGGGCATGTGTATGTGTGTGTTATAGGAAATAGTTTGGTTGAATAAATGGGAGGTTTTTAAAACACAAATATAACTGAAGGGAAATAGAGAAAGAAGATGAATGTGGAGTAAGAAGGTCCTAGGTTCTCTGCCACTTCATGGCGTTGGAGAAGAGACTGGGTTTTCTCTGAGCTGGTCTGTGTCTGCATCTGTGCAGGTGGGAATCAGAGAAGATGTACATGGAGTGCCCGCCACTGTGCTGGGTCCAGTAGAGGCTGAGGCAGGTTGACTCCTGCTGCCTATCAGCTCTCGAGAGGGACCAGAGGCTGCAGGGAGCCTCCAGGACACACACACACACCTGGGACTCAGATGTGTGTCACATGCATGCTGGGGTGCCGGAGCCTCAGATGCACCCCCAGCTCCAGCCCTGGCGGTGATGACCAAGTAAAGCGTTGATTGTTTTACTTCTTTAAAAGCACAAGTTCTTATTTTTTTTTTAGAAAAGGCCCCTGTTCTGTTAGACCAGAAAAACTCATTGGCAATTGGCAGTAGGCATAGCTACTTAATGGCAACTGTGAGGATTTCACTTTAGGACACCTTTGTGTTTGAATCCTAACTCTCTTAGCTGTGTGACCTTTAGCAAGTTGCTGAACCTCTCTGAGCTTCAGTTTCAGCCTACTAAAATCCAGTGGTAGTAATGGCCAAGTTGTGGGACTATGATGAGGATGAACTAAGACGATTCATGTGAATATGTGTCCATGGCAGGCACTTGGGAAAATGTTTACAATCTCAGTGAAGGTGGAGGGCAGACCCACAGGGTCGGTCACACACAGACCATGAGCCTGAGCACACACACTGAGCTGGGAAGGAATCCAGGCCCTGGTGGGTTCTCGAGAGGACACTTGGGGGCAGAAATATTTATAGTGTTACTGTGTGTGCCCACCAGAGAAGGCAGTGGCACCCCACTCCAGTACTCTTGCCTGGAAAATCCCATGGATGGAGGAGCCTGGTAGGCTGCAGTCCATGGAGTCGCACAGAGTCGGGCACGACTGAAGTGACTTAGCAGTAGCAGTAGCAGTGTGTGCCCACCTTCTGTAATACCCCATGTTGTTCATTTCACAGATCCTGGACATTGAGCGGGTCCATCAGAGGGGCGCCTCCTCAGGGAGCAGAGAGCACCACCCATGGCAGGCCTGGAGACCGGGAGGGGGGCTGTAGGCCTTCCTGAGAGTAGCTGTGGAGCAGGAAGGAACTGCACCCCCATGAGGAATGGTCCACGTGAGTGAGTGGCTGTTTCAGGGGAAGGGCTGCACGGGCTGTGGACAGTAGCCTGGATAGAAGGTAGAAAACTGCAGGCTCCTTCTGAGTTCTCTCACCCAGAGATTCCCGTGACTTCAGCTGCAGCCTGCCTCCTGTCCGTCATTTTGAGCACACCCCTGCCCCTGGCGGCCTCATCACACCAACTGCTCGATGTCTACAGCTTCACCTCTGGGGTTTGAGGATGCTCTAATTGTGGAGAACCGGGCCAATTCTCCTTGCATCCTTCGTGGAGAAAACCCTGATGCACCCATCTTCCTGCTGGGAAAACTGAAATCAAAGTGCTCCTAATAACAGAGTTGGGGGGCAAGGCGGGCACAGATCTAAATGTCCCAGTGACCCCCGTAGGCGGCCTCGGCTCTTGTCCCCTCCCCACCTGGAGACCAGGAGGAGGGAAGACAGTGAAGAACTGGCCTGAGCTTTGGTCACAGTGCCTTTCTTGCGCCCTGAGCCAGCCCCTCCCTCTGCCCACGAAGGCGCGCCTCTGCCCACGGAAGGAAGGAAACCCTGCGCACTGGCACCTCACCCACAGAGCAGCGTCCGCCTCGTGCTCGGGGCGAGGGTGAGTGGGGGGCAGACCGAGGCTCCCCGGAGCCCAGCCTCCCCGCTGCAAAGTGCCCGCGTGTCGCTCAGGAGAGTGGAGCCAATGCGAGCCTTGGAGGAGGTCTGCTCTGCGCCCCGCACAGATTGGTGCTGATGGTGCTTACCAGTTGTGTGTCTGTGCAAGAAAAAACCCGAGACGCTGCTTGCCTGCTCCCCCTCTCTCCTGCTCTCTCCCTCCCTTCGCAAACATTGGATTTAAACCTGCTCAGAATTCAGTGCAGAGGAAGGCGGCAGCGGCAGCGGCAGCAGCCGGCCCAGCCGCGGGGACCCCGCAGCCTCAAGATGCACCAGCCCGCCTGCTGGATCGTCTTCTCCGTGACGACCGCCCTGCTCTTCATCCCAGGTACCCGACAGGGGCTCCGGCTCCACCGGGCGGCTCCGAGGAGGAGCCGAAGAGGAAGGGGCAGGGGTGTTTGGGGAGGGGGCGACCAGGGAGTATGAGCTGCGTGTGCGGGTCGAGGTGGGCTCGCGCCTGAGCACGCACCGCTCAGCTCTCCCTCACGCGCACACACGGGTGCTTGCAGCATAGCTCTGGGGTTCGCCCTCCCCGCGGCGGCGCCAGCGGCGGCGGGTCTGGTGAGCTGGGTTCGAGAGCTGCACCCGCTGTGAGGCACTGCTGTCTCTTGGCGCCCGGTGCCGGCTGGCTTTAACCAGTTGTGTCCCAGGGGTCGGAGGAGAGGGGCTTCAACTCCCAGCAACCAGTCCTTCTCGCCACTCCTGTTGGGACCAGCAGGAGATAGGGGGGTGTCCTGGTTCCTCTGCCCATCATTTCGGCACCCCTCCTATCTCCAGGCATCTCTATTTTTCCATCTCTCCTCCTTTCTCTCTCCCTCTCCCCTTCCTCCCTTCCTCCCTCCCACCCTCTCCCCACTCCTCTCTAGCCCCTTCCTCTCCCATCCCTCCTGCTTTGCTCCAGTATTTCTCCTCTTACAAGGCTCTCCCACCGCCATCCTTTCTTTATCCTTCCACCAAATGGGCAGATTGTGCCTTTGAAATTCAGAATCCCATTTTCCGCCTCCTCCTCCTTGCATCTGAAAGGCGACTTTCCCCTGACAGAATTTGGAATGTTCTCACCAGTGGAAGGGTGGGAATCTGGGTTTACCTGGTTCTCCTCAGCACCTTCCTTCCCTCCCCGGTGATTTAAACGTGGTGCCACCTAGCACAGCAGTAACTTGTTTGGGGGGAACAAATTCTGCAGCGACACAGGTGAGATGCTGCAATCCTGCCAGAACAAGCTTAGTGGAAGTGTTGCAAAACCCAACATGTTGTAATAGATTTGATAATTGCACGCGTGTCGTTCGCAAGCAGACAGCTGAATGCCTGCAGGCAGCCTTCAAACACTGCTGAAGGGACTGGGCTATGCTTCCAAGGGTTTAGACAGCATCTGAGAGTCTGTGGGGTTTCCACCCTCAGCCCCAGCCCAAGAAGAATTTTCTTTTCTTTTTTTTTCCCAAATTGAGATTCATGCATTTGGTTACACATTCACTTAAACTTTAAATCATGTACGTATATACATAGATGTAAATACTAAGATTCTTAAGCCTTACGTATCCTGGTATGGGTAAAACACACAATTTCACATTTTTATATTCAGAATTTCTTGGCTTTTTTTTTTTTTTTAAGAACATAAAGGCCTAAGTATTTCTAAGCTGCCAAAGTGAAATCAGAAAAATGAAAAGTTTATTGGGAAATGGGAAGAAGAGGATGGTGTGGAAGGAAAAAAGAGGAATTCCATTGTATAATGTGATGCTGTTTTAAAATTGCACGTTTCCCAGCCAAGACGGGCTCTGCACAACCACGTTCCAGGCTGAGAAGTTCAGAATGAGGGCTTCTGCTCCTCTTCTTCCAGGTTCAGGCCTGGGAGGGGGTTTCCACAGGCTCAGGAGGGAAGGCCAAGGGGCTCTCAGTACCTTCTGCAGCTGGGTGGAGCGAGTCAGGTGGGCACTGTGGGTCCAGGTGAAGAGACAAACTTTCCCATGGGTGCCAGTCCCTCCCTGGGTGATAGCTCAGAGCCCCCAGCACCCAGCTCCCCCCTCCTCTCGCTGAGCCAGAGCAGAGTTGGCAGGACAGCAGCGCTGGGCCCACCCTCCCACCCTTGGTGGCTTTGGGCTCCTCTCTGAACACTGCACTTCCAAAGTGGGGAGGGAGCGAGCCCCCGGAGGGTGCTGGAGCTGCATTGCAGTGCATCCTGAAGGGAGCAGAGCCTGTGATGCCTCCCCCTAGAGGTGCAGGGCACCCGGTACCCAACGGGCTCCTCTCCACTGTGGGGACAGATGCACCCCCACCTGAGGCAGGCTCTGCTCCAGGGCACGGCCTCCCCCCGCCCCTTGTCCTCACCAAGATAAGCTCAGCGAGCCACGTAGGGGGTGACATTTCTGCTGGGAGGGCTGCTCTTCCTGGTGATTGTGCTGGAAGCTGGTCTCGTCCTCCAGGAGGAGGAAGAGGAGGAAAGTTGGCCCTGGAGCCTCCCAGAGAAAGGAAAACAGTGTCACTTCAGGAGGGTTCCTGCGGGGAAGCTGGGCCTGGCTGTGCCCAGAAGTTCAGGGGTGACTGCTGCCTCACTTCTTGTGCTTCCTTTACTGTTTTTAGACTCTACTCCTTTGTTTCTAATGATGCTTTTCCTCCCCTCGGGGTTAACACCAGCTCGTTAGCCGTGTACTTTCCCAGCGTCTAAAGGCAGAGGCTAATGCAATAATGCAGCCCTGACCTGGTTGGGCCGCGATGCCATTTCATTCTGCAGCGTTCTGTTTCCTGGTGAAACGCGCATCTCCATCCCAGAATAATTTTAAGGCTAATGTTGTTGTCACCTGATGCCTTGGCGGGGGCGGGGGTGGGGGTTGGGGGGGGCAGGAGCGGGGAGTAGGAACCGTGGCCTAACAACTGCTTTTCTAGACAGACTCTCTGGGACAGGAAAGGCAGTAACACTTGGAAACCATAGTGAGCCCACACACGAGATGGGGAGGGGACTCGGTGGACAATTTAGTTGTCACTCTGGGCTTAAGAAGTTCCTGAGACCCTGCGTGCCAAGAGTGGGGGCTCAGGTGGCCCCAGACAGGAGGAGAGACTGGCCTGGGCAAGGAGCCTTACTGATCTGGGGTTCCGGGGCCTTGGTGGGAGAGGAGTGGGTGGGAAGCAAGCCTGGGTGAAGAGTGGGGGTGGTGCAGATTAACATAAGAACCCCTACCCCCACCGCAGACGGGCATTTATAACAAGCACCCCGATCCCTGGTCCCTCTACGCTCACTTTGTCTGTAGTTGAGAATCTGTCCACGGCCTGCAGCGTTTGAGTCCAAACCTCTCTGGATCTGCCTTCTTCCCTCTGCGTGAGACCCGGCAGGGCAGAGGGGGTGGGTGTGGGGGTGCTGTCTTTATGGCCAAGGCTCAGTTTTGGAAGCACAGGGTCACCCCAGTCAAAGGCCCAGCTCTGTGGTGCCAAGACAGGCTCTGTGATCTGGAGGGCTTCTGTCCCCATGCTGAGATCATGACCTCCTGCCTGTCACCTTCTCCTGAGCTGTCCTCTGGGCCTCAGTCTACCAGTCATCTGTAGCATGGGTTTGAGCAGCATTTGCTTCTTGTTTGCAACTGCATGGAGTAGCCAAAAATGTAGGCTAGGCGATCACAAGGTGAACATAGAAAACCCATACTGGTCTCCTGGTAATAGGGCAGAAAGAGGGGGCTGCTGCCCAGGAGGGGAGCCGGCCTTCCTTGTGGTGGAGGAGTTGGAAGGCAGGGTGGAGCATACGATGATGCATAAGTCATTGTCACGCAGTGGTAACCAGCCGTCCAGTCCCAGCTTTGTTTATCCAACAAGACCCTCTCCGGGTTCTGATTACACAGTCTGCAGAGTAAGATGCCCTCCTGCCTTAAAAGAACAGGGTCCATGAAACAGGGAATTATTCCAGTGTTCCTGCCCTTGGACCTGATGCTGTGGCCCACGGACCTTGAGCTTCCTGGGCCTTGGTTTCTCCGTGTGGAGGACGAGGGTGGCCGATGTGGCCCCTTTGGCCCCCGATGCTTCTCTGAAGTCTTCTCAGGTGCTCCGCCCTCGGGCCTTGTGTCAGGCTTGGCCAGTCGGCACTCCGGGCTGTCTCCTGCAGCCTCTAGGCCACGACCTCCGGTCCTGGGCTCGCTGGACCCGAGCCCTGGGCTGTTGCCATCGCCTGCAGCTGCCTGGGCGGAGACAAGGCCTGGATGCCCAGCCCGGCTCTTCCTGCGGGAGATCTCGGGCGTCGGCCCACAGATGGCTGGGGGCTGCCTGCGAGCCCCGTCAGCAGGGGTGGGCGTTCGCACCACTCGCGATGCTGGGTGGCACCTTCCAGACACGGAGGCTGGACGTGTGCTCGGAGGAGGGAGCCAGGCTGGCCTCACCAGGATGGCCCTGCTCTCCTCTGCCCACTTGCCTGACCTCGCTGAAGGTGCCAGGCTTCAGGCCAGCCTCATCTGCCCTCTACTGCCTTCATGTTCTTGGTGGGAAACTGAGTCTTTGCTTCTCAACCTGCGAGGCCTTGGCTGCCTGCCTTTCCCTAAAGCGGGGAGGCAGTAACAGGAGTGGGGGAGGATGTGGCTCCATTTACTAGATTTCTGCACAACTCAAGTCTGTGCCCTAAGGTGGTGGTGCTTGTAGGGCCCCACGTAGCACTGAGGTTACGTAATCCTGGGAATGGGCAGGAAGAGACCCTGTATCAGGGATAAACTCGAAGACAAACGTGCTTGCTATTCCCTTCCTGTAGCTTTTAGAATACACATCCTTCCTTCACTAAACCCACTCCGCCCCCGCCCCCCCCCACACACATATGGGCCTCCAAGTCAGAGCTCAGCCTCCCTCCCCATCACATCCACAGCCCCACAAGGAAGGCAGCCTATCCCTCAGGACTTGCATCTCTGCTCCTCCAGGGCTCCCTGCTGTAGCCACAAGCCTGAGTGCTCTCCTGTGGGTGCCCGTGGGGGCTGGCCTCCACCTGGCCTGTACCACACTCCACCATGGCCATGCACGGGAGCGCTTCCCCAGCCATGTAGGGACCCTGTGCATCCCCCCACCCGCCCTGGGCCTGGAGCCTGACCCTGGTTCCCCAGCGCCTCCCTCCCCATAGATCCCTCAGTGCCCAGAGGCTGGGGGCTCCCTTGCAGTTACTAGGCTAACTTAATTAAATGTTTGCCGAATGCTTTGAGACACCCCTGGGCGATGCGCTGGGTAAGTGCGAGGCATTATCATTATGGTGCAGGCACTTTCCTTTAATGAGCAGAGACGCTGCGCTGAGACACCCCCGAAAGGCCCAGATGGATCGATGCAGTGGGACACAGGCCATTGATTGGAGCGGCTGCTCGCAGGTTCCTGGGAAATGGTAAGTGACACCCACCCCAGGAGGACCAGCACCTTCCACCTCTCAGGGTACAGATCCTCTGAAGCAGCCTGAGTGGCCATTCTTGCCCGTTTCCTCATAGGGAGTTTACAGAGGCTGTGCCACCGCTCCTAGACGTTTGCTTAGTGGTTGTATCAGGGATAATGCCACATTCCTGCCTTGTGGTCTACCTGGGACATTCATCTTGGGTTTTGCTCATTTGTCAAAGCGATCATGAGATAGGCAGGGGAGATACTATCCAATCCTGAGCTTGTCTTTTCTTTGCTTAAAACCCTATGCAGACTTCTGGTTGCTTTAGGACCGGAGTCCAAAGCAATTTCAACCTGGTCCCCAGGCCACGGCCTGCCCCGTGCTCCGTATCGCTCAGGGCTCAGTCCCCAAACATTGTGCTCTCTCCTTTCCCAGGGGTTTCCCCTGCGAGCTCACCTGACCCTCCCTTCATGATGTTTCTGGATAAATGTCCTTTCCATCCTTCGGGGCTCAGCTCTAGTTTCTCTCTCCTAGGAGAGTTTTCTAGATGCTCTAGAGTAGGTTATGTTTCCCTCCTCACTGCCCAGTCCAGGAGGCCAGGTTTCTCCTGTTTAACACTGTTGAGTCCAGGTATTTTAGAGTGATTCTTCCTGTTATGTCTCGCTTTGCTGCCTGGACTGTGGTCCCTCGGGGTAGGAAATGCATCCAGTCACATGACGGGGTGCCCTGCACAGTGACGGATACAGACTATATGCTCACAAAGTGCTTGTGAACTGAACAAATGAGGAGATGGACGAATGGACACGTGCATGGGTGACCAGCCAGGTCACACGAGTACCAAGTGTCAGCTTCTCCTCTCCACCCTTTTCTGTTCCTCCATCGAATCTTCAGGCATCTGGGCCCCTGGGTTGGGCCTCCCATCACTTTCTCTGTGTGGAGAGAGAGGCTTTGCTAATGGGAGGTGGAAGTGTTGTAGTGATTACTCATTCCGGTCTTCACGCTTGTCAATAAACACCAGCCTGAGCTTCCAGCCACACACACGCGTGGCAGCTCAGAGCTGTGGACAGTGCTTCTGCATGTCACGTCACCTGTCACCACAGAGACACCTGTGAGTGAGGGTTTCTCAGTAAACATAGACTTGGGTCCTGATGTTGGCCGTCGGCCTCATGGGAACCAAAATCACTCAGGTTTAAGCAAATCCAGGAAGGTGACGCTAGTGGTAAAGAACCCGTCTGCCAATGCAGGAGACGTAAGAGACTCCGGTTCAGTCCCTGGGTCGGGAAGATCCTCTGGAGGAGGGCATGGCAACCCACTCCAGTATTCTTGCCTGGAGAATCCCATGGACAGAGGAGCCTGACAGGCTAGACTCCATAGGGTCACAAAGAGTTGGACACAACTGAATCGACTTAGCATGGAAACTCATGAGGTGGCCCCGACTATTAGACATTCAGACTCACGCTCACAGTGCTAGCCGGGTGCATGCTACAAGGAGGAGCTGTGTCCTCAGTAAGTAGGATGCTGGGTTTAGGGCAAACAATGATAGAGAGCACAGGGTGAGTCATGCCTGAGCAGGTGACACCTCAACGGATTCGTGTTCACAGGACCAGGTCAGAGGGCTCAGCCAGTCTGCAGAGATGGAGACAGGGCTTCTCGTGTTTGTCCCAAGTCACTTCTTACAGCCGAGCTGATGTCAGTCTTACTCTTTCGTGGCTGTGGGCTTCTGAGTAGCAGGGGTCTTGCCTTACTCCTGTCTGATGATGACGACACAAGTCCCAGTCACATTTGCTTGTCTGACACGTTGCATATTGAGTGATTACTGTGTGACAGGCACTGTGCTGGGAACATGAAGCCTGAACAAAGTCCTCGTGGTCCCTGCTCTCAAGGTGTTCATGGCCTCATGGGATAGACTGTGTGTCTCAACTCCGTGCCCCCATGGAGGGAAGTTAGGCTGATGTGAGTCCTGTTGGAGGAGAGGTGGGGGCTGCCTCGGTTGCCTGCAGGAAGGGCTTGGCTTGCCAGGGAGGCAAGACCACTTGTCTGTGAAAGTGACAGTTGAGCTGAGATCTGAAGGATGAAACACAGAAATTATCCAAACTCAGGGAAGGTATGGGAAGAGACAGACAGAACAGGACATGCAGGGACCAGGAGCAGTGGGGACCAGAGGGCATCATCCTGTTTGTCAGGAGCATGGAGGAAGGGTGTGTGGTACAGGAGGAGGTCAGCAGCCCTGGAAGCTCGTGTTAGTTGTCCTGGTCTTCATTCTAGAAGTGATGGAACACCACTGATGCGGCTCATCTGCTGGGGGTGAGCATCGTGACCTACATTTCCATCTCGCTACTGTACAGGTGTAGAGAGGGTTAGAAGGCAGCAGACTCAGAAGGGGTGGGCCAGCCGGGAGACCTCTGCAGTAGATCAGGTGGGAAATGGCTGGGGGTGTCGGACTAGAGAGACAGGGGTGATATGGAGCCTCTCTGGGAGAGTCAGAGCTGCCCCAGACGCATCTGAAGAACCCACGTCTAAGGCAAACCCATGGTGAGCCCTGGCAGCACCCGGCAGAGAAGAGGCTCTGTCCTGCACATCCTGCTTACAGACCATCTCCTTCAGCTCATGCGTAGTTTTCCCCTGGGACCATCACTCCTGGAGGTCTCATCATCTCAGTCCCTTCTCTGGTGGGACTGAGCTTCTGCTGGCTTCTCTTAGCAGCTAATGTAGGAGCTTAAAATCGCATCATTCACCTCCCAGTACATTAAGGAGATCACAAAAGGCTCCAGCACTATCATCTGCTGGATCCTGCCTGGGGCTCTTTGCTCCTAAGTAACCAGGCATTTTAGAGATGCTTGGATTGGACTCAAGATTGATTATTGGGAATTTTCAATCTTCTCACCAGAGTTACTGTGATGTCATGAAAGCAGGCATGACCTCCCCGTCATGCCCACCACCTGGGTGAGTCCTGTTAATTTTACGTAGGAAAGCAGAGCCCTGGGAGCTGAGAGGGCCGCTGGAGAGTGTCATGTCCTTTCCTTTCACTCCACAGTTGAGAGTGTTGAGGCACAGAAAGCCCAGTGTCTCATCTAACGTCACACAGTCAGTAGGGACCAGCCAGCATGTCCACATGGAATTTCAACATCCTGTGCTCACAGCCCAGCTGGTGGTGTTTTTACACAGCATTGAGCTGTGCTGAGCCTCCCCGTGAGGTCCCCTGTTGGAAAGTGGACCTGCAGCCTCGGCCCCTGCTCTGTTCCCCTAAGCTCTCTTATATCAGTGTGCAAGGAGTGTGTGGAGCAAGGGACTTCTGAGTGCCTGGTACCCAAAGATTAACTTGACAGGTCAGGAGCAAGAGAGAAGCCTGTCCTTCTCAGGGGCATCCTCATACTGTGAATGATGTCTATACTCGAACTGGGAGACTTCTAGAAACCAGTTGATCCTTGATGTGTGGAGAGAGATGTTCAGGGTGGTACATATCAAATACCCCACACATGTCTACCTGTCCTGTTTGGTCTGCACACTGGGAAAGGCACCTGCCTTTATCAGCACTGGACCATCAAACCCGAGAGAAGAAAACCCACCCAAAATGCTGTGAGTGTTATAGTACCGATTCCTGGTGAAATGGGGACTGGCAGTGTGTATAGAACCTCTGTGTACATCATAACCACTCTGTATGATCTATGATTGAAGTGAAGGCTTGCACCCCTTTCCTCACTCCCTGCTCTGCCCTCACTATGGACCACACAGGCCTGGGCATAGTTGATGGAGAGATGGGGTCAGGAGAGCTGTGGACAATGTGGAATGGGAAGCCAGGATGCATATTCACAGCGACAGAGATCTAGGTGGCTGTGCTGGGGCCAGGTTCCGATGGGCATTTGCCTTCTAGGAAGACAAGCCTCAAGCAGCCTTTGCTTCTCTGAACAAGACAACCTGGTTTTTCTGAAGAGCCCAGTGCCAGGGGATCCCCAGCTCCTCGAAGGCAGAAGAATGTTGGAATAGAGAGTGTGGAGGTGGAAATAGCCCGTCAGCCTCCAGTCCAAGGGAGGCTGAGTTGCCTTGGGAGTCCCCTGGCTTCCTCCCACGGAGACGGCCGTGCCCAGTCTTACTTGGCACCAGGGTGGACGCCTCTTTGGGTGAGGCCCAGATGGGAAGGGATGGTGAAAATCACTTGGGATTCTGCATCTTTTCCTGATGAGTCCGCCCCTTCTCCTGTTTCAGGGGGAAGGGGCTTCCCTGGTGGCTCAGATGGTAAAGAATCTGCCTGCAATGCAGGAGGCCCAGGTTTGATTCCCGAATCAGGAAGATCATCCACTCCAGTGTTCTTGCGTGTAGAATTCCATGGACAGAGGAGCTTGGTGGGCTGCTGTCCATGGGATCACAAAGAGTTGGACATGACTGAGTAATTAACACACATATATACATTCAAATAAAACCATGAGCACAGAGCCTGGTGCTTGTAAGAGCTCAACACTTGGTCAGTAGGATGATTATTTGGGGCAAGCTGAGTTGTGATTACATGTGGGAAGTCCAAGAAGAGACATCGCTTCAGATCCAGGGGTCACAAAGAGTCAGACATGACTGAGTGACTAACACTTCCACTTGGGAGTGAAAGGGCACCGCCCTACACCTGCACCCATGGTGCCCACGAAGATCGGCCCACACCTATATCATGACCTGGACAACTGCTTGCTTTCTTCTTTCATTTATTCATTTTTGGTGTAAAATAAGGTATAAGGACATACTGTACAACATGGGGAATATAGCCAATATTCTATAATAACCATGAACAGAGTGTAACCTTTGCAAATTGTGAGTCAGTATATTATATACCTGTAATTTTGTAATATTTTACATTAACTTACTTCAATAAAAATTGTTTATTTTTATGGTGGCCACGGAGCCCTTCTGCCATGCCTTGTGGGAGAATGTGGAACAGAGACCTCAGGAGCTGCGTGAGGGGCCTTTTCTCCTGTGAACCCATCCCATATCCTCTATCTGGCTTTATTTTCAATTCTTCATGACTCTTTTTTGTTCTGCTGCTTTTCCATGGTGACATCTGGGATGATGCCTGTGGTAGGTTTGTCAGCAAAACAAACCTGTCTCTCCAGTTTAACTCATCTGGGACACCGGCTCTCGGTTACCATCAGCAGACCTCTCACTGAGGCCTGTGTTTGGAATGTATGGTGGTTCAGACAGTAAAGAATCTGCCCACAATGCAAGAGACCCGGGTTTGATCCCTGGGTCGGGAAGATCCCCTGGAGAAGGAAATGACAATCCACTCCAGTATTCTTGCCTGGAGAATCCCATGCACAGAGGAGGAGCCTGGTGGGCTCCAGTTCGTGGGGTCACAAAGAGTCAGACATGACTGAGCGACTAACACCTGCCCAAAGAACTGGATACATGAGAAATATCTTTGTTATTCTCTTAGAATTTCCAAAGCTGCCTCTTTTGCACTGAATGTTAGTGGGAGGAGACAGAGCGGCGTGGCAGCCGAGAGCAGAGGTGAGAGCAGGAGGGAGTCAGGGTGGAGGTGGAGCTGGGGTTGGCTGGAGGCCAGAGACTGGGAAGGATGAAGACAGCATGAGGCTGTGAGGCGGGGGCTGCGGGCAGGATAAGGGGCAGAGGGTGCGGCAGAGACCCAGCAAGTGGGCAGCAGGGCCAGGTCTGAGCCCTGGGGCACCCCAGCCTCAGAGCAGAGGTCCTGCCCAAGGCTGAGTGGTGTGTGGGTGGTTTCGACGCCTGTGGCCCTCTGGGGCAGACTCCTCTGTGGCCAGAGCCCTGCCCAGGGCCCCTGAGGGTGGGCCAAGCAATGGGAAAACACCAGAGACCCCAGATTGAGCACAGGGCATCCTGGTAGACACAGCAACTGCCTGCCTGCCCTTGCCACACCTGAGCCCCCCAACCCCCGCTTCCTGGGGGGCTCAGAGCCCTGCAGGCTTGGTTGCAGGTAAGTGGGGGAAGTCTCTGCCTCATTCCATGACCCCATCTTCTCTGAGCAACCAGAGTAGTCCCACTCTGGCCTATTTCATACCATCCCTTTTTGCTATTAAAAAAACTGAGACCTATTGTACAATTAATATATCACTTAATGGAGTGGATATCCATTCCCTTCCCTGGGGATCTTCCCGACCCAGGGACTGAACCGAGGGCTCCTGCATTGCAGGCAGATTCTTTACCATCTGAGCCACCAGGGAAGCCCAGTGGTCTCTCAACTTTGTTTTAGAGCCCGTGCATGCACCTTACTTATTTATGCAGAGATGATCTGTGTCACTACACATATACAATAACAAAAAGGATGAGATAAAGAAATGAAAATAGGAATTCTAGTATTCCTTTCCTTTACTCGGTTTAGCACTCAGAGCACCCCTGGGGCCAGTACCACTCAGGTCCAGAACTCCGCTCATGCCACTTCCCTGGGCCTGGAGTCAGGACAGAAACATCACATTGTCATTGGCAGAAGGCGTCCACGGCTCCTCTCTGGCTGCTCCTCTCAAGACTCAGCATGGGAGGTGTCCTTGACCTCACCCCACTCCGTGTCCTGCTGCAGCACAGTTGCTCTGCAGGCCCCATCTCAGAGCAGCTGTCATGTCCTTCGACAATTCCGTCTTTGTGGTAAAAATGAGTAACATGTCAGTGGATACAGACCAGGATTACGGATGTTCTCTTGTTTATCAAAAAGGACCATTGAGGGGAAGTAAATGCAGAATAGTCTTGGGGGAGGAAAAGGCGCTAAGCACGGGGACCCTCCCTTCCAGCTGCAAGTGGCTCCTTACCCTAGTTCTCACCCTGTTCCTCTCTGCCCAGCTCTTCCCCAGGGACCAGCTGCTGCAGAAACTGTGGCCCTGGCTTCCCCTGTGGGAAGGTCCAGCCCAGGTGGGGGAAGGTTTAGAGGCCACGCTGATGGAGACACACAGGAAGGAAGAAGGAGACACACAGGAAGAAGTCCGGTAGGAAGCTTGGTGTCACTTGGTGACGCTGGATGGTTTCCTGCGTGTTGTCCCACTGATAGTGTAGCCCCAAGGATGGGGTCTCAGGTCACAAGTCCCCTTCCCACCTCTGCTACCCGAAGCCCATGGCAGTGTTGGCTGTGTAGCCACGTTGCTCAGACTGAGCCTGGCAGAGGTGCCAGCTCACGGCCGTTCTTAGAGACACGGCCTCTGTGATGGGCGGCATCGGCTTGAGGCTCACCAGGGCTTGGCCACACTCTCCTTAGAAGGACCCGGTACCACCATGTCTGCCCAGGCTTCGTGTAGCCTCGCTCTCACACTCCTGGATCAGAGGACCCTGGTCTCCAGCTCCATCCCATCTTCTCTTCAGATGCCCCTTGGTCCACATCTTGATACTCTGTCCTGTCTGGCATCTGGTTTTAGGAGGGTCCAAGCTGGTGTGGTGCAGGGTTGAGAGCAGGCCCACCTTTGGCTCTTTGCTCCAGATTCCTGCCTTCCCCAGCTCCTACGCAGAACCTTGGAGCCCTGGGCCTTGGAAGCCCTCCCCGACTCTGAGTAAGTGAGGCATCTTCATCCCAAGTTCTGCAGATTTCCCCCTGGGTTTCTGGTGTCTCTGGATCATTGAAAAAGTTGCCTATTTCTCCCCCCATGTGGCCCGAGTCTGTGGAGATGCAGCGCACACCTGGCCTTCTTTCTCATCTTCCTGGTTTGTTATCTGGAGCACATCCACTGGGGGGCTCATGAAGTGGGCTCTGCCCTCCAGTGATGCTTCCATGGTGAATGGTTGTGGTCCTGCACTTGCCTCTGGAGCGTGATTTCCCTGATGTTGCCAGAGTCTTGACACTCAGCAGGACACTTCTTGGTTGTGGGGTCTGCCCGGTGCATCTCAGGATGTTTAGCTGTGTCCCTGGCCTCTACCCATCATACGCCAGCAGCCCCTCTCCGGTTGTGACAACTGAGATTGTCTCCAGACACCGACACATGTCCCCTGGGGCACACAATTGCTCCTGGTTGAGAATCACTGTTGTGTGGTTTTAAATGGTCAGCACAGTCTCCTAGGAACCCCCTAACTTAGGTCAGTTGTCTTTCTCACCACTCTAATGAAGGACAGCCTTCTCTTTCTATTCCAGACGCCTGTACCTCTGATCCATCCTGGTTTCAAGTCTGTGAGAAGCTTCTAGTTTTCAGTTTGTTCCACTGAAAATTAGGTTTATCCCAAACCTGTAAATCAGGTCATCAACTTCTTCATCTGTGCTGGGTGCTCTCTGATGAACGCTTTGTAGGGATGGCTAACAAGGGGAGTGCACTGATGATAACACTGTTAGGTGTGATGGTGGGAACATGTCTGGAGTAAAGCAGATATGAGAAGTCTTAGGCCACAACCACGTGATTAGTTTAGCTGGACTGACTCTCTCACTGGGTGTGCCATTTTCATTAGTCAAACTGTTCAAACAACTCTCTTCTTTAGGACAATTGTGGAGTTTACTGTATTAGCTTGAGGGTAGTCAGGAGTGAGAGTGACAGCCCAGATGGGATTCTTATGCATGAACATTTAAACCTTAACTAAAATGCAATGTCTGAGATCATGGGTTGCAAACAGTAGTGTAAACCTACTCACAGTGGTGGTGGTAGAGTTTTGAGATCCATTAAAAATCCTGAGCCGGATTGAAATAGAAGGAATTTTGTCCGATGGCCCTAAATATTAAAATGCACTCTTGAAAGTTTGGGGGGGATATAGTTCCAGTGGTCATGTATGGATGTGAGAGTGGACTGTGAAGAAAGCTGAGTGCTGAAGAATTGATGCTTTTGAACTGTGGTGTTGGAGAAGACTCTTGAGAGTCCCTTGCACTGCAAGGAGATCCAACAAGTCCATTCTGAAGGAGGTCAGCCCTGGGATTTCTTTGGAAGGAATGATGCTGAAGCTGAAACTCCAGTACTTTGGCCACCTCATGTGAAGAGTTGACTCATTGGAAAAGACTCTGATGCTGGGAGGGATTGGGGGCAGGAGGAGAAGGGGACGACAGAGGATGAGATGGCTGGATGGCATCACTGACTTGATGGACGTGAGTCTGGGTGAACTCCGGGAGTTGGTGATGGACAGGGAGGCCTGGCGTGCTGCGATTCATGGGGTCGCAAAGAGTCGGACATGACTGAGCGACTGAATTGAACTGAACTGATAGTTGCTTTACAGTGTCATGTTAGTTTCTGCTGTACAGCAAAGTGAATCGGTTATATGTATACATACGTCTCTTCTTGTTTTGGATTTCCTTCCCATTTAGGTCACTAAAGAGCCCTGGGTAGAGTTCCCTGGGCTATACAGTAGGTTCTCACTAGTTATATATTTTATACACATTATCAGTAGTGTATATATGTGAATCCCAGTCTCCCAATCCATTCCCTGCTTCCTACCTTGTTGTCCATACTTCTTGTTCTCTGTGTCTTTGTGTCTGTTAAAAAGCACTTTTGACTGGGGTGTTTGGACTGATTCTTAATGAAAGGGAGGGATCTCGGGTCAGATACTCAGAGTGTCCTGTGTTTACCCCAGTCCATTGGTAACAGGGATCTCAGGAGCTCCAGGTGCTGGGGGTGGGAGCAGACACAGGTGAGCTGGAGCAGAGCAGGCAAAAACCTAGCAGGCGTGCGGGAGGAACTCCCTCCGCCCCCCACCCAACTTCAGTCACTTTGGAGTGACCTGTGAGCTGCAGCATGAGCCTGTATTAGAGAGGCCAGTGTATCAGGGCTTCAAGCCTAAGGGGTAGTCAGATCACTGGGGCAGAAAGCAGACCAGACCCTGTCCAGCCCCACCCTGAGCTGGCTTCTCGTTCCCATGTGAGCATCTTTGACCTCACCCTGTGGACGCTGACAGCATTGCAGCCCTATGGCCTTATGGATGCCTGAGCATGGGACCCGTGCCCGCTATCCAGATGCCTTTCTCATGGCCATGACTGGTCCTGAGGCTACTCCAGTCCTTGCAGAAGTGCTCTTGGGCTCCCTGGCTACTGCAGAGGCCTTTGCAGACCTGGGAGGCCTTGCCTTGCCATGTAAGGACTGACCCTTTGGGGTTCTGAGTTGAATTTCTTCTCTATATTCAGCTGATCCTGTGGCCTGATTTCTCTGCTGCGGGGTTGTTGACAACAGTAATTTTAGAAGCTAAACTGTTAATTTCTGCGATCTAGCTCACTGATTAGGATCTTTTCATGAACTCCATTATAAATGCCAGATTTGGTTTAGGTGAAAGCTGCTTCATGGTGAAACTCCACATTGGACGATTAGTTTGACAAGGTCACGGGTGCCGTGGGTGTCTGGTGAGCACTTGGTCTCTACCAGGCTCTGGAAGCTCAGGATTCAGGGTCTTTTTGGGAGGGGCGGCTGGAAAGCCTGCGGGCACATCACGGTGTGTTCTCCTACAGCCTTCTCATTAACTGCTCCCTGAAAGCATGAAGCAGAGTGAAAAACCTTTTCTTGAAGTTCCACCGGAGAGGCTTCCCAGATCTGGGAGGGGAGGGGGACCCTGGAGCCGACCCAGACACTGAGCTCCGGGGACTCCAGCTCTGAACGAGGTGATGGACATGATTACCTGGGTGATCGTCCGCGGTAACATGTCGATAAGCTGGTAAAGGGTCAGGGCGACAGCCACCAGGCGAGTGAGCTGCAGGCCTTGTTGGTGGAGCTCCTGGCCACATGTCACCTGTCACTGCAGGATCTGACTCAAGGAACATGGGTGATGTTATTGCTGGGAAAGTACAGGCTGGGTTCATAACATGCTCTGGAGTATTTAATGACAGGGAGAAACGAGAAGCCCAAGTCTGGGGAGGCCACGTCCGTGTCTACAAACGATCAGCGTCATAAGGGACCTGAGGCACTGGAGCCCAGCACGGAGACTCATGTGGTTTCACACAGCCACATGCAGAGGGGCCGCGGGTGAGTGGGGGGCTCAGGGATGGGAATGAGGTCTGATGAGTCCTGGCTCAGATACTTCTCATGCTCCTCCCTCTTGGAGAAAGTTCCCTATAGATCACCCCAGATCAGCTGCTCTGTGACTTGGAGTGGATCTGCCGATGTGGATCCGGGGGAGCAGGCTGGCTGAGTGAAGTCTGAGCATGCATGCATTAGAGGACTTCAAGGGGACCTCAGGGTAAACACTGAAAGGCAGGCTACCCCATTGCAGCAGGGACTATAGGCGAGTCAGGAGGGGGCTTGAAAAGCGTGGCCCCTTCTGTCTGTCCCATCCTTCTGACAGGGTGCTGGGGGTAATGCCAGGCAAGAGGGGGATGCCCAGGCGACTCCACCCCCACATTCATGGCCCCCATGCTCGTGGGCACCCCCTCAGGCTCATGGCCCCCGCCCATGTTCATGGACCCACGTTTGTAGCCCCGGGTTCTTCCTTGCTGTTGGGTGTGGGCCTGGTCCCAAGGGTAAGGCTGCTGAGACAGGCAGATGAGATCTGGGTGTGAAGCCTGGGCGAGGTGATGCCTGACAGGTCTCTCCAGCACCTCCTTTCCTCCCCTCCTCCGTGCGATCCGTGGGCAGGAAACGCAGCACTTAGAGCAGACTAGGCCCTCAGCCAGTGACTGCAGGTTGAATCTGCAGGCTGGAGTGGGTTCTACCAGGGTCAGGGCTGCAGACTCTCAGACTCGGGGCCCTTCCTCAGCCTTCTTCACCCCCTCTGCATGGAAAACTGGGGGCAGAAGTCATTCACCCCAGATTGCTGTGGTGAGTGGACTCAGAGGCTCAGAGAGAGAGATGATAGCAGTGTCCAATGGCTTTCATGGTCTTTCCTACTCAGGGTGTGCTTCCTGGGCCAGCAGCGTGGAAATGAAGACTCTTGATTACCCCAGGTCTGGCTTTCGGCTCTGATCTCAGCCCAAAGCCCAGCCCAGAAACAGTCTCTCCCACACAGCCTTGTTGACCACTGCACCCAGCAAGCACTCTTTCCCTCTGGACTCCAGGACGTGGTTCTTGATCCTGTCTGCATAGTGGGACCACGGTGGGGCGGGGTGGTGGGGGGAGCTCAGAACTCCCGGACCCCTGCCCGGGTCCTCCTCCCTGAGATTCTGATGTAATTGATCAGGGTGCAGTGTCTGATGCTAGAATGTTTTAAAATCTCCCCTGGCTCATTTGGGATTTCAACGACCACGCCAAAAAATGTCTTCACCGTTGTGAAGATTCTTCTCTGTAATCAGAGGGTGAACGACTTGTGCTCAGGAATTCCCCTGCTCCCCGAATGAGTACAGTGGTATTGGAAGCGGCGATGGGAGTTCAGGTCCTGAACTCACCTTCCTGGCCGTGCTGGGCTGTGTGCCCTTAGGTGGGTCACTGGCCTTTCCTCAGCCTCAGAGTTCTTCTCTATGGAAGACTGCACAGGGCATCCCTTAAGGACCCAGCTGGCTGGATGTTTTGTGATTCCAGTGTGTGCTCAGAAATCAGGGTTGATTGTAGCCGGCCCCGGTGCTGAAGCCTGACCTTTGACCCATTTTGGCGTGTTTTTGTCCTCCTCCTGCTTCACGGCAGTAGGATGCTGGCATTTTCACCTCTGGAGATGTGTCTTCTCAGCTGAATGTCAGGCCTTTCATGAGGTCATCTTCACCAAGCCTTCTGCTGGTCCACATGCTGCTCTGTCTGAATTATAGCAGGGTGTCCCTCAGGGCCAAGGAAGGGCTGGCTTGCCCCTAGAAGGTGTGCTCTGTCCTGAACCCTACCCTGTGGATCAACAGGGAAAGTGGGCGCAGATTTAAGACAACACTGAGGTTAAGAATAAGGGATGTGGGAGAAAGATCGTGGTGCAGGGACCAAAATGAAAAACATTTAGAGAAGTCAGATGCCTGCTGGCTTTGGAAGGAAGAGAGTGGAGGAGTGGGCTTGGTGGGAGCTGCAGCAGTCCAAGGGAGGCATTCTCCCCAACTCTGCACAGATGCTGGGGGTGAGACCCACAGAGTTCCGTCTCAAGCCCGGCCAGCATGGGGCATTCACACAGGATGACTGAGCAGTAACCATCCTGCCTGGGTCTCCAGGGAAAAGCTTTTCTGCTTCGGTTCTTAGGGCAGCGCCCTCAGCGCCTCTTGCAGCAGCACCGCCTCTGATTGACCAGGATGACTGGCACTACCTCCTCCATCTCCTGGGGGCCTCCCTGTGCAGTATTCCCAGAAACTCATCTGAAACAAACAAAATATACTGCTAATCCACCCCTGCACTTCCTGAGGGATCTTGGTGACAGCGGGGGAGGAGCAGAAAGGCAAGGATGCCACAGGTGTTGCAGGAAGGTTTGGGCTCAGCGAGCAGCAGCAGTGAAGCCCCGGGGCCCCCGTTCATCCCACTGGGCATTTAGGGGCTCTGATTAGGGGTCAAGCTCCCCATGGGCATCTCAGCACTTTTGGGATTGTTTGTTCTGCTCCTTGAGACTCAGACAAAGTAATTCTACTGAGTTTGGACTGAACCGAGAGCTCAGGTATATGGATCAGAGTCCCTTTTTCTGGATGATGGGAAATCAGATGAGACATTTTCTATGCTGGGGCCTCAGTTTTTTCAGACATGAGGAAGGAACTGTGATATCTGCCTTTGTCCCACCTCTGGATTTTTGTGTGGGTCCAGGGTGCTGTTGGTAGAAAGAGTTTAGAAAACAGGAAGGACCATCATGCTGACCAGGTATGCTTACTCTATCATTGTGCTTCTAGTTGGGGTGGTTCATGCTTATTAGAGGCTTCATATGTTTGGTGAAAATGGGGAGAAATCGGTGCCAATCAGTAGGTAGCTATCCCCCAGAGGATGTGGCCCTAGCAGTGGAGAGGCCAGGACTGGTTATCCATGTCCCTGTGGACTCAGAGACTGAGGCAGGAATTGAGCATGTTCAGTCTGGCTCCTGTGGAATAGGACAGGCTGGGATGGGCCTCACGTGGCTCTCTTGGGTGGGCTGGGGGCTGGGAAGTTGTTAGAATCCACATTCTCTTTCAGAGGATCTGAGGGAAGGATTGGTTCTCTCCTTTTGGGGGCACAAGTCACATCATTGCTTGTTTGTGGTCAGTGTCCATAGAGGAGGCAAAGGGCCTCCTCTGGTGGGAATGAGAAATGCAGAGATAGATAATACTTGCCTGGGCTGGGTTTCTGGGGTCAAGTCTGAGGTGCCAAAGGAAGTGGGTATGGGTAAAAGAGGCAAGAGGGAGGGTCAAAGGGCAGGCGGGTTGAAGCAGCAGAGAGTGCAGGACTGGGCAGTGGGGAGGGTGTGTCCACGTGGATGGCAGACCGAGGTCAGGGCAGGTGCTGAGCTGATGCCAGATGAAGTTGTAACCAGAAGCCTGTCTCCATGTCCCACACAGGGCCATCTGGTGTAATGAATAAGACCCCTTGGACCTTCCTGGGACACCCCCACCTCTCACCTCCCCTGTATCCTCTTGAATCACCCAGATAACAGTACCTGAGGTTTTACAAGGTGCTAAAACCACCTCCAAATGGAAGAAATTAACTGCTTGATGACTATGAGCCCCTAGCCCCCAGGCCTCTTGGTGCCTGAGAACAGATAATGTTAAACCTGTGACCTCACCATCAGCCAGAGAATTGTGCATGAGCTGATCACAGGCCCTGAGAGCCCTGCCCTCACCTGGCCTCTGAAATGCTTTCCTGAAACCCAAAGGGAGCTCAGGCATTTGAGCACCAGCTCCTCTGGACGCCTTGCTCGGCGCCAGTAACAAATGCTACACTTTGCTGAAGCACAACCCGGGTAAGTGCATGTGGTGAGCAGACCCAAGTTTGGTTCCTAGGTGCTCCTAGAAGCTCTGTCCGTGGCCTTCCTTCTTGGGAAAAGCAGGGGCTGCCCGGTGAGGACACCCCTGTGCCTGGTCAGGGCAGTTCTCTCTCTTCCCAAAGGGGCTTCCTGTGCCCTCTCTCTCAGGGGCAGGGGGGGTACATCGTCCACAGTCTCCAACTCAAAAGGCCATTTCTTTATTCCTTCTGCTTAGAGGTGAAGCTCTTCACAGACATGTGTGAAAGAAGAGGTCATTTCTCTTTCTTCCTGGAGAAGGAATTCCGGGGTCAGTGGGGCCACTCACTTTTTCTAAGGGCAGGCGACATGGCCGGTGGCCGAGTGACAGCAGCCTTGGTGCCCGAGCTGAGTCACCCACAGCCTGATGCCCGCCTGCTGCTGCTCCATTCCCCGCTCCTGCCTCCCTGGGGGCATCTCAACCTTTCTTAGTGTGTCTCCTGTAAGGTCCCTATTGGCCATTTTCGCTTCTGTATTTTAATGGTTTGGACTAATTTTCACTTTATTTTTGTATTTATTTTAACACAATCACTTATAATGAGGCTAATGACATTTTGTCTCCATGGTGGCGCATTTTAATTTGGTCTCAGAAATGTCAGAGTGATCAGGCAGTTTGGTGTCTCGGAAACACAATATGTGACGCTGACAATAAGCTCCCCTCCATCACCGTGTCTCCTTGTTATCTGCCAGCCCCCTGGGCCACCTGGTCCCATTTGGCCAGGTCTCAGCGCTAGTGTGGATGGAGACAGTGGTAAAACATCAGCGAGAGAAGAGAGACTCCTCAGAGGGGCCTTCCGGAAAGCTCAGTGAACACAATGGAACAGATCTCAGCGCTCTGCAAAGCTGGCTTAACACAGGTGGGCAGTGTTTTCCTGGTGGCATTTTTGTGTCAGCCCTTGGCCTTCCCTCCACCCACAGTTTCTCTCTGAGCCACCCGTGGTCACCTTTCTCTCCACTTTCCCATCCTTTCCTTTAAGACAGGGCTGGCTACTGTTTCCTATGACATGACTGTTCTAGGCTTTGCGAGCCTCATGAGGTCTCTATCTCATATTCTTCCTCCTCTTTTTACAATTTTTGAAAGTGTAAGAAATGTTCTTAGCTGTGAACCATAGGGGTGGTCAGGCCGTCTTAGATGGGAGGTTTGTTTAGGGATGTTTAGGGTTATTTGGACTTCCCAGGTGGCTCGGTGGTAAAGACTCTGCCTGTCAATGCAGGAGTCACAGGAGACATGAGTTCGATCCCTGGGTCAGGAAGATCCCCTGGAGGAGGAAATGGCAACCCACTCCAGTATTCTTGTCTGCAGAATCCCATGGATTCTGGCAGGAGCCTGGCAGGTTTGGGGTCACAAAGAGTCTGACATGACTGAGCATGCGACACTCAAGGGTATTTGGTTGGAGAGCTGAATCCTGTTCTTTCAGCATGGGGGTCACTGGAGTCTTGTCCCATGTAACAACCCCCAGAGGCTGGCTGGGCTGAGGCTGCAGTGGGTGGATTCTCTGATGGTTAAGGGTCGGCAGGTGTCTGCAGAGGTTGGTGACAGTGGCTTTGTTTTGACTGTGGGACTCTGGCTTGGTGGGTGGGTGTCCCTCAGGCAGCCTGCCGTGACCCAGGTTTTTCTGGAGCTGGAGTTCTCGCCCTGGGCCTGCGGGTCCTGCCCTGCATGCCTGCCGCCCAGCTGCACCTGCCTGTCCTGGCTGTCGTGTGCCTCTGCCCTTGGCATGGCTCCTGAAGACGGGCTGGGGCTGCCTTCTCAGCTCCGAGAGCCCCAGGGCTGGCTCCGTGGACACCAACATCTGAGATGGAACCAGAACAGCGCAGGGGAGAGTCTCCACGTGGCAAAACCTCTCGGGCAGATCAGGCAAACTCCGGCCTAACCCAGACCGGCCCTGTCCCAGGAGTCGCCTCTCGCTGGCTTCTGTTCAGAAGCCACTTTGTCAGATTTTTTGCCAGCTTTCCATGTGGTAAGGGTACTTTATCTCTATAAAGCAGCAATAAGTGGACAGTATAATATATTTCAGTTTTAATAAGGTGTTGCCAGTTGCACACACTCTGTAGAGCAATTAGTGTCAGAAGCGCTAAGCAATGGTGGGAACAGCATGCATGTTTACAGATGGGAAGGATTTACAGCTGCGTGTTCAATCACAGAGGGTGGGGAGGGAGGAGATGCTGGCCAGCTGGGGTTAGGCCCCATCTAATGTCTCTGAAATGCCTCAAAGGTGGGCCCTGGGTGGTGGGGGCCCTGAGGTCCCTGCCTGGGGCTGGGAGGACCTGCCGGGCGCCTGACCCAGGAAAGAACACAGGTTTTGGGCCCTTAGATCTGACTTTCAGAGTTAACTTTGCCACTTAAAGTTGACTCATCGGCAGATGCATTTCTGTGAAGCTCATTTCTGCACCTTGAGAAGTGGGATGAGGAACTCAAGAGAGTTTAAGACATGTTATCACTCTGCAGTTCCTCCCAGACCAGCTGGGGCCTTACACACTGTCATCCTGCCCCATCCGTGCTGCTAAGGGTGGGGCATTTTCAGAAACCAAGCCTAGGCTGGATCATCCAACTCAGCCCGGTTTGCCCAGAACTGACCTGATTTTAGAACTGGCAGCCCTGCCGCCTGGAGCCTATCCGTCCTGGCACCCAGGGATGGCTGGTCACCCTGAGTCTAGTCTAGAAGTGAGTCTCCTCTCACCGGGGGTGGGTCCAAGTGTTGGGACAGCCCTGGAGTTAGGAATTCTGGCCACACATTTCAGTGGACAGGAAAGCCAGGAGCAAGTGCCCCGATGGAGAATGGCCAAGGGATCTGGTTCCAGTGGAGTGTCTGAGGGTCTGGACGGAAAGTCGGAAGGCCTGGTTGAGCTTCTTAGGGTAATTTCTTCCCTGAACAGGGTGATACTATGATTGCTCCTGGCGGCGGGGAGAGGAGGTGTGTTTGTTTCTTTTTTCCTGTTTCCTCTGTGTTGAGGCGGTGTTTGTGGACTCACAGACACCTGTGGAGGCTCCTCCCTGAATTGTTCACGAGACCCTTAGTCCAGCCCATGGGGAGAGGTGGGGGGTGGCGTGGGGAGGTGGAGACCCTGGGCCAATGCAGTGAGGGAGGGCGAGGGCTTCTTAAGGCCCCAGTGCTCGACCGAGGTGTTCGAGTGCCCGCTGGGCTGTGTTCCAGGGCTTCCCACCGGCTCTGTCTGGACCAGAGATTCTGCTTCTGCTCCACCTGAAGTAAGCACCCTCTTCATTCCTTGGGGGTTTCTGGGATTGAAAGAGAGAGCAAGTCTCCCCTCCTGTCCCTGGTTGCAGGGGCAGGTGGGGGAGGGCAGTCTTGTTGATTGCTGTTCCCAGAGGAATGTCATCTTTTTCTTAGATAACAAGACTGGCTTTATGAAGGGCAGAAAACTTCTTTAAAACATTAGTTTAAGTCTTTGCTGGATACCTACTCCATTTAAGTTTTATAGGGGACAGGACGCCAATATAAAAAGGTCATGGAACCAATTAATTTCGACCAAAGAAGCATAAACCAGCCCCAGACTTAATTTTGACAGTGTTACTAGGACTGGGTGTGTGTTTGGATTTCCAGGCCACGTGGCACAGGGTGAGAGGGGAGGCCCCAGGAAACCTGTGGGGAGGGTGAAGCCCCGGCCCCGGGCATGCACACTACCATGACCTCTGGCTGCCTGTGCAGCTAGCTGGGGGTGTCTGGGCCCTTCTTCTGCCTATGGCCCTGCTCCCCTACCTCATGCCAGGGTTTCTTCACAGACCTCTTGGCCCCTGTGACCTGTGGGGAGCATAGGGGTTCAGGGCTGTCTGCCCAGGGCAGCGTCCAGTGGGGCCGGGCTGGCGCTCTCCCAGGCCCGAGAGGACTGTCCCAGCTGCAGGTGCCTCTGCCCACGCACCTCCCCGGCCCGTCATGGTTCCGGGGGCCCCTCTGGGTGGCCAGTGTCTGCAGCCTCCCCCTTGCCTGCTAGTCACTTGCCCCCACGCCACCCCACCCCTCTCTTCTCTCCACCTTCCTTCTCAGTTCAGTTAAGTCCCGTCTCTGTCTCTGGGTTTGTTCTCCAAGCGGGAAGGTTTCTAGTTTCACACCTCGGTAATTGGTGCTATCTGTTGAAAGTAACTCTGGAACTCCAGCCTGCTGGGGTCAGGAGGAGTGGAATTGAATTAAAGGGAGTAGAAATTGGCTGGAAGCAGGAGGAGGACTTGAGCGGCGTGATTTCTGTCCTCCAGGTGGCTGGCAGCCTCTGGGCCTTCTGAGCTGGCTGGCGGGCGGGCGCCTGGCTTTGTCCCCTCCCCTGATGGGAGCCCGGGGTGGGGGCAGGTGGTGGGAGGAGGGAGGCTCCCCCAGCCCAGGATGGGGCACCCAGGACCCAGGCAGCACACACCCGCCCAGAAGAAGCATCCTGTCAGTGAAATGACGCTGGAGAGATTAAATCCACAGACACCTGTGTTCTAGCAGCATCATGGCTGGGAGGGAAGCTGGCAGGACCCTCCTGGGCTCAGTGCCACCCACCCGATTCATGCCAGAGTAGGGCACAGTCCGGCTGTCTGGGATTCAGTGGCGAGGCAGGTGTGGCCCCTGGTTGGTGCTCACGGAGCCTGTTTCTGCTGCCCACTTGAAAAGGAGCAGTGGTTTCTGCTATTTCTCCTTTGATGTTATTTGTTGAATTGATCCTTAGATTTAAACATTTCTGCTGTTGTTTTTGGTCATCTATTTCTGATCTGGACAATTTTTCAGTTATTGGAAATGTCTCTTCTACTCTAGGCAGCAGGTGAGCGGCTGTATTCAAGGCTCTGAGGTATCTCTTCTCACCCCAATCCATCAGTGGGTCTGCCTCCAGGTCAGGGATGGACTTTGGGTGTGAGTCTTAAAGAATCTAAGAACATGCTTCCTGTGGGGCCCAGGAAAGGTCAAAACAATGAACTTCCTCTGGGGCCAAAGAGTTCCTGCTTCCATCCCTGCACTCGGAAGGGAGGGAGGGGACGGTCATTACAGTGGACACACACGTGTTTGGATTAGGGCTGTGTTACATGTAGATGGGCGGAAAATATGGAAAAAAATAGATGTCGTGTTGCTCCGTTGTCTGGGGTGCTGATGGAGATGTCATAGAAGAGAACTTCGTACCCTCTGCATGTGGGGCTCTCATGAAATTGGGTCACCCTGGAGTCTGTCAGGCTCCAGACCCACTCACCAGTCCCCACCGTGGGGATGCCAGCTCCTTGCTTTTAAAACTACCGCCTTTTTCCTAGAGGGTTAATTTCTAACACCTCACCTTTGCATTTCTTCATGGGCCCCTCGCTGGTTGCTTTCGTGACCCTTCGTATTAAGGGTGCTTGAGTCTTGTCCTCTGTGTGCCTGGCCTCTGAGATCCGCACCCCCTTGTCTCAGAGTGACTGTTAGGGCTTCGTCGGGTGTGTAGGTGGGCAGGGAGGCCTGAGTGACATTGTCTCAGGTCCCCGGACCCAGATCCACAGGGCAGGCTGCCACAAAGGGGCCTGTGCCGTGTTGTGTGTTTTGGTGTGGCTCTGGTCCTGACTCTGATGCCTTTGGTCTGTGTGCGTTTTCCTGGCTGGTCTGGCAGTCTGTGTCCTTTTCTGTCTTTCTGTGGCTGACCCTGGGGGATGATCGGGTTGCTCGGAAGAGCCCAGAGTCCCTCCACCTCTGGACCGGGCCCTCCTGAGCTCTGGGGCCACTCAGACCTTTGGAAGGAAGAGGCCGAGTTCCCCCCCCCGCCCCCTCCATGCCCCATGCAGAGGTGCGGCCCTGGCCCCAGGCCTGCGCTCTGCACAAGTGTAGCCGCTGTTCTCTTTTAAATGGACAAAGGCAGGGGCCAGAGCCCGGAGGCCCTCTGACCTCACAGCCTGATCTGTGGAGATGACAGGCCATGAGTGGCCGTCCCTGGATGCACTTGCGATGGGGAGGTGCTGGTTAATTTCTCAGGACTCGGAGGTGACCCGGGTTTAATAAAGAGGATTAATGGATTTGAGCTCCAGGTCCTGGCTGTTCCAGGCAGATAGCCGCTTCCTTGTGAGGCAGCGAGAGGCCCTCGTCTGCGTCTTCTCTTTGGGGAAAGGCTCCCGGGCTGCCTTAAAGGAGCCTCCTCTCCTTCCCTTCCTGCTAACCTGCTGAGGTGGCCGTGTGCCTTGCAACCCCTCACAACGAAGGGCCTTCTGGTGACAAGAACAGTGGCAAAAAGACACTTTTATCCTGCTGGTGGCAGATAGCACCTTTCTGAAAAGCATTTTGGCCACAAGGAATCAAAATTTTAAAGGAACCAAAACCTTTAAAAATCTGGTGTCTACCCTCTCCCACAGAGAGTCAACAGTGATGACTTTCCTATAGGCTTTGTAGTTGAGTCGCTCAGTCGTGTGTGACTCTTTGCAACCCCATGGACTGCAGCACGCCAGCCTCCCTGTCCTTCACCATCTCCTGGAGCTTGCTCAAACTCATGTCCATTGAGTCAGTGATGCCATCCAACCATCTCATCCTCTGTCATCCCCTTCTCCTGCCTTCAATCTTTCCCAGCATCAGGGTCTTTTCAAATGAGTCAGCTCTCCACATCAGCTGGCCAAAGTATTGGAGTTTCAGCTTCAACATCAGTCCTTCCAATGAACATCCAGGACTGATCTCCTTTAGGATGGACTGGTTGGATCTCCTTTCAGTCCAAGGGACTCTCAAGAGTCTTCTCCAACACCACAGTTCAAAAGCATCAATTCTTCTACGCTCAGCTTTCTTTATAGTCCAACTCTCACATCCATACATGACCACTGGAAAAACCATAGCCTTCACTAGACTGACCTTTCTTGGCAAAGTAATGTCTCTGCTTTCTAATATGCTATCTAGATTGGTCATAACTTTCCTTTCAAGAAGCAAGCGTCTTTTAATTTCATGGCTGCAGTCACCATCTGCAGTGATTTTGGAGCCCCCAAAAATAAAGTCAACCACTGTTTCCACTGTTTCCCCATCTATCTGCCATGAAGTGATGGGACCAGATGCCATGATCTTCGTTTTCTGAATGTTGAGCTTTAAGCCAACTTTTTCACTTTCTTCTTTCACTTTCATCAAGAGGCTCTTTAGTTCTTCTTCACTTTCTGCCGTAAGGGTGGTGTCATCTGTGTATCTGAGGTTATTGATATTTCTCCTAGCAATCTTGATTCCAGCTTGTGCTTCCTCCAGCCCAGAGTTTCTCATGATGTACTCTGCATAGAAGTTAAATAAGCAGGGTGACAATATACAGCCTTGACGTACTCCTTTTCCTATTTGGAACCAGTCTGTTGTTCCATGTCCAGTTCTAACTGTTGTTTTCTGACCTGCATACAGGTTTCTCAAGAGGCAGGTCAGGTGGTCTGGTATGCCCATCTCTTTCAGAATTTTCCACAGTTTATTGTGATCCACACAGTCAAAGGCTTTGGCATAGTCAATAAAGCAGAAATAGATGTTTTTCTGGAACTCTCTTGCTTTTTCCATGATCCAGCAGATGTTGGCAATTTGATCTCTGGTTCCTCTGCCTTTTCTAAATCCAGCTTGAACATTTGGAAGTTCTCGGTTCATGTATTGCTGAAGCCTGGCTTGGAGAATTTTGAGCATTACTTTACTAGTGTGTGAGTTGAGTGCAATTGTGTGGTAGTTTGAGCATTCTTTGGCATTACCTTTCTTTGGGATTGGAATGAAAGCTGATCTTTTCCAGTCCTGTGGCCACTGCTGAGTTTTCCAAATTTGCTGGCATATTAAGTGCAGCACTTTCACAGCATCATCTTTTAGAATTTGAAATAGCTCAACTGGAATTCCATCCTCTCCACTAGCTTTGTTCGTAGTGATGCTTCCTAAGGCCCACCTGACTTCACATTTCAGGATGCCCGGCTCTAGGTGACTGGGAGTGATCACACTATTGTGATTATCTGGGTCATGAAGATCTTTTCTGTACAGTTCTTCATGTATTCTTGCCACCTCTTCTTAATATCTTCTGCTTCTTTTAGGTCCATACCATTTCTGTCCTTTATTGAGCTCATCTTTGCATGAAGTGTTCCCTTGGTATCTCGAATTTTCTTGAAGAGATCTCTAGTCTTTCCCATTCTATTGTTTTCCTCTATTTCTTTTCAATGATTGCTGAGAAAGGCTTTCTTATCTCTCCGAATGGGGACAAAGATGTGTAGCAGTGGGAACTTAGTTAAACGTGTGACACTACATTTATGCAATGAAATCACGGTCATTAAGATGTTCTAGAAGTTTTTTGATTTTGAAATACGTTCATAGGTTCTAAAATACCATGTGCAGTTAAACTCGTTTTTGTAGAAAAACATGCTACATGTACATGCAGGTGAGGGATGCACACCTGGATGACTGGATGGGGAACTCAGAATGGTTTTGTTGTAGCGTTTGGTTTTACTTGGGCTTTCCTGATAGCTCAGCTGGTAAAGAATCCTCCTGCAATGCGGGAGACCCTGGTTTGATTCCTGGGTCAGGAAGATCCTCTGGCGAAGGGAGAGACTACCTACTCTAGTGTTCTTGGGTTTCCCTGGTAAAGAATCTGCCTGCAAAACCTGGGTTTGATCCCCGGGTTGGGAAGATGCCTTGGAAGAGGGTATGGCAACCCACTCCAGTATTCTTGCCTGGAGAATCCCCATGGACAGAGGAGCCTGGTGGGCTATAATCCATAGGCTTGCTAAGAGTCTGACACAGCTGAGCAAGTAAGCACTGCACTGCACTTGGTTTTACTAATCCTCACTTGCTAATCATTCCCACAGCTGTGTGTCACTTATAATGGCAGCAGGAGATATAAGGGGGATCTATGGGAGCAAAGGAGTGGGGGTGTTTGGGGTGTGGGGCCCTGGAAGCTCATCCAGGTGTGCTCCCCCCACCCTACTGAGGCCAAGGGAGGCCCAGGCCCCCTTTCTCCCAGGAAAATATAGGTGTAGCTCCTGCCAGGTAGGACATGGCCTCTGGTGACAAAGCTGTGAGCTGCTCAGGGTCACACTTGTGATGACGGGTCCCAGGTGGTGCTTCTGAGAGTCCTAGGATAGCAGGTTCCCTCTGCCCTGGACACCCCCCCCACCACCTGGGCATTCTAGGGAAAGGGTGGTCCTGCCCAAGGGAACAGGTCTCAGTCGAGCCCTCTGCCCACACCAGGGGGAATTGATGGCTTCCTGGGCCTCGTCCAAGCGCACCGTCCTCTCCCGGCTTCATTGGCTCCCGAGGGGGTGATTCCTCCACTTCCAGGAGTCTGTGTTGAGCAGAGGATCTTGAGTCCTGGAGTCTCACCCTTAGGACACGTCCCCTCATGTCTCCATCAACCACAAGGCCCTTACACATTTCCCCTTAATATTAAATTTTTAATGGGCACTGACTGTAGGTTTTTCCCACATTAACTGCCTGCTTATGTCTTAGCTCTCTCTGATGTTAACATCAGGGCTACTTCTTATTTTCCCCTATGATGGTTTGGCATTGTTGTCTCCAACTTAATTCTCCAACCCCGGGGGTGTGTTTTTATCTCTATTCAAATGGCCATGCCTTAGTTTGCCATTAAAAAAAGTCTTCAGAGAAGCTTTATACCAATATTTTAGCCTTATCTTCAATGTGTTCTAGTTGTTCCTCCTTGTTTTTTTTTTTAAATTTTTTATTTTCTGAGGTTTAGCTGATTAATAAACAATGTTGTGATAGTTTCAGGTGAATGTTGAAGGGACTCAGCCGTATATACACATGTATCCATTCTCCCCAAAGCTCCGCTCCCATCCAGGCTGCCATATAACATTGAGCAGGGTTCCCTGTGCTATACAGTAGGTCCTTGTTGGTTATCCATCTTAAATGTAGCAGTGTGTTCATGTCTGTCCCAAACTCCTTAACTATTCCTCCCCCCATCCCTCTCCCCTGGTAACCGTAATGTTATTATAGAGTAGTGAACAGAATTCTATGTGCTGTACAGAAGGACCTTGTTGGTTATCCATTTTAAATATAGCAGTGTGTACCATAAGACAACCATAAATTTGTTCTCTAAGTCTGTGAGTCTCTTTCTCTTTTGTAAATAAGTTCATTTGTATCATTTCTTTTTAGATTCCATATATAAGGGAGATCCCTTCTTGCTTTTATATGCTGTTATCCATGATGAGAAAGGGCAAAAAGCTGATTTGGAAAGAGTTTGTCTCCTTGGGGACCAAGTTCTCAAAGGAAGAAAAAAGGAGCAGGCACCGTGAAAAGCAGCCTTCAGCTTGGACACACTTGTGTTGTGGAGCCTCTCCTGGAGGGAGGGTCCCAGAGGCTGGGGAAGGGGCCCAGGCTGACCCCAGCCCCGCAGCTGCTGGGGGCCCCCACTTCCTCCCTCGAGCCCACTGCCTGAGTCTGGCAGGGCTGGGTTTCCTCTGAGGGCAGGACATGCCTCGTGAGATCCACCTGATGTAGAAACCAGTGTATCAGGCATGACGTGGCTCCCCGAGAAATGGAATTAAATATACAATTCCATGCTGCGTGTGATTCTAGCGCATTGTTTCCCGTGTGGTTACGCGAGCTCCTGTCCTGCCCTAGGCTGCTACAGGTTTTAATCAACGTGTAAAGCTCCCTGTGGGATTCCGGGGTGGGTGGTACGGTGAGCGAGAAGCCGGCCTTTGCTGCTCCGTGTTATCCTCATCTCAGTCCCTGACCCTTTTACTCTCCCAGCCCTGTTTTCTTTCTGGCATCTCTGTTCTGCTAATGGGGGCACAAATCCTCAGGGCTTCCCCCTTTTTTAACGATATCACCCATTTGTCTGTAACCAGACAGCGGCCCAGTCTCTGGAAGGAACATTTCAAAGCAAACAGTGCTGGGTTGAGTTCTGTCTCTGGGTGGTTTCCTGGACTCCTTGGCTAGCATGTAGGTACCTGTCCATGTGTCCTTAAGGGAATAGGAAACAGGAGTTCCTGGGCAGGGAATCATATGCATGATAGTGGAATCTGGTTTATGAGCAGGAACTGAGCTGTAACCAGATAGTAGGTTTCTTCCCAGCCCACGGCAGTGATTTCCATCAGACAAGGTCCTTTTCTCTCCTCTCCTCCTGTGTAGTGATACCTTCCAAAGTTGAGTGGGAGGAAGCTTCGAGATGCTGAGGTTGAGGAGGTCACCAGATTAGGATGGGGCATGGCCGGCGAACTCCACACAGGTGGCCAGCGGCCCAGCCTAGCATCCGGGCCACCCTCCGCACCTTCTCCTTTTGTCCTCCACCCTGCGTCACCGTCCTGAACAGCACCCATCACCACCCACCCGGTACGCTGAGCATCTTCTGCTCAGCACTCTGTTGACCTCCACTCGTGCATTTATTCCGTGAACATTTACTGAACACCTACTCGCTCCGTGAATCCTGTTCCACGCATTAGGAGTCAGCAACACCCTGGACACATTCTTGCCTCTGTGGCGCTTACATTCTAGTGAGAAGAGACAATACAGAATAAATAGAGCGTGCCATACGATGACACATCAAAGGGTGGTGTCGCGTGGGGGTGAGAGCTGGGAGAAGCTGATGGGCATGTGGGAGGAATCAAGAGAGTATTTTAGTAAAGATCTATAGGGGACGAGGTGAGAAGCCGTGAAGAGATCTTGGAGCAGCCTGGCTGCTGCATGTGGGCTCATGTCTGGAGTAGAGGAAGGTGGCCTCTGTGATGAGAAAGGAGCAAGACTGTGCAGATGCTGGTTTTATTCCGGCTGAAATGGGAAACAGTTAGACAGGAGGCCGCTGGAGTCTTTTCTGCAGGGGAGTGATGAGGGCTGACCTGGGTTTTAGTGTAGGGGACACACCTCCATCCTTCCTTTTCTCATCTCCTGGCATCCACACCTGCCTCTGGAGCCTTGTTTCACTTCATGATCTGCCACCATCCTATCCTCCAGCCACATTTCCCCAATTGCTTTCTAAATCTATTATAGAATGTGAGATGCAGAGATGAAATTTTAGGAGTATAAAATATTCAGGTTTATTGGGATATAAACAGACTCACAGCAAAGGTCCTTTTGGAGTCTTCTCATCATTCACACAGGGGCCTGAATGGAGATCGGAGCAGTGCCTGCCTGCTGGGAGTCATAGCCTCGGCTCATTTTACTTCCACTCATGCTGGGAACTTTTGCTGGCATGGGCCCCTGGCACGCTGGTGTGCCGGTAACAACCAGCTTTCTGCAGGAGAAAAAACAAACCCTTATTTAAAGTCTCCAAAACGTGGAGGCAACCAAGTTGTCCCTCAATAGGTGAATGAATAAACAAACTGGTCCATTCAGACAATGCAATGTTATTCAGCACTAAGAATAAATGAACTATTGAGCTGTGAAAAGACATGGAAAAAACATAGATGCCTATTTCTGAGTGAAAGAAGCCAAATACTTTGTGGCTCCAACTCTATGACATTCTGGAAAAGGCAAAGCTATGGAAAGAAAATGAAAGCATCAGTGGTTTCCAGGGGGTGGGCAGGGGGATGAATCGGGGAGCAGACGGTCTTCAGGGCAGTGTAAATACCCCTCATGACAGAATGATGGATGTATGTCGTTGTACATTAGTCCAACCTGCAGAATCTACAACAGGGATGGACCCTGATGTAAACCATGGACTTCGGGTGATTACGATGTGTTCATATGGGTTCAGTTGTAACAAATGCACCTCTATGGGGGGTGTTGATAAGGGGGGAGGCTATACATGTGTGGGTGTAAGGGGGGCATTTCTGTATCCTTTCAATTTTGCTATAAATGTAAAACTGGTCTGAGAAAGCCTTAATCCGTGATTTGTAGCATTTGCTGATTCCAGGGTATACAGTCTTTATCCATGGCTGATTTCAAGCTACCAATGTATGTGATGTGAGGTACTTAATCCACACCAATATGTGCCGCTCTGCCCTCTTCCGAGTTCCCTCACGTATGAGTTTGTTTCTCGTCTGTCACTTTGACACCATTGATCTATTTGTCTGTCCCTGTGACTGAACCACACCACTTACAATTACCAGGGCTTGGTTAGTTTAATAAATGTTCCTCCAAACTAATTTCTTATTGATTAGTCAAGCACCAACCTCACTGGGAGTTTGAACGCGATTCCTTTAAATGCATACACATATTCAGCATCTCTACAATACTGAGACTTCCTGATAAGACCACACATCCATTCAGTAAATATTTAGAGTCATCTGTGTGTCCAGAACTGTCATCAGCTCTGTAATAGACTCGGTGGCCAGGGTTCCTGCTCATGCAGAAACTTACACTCTGGAGGATGAGGTAGTGAAAAGTGGTGAGCGGTGAATGGAAGGAGGAGGCAGAGCCCACTGCCAATGGCGTGGATACTGCAAAGGTTTACAAAGTACAACAGGACTAAGGGGGGGGGGCCTGCCCTGGATTGTAGACTCAGGGGATCCTCTCTGAGGCCTGATCACAGGGGGCCAGTCTGAAAGAACGTTCCAGACAGGCCAATCAGCCAGAGGCCCTAAGCTGGGAACCGCCTTGTCAGCTTCCAGAGGTTAGAAAAGGCCAGTGGGGAACGTGGTGCCGCAGGAGGTGTTTTCCCAGTGATCAGAGATGGAGACGAAGATTTATTGGTATAGGGTCTTCCAGGACAATGTGAAAGTCTGGGATATTATTCTAGAATGGAAAGCCTTTAGAGGGATTTGTGTAAAGGGGGTTAATTTGATTCACAACGTAGCAGCCCATTCTCGTTTCTGTGACAAGAATAGATTGTATATGTGTTGGGAGGGCAAAGAAAGGAGACTGTTCAGGAAATTGCCACTGTGATCAGGATTTAAGACAAAGGGGCCTGGTTCACATGAGAACAGCAGCACTGAGGGGTGCTGACGGGTTTGCATATGTCCTGGAAGTAGGGCTGGGGAGCTTTCTGATACACTAGTTGTGTGGCTGAAGAACTGAGAATGGAGTGGCTGCAAAGAGCTCAGGTTTGAGAAACCGACTGAATGAGATGGATGGAGAGGGGCAGAGCACATGGATCCACCCAAGTCCTCGTGGACTGTGTTTATTTTGAACGTTAGGAAGGAGGTTGGAGTTGTCCCTTCTCAGTTCTGGGGAGAATTCTGCCTGTGATACACATGCAGGCACTGTCAGTGTGAGGGACCGGGGGTTGAGACAGGAACAGAAAGTTCTGAGGCAGGTAGAGAAGTGTTTCAAGAAGTGGTGGTTATTGTAGGAATGTTGTCACTGGCCACATTTGAAGCCAGAGGACAGAGGCTTTGGACCTTGCTGCTGCTACTGCTAAGTCACTTGAGTCATGTCCGACTCTGTGTGACCCCATAGACGGCAGCCCCCCAGGCTCCCCCGTCCCTGGGATTCTCCAGGCAAGAATACTGGGGTGGGTTGCCATTTCCTTCTCCAACGCATGAAAGTGAAAAGTGAAAGTGAAGTTGTTCAGTCGTGCCTGACTCCTAGCGACCCCATGGACTGTAGCCTACCAGGCTCCTCCGTCCATGGGATTTTCCAGGCAAGAGTACTGGAGTGGGTTGCCATTGCCTTCTCCTCTTTGGACCTTAGGAACTAGTAATTGGTGACCTTAACCGGAGTAATTAAAATGGAATGGTGAGTTTGGAAGCTTGACTGTCGTTGAAAGAATGGGGTTTGAAGAAATTAAAGTATAATCAGTGTTTGTTATTGCAGTGGTTTCATTCTGCAGAATCACTTCGAACACCGTATTAATGATTATGAACCATTGCTCCCACGGGAAGAAGGGTTTTGTGTCTGTGAGCCGCTTGGTATAGCCTTTCATGATTCACAAACTCGTGTGCATTTCTGTTTAAAGACACCTCAACCCAGTCCAGTACTCTTGCCTGGAAAATCACATGGATGGAGGAGCCTGGTAGGCTGCAGTCCATGGGGTCTCTAGGAGTCAGATACGACTGAGCGACTTCACTTTGACTTTTCACTTTCATGCATTGGAGAAGGAAATGGCAACCCACTCCAGTGTTCTTGCCTGGAGAATCCCAGGGACAGAGGAGCCTGGTAGGCTGCCGTCTGTGAGGTCGCACAGAGTCGGACACGACTGAAGCAATTTAGCAGCAGCAGCATTTAATACACACTGTTGCTTCATTACCATTAAGCTCCTGGCCCAACACACTGTAATTCACACCTGAACAGAGCTTGCCTCACACACCTATTCTCTATAAGCATATCTCAGCTTTCTTCCTGGTTAGGGACACTACTGGGCACTTTGGTACTACACTTGGGGCTGTTTTAAACAGTAAAATCACCAACAAGAAGCACAACATGGGAAAATGTGGCACTAAATAAACTTAAGAAAAGGACAGTAGTTTAGAGTATGATTTGCTGAAATGAGGGCATGTGTGTCAGGGTGAATCAAATTCATGCTGCTCAGCAAATGTTCTGTGAGCATTGATTTTGGGGTTGCTGATAAGTTTTAGCAAATAGTCAAATTTGCACACGTGGAATCCATGAATAATGAGAATTGACTGTATTAACTATAGACAACTCTTTGGAGATGTTTTGTGGCAAGGTTTGGTATAGTGATAGAGGTCTTATTTTGCTTTTTATGATTTTTAGAACACTTTTATTTTGTCTTATATTGGACTATAGTAGATTTACAATGCGAATGCTGTATTGGTTTCAGATATACCTCCAAGTTGTACATACACACATAGCTACTGTTTTCCAGATTCTTTTCCCATTTAGACTATTACAGAATATTGAGGAGAGTTCCCTGTGCTGTACAGTAAGTCCTTGTTATTTATTTGTTTTATATGTAGCAGTGAGTGTTTGTTAATCCCAAACTCCTAATTTATCCCCCACCCCCACCTTTCTCATCTGGTAACCATATGGTTTTTTCTAAATCTGTGTTAGCTTTTAAAAACATGGGGGACCTTACAGTGTGTTTTTAGGGTGGGAGGACTGACCCAGTTCAGAGTAAAGTTGATGCTGACCACTGACCAGCAGACTTCAGTAATGAGAAGAAGGGGAATCCAGATCAGCAGTGCTGGAGAGGGTGAACTCTGATCAGAGCAATAAATAATATGGCAATGGCCCTGTCACTCAGGGCTGTTTTTCAAGGCCTCTTGTAATTTTTATGCTCAGTCACTTCAGTTGTGTTCAACTCTTTCTGACCCTATGGACTATAGCTTGCCAGGCTCCTCTGTCCACAGGGATTCTTCAGGCAAGAATACTGGAGCGGGTGGCCATGCCCTCCTCCAGGGGATCTTCCCGACCCAGGGATGGAACCAGTGTCTCTTCTCCTGCAATGGGAGGCAGGTTCTTTACCTCTAGCACCACCTGGGAAGGCCTATCTTTTAATTTTTAGTCTTATTCAGATAGTTCATGTATATTTATTATTAAATGAATCCCTAGACATGCTATAATTTTTGGTATTTCAAGTGAGTTTGCCTTATAAATGTACTTTATAACTACTTATTGCTGAAAGCTATTGATTAAAAAATTTTTTTTATTTTTATATATTTCTTTTATTTCTAGTCACTTTCTCAACTCTTAAGCTTTGAAAAATTCTTTTAAAGTTGTTTGCATTTCTAGGAAAACAATTATATTGTTTTTAGATAACATATCTTCCCCCAGTATTTATGTAAAATCTCTAAATCGATAGTGTTTTCTTGTTCATAATTTTATAGAATTGCCTTCTGTGTTTCAAAATTTGGTATGAACTTTGCTACTGGTTTTGCTATAAAACTTTGTGAGCTTTAAAATATTTCCCTTTTCCTATTTTGTCTAAAGTTTTCATTTTTTTCTTTATGATTTATTATTAATTTTATAAAAAGCTCATTGGCATCTAACAGTATTATTACCTGATTTCTCCTCTATTTTTAAAGTAATGACGTATTGTTGATAGATATTCTGTAGTTGAAATTGAAATGCCTGGCATGGACCCTACTGAGATTTGGTGCAGTTTCAAACATGCTGCTAGATTTTATTTTATTATTGTTTTACGTTATATTATTTAGTACAGTTAATCTAAAATTACTGTTTTCTCTAACTGGTTTTGTATGGAGGAGGGGTAGCCTCTCAGATGGGTTGGGAAAATTCCTAACTTTCTCTCTCTGTGGTTCTCACCACCTCTTCTGTGTCCTCAGCCCCTCTTGCCTTCTGTCCTTAGCTTCATTCTTTGGCAGCACATTCACCTCCTGATCATGCATTTGGCCATCACTTCTGGGTGTGTGTTTGCCAGTCTTCCTCTTCATCTTGGTTCTCTGAGTTGTCAGCTCACTTTTAAATTGCTGGTTGCTTTCTCTCTCTCTCTCTCTTTTAATTTAGAGTCTTGGGTGTAGATGATTTGGTCTCTCATTCATGGGACCTTACCACCACTGGACCGTGTGTTAAGTCCCCTTTCTTGTTTTACTTACGTAAGTATTTACTGTTATCTCCATTTTCTACTGCTCCTCTGACCCCGCCACCTATAAAGAAACATTCAATGGGTTTCATGTGCATCCTTTTATGCTCTTATTGTACATATAGTTTGCTTAACATAAATGATGTTGTGTTACATAGTCTGTACTGTTTCTCTATTTTTTTCCTTCACTGCTTCAATATTTCTGTGATGATCTAATTTCTACTCATCACACAGTGGGGCACATCTGTCAAATTATTCTTTTCCACTCCTCCTGTATGGACACTAGATTACCTCCAGTGTAAGTGCTGAGATGAGTGTCTTTAAACATGTTTTCTTAGAGACTGCATGTGAGAATTCTACTGGTTTGTATTCGTAGTAGAATGGCTGGTTGCAGGCTGTCCATCACCAAATCTGACTGCCCTCCATGACGGGCAGTGACATGGGGCATCCTTTCCACCACTGCCTTCAACACTTGGTTTATCCAACTTTCTAAATTTTGACAGCAGAACAAGTACTGGGTTGGCTAAATATTAGTTTGGGCTTTTCTGTAATGTCTTATGGAAAAACACGAGTGAACTGTTTCGCCAACCCAATATAAATGCATCATTTTTGTTTCACTCAGAAAATTTTCTGATTGCCAATGAATGTAAATATTTCTTCATATGCTTGTAAACTCATCACCTATATCCTTTAAATTCCCTACTTTGCCCACATTTTTGTCAGGGTTATTGCCTCTTCCTTGTATGCATTCCTTTTATAGTCTAAATATTAGTCTCATCATGATAGCTCAGCTGGTAAAGAATCTGCCTGCAATGCAGAAGACCCTGGTTCAATTTCTGGGTCAGGAAGATCTGCTAGAGACGGGATAGGCTACTCATTCCAGTATTATTGGGCTTCCCTTGTGGCTCAGCTTATAAAGAATCTGCCTGCAATGAGGGAGAACCTGGGTTCTATCCCTGAGTTGGAAAGATCCCCTGGAAAAGGGAAAGACTACCGACTCCAGTATTTTGGCCTGGACAATTCCATGGACTATATAGTCCATGGGGTCGCAAAGAGTTGGGCATGATTGAATGACTTTCAGTTTCAGATGCTTCAGTATTTTTCCCTGCTCTGTGGTCTGTTAATTCTATCCATCATGTCCTCTGAAGTAAATTCCTAATTTTGGTGTTAAATTCATAAACATTTGTGGACCATTTTAGGCTTTCCTTTAAGCAATAGTTTTCCATCTCTAGGTCACAAAGATATTGCCCCAAATTTTCTTCTATTACATTTTTAGTTTATTCCCATTTCGGTCTTAAACTGTCTCTCATCCATCCTTAAATATAGAGTTAAACAGATAACAGGTTTTATTTTTCTTTCACATAGTCTGGTTTTCATAATACTGTTTTCTTTTCCCCAGTTATTTCTGTTGCCTTCTTTACAGTATCTTAAAGCACTAGCAGCTGTCTTCCGTGGTAATGAGACAGGCACCTTTTACTTGTGGGCAGCCTGGGACAGAGGTCATAGGAGACCGTGTACACCTCCATCCACCTCCCCTCTCACTCCATCTCCCTTCCGTTCTCCATCCCAGGGGGCTGCTGCCTCCCCCAACCCCCCAGGTCTAAGCCACTCAAGATCACAGCAGACTCTGGACACTAGGGGCTTCCTGTGGACACCACTGATGTTTCTCTTGTGTAACTTGGTCAGTGCCATGCTGTCCTCTGGGTTTTATTTCCCTGTGGTTGGTCTCAGGAGAGTTAGGATTCCTGGAACTCCTAATAAGGGAGCTGGGTGCTTTGACCAGGAACACCTTGCTGGTCGCCATCTGCCCCTTCAGCCTGGGGCCTGGGTTCAAAGTGCCATCCCTGCTCCTGACACCATGGCCACCATCCCCAGTGCCTTGGACTCCTCTCCTCTCTCCCTCCCCTCCTAACCCTGACCCTCTCCCGACCCTTTCTTTAAATTCCATCAGTTTCTAGAACCCGACAGTCAGCCTCGTGCTGCCCTGCGGTTCCCAGTTACTGCACTTACTCAGCCATCACTGCCCCACTCCCTGGGGAACTCGGCGACCAGGTTACCTGCTCTCCTCTGCTCACATCCCTCTGAGCTGCAGAGTCTCTAGTTCAGAGACATCTGCACACAGGGTACGTACAGAGTTCCTCTTGGACAGACTCCTTTGCACGTGCACCAGGCCCTTCACATCCTAACCTCAGCCTCCCCCCTCATCCTTTACCAGGAATCCTAGCTCGGCCAGTCTACCTGCCAGCCTTGGAGTCAAGGCCCTCGTGTCCTCCTTTCTTTGTGCTCGCTGCCCCTCCGACCTCCCACCCCAGGATACCTAGTACCTTACATCTGCTGTATTTGCTGAAAGGCTATGAACACCGTCCCGTATATGATTTCGTTGACCACCTCCCTCCTTATCCCTTTCCCTAATCTCAGGCTGTTGAGATTTCACCTTCCTCTCAAGTCATAGTTCCAATGTCCCTCTCCCACAGCCCTTGTCATCCTAGCTCATGGTTCACACTTGGACGGAACTTTTAAATAAACGATGGGTTTATTTAAAACCCTGAGACCCTCAGAGACTCAGGGCAGTCTGCCACAAAGATGGCCCTTGATGGCCTGACTGTTTTCCTTCTTGCTAACTGAACTTGTGGCCCCTGCGCCTGTTGGTTTCTGTAATTCTGGGGTGGGGGTGGGCAGTGTGTGGTTCCATAGAACAGCCTGGGGCTCTAGTGCTGGATCTGCCCAGAATGCTGTGTGACCATGGGCCAGTAACTTCCCCTCTCTGGGCCTCGCTGGTCTCTGTTACAGAATGAAATGATTGGATTCCTCTAAGGACTTCTTATGCTCTAATGTCATGTTTGATTAGTGTGACCCCTTCGGGGACAGCGGAGGTCTTGTGCGTTTCTGCATATAGAAGCTGTCTGGTGAAGTGAAGTGAAGTCGCTCAGTCACATCCGACTCTTTGTGACCCCGTGGACTGTAGCCAACCAGGCTCCTCCGTCCATAGGATTCTCCAGGCAAGAATACTGGAGTGGGTTGCCATTTCCTTCTCCAGGGTATCTTCCCAACCCAGGGATCAAACCCAGGTCACCTGCATTGCAGGCAGATGCTTTAACCTCTGAGCCACCAGGGAAAGTATATAGAATCTGTCTGGTGAGTGGTTCTTAAATTTGCTTCTTGATGAAATCCTGGCCCCATACTTGTGCTGTCCTTTCACAACCACATAGTCCTGATCTCTGCGAAGTTGTTCAGCACCAGGGGGCTATGCTAGCTCAGTAATAACCTCAGTCCTTCTGTTACCATGTCTGCACAGGCCTGGTAGGGCTTGCCCCCTGCCCACCCTCAGGATGTGCACCAGCCCTGGCATCCCTGATAGTCCTAGTAAGACAGGATGGAAAGACTTCCTGTTCATGCCCTCAGGCTGTACAGTTCATTTAGATGAGAGTCGTTTGGTCATCTCATCTGTATCATACCTGCTGTTGGTAGTGCCCTACGGGAGGCACCCTCAAACTCAAAGGCAAGTATGCGTCTCCTCTGGGAGCAGTTTGCAATCAACTTGGGAAAGTCAGGATGGACAACACTGGAGCAGGTGCATTGTAACGCAGGGGCAGGGGGAGGGTCAGCACAACAGTGATTTCAGAGGAGGGGACACTGTGGGCAGTGTATAGAGGAGGCGGGCTGTCAGGAGCTGCACGGGTGATGCAGAGTTTAATCCAGAGGGTGGTAAAGAGTCTATCCTCAGAAAAAGATAACATGAGACAGTGGGCATTCCCAGGTTGTTAACGCATGTGGCTTACCTGCTGCTTTAACCTGCTCTGGTCCAGACTTGGGCTGACATAGGGGGCGCCCACACAGAACGTTCTCATGTCTGGGGCAGTGAGCAGACCAGCACTGGTGCCCAGAGAGGACTGCGTTTGCTTTGGTGGCCCTGCAGGGTCACTGTGCTTGGGAGTCACCTGGGCTGTACTTGTGGACAGTGGGACACTGGGGCCAGGGATCCAGTTTCTGGGCCCAGTGGGTCTCGGGTGGGGGCAGACGTGGTCACCTGTTTCACCCACCCCCACCCAGTTCAGAGCCAGGTAGTCCTAGCCTCCCCCACCTCAGGGAGACTGAGTAGGCCAAGAGCTGCCCTGAGTGCTAAATAAGTTATAGTACTTAATCCTTACTTATTTAATCATACTTTAAACTGAGCACCGTTTTTATCTTTATTTTACAGATTGAAAAAAAAAAAAAGCAACAATACAGCCCTGAGGCTTAGGCAGATGAAGTGGTTTGCCCAAGATAACAGTGGCAGGCTGTGAAGGCCTGGGATCAGGGTAGCAGGAGGGGCTTTTTCACTTGGCTCAACCTGCAGGTGTTGCAACCCCGGGGTGGGGTGGGGATTATTAGATAGCAGGGAGCAGAGCGAAATGAAAAATGGATGCGGCTTCCGCTCTCGAGGAACTCAGAGTGCAATATCAGGACTGAGGCAGAAGCGAATGTTAAATGAGGAAACATGTAATTGAAATGTCAGAACAGTGTATCAAATGGAAACACCAGGCAGAAATTATTTGTTTAGTTTGTCTCCGGCTTGGGTTAGTCTCGATGCCCTTTGAAGGTGGTTGATCCTGTGCCCAATTATAGGTCTGTCGTTTGTCTTCTATCACTTCTGGGAGGAAGGTGGCCTGGAAGAAATCAGTCCACTTCCAGTCTGCAGCCATCTCCTTAAGCAGGTGGGGCGCCTGGGCTGGGTTGCTGGGGTGGCTGTGGGCTCCGCCCCCACATGGCATCGCAGGCCCACGCCGGGGTGTGCGCTCCGAGAACATGGATGTGTTGTTCTCCCAGATTCAGGCTGGGGGACCTGGGCCAGACCGCTGTGGCCTCTCCTGCAGTCAACTTCCACACTAGCACAGACCCCAACTTCTGTATGAAGGAAACAGGGGTGGGACTAGCTGGAGGGACAAGCAGGGGAAAAGCGGAGTCAGACCCGATGGTGAATTTGGGGAGAGGCAGGGAGGCCAGCTCAGAGGCCGTGTCCTCCACCTCCTGCTCACTCTCACGGCTCTGGCTGCTCTCGGGGTGGATTGTGGACTCTGCCCTTCTACCCTGATCCACCCCATCCTGAGCGGATTTGCCCCTTCTCCAATAAAGGCAAACCAACATTAAATCTATAATTATCACTACTAATTCCACTTAATTAGTCACAAGCCAGCAGCCAAATTGGCTTTCTCATAATTATCTGATAAGCAGTAAGCACATCTCATAGATTATAATTAACACTACTTAATTAAAATCTAATATACATACACCCTTTCCTCAAAATACATCTAATTGGCTTCATAACAGCAGCAGATAAACCTCTTCTTTGGTTGCCCCTCGTAAGGCTTTCTTCTCTTTCAGTCCCTGGGGAGAGTGCAGGGGTGTTACAGATACTTCCGCTGATTTATTCTTTCAGCAGGTGATGGATTTTTCTCCCCGGGGGCACTGATGGAAGTCGAGGACCTTTCCTTTCTGGAAGTGTCTCACCAAACTCAGAGACACTTGGCACGTGGTGACCACATATCCAAGCCTTGCTGCATGCCAGGGAGATCCCAGCTTGCAACTTAGATTTTTTTATGCCTGTCCTGCTGTCAACAGTGTCAAAAGTTCCTGTCCACCTCTAAACTGGGGGAAATATCCCATCAAACTTCTAGTGAAATGTTTGGAGATGAATGGAAGTCAAAGCCATTCTGAAGTTCGGAGTGGTGTGATGTGTGTTTCTCTGGCTGGGCTGACACCTCTGGGTCGGGTGTCTAATCCCATGGGGGTCGGCCAGGAAGCAGAGCCATTACATCTTGAAAGTGAAGACACTGTTCTCAGGGACATTACTTCCTGCACGTCCTCAGCAGCTCAGAGAGCAGGTTGAGTAGAAGAAGAGGCTGTCTCTTGTGTCCTTTCTGTTGTTGTTGTTGTTTAGTCACTAAGTCATGTCTGACTCTCTGTGAGCCTGTGGACTGCAGCACACCAGGCTTCCCTGTCCATCACCAACTCCCAGAGCTTGCTCAAACTCATTTCCATTGAGTCGGTGATGCCATCCAACCATCTCATCCTCTGTCATCCCCTTCTCCTCCTGCCTTCGATCTTTCCCAGCATCAGGGTCTTTTCCAACAAGTCAACTCTTCACATCGTGTGGCCAAACTACTGGAGCTTCAGATTCAACATCAGTCCTTCCAATGAATATTCAGGACTGATTTCCTTTAGGATTGACTGGTTTGATCTCCTTGCAGTCAAAGGGACTCTCAAGAGTCTTCTCCAACACCACAGTTCAAAAGCATCAATTCTTTGGTGTACAGCCTTCTTTCTGGTCCAACTCTCCCATCTGTTCATGACTACTGGAAAAACCATAGCACTGAGCTGGAGCTCATGGCTAAGTCACAGGCACCCTCCCTATGGTGGAGGCAGGAGAGAGGTGGGAGCTGGGGAGGGGGCTTGGAGAGAGGACAGGGTTTGGCACACCTGCACACCTGGGTTGAGGCAGAGGCAGCTGGTGAGCAACTGTGTTAGCCGAGAAGAGGCAGAGGGAGGCTGATGCTGCCAATACCTCCTGAGGGCCTGCTTGGTAGAATCCAGAGCTTTCTGTCCATTGTTTCCTGTACATCTCGCTTCCCTTAGTGCCCCATCTGATGCCAACAAATAGAAGGAGATGAATAAATGGTTTCTGAACTGAGCCCTACTTTGGGTGATTTAATACTCATGTTTCAGGTGGCCTAGGAGAGTCAGCCGAGGTATGGTAGCTCCTCCAGGATGCTCGTGCTGCCATGAATCATGCCGTGCACACCTGCCCATGCTGTGCACACCTGCCCGTCCTATGCAGTCACACTTCCTGAGGGTAACACCTGGGCTCAGTTTACTCCCCACAAATCCTCACCTTCCCTGGGGGATCCAGCAGGTGGTGAGTGCCCAGTACATCCCCATTAATGGCTGGATGGATCAATGTCCTGTGATTTCTTTCCTACTGAAAAAAAGGCAGATTCACTGCCAGTTGTTAAAATCCATGCTCTCGTTTTCATGGCTACTAAGTTTCTCCCATGAAGTACATCTGGATCAGGAAAATCTCGTCACCCACCAGGAGGGGGCAGTCTACCTGTGATGTCTCTCAGTGTTTCTGCACCTACTCCTTTCTCTGAACCCACTCAAGACATCCAGGCCAGTGGGTCCATGGTGAGCAGTTTAAGCTGGCTTTGGGCAGGGGGCTGGATGTGGAGCTATCCAGTGATTCACGGGCCACTAAGAAGTAGCTATAATGCCTTGGAGCAAGATTCTCTGTTGAAAATTACCTCAAGGGGATTTCGGCCCAAATGCCACCTTCTCCTTGTATCCTGGGCTCTTGTTGACTTTGCCAGGTCGGTTGGGTGGTGACAGGTGCGTGGACACAGAGAGATCCCCTGTCTGGGCCGTGGTTTTGCTGGTGGCCCTGAGAAGCCTTTGAAGCCTTCTTGTCTTTCATCCTCTCTCCCCTTACTGGGAGCCTCCGAGAGAGCTCAGCTTGTACCTGCCACTCATTGTGGGGAGGGCTGTGCTGCATCCCGCCTCTCTCATCCTGCCCCTCACCGGGCAAGGGCTTTTTAAAGCTTCTCTGTCCTGGCTGAATGCCTTTTCCTCCAGCAGGAAGGCTCTCAGGGGAGGCACTCCGTTATCCTGCTCCTCTTACTGGGGCTGCCTTGGCCACCTAATCCCCCATCCATGCTGGGCTTTCTGTGATACCCTGGGCTGGAATAAATTACGTTCTCAAAGGTTAAGACTGGATTTCAGCAGTCAGTTCTCCCGCTGATGTCTTGGTTATTTTCTGAACTTAAGAGAAAGAGGGAGAGCTGGGGAGCTTAGCAAGTGAAGAGCTCTCTTTTGCAGTGCTGCCTCGGGAAGGGGCCCTCAGTTATCTTGCAAAGCCTCACATGGTGTCTTCCCTGGGCTGCTGCACAGGACAGATGGGAGCCCTTTCTGCCCGGCACTGCTTGTTCTGAAAGCCAGTGGGCAAGGACCGGCAGCTGGGACTTTGTCTCCCTGCCGGTACCGTTTAGTGCCAGAGGGGGGACATGGGTGGAAAGAGAAGATGGAGAATGCTAGAGGAGAATGGTGAAAAGAGGCAGAGAAACATCGCTTCTCCTGTGGTCTGAGCATCCACAGAGCAGGCGTGTGCTGTGTTTATATCTTAATTGGCTTGACACACTTGTCTTCTCTGGGATGTGGTACTCAGTGGCAAAAACAGAAAAGCACATGCACCAAAAAAATGGAAACACTCTTGAAACACCCAGTTTTGTAGCCGTGGTGTTAAGTAATTATTGGGTCTGTGGAAACTTTCCTGTAGGGAAGGGCAGCCAGAGTAGGACTCCTTTCAGGGTCAGGGAGTGATGGCGGCGTGTTGTGGGCATCATCCGAAACTTTGGCAGCCTTGGTAGATGCCTGGGCGACTGGGCAGGCAGTGGTTCCTGTGGAACAGAAGTGTTCCCTTGCCTGGGCTGCAGATCCTCCCACGACTCCCAAGCAGCCTTTCTCTCCCACATCATCTCTGAAGCAGGTGCCTGCTGTGCGTGCTCAAAGGCCAGTGCCCCAGCTCCCCTACCTTCCTCTTTTACATCCTCTCACCACGCCAGCCGTCTGTCCTTTCATGCACAGAGTGAGTCTGAAATAGGTAGGTTCAGGCTGAGTCCCAGAGGGCAGCCAGTGACCTGGGTCCTGGGTGTTTACAGCCCATTGGCTTTTGGCCTTGAATGTCCTGAAAAGAATCCATGATTGTGTGGGTCTGTGACCGCTCGTGGAGTAGTTACATTGCATGGATAGAAAACCCTCTCAGCTCTGGAATTCTCAAGAGTGGTGATGTGAAATTAAGATAAAAAGTCAACAGAAAGATCATCTTTCCTCCACCCCCACTTCTGTCATCAGTTATTTTTAATTGAGTCTCTCAAGTGTTTCTGGAGTCTCTCGATTGCCCCTCACCCACTGCCCATATCCAATCTCACTCCCATCTTTCCTGCCTGGTTCAGGTCAGCCTAGTCGAAACCCCTGGGTCATCACCAGTTGGGAGGGACTTGCCTGTGACATGGAGCTGACTGTCTCTCACCTACTATCCTCCTTCAAAGTCCCCTGGCTGCTGTCAGGGAGGAATCAACTCCAGAGCTTGGCCAATGCCATCTGCACCCTCCATCCCCCTGCCAACCTCATTCATCACTGGTCTCCCCACCCACTCACATCACTGTGAATAAGCAGGTGGGGCTCCTGGGGCTCCCCATGTGCTACACATTCTCATCCATTTCCGATGGCCCCTCCATCCCCCTCTCTTCCTAGGGCTCTGACTCTAGGAGTAATGACTACCTTAGCCCCAGCCCCATTCTGGGCATCCATGGCATCATTGATGTTACCTGTCCTTAAATTTACCGCAGTGCAGTTTACTTATTTTTCTTATTTCTTACCTAGAACAGTTGCTGATTAATAAGAGCTTTCTGAATTTCTGTGAATGGCATCTGAGTCACTCACTTCAGGAAGTAGGTGAAGATGCGGTAAAATCAGACAAATGAATGACAGCCTGTGATGTCCAGCCTGAGCTGAGTCTGTGTTTTCTTATCTGAACACTGCTCTTCTCTAGGAGACTGATATCCTTGGCTTGAAACACATCTGTGCACCGTCGTTCAGGCAGGGACTGGCGAACTAAGAGCTCCTGAGGAATATTAAATTAATGGTTACATTAAAAATGTAACCATTTATTTATAGTGACAACACAAACCGATTTACTTATCAAACAAAAATAGATAAAATAAATAAGATCAAGTAGAACAAGGAAAGCAGAATGTAAGAAAGGGGGAGACTTCTATGTACCAAAGTGGAATCCTCTTTCTTTTCTTAGCTTGCAAATGATAGCATTCACTTAACCATTTCTAGCTCAGCCCATTTTCAATCATTTAAATCCATTTCAATTACAAAGATCATATTATTAAATTACTGATTTCTAGAACATTGTGCTAAGGCCAGTGGGCATCTGTAAATTCTCACAACATCTCTCCCCTCTTCTGCTGGTAACCATGTGCACAGAGGGCTTTGCAAGCTAGTCCTCACCCAACTCAGTCTGGGTAGTTTGAAGCACTGGCTACGGACCTGGCTCCAGAGATAGGTCAGTGGCCCAGCCTGGCCAGCTGAAGCCTTGATCCCTCCTCTGCTGTGACCGGCTCAGAAATCAGCCTGGGCCCCTGCTGTCCATCCCCTCAGCTATGCTCCACTCAACAAAAATGCCAGTCAGGCAAGTTGGAGGGAACCCCCTGGGTGAGATCTAGCTCCCCAAGATGTGATGACCTCAAAAATACCTTCTTCCAATTAGATTAGAAGTGGCATTGAATTAACCAGTAGCATATATATTGGGTTGGACTTCCCAGGTGGTACTAGGAGACATGAGAGATTTGAGTTCAATCCCTAGGTTGGGAAGATCCCCTGGAAGAGGGCATGACAACTTACTCCAGTATTTGTGCCTGGGAAATCCCATGGACAGAGGAGCCTGGTGGGCTGAAGTCCATAGGGTTGCAAAGAGTTGTACACGATGGAAGCGACTTGGCACACGCACACGTGTATTGGGTTGGACACAAAGACTGCTTGGGTTTTCTACAGCCTCCTCCAAGTGTTCTCAGGCATCTCCGAGGATGAGCTTTGTGCTCGTCCTGCACACAGCAAGCAGGGCAGTCTTCCCATGCCTGTTTTCATTCCATGGCTGCCCAACTGCTCTTTCCATTCTTCCTCCCACAGTCAGCCAGTGAGTAGGGTCTTCCAGAGCTCCAAGTGCGGAACAGAAAGACCTGCTCTTGGGAAGGCTCGGGGGATCTCCCATGCCCTGAGGGACAGTCTCTCCAAGAGACTATCCCTGGGTGAAATACGTCACTTCACCTCCATCTAGTTATTGCTCATAGACTGATTAGTACAGACTTAGGACACGCTCCCATGGGAGATTTGGTCAGACCAGTGCAGAGTGTTTCTTTTGTGAGGAATCATGTTGTATCTTTCAAGTTGGGAATCTGAACTTGGCTCCTGGGACTTAAGCAGAAGTCTCCAGCTTCTGGGAATTTTATCAGTCTGAGCATGAGTGCTGAACCAGCAGCCCTGGGAAGGCTGTCTCAGGTGGCTTTGGAATCTCAGGACGGAGGGACTGAGAGCAGCTACAGATGGCTTACTGTCGCCTTATCTAGGAAGACGAAAAGCAAGCCAACAAAAAGAAAACATAGAGCTTATGCTCCAGGCATCCCAGACAGTAAGTGCTTTGAATAGTTTAGAGGTGGGAGAGATTATTGTGGACACAGATGGTTCAGGAAAAGCTCTACTGGAGTCTTGGACTTGAAAGACCCCTTAGATATATATGTGCCATTGAATCAATTTGCTGTACAGCAGAAGTAAAGACAACATTGTAAATCCACTATACTTCAATAAAATTAAAGAAAAGAACCCTTAGAATGAGCAGGATCTTATGAAAGAGGAGAGTTGGGAGGAGAGAAGGAACAGATGTGCGAGGTGGGATCCTGGAGTCTGAGTTCTCATCCTCTCATAGCAAGGACGGACGGTGGACAGGGTTGGGGTGCAGGGGGGGTTTGTGCAGATTAGGGGGGAGACAGGTTTCCAAAGGCCTTGAGTTCAGACTGAGGGGAGTGAAGGTCAAACTTAGAAGCGTGGATTATTCCCCAAAGTGATGAAGAACTCCTGAAGGGTTGGTTCTGGAGGTAAAACATTGGAGCGATTGTTAAGGAAAAGCAGAGAGGTTGTCATAGAACAGATTGGCATGGGCTGAGCCTGGGGTCGGGGGAGGCTAGAGAACAGAGTTCAGGGTTCTGTATTGAGGGCATTTACTGCGCCAGGTAGCAGGCATCTGCATGTGAGGTTGTCTTCTACCCCTGTCGAGGGCTGGCAGGCCACGGGCCACGTGGCAGAGGGAGTAGGCGGCTGAGAGGGAAGAGACTGGATGTCTATCATTATATAAATAACATTATTATACAAACTTGCCTCCACTCTTTCCGCCTCCCCTCCCCTACTGCTTCCCAAGGTTCAGACACCAGATTGATTCCATCCAAATGTTGTCGTCTGTTGTCAGAATGGACTGGAGCACCCTTGATGGGGGGTGTCTTGGGAAAGGGCTAGAGAGACAGAGATGTGGCCTCCCCAGCAGTCCTCTAGACCCACAGCTTGGGTGAGGAGCCCTGGACAGAGCACTTAGGTCTTCCTCGGTTGCTGAGATGGCAACGACCACCTGACCCACAGGTGTGTGCAAATTCTAATCAGAAAAGTTGCCTAGAACACCTGCCTTGAGGGAGGGGAGTACTGAATAAGTTTTTGTTCCATCTCTTGTCTTTTTAAAATTTTTGTTTCTTTTTGAGAATGTTTTTCCCCTCTTGAAAAGCACTATTAATCCAGTGCTTGGGCCATTGTACATGTTCAGTATATAACCTCAAACGGTGAAAAGTGGAAATGTACAAATACATGTTGTCTCACAACTTGCTGGAGAATTTCCTTGAGGTTCCTGTGACTGCTCAGATCTGGGGACGCAGGCAGTGTCCTGGAGTGGTTTGCAAAACCAGGTGTGAACATCCCGAAGGTGCCTGCAGTTGATGACAACTTCTGTCCATATTATGAATTGGATCATGTTTTGCACTTGAACAGGGAGGGTGCAGGTGCCACTATGAGTTCTCCGAGGGCAGGAATCCCATGTGCCTTTGCCCGTGGTGGGCCTGGCAATGCAGTGGCAGGAGGCTGGGTCTTAGGGGCACATGGGGAGTAGCCTCTTCCTCTTCTCAGAGCCCCTAAACCCGATGGAATAGTGGGGACTTAATTCATGGTTCACAGATGTTTCAATGCATCACAGACACAAAAGGCAACAGCTTCCTGGAATGAATTTTTTTGGGAAAAAGTGTAGTCTTTCATGCTGGAAGATGGCTTTTGCTCTGGGTTTCTCAGAAATGGCCTTTCTTAGGTTGAAGTAGTTTCCTTTTGTTGAGTACTTTTATCATGAAAAAGTGTTAATATTTGTTATAGACTTTTTATGTATTAATTGAAACAATCATGTATTCCTCCCCCTCATTCTATTAATTGTTGGGTGTTACATTTGTTTTTTAAAAATGCATATAGATCCACTTTTGTGTTCAGGGATAAATCTTGCTATTATATGGTGTAACAGGATGCTTAATGTGCTATTGAATTCTGTGTGTTGGGACTTTCTTGATGATTTTTACTTAAGTATTTATGAGAGAGATTGCTCTGTAGTTTTCTCTTCTTGTAGTGTCTTTATCTGACTTTGTTGTCAGGTAACACTGACCTCATAGGCTAAGTTAGGAAGCACTCTCTTTCAGTTTATTTGAAGAGTTTGAGGAGGGTTGGTATTAATTCTTTTTTTTTTAATGTTTTTAAAAATTACCAATTAAGTCATCTAGTCCTTATATTTGTTGGGAGTTTTGATTACTAATTTAATCTCCTTACTAGCTATAGGTCCATTTAGATTTTCTATTTCTTTATAATTCAGTCTTGATATATTGTGTATTTCTAGGAATTTGTCCATTTCATGTAGGTTATCCAATGTGCTGGCATTTAATTGTTTATTGTGGTAAAAAAAAAAAAATCCCCCTGCTAGTGCAGGAGACACAGCAGACACAGGTTTGATCCCTGGGTTAGGACGATCCCCAGGATGAGGGCAGGGCAACTCATTTCAGTATTCTTGCCTGGAAAATTCCATGGACAGAGGAACCTGGTGGGCTACAGTCCTTGGGGTCACAAAGAGTCAAACATGACTGAGTGGCTGAGCAGGGCTCTTTTATAGTCAGCTCTTTTATATTCTTCATTTCCTTATTATAAATACTTTATTATATCTTTGGTTACTAGTTTTTCAGAAATAATTGTAAAATTGGTAAGAATGTTCCCTCTTTCATTTTTTATTTGTTGAGTATTCTTTTTCTTTTAGTCAATCTAGATAAAGATTTGTCCTTTTATTTTTTTAGAAAAATGAACTCTCGATTTTGCTGATATTTATTACTGTATTTTAATTTCATTTCTCTTTAATTTTTATTATTTCCTTCCTTCTGCTAGCCTTTGGATTAGTTTGTTCTTTTTCCACTTAAGAACTAAAGCTCGGTTGTTGGTATGAGACCTTTTTATCTTATTAGCTTTTACAGCTACAAATGTCACTCCTAACACCATTTTTGCTAGCTACATCCCATAAGTTTTGTATATTGTGTTTTCAGTGTAATTTGTTCCAAGATATTTTATAAATTTCTGTATAATTTCCTTTTTGGTTGTTTAAGAGTATATTGTTTGACTTCCACATACTTGCAAATTTTCTAGTTTTCCTTCGTTGATTTCTAGTTTTGTTATATATTATGATTGGAAGACACCTTGTATGATTTCAGTCTTTTAAAAATTAAGACATTTTGTGGCCTAACATATAGTTTAGTAACATATAGTTTATTGTGGAGAATGTTCCTTGGGCACTTGAGAAAAGTTTGTTTTCTGTTATTGCTGCGTGAAGAGTTCTGTATGCATGTAGGTGCAGTTAGTCTGTTGTGCTGTTCAAGGCTGCTCTTGTTAATCTGTCTGGTTTTTCTGTGTATTACTGAAAGTAGGATATTGAAATATTCTCCTCTTATTGTAGAGTCATTTATCCCTTCAGTTCTGTCCATTCTGCTTCGTATATTTTGGACCTCTGCTATCTCATGCATACGTTTATAATTAATATTTTTGTGATAAGCACACAGCACAGGATCTACCTTAACAGTGTATTTGTTTTATCTTCCTGGTGAATTGAACCTTTTATGATTATATAACATCCAGATTTGTCTCTTGTAATAATTTTTGACTTAAAGTCTAATTTTTCTAATTTTAGAACAGCCTCCCTACCCTCTTTTGGTTGGCTCGCATGAAGTATCTTTTTCCATCCTTTCACTTTCAGCCTATTCATGTTCTTACATTTTAAGTGACCCTTTTGCAGACAGTATGTATGTGGATATTGAGAGCATTCATGAGTGTGGAGGAAACCCTCACGTTGTATCTGGTATATAGCCCAGGTTCTCTGGTGGCTCAGTGATAAAGATTCTGTCTGCCAATGCAGGAGATGCCAGAGACGCAGGTTCAATCCCTGGGTCAGGAAGATCCCCTGGAGAAGGAAATGGCAACTCACTCCAGTATTCTTGCTGGAGAATTCCATGGACAGAGGAGCCTGGTGGGCCACAGGGCATGGAGTTGCAAAGAACTGGACACAACTGAATGGCTGAGCACACACGCACCCACACCCACATGGACTGTAAAGGAATCATAAGACTGAGGTTGAAACTAGGATCCCGACAGCCTTGCCAAAGGAAAATGGGTTTAAATAAGGAATAAAAGAAGCCACACTATCCTTCTGTGTTTTTCCCTGTTCTGAGAAGATTGACTCCATATTCAGGGTGGTCTGATGGTAATGTGAGATATTCATTTTAAGATCTGCACTGATGAGAATGTTTTATTGCAAACTTTCAAAATTCAGCAGTTAACTTTTAAAATATTTTTTGTGAGAAAAGAGTGCTTTTCAGCTCTGTGAAGAGGGCAAGATGGGCTCGGGTTTTGATTAATGAGTTTTGACTTTAGGGCCAAACCTTTTCTCTGTTAAGTCAAAGGAGAACATCCTGTTAGTAATGTAAACGTCCAAAGGAAAAAATAAATAACCCTTTTGGGGGAAAAAGTGGTAGATCTCATATTTTCTCTCTTTTTAATAAATGGTAGAGAAAAACTGAAACCATTAGGGCCATTCATTCCTTTTATCTAAATCTGGGCCATGCTGTCTCTTTTTATAACATCGAAGAAGGACATGTTGGTGAGTAACAGGTGACATCTTTGCCATCAAAATGTGTTTTTCTCAGTCCAATCAAGATAAATGAATGTTTGACTTACTCTGAAACTTCCCCAAAGAGGTGTTAGTATCATTTTCCCCAAATAATTTCTTCCCATTACTTTAATAGTCAGGATATAATGTTTTGCTGTCTCTCCCTTTACATTTTTTTCTTCTGTCCTCTGGAATTAAATAAAAAATGATTAATCAGCATCCTATTTAAGATGATTTTAGTATATTAGAAAATACTTGACTTCTACCCCAGGCTTCTCTTCACCTGGCTAAATAATTTCAAAGCTGTTTAACCTTCTTCAGCACAGTCAATGCTTAGTAAATATCGACCCCATTTTTCAATATTCTAAACACTTGTGACTGGAGGAAATCTTATCAGCATGCCTGGGTCTGACTATACTTGCTTTTTTGCTGACCTGTGATTATGACACCCTTTAGAGCAGAAACCATGCCTGCTTTTAAACTCTCACAAAACAACAGCCCAGGGATAGAAACACTGGCTTGTGATAATCTTGCCGCTGATAGGCTCAATTGATGAGCACAACACTTTTAATATTTCATCTCTCTAATGCGGCATCATTGAATATGTTCAAGATGAATTTTTAGAGCCCAAGATTCAGAACCTGCAGCAATTAGGATAAAAACAAAATGAAACTTGATCTCCAAAGCATTGCAACTTTGATTACCCTGGTACTCAAATCAAAGAGCCTGAATGTGACTCTACTGGTGTGGATTCCTGAAATCCTAAGGAGAATTGTCAACCCTCAGGATTCTGGCTTGGGGAACGTATGTAGCTGGATTCAGTGGCCTCCAACGTTGCTTCCCAACCTAAGATAATGTGGTTCTCTGAGACCCTGGTGGATATAAATTCTGTTTTTCTTCCCCCCAGATTCCTGTGAATTGATTTGCTTTCATCTACATCCAAATATCTCATTAATACCATCACTTTAGACAACCGTGCATTTGAATTCTCATGTGAGCTCTGTTCCCAAACATTCATATGTATTTTGGCTTTCTTTTATCTCCATCTGTACCATCTATTTCTGTTTCACTCGTGGATGGATAGGTCTCTTATCTGTGGCACAGCTTATGCCATGTGAGGATACCGTCATCATAACGTATCGTGAGGATTCAGGGCTGGGGCGGAGTACCCTGGGCCAAAGTGAGAAGCTGGGGCTTAGCTATGTATGGAGCCGAGGCACCCACACCAGCCACAGATGCCTGCAGGATAGTGGGCTGTTAGCGCAGCCCAGTGCAGTGAGAAACGGTGACTTTTCAAATATGCAATCTATATATTTGGCTTGTCTTCATTTCTGGCACTTGTTTATCACAGAAGGAAAAAAAAAAAAACAAGCTTGTGGGGAAATTGAATAATCTCTATAAAAGGGAAAAGCACAGTAATAAATTATATATACTTTTTTCCCCCTGTCAAAATTTAGCATTTCGTATCTGATCAAAAATTTTAAAATCTCTTTTTTTAGGCTTACAGTACATTAGATAAATGGGTTCTTAAAACGCACTTACAACAGAACCTCATTCTGATTACATTTTCAGTTCAGTCACTACCCACTTCATGTTTTATGGGCTTCATAGGAGAAACTTTAAAAACATCATATGATGATCCAGGACTTGCTCAACTTGCTTACTGTGAGTGGTTTTGGTTTCAAGGTACAATTCTGCAGCATCTAGACTGGCGGAGAGGAAATAGCTAGGCTTCCTCTCAGCTTGACACCCCATTCAAGACTCCTCTCAGCTGGATGCTTGGGGCTGGTGCACTGGGACGACCCAGAGGGATGGTATGGGGAGGGAGGAGGGAGGAGGGTTCAGGATGGGGAACACATGTATAATTTTTTTTAAATTAAAATTGAATAAAAAAAAAAAAAGACTCCTCTCAGCCCTTCTAATGAAGCACATGACAGATCTTTGCGCAGTGCACTGGGGTCTGGGGTTGGTTTTGTACTGTGTTCATCCTTAAAGCAGTTACTGAAGGTGATACGTGCTTGGTTAAGATTTCCTGGTTTTGTTTGGTTCAGGTGTTGGTGGTAAGTGGAAGACCTACCTGTGTGTTGATCCTCACTTTCATGCTAGCTAGTTTTAAAATGGTTAGCAAACACACCCAGGTCTTTCACAAAAGGCTTGGAGATGACTTAGGGCCAACCTCATATGGCCATGGAGGTTAATGGTCTCATCTCATGTCACAGGGAGATGTTTGTAGTTAGGACTTGGTTTTCTTGACTCAGTGTGCAGTACTTACCAGACTGTCTAAGCTGGTTAAGCTCCTAGATGATGCACAATGACCAGCTTCACATGATTTATTTTATTAAGAAGAAAATAGATGTGGAATTGTTTTCAAAGATATAAAGTAAATTATTAAAGTAAGACAATTATTTGTGCATCTTATGGTGTGTTATTTCTCTGTTGAGCTTCATATTTGTTGATAGGTTTCCCTTTCTTTTCTTGGGCATAGTTCTAATAAGTGCTTTCCAAACTCTTGTCCACTAGGTCTGTCTTCTGGATTGTCAGACTTGGTTTTCACTGATTACTTTTTCTCTGTGTTATGGGTCACATTCTTCTTTTTATTTTAGTCTAGTAATTCTTATCATATTCTAGACATTGTGACCATTGCAGAACTCTAGATTCTGTTGTGCTCTCTGAATATATTGATATTTTTGTTTGTTTCAGCAGGTAGTCAACTTGGCAAGATTCAGACTCCAAACTGTCCCCTCTGTGGTGGGCAGCAATCAGCATTTTTGTTCAGTCCCTTCAGCTTGCGCTCCTCTCTGCAATGAGTTCTGGGATTGCCTGGAGATTTAAACAGATCTTTTTTTTTTATGTAGAATTTAGCACTTGACTTCTGTGCATATCTCTTTCATGAATATTTATCCCCTCAATTTGTAGCTGCAGTGGTCACTTCAAGCTCTTCTGGTTCTGCAAGGCAGAAAGATCATAGGTACTCTTTTCAGTTTTACTAACATCATTCGGTGCTGACTGGAGCTGCCTTCAGGCAAAAGTTCATAAAGTATTGGAAATTTACCAGGCACCATTCCATTCTCTTCTTTTAAATGAATTCTCCTCAACTTCCCCCCCCTAATTTAGTGCCTACAATTGCCCCTAGGTAGTTTGTTGTTCAAACAATTTGTTGTTCCCCCACCCGCCCCTTAATTTAATTTTGTGTATGTGTGTCCAGAATTGATAGCTATTATCTGTGTAAAGGTTAACCCATTAGAAGCTATTCCACCATTACCAAGAAGAGTAGATTTTGTATAATGAATTTCTTTCAGGAGTAAGTTTTATGAATTATTTTCAAGTTCTATAGTTCTCTTTCCCCTTTACATACAAGATAAACACTCCTCGTACAAAAATGGTAGAAAATATTATACAACATCCACTTTGATTGCATAGATTGGATTCTCAGGTATATAGTTTAGGGCCTCAGGTCCCTAAAGGACCCACCTTACAGTGCAGGAGACACAGGAGATGTGGGTTCGATTCCTGGGTCAGGAAGATCCCCTGGAGGAGGAAATGGCAACCCACTCAAGTATTCTTCCCTGGAGAATTCCATGGACCGAGGAGCCTGGCGGGCTACAGTCTATGGGGTTGCAAAGAGTCGGATGTGACTGAAGCAACTTAGCAGACACTCAGGCATGCACATATATGGTATATTTAATGTTTACACTGTATGTATACATTCAGTATGGAGAACATATTTATCACACTTTTAAGAATACACACTATACATCCAGTGTTTTCTTGTTACCCAGGCTGGTACACCACACCTTTGATCTACATACGTCTTTGTCAGCATCACTGGCACTTCACTGGATCCCCAGAGTGGTCGGGACAACCATTCTAACTTCAGGCTAACCACCTCCTGTCTTCTCTGCCATGCTCTCTCAACCTCTGCCTATAGCTGTGATATTTTTATTTTTATCCTCAGAAGCTACAGGATACACAGGAATTGCTGCCTCCCCAGGCTAATCTTCAGTGTTTGCAGAGAAGGAATCAATCTCTTTTTTATAATTTCCATTTTCTTTCCCTTCTTTTCTTTCTGGAGAGTCCCATTTTTCTCTGCAAATTGTTGCCATTCCCACAGGGTGATCCAAAGTTCTTTCTGCCCTGTCTCCATATTATATCCCCAGAATTAAATTTGAAAGGTTGGTGATAACCTTTTTGCTGAGTTGAGTCAGTGTCAGAGTGAGAAAATTTGAAAGAAAATGGATTTGTACAGGTGTGTTTTCTATTGTTGGAGGGCAGGTCAACAATTCCTGAGTCACACTGTAGCTTCCAGTTGTTACCTTCTGAGGATACTTTGTGAAATAGGATGATTTGACTGTAGGTAATAGTAAATCTTAAATCAATGCCTTGATCAACAGAAATTCTGTTGCATCTTATAACAAGGGGCCCAGAGCGAGGCAATAGCCAAGTTGGTTAATGCAGCATTTCCATGATGGGAAGACATTCCCTGCCCTTCACCTGGCTTTCTGCTGTGTCACAGAGGATTGCCTCAACTCCTAGCATCTCTTCTTTACATGGCAACATCCAGAGACAGGAACGTATAAAAGTTGTCACTTTATTTTTTAAAAAATGAAACAGGGACATGTTTTCCCTGGGTAACCCAATAGTTTCTTCAGTATCACTGGCCAGCTGTGAGTCATTTGCTGCCTGTCAACAACTGATGGGAAAGGGGAGTGGGATTATTGTTACTGCCTAGACTAGGCATAGCAGGTTGAAGAACCCGTTACCCCAAACTTACGTTAACTTGGAATCTCACAGTGTTACTTTGGTTAGAGAAATTGTCTTTGCAGATATACTTAGTGAAGAATATTGATAGGAAATTATCCTGGATCCAGGGTGACTAAATTCGACAAAGTCATTGGTTCCTAGGTGGTTTTTGTTATTAAAGTGATCATCAGTAGTACTGTATCTGATGTGCTAGTAGGTTACACATTTGTTAGTGTAAATAAGCTGTAATGTTCACAGTAATCATCTTAATTTTATGACTTGTGCATGCAAAGTACAGATTATAAATATGTTTTATATTTCTGTGTCTTCTGATGATGATATCCAAGATGTAGAAGTAAAGGCACTGAGATGTCTGAAATAATCAAGGAAGGGTAGTACTTGTTCAGCCTTAGTCATGCAGCTCACAGACCGGAATAGAGTCCAGAAGAGCATCCTTGTAGTAGATGGTCTACGATTTCTGGTAAAGGTGTCAAGGTAATTTAATTGGTGAAGGATAAACTTTTCAACAAATGGTGTTGGGACCATTGGACATTCAGGTGCAAAATGATTAATTTTGACATTTGCCTCACACAATTCAGTTCAGTTCAGTTGCTCAGTTGTGTCCAACTCTTTTCGACCCCATGGACTGCAGCACTTCAGGCCTCCCTGTCCATCACCAACTCCTGAAATTTACTCAGTCTCATGTCCCTTGAGTCAGTGACACCATCCAACCATCTCATCCTCTGTCATCCCCTTCTCTTCCCACCTTCAATCTTTCCCAGCATTAGGGTGTTTTCAAACGAGTCAGTTCTCTGCATCAGATGGCCAAAGTATTGGAGTTTCAGTTTCAGCATCAGTCCTTCCAATGAATATTCAGGACTGATTTCCTTTAGGATGGACTGGTTGGATCTCCTTGCAGTCCAAGAGACTTCAAGAGTCTTCTCCAACACCACAGTTCAAAAGCATCAATTCTTTGGCACTCAGCTTTCTTTATAATCTATGTTATGTCTTTATATGTTCTATTATAGCCTAGGTTATGACAAACCTAGACAGCATATTAAAAAGCAGAGACATTACTTTGACAACAAAGTCTGTCTAGTCAAGTCTATGGTTCTTCCAGTAGTCATGTATAGATGTGAGAGTTGGACTATAAAGAAAGCTGAAGGATGAAGAATCGATGCTTTTGAACTGTGGTGTTGGAGAAGACTCTTGAGAGTCACTTGGACTGCAAGGAGATCCAACCAGTCCATCTCAAAGAAGATCAGTCCTGGGTGTTCATTGAAGGGACTGATGTTGAAGCTGAAACTCCAATATTTTGGCCACCTGATGGGAAGAGCTGACTCATTTGAAAAGACCCTGATGCTGGAAAAGATTGAGGGCAGGAAGAGAAGGGGATGACAGAGGATGAGATGGTTGGATGGCATCACCGACTCAATGGACATGGGTTTGGGTAGACTCTGGGAGTTGGCGATGGACAGGGAGTACTGGGGTGCTGCGGTTAATGGGGTCGCAAAGAATTGGACATGACTGAGCAACTGAACTGAACTGAACTAGATTTGTCATAGCTTTTCTTCCAAGGAGTAAGCATCTTTTAATTTCATGGCTGCAGTCACCATCTGCAGTGATTTTGGAGCCCCCCAAAATAAAGTCTGTCATTTTTTCCCTATCTACTTGCCATGAAGTGATGGGACCAGATGCCATGATCTTAGATGTTTTTCTTGAACACTCTTGCTTTTTTGATGATCCATCAGATGTTGGCAATTTGATCTCTGGTTCCTCTGCCTTTTCTAAATGTAGCTTGAACATCTGGAAGTTCATGGTTCATGCACTACTGAAGGCTGGCTTGGAGAATTTTGAGCATTACTTTGCTAGTGTGTGAGATGGGTACAATTGTGTGGTAGTTTGAGCATTCTTTGGCATTGCTTTTCTTTGACATTGGAATGAAAACTGACCTTTTCTGGTCCTGTGGCCACTGCTGAGTTTTCCAAATTTGCTGGCATATTGAGTGCAGCACTTTCACAGCATCATCATTCAGGATTTGAAATAGTTCAACTGGAATTCCATCACCTCCATTAGCTTTGTTCGTAATGATGTTTCCTAAGGCCCACTTGACTTTACATTCCAGGATGTCTGGCTCTAGGTCAGTGATCACACCATCGTGATTATCTGGGTCATGAAGATCTTTTTTGTACAGTTGTTCTGTGTATTCTTGCCACCTCTTCTTAATATCTTCTGCTTCTTTTAGGTCCATACCATTTTTGTCCTTTATTGTGCCCATCTTTGCACTATACACAAATATTAAAAATGGATTATAGATTTAGTGACAAGAGTTAAAACTATAAAGCATAAACCATAGAAGAATATATCTGATCTTGGTTGGGCCAAGAATTATTAGATATGGTATAAAACATTCATAAAAGAAAAAAATAATTTTGATATTTTCAAAATTTAAAGCTTTTAAGCTGTTGCAATGTACTGTTATGAAAATGTGAAGACAAGTCACAGGGAGACAATAGTTACAAATCACAGTTCTGATAAAACACTGGTACACAGAGTACACAAAAGATTCTTAAAACTCAATAAAATGAGCAACCAGTTTTAAAATAGACAAATGATCTACATAGACACTTCCTTGAAGAAAATATTTGATTGGCAAAGAAACACATGCAAAGATGACTAACATTATTACTCACTGGAAAAATGCAAATCAAAACTACAATGAAATATTGTCTCAGTTGAAACAGACAGTAACAGAAGTTGGCAAGGGTGTGGAGACCGGGATATTGCTGGTAGGGATGTAAAATGGTACAGTCACTTTGAAAAGAGTTTGACAGTTTAATTGAAACTTCAACCTTAAGTTTTGATGACCCAGTAATTCTTCTTGTAGGTATCTACACAAAAGAAATTAAAATATACATCCATAAAAGACATGTACACAAAAGTGGATAGCAGTGTTATTCACACCAAGAAAAAAAAACATAGAAGAAATGCAAATATCCATCAGCTGGTGAGTGGACAGAGAAAATGATGTTCCATCCATTTGAAAAAATTATTCCACAAAAGACAGCAGTCACAAATGACAAAATGTTGCATGATTCATTTTTACAGATTGTCCTGAAAAGGTGGGTAATAAAGAAAAAGTAGATTAGGGTTCCTTGTGGCTGGTGGAGCCCTATTGAAGGAGCAGCAAGTGGCTGGGGGAACCCAACTGGGAGGAGCAGCATTTGGGAACAAGAGATCTTTTAGGGTGTCGGTAAGGTTCTAAAGCTGGATTGTGGTGATCACTGCAGAACTGTATACATTTACCAAAAATCATTACTTTTTACTTAAAGCAGATCAATTTATGGTATATAAGCTATACCACAATTAAATACTCTAAGAATACATAGCAAGGTTGAGCACCAAAGAATTGATGCTTTCAAATTGTGGTGTTGGAGAAGATTCTTGAGAGTCCTTTGGACTACAAGGAGGTCAAACCAGTCATTCCTAAGGGAAATCGACACTCAATATTCATTGGAAGGACTGATGCTGAAGCTCCAATACTTTGGCCACCTGATGCAAAGAGCCGACTCACTGGGAAAGACTCTGATGCTCGGGAAGGACTGAAGGCAAAAGGAGGGGACAGCGGAGGATGAGATGGTTAGATAGCACCACCGACTCAATGTACATGAATTTGAGTGAACTCTGGGAGATAGTTAAAGACAGGGAAGCCTGGTGTGCTGTAGTCCATGGGGTCACAGAGAGTCAGACATGACTGAGTGACTGAACAAGTTATACAACAATAAAATACTCCAAAGAATACATAACAGAGGAATTGTGTATTGTGTGCTTAGTTGCTCAGTCTGTAGCCCACCAGGCTCCTCTGTCCATGGGGATTCTCTCGGCAAGAATACTGGTGTGGGTTGCCATGTCCTCCTCCAGGGGATCTTCCCGACCCAGGTCTCCCGCATTGCAGGCAGATTCTTTACCATCTGAGCCACAAGGAAAGCCACCAGGGAAGCAGAAGAATTAAATCTGCAAATATCCAACAGAAAATACAGATGCAAACTGAGAAGTACGTGAACTCTATTCATTGTTGTCTCAACTAGAAAACTGGTTTTTAGAAGGGCTGAAAGGAGACTGGGAATTCTTGTTCCTTTCGAAGAACTGTTTACATCTCATCACCTCTGTGTTGCTCAGAGTGATTCCTGAGTTTCCTGGCCTCCCACTGACCCAGTAAGCAGAGTTGAGTGGTAAGAACCCTATTAGCTGAATGAGCAGAACACGCTTTTATGGCTTTTCTCTTTATTTCTTTTATCTTTATGCCATCCTGTGAGGTGGGTTGAATAGATATTTTGGGCCCCGTTTAGGTCATTAAATTGCAGACCTATTACTAAGATGAAGTCATAGCTGACTTTTTAGCAGCCTTGGGAGGCCCATCTCCTTTCCTTGTCCAACCCTCTCTCTGTTCCCCTGAGCAGTTTTATGCTTCAGCATCACACCTGTTCCCCTATCACTTTTCCCCTCTTCTCCTCCTTGGAGATAGAACAGCAAGTCTGTCATTCTGGGATGAATCTTTGTTTGAAGTCTGCTCTGGATGTGCAGAAGGCAAGCTCTAGGGCAGCCTGTTTAACCAGGAGGGAGATCATACTTTGGAAAATGATTATTCTGCGAGTTTCCTTTCTTCTCCCATGTTGAGTCTAATACTGAGTTTGACTACATTCTCCAGGCTGTGAATGATGATGGAACTTAGTCATCAGCTATAACCACCATGGCAATATTTAACTATTAATGTGTGTGCTTGGTCCTGTCCAACTCTTTGCCACCCCATGAACTATAGCTCGCCAAACTCCTCTGTCCTTGGGATTCTCCAGGCAAGAATGCTGGAGTGGGTTGCCATTTCCTTCTCCAGGGGATCTTCCTGACCCAGGGACTGAACTGCATCTCTTGTGTGTCCTGCATTGGCAGGCAGATTCTTTACCACGAGTGCCACCTGGGAAGCCAATTTATTGTGCATTTTACTTGTAATGGAATGGTGCCACTGATCTGACAGCAGGTACCAGTCCACAGTCCATAGACTGGGGACCACTGATTTAGGCCCCAGCAGTTTGTAATAGTATGAATGGGTATGGTCCTTTCTATTCACTGTCCAAAGACTAACAGGCACACAGCTGGGTAAGAAAAAAAAAGTCCCTAAGTTTGAAAAAGCATGCAGCTGCTCTTCTGCCTCTTGCCGTGTCATGATGAACACTGTCTATTCCAACCCGTTACCCTAGTTCTCTAGGGGCATGGTTCTTTGTTTGACTCACTACTTCTTATTGATTAGGCTACTTTATCACTCTGTAAGGGTAAATATTAACCTTTGTGAAACTGATATAAATGAAAATTATTCTTGTCCAGAGCAGGAAGAGGTTTCCCAGGTGGCACAGGGGTAAAAATCCACCTGCCAGTGAAGGAGATGCAAGAGATACTGGTTTGATCCCTGGATCGGGAAGATCCCCCAGAGAAGACAATGGCTACCCACTCCAGTATTCTTGCCTGGAGAATTCCATGGACAGCGGAACCTGGTGGGTTACAGTCCATGGGGTCCCACAGAGTCAGGCACGGCTTTGTAACTGAGTGTGCACACATGCGTGTGCGCGCGCACACACACACACACGCCCCAGAAGGGATAACCCTTGAGGCTACAGCTTTATTGCCCTGTAGGACTTTAACCAGTTTTGTATCTACTCTGAAGAAGCTGAAGTTGAACGATTCTATGAAGACCTACAAGACCTTTTAGAACTAACACCCAAAAAAGATGTCCTTTTCATTATAGGGGACTGGAATGTAAAAGTAGGAAATCAAGAAACACCTGGGGTAACAGGAAAATTTGGCCTTGGAATTCAGAATGAAGCAGGGCAAAGACTAATAGAGTTTTGCCAAGAGAACGCACTAGTCATAGCAAACACCCTCTTTCAACAACACAAGAGAAGACTCTACACATGGACATCACCAGATGGTCAACACCAAAATCAGATTGATTATATTCTTTGCAGCCAAAGATGGAGAAGTTCTATACAGTCAGCAAAAATAAGACCAGGAGCTGACTGTGGCTCAGATCATGAACTCCTTATTGCCCAATTCAGACTGAAATTGAAGAAAGTAGGGAAAACCACTAGACCATTCAGGTATGACCTAAATCAAATCCCTTATGATTATACAGTGGAAGTGAGAAATAGATTTAAGGGACTAGATCTGATAGATAAAGTGCCTGATGAACTATGGAGGGAGGTTTGTGACATTGTTTAGGAGACAGGGATCAAGACCATCCTCATGGAAAAGAAATGCAAAAAAGCAAAATGGCTGTCTGGGGAGGCCTTACAAATAGCTGTGAAAATAAGAGAAGCAAAAAGCAAAGGAGAAAAGGAAAGATATAAGCATCTGAATGCAGAGGTCCAAAGAATAGCAGGGAGAGATAAGAAAGCTTTCCTCAGCAATCAATGCAAATAAATAGAGGAAAACAACAGAATGGGAAAGACTAGAGATCTCTTCAAGAAAATTAGACATACCAAGGGAATATTTCATGCAAAGATGGGCTCAATAAAGGACAAAAATGGTATGGACCTAACAGGAGCAGAAGATATTAAGAAGAGGTGGCAAGAATACACAGAAGAACTGTATAAAAAAGAGCTTCATGACCAAGATGATCACGATGATGTGATCATTCACCTAGAGCCAGACATCCTGGAATGTGAAGTCAAATGGGCCTTAGAAAGCATTGCTACGAACAAAGCTAATGGAAGTGATGCAATTCCAATGGAGCTATTTCAAATCCTAGAAGATGATGCTGTGAAGGTGCTGCACTCAATATGCCGGCAAATTTGGAAAACTCCACAGGACTGGAAAAGGTCAGTTTTCATTCCAATGCCAAAGAAAGGCAACGCCAAAGAATGCTCAAACTACTGTACAATTGCACTCATCTCACATGCTAGTAAAGTAATGCTCAAAATTCTCCAAGCCAGGCTTCAGCAATATGTGAACTGTGAACTTCCAGATGTTCAAGCTGGTTTTAGAAAAGGCAGAGGAACCAGAGATCAAATTGGCAACATCCGCTGGATCATGGAAAAAGCAAGAGAGTTCCAGAAAAACGTCTATTTCTGCTTTATTGACTATGCCAAAGCCTTTGACTGTGTGGATCACAATAAACTGTGGAAAATTCTGAAAGAGATGGGACTACCAGACCACTTAACCTGCCTCTTGAGAAACCTATATGCAGGTCAGGAAGCAACAGTTAGAACTGGACATGGAACAACAGACTGGTTCCAAATAGGAAAAGGAGTACGTCAAGGTATTGTCACCCTGCCTATTTAACTTATATGCAGAGTACATCATGAGAAATGCTGGGCTGGAAGAAGCACAAGCTGGAATCAAGAATGCTGGGAGAAATATCAATAACCTCAGATATGCAGATGACACCACCCTTATGGCAGAAAGTGAAGAGGAACTCAAAAGCCTCTTGATGAAAGTTAAAGAGGAGAGTGAAAAAGTTTGCTTAAAGCTCAACATTCAGAAAAGGAAGATCATGGCATCTGGTCTCATCACTTCATGGGAAATAGATGGGGAAACAGTAGAAACAGTGTCAGACTTTATTTTTCTGGGCTCCAAAATCACTGCAGATGGTGACTGCAGCCATGAAATTAAAAGAAAGGATGGGGTGATTTGGGAGAATGGCGTTGAAACTTGTATAATATCATATATGAAACGAATCACCAGTCCAAGTACGATGCATGATACTGGTTGCGTGGGGCTGGTGCACTGGGACGACCCAGAGGGATGGTATGGGGAGGGAGGAGGGAGAGGTGTTTGGGATGGGGAATACGTGTATTTACCTGTGGCAGATTCATGTTGATGTATGGCAAAACCAATACAATATTGTAAAGTAACCTTCAATTAAAATGAATAAAAAAAAATAAAACACGCTTACTCCCTGGAAGGAAAGTTATGACCAACTTATATAGAATATTCCGGAGAAGGCAATGGCACCCCACTCCAGTACTCTTGCTTGGAAAATCCCATGGACGGAGGAGCCTGGTAGGCTGCAATCCATGGGGTTGCTAAGAGTCGGACATGGCTGAGCGACTTCCCTTTCATTTTTCACTTTCATGCATTGGAGAAGGAAATGGCAGCCCACTCCAGTGTTCTTGCCTGGAGAATCCCAGGGACGGGGGAGCCTGGTGGGCTGCCATCTATGGGGTCGCCAGAGTCAGACACAACTGAAGTGACTTAGCATAGCATATAGAATATTCAAAAGCAGAGACATTACTTTGCCAACAAAGGTCCACCTAGTCAAGGCTGTGGTTTTTCCAGTGGCCATGTATGGATGTGAGAGTTGGACTGTGAAGAAAGCTGAGCTTCGAAGAATTGATGCTTTTGAACTGTGGTGTTGGAGAAGACTCTTGAGAGTCACTTGGACTGCAAGGAGATCCAACCAGTCCATTCTAAAGGAAATCAGTCCTGGGTGTTCATTGGAAGGACTGATGCTAAAGCTGAAACTCCAATACTTTGGCCACCTCACGTGAAGAGTTGACTCATTGGAAAAGACTCTGATGCTGGGAGGAATTGGGGCATGAGGAGAAGGGGATGGCAGAGGATGAGATGGCTGGATGGCATCACCAACTCGATGGACATGAGTATGAGTGAACTCTGGAAGTTGGTGATGGACAGGGAGGCCTGGCGTGCTGCGATTCATGGGGTCACAAAGAGTCGGACATGACTGAGCGGCTGAAATGAACAGATCAATCCTATTCCAGCATTTGTTTCAGGTCTATACATAACTCAGTCTTTCAAATTCTCTTTGAATAGCTTTATGGTTCTTTCAGTTCTCTCATTAATGAGTTAAGGAAATCTTTACATGGCCTCACTTAACACTTGTATAATGGCATGTTTAACATTTTGAAAATTATTCTCTGAGAGCTTTAAACTAGAGAGCAGGAAAGCTGACTTTTTCCTGTCACTAAGTGAGTAGTACATCTGGAAACATGTTGAGTGCCACCCTCTCTCTTCCCTGCTCCCCTTGCTTGTATGACTTGGAGGAGGCGGGGTTGGGGTGGCTGCAGCCTGCATGTGCTGCTCTTCTCTGCAGCTCCTCTAAGGGCATGGAAGCATCTGGAAGAAGCTCATGGTCTGGCTGTTCCCGAGGTCCCACTGCAGCCGGAGGAAGGCTGGCATCTAGGTGCCGCAGTCCTTCTCTTCTTCTTGGTCTCAGGTGTGTTGCATGGAGACAGCACAGTGGCAACCCCCACGGGCTCCCTTTCTCAGTCCAGGTGCCCGCAGGGGTTACCCACACAGGCAGCTTGTCCACTGGGATGGAGCCTCAGTGGCCTTGAACCCCACTTCAGACAAAAGAAGTGCAGCGCACACAGCGAGACTCACTTCAGGGCCGAGTGGCCCTGGCTGGGAATATCGGTGCCTTGAGGAAATAACAGGTGTTAACTTCCGCAGTGAGGGGCACTATGGGCTGGTCACTAGTGAGGGGCCTGTTATTTCACCCAGGATGGAATGTCCCGCATCTGAGTGATGCTGTGGATGTTTTAACAAGGAAGGCAGAACAGGAACGGAAAGTCTGCCCCGGCCACCTCTGCATTGTCTATGAATTAATGCAGGATAAGCCTCGTGTTAAGGATGCAGCTTTGTGTTGGTAAAATGGGAGGGAATCTGAAAACTCCAGGCTGAATAGCCAACAGATATTAGCAAAGAATGACATGACATAGAGAAACATCCCGGGTGGAACTCAACTCTCCTTACAGGGGAGGATGTGAAGTTTGTATAAAAGATTGATCTGGGTTCTTTTAGAGAGTTAACTCACATTGACCTTAGAGGTTGTCGCATTTATATTCTGGATGTTGTACATTCCTGTCATGTCTCCGAACTGCTCATGGAACACTGGACATATGCAACAGGGGTGGATAATGTGGTGCCCAAAGTTCTCATCTTGTTGTCTGTGGTCTCTGTGGATTGAGTTTCAATTTCATCACTGTATATTGATCCTGAGTTTCCACTCGTACAAATAATGCTGCCACACAGTCACTTTCAGACCTCTCTTGCCTACATCAGCTGTTACTTAAAGGTGGCTTTCTAGAAGTGGAATTCTTGGGTCTGCTTTAAAATGTTTGAAAGAGTCTGCCATATTTCCCTTCAAAAAGACTTTATCAACCTACATGACCATCAAGAGTATTTGAGAATGAAAAATTTCCCTCATTCTTACCAATGCTGAATATTAACCTTTTAAAAATAATTATACCAATTCATCATTTTCATTCATCAATGAAAAAAAAAAATCATGGCAGAGTAGTGAACTGGTTTGGGAGCCAGACTGACGTAGTTTAAATTCAGATTTCCCCACAGCTAACTATGTGCTGTGGGAAAGTTCCTTCAAGTCTCCTTGCCTCCAGTTCCTTTCTCCACAGTGGTGAAAGTGAAGTCGCTCAGTTGTGTCCGACTCTTCGAGACCCCATGGACTGCAGCCTACCAGGCTCCTCTGTCCATGGGATTCTCCAGGCAAGAGTACTGGAGTGGGGTGCCATTGCCTTCTATTTTCACAGTGGTGAAAATACCCACCAACAGCCTGGTATAAGCCTTGCATAATGTGGACTTGTCAAGCCCTTAAGGTCTATGGTCAGTAGCAAGCACTCAGCAGATGTTAGGTATATTTAGCATTTTATAGATTTTGATGGGGCTTTATGCATATTTATATATTTATTGGTCTTGAAAATCTACTTTAGGATACTGTTTAATGTCATTTGTGTTCTGGTAGGCTCTCTTAACATTTTCTTAAACTTGGAGCACTTTTTATACACACACATCCATATATACATGATACTAAATATTTTTAAAATATATTTTTTGATTATATATTAAGTATTTTTCAGAAATATTCACGTGGCCTGTAATGTTGCATCTACTGTTTTATAAAGTTACAGAAGTTTAAGCTTTTTCTTTTGTCAATGTCTGCCTTTTCTACTTTGATTTGTGCTGTTAATGACTATTTATTAAACAAAATTTTGGGAGAAAATCATAAAGGCTTATTGGTTGATTGTCTCTTCAACTGTTTTGAAATTCTGAAATTTATTGTTTGCATTTTGTGTGAGATATCATTTTCTCTTCTTAGAAACATTTACATGAGTGGTACATCTTTCTGTACTTACTTGAAATGATACTTTTATACCTTCTCATAAAGTGAATGTCTATATATTCATGGATCTGTTTCTTGTTTCTCAAATTGTAATTTATAGTATGAATACTCCAGTTGTTTTTACAAGTTTTTTTTTTTTTTTTTCCAGTATGGTAGATAGTAAACTGATGGAGCAACTGACTTCTAGTTTTTTTTTGTTTGTTTGTTTTGTTTGTTTTTTCCCCAAAAGTTTTCATGCTATTCCTGGATATTTTTTCCCAGCTGCTTTGTATAGTGTGTGGATGTGGGTGTGAGTATGTGTGTACGAAACTGAAAGTGAAGTCACTCAGTCATGTCCGACTCTGCAAACCTATGGACTGTAGCCCATCAGGATCCTCCATCCATGGAATTCTCCAGGCAAGAATACTGGCGTGGGTTGCCATTTTCTTCTCCAGGGGATCTTCTGGACCAGGGATTGAACTCAGGTCTCCCGCATTGCAGGCAGACTCTTTGCCCTTTGAGCGGCCAGGGAATCCCAACATGTGTATAATCAGTATTTATTTTTTCATTTGTTTTCCAGTTTACTATATTTGTTGTTCATTGTTGCTATTTGGTCGCTCAGTCATGTGTGACTCTGAGACCCTCATGGACTGCAGCATGCCAGGCTTCCCCGTCCTTCACTATCCTCCGGAGTTTGCTTAAACTCAGGTCCACTGAGTCAGTGATGCCATCCAGCCATTGCATCCTCCGTCATCCCCGTCCCCTCCTGCCTTCGGTCTTTCCCAGCATATAGTTTTTACTATATGCTAACATACAAGACATTGACTTTTGTATGTGACGATGTGCCTGTCACCTTATGTCTGCCATCTCACGGAACACTCTTCTCATCGTTTGTCTCACTTTAAGAGTTAGAGTCTGATTCTTCTAGAGGAGGAAGATCATACTGTAGAAAATAATGGCGGTTCCGTAGATAGCTTTACATTCTTTGTACCACTTCTGTATTTACTTTGCTATTTTTATTGGCTAGGGCTGCAGTGTAATGTTGAGAAGGACTGTTTCTTTTCTTTTTTTTCATCTTTTCTACTCTAATAGGAGTGCTTCTAGTGAGTCATCTTATGTATAATTACTGTAGGCATCTGTAAAAGGCCTGTATCACACTGAGGACATTTCCATCTATTTCCAGCTTGCCAAAAAGTTTGTTTACTCAGACATACCTGTCAGATTTTATCGAATGCTTTTCAGCCTTTATTGAAACGATCATACTGGGTTTCTCTTTTAACCTGTTACCCTACTTGGTTCTTTTTAATACCTTCTTGGTGTTTGGCCATTTTGATATTCCAGAGTTAAACTTGGTTTGCCATGATATAGTGTTAACTCACAGCTGGACTTGGTTTGTTCATATTTTATTTGAGTCTTACAAAATGAAACTGCTCCTTTGATTTCTTCTTTGTAGCTTTTGTTTTGGTGTCAGTGTTAGACTGGCATCATAATTTTCTATTCTCTGAAACAGTTGAAATTTTTCTTATAAACTCATGTGGATGTGTGGTGGTGTGGCTTTTTGTTTTATTTCTGTTACGGGTAACTCTATTTTCAAACAAAATGGAAGACTTTTGAGAAAGTCATGAACAAATTTCTGTTTATTTTTTACTTGTTTTTTTTCAATTCTTCGTGAGTGACTTGAACAGGTTGTTTTTTCCTAGAACATCGCCTATCTGCCTCAATCTCTCTCCTCTCCATATCTGTCTCCCTAGCTGACCTGTCAGCCACTGAAAGGGGGCTGTGGATAAAGGTCCTTTGTGTATTTTTCAGTTTCTATTTATGTTTTCATCAGATTTTAAAGCACATACACATATATACACATATTCATGTATATTTGGCTTTGTAGTTAGATGCAGAGAAGTTTGACTATTGTATCTTTTTATTGGATTGCATGATTTTGCAATTGTAGTCATCCACTTTATCATATTTAATGCTTTGTTCTCTTTTTTGATGTTAATTTTGCTGTACTATACCATTTTCTAATCATTTTTATTATTACCATTTGCATAGTATATATTTTTACATCTTTTAAAAAATTAATTTGGGTTAATTTCAGTGGGCCTCTTTTATAGTCTACCTACAGCTGGTTTTTTTTTTTTTTTTCAGAGTTTAAAATGGACATTATGGCTGTGATATACTTTGAGTTTGCTATTTTTGTTTCTTTCTATCTTGCCCCTTGAACTAATTATATACATATTTCATTTTATTAGATTTCCTCCTTAATCATTTGGGACTTGTATATCTATTTCTGTTCTTCCAGTGGCTATACTTATATTTTTAACAATTCTGTCAACAGCTATAGTATCTATATCTTCCTCTTACATAAGAGAAAAACTATATTCTCCTACTTCCTACTATCCCTTCTGGCAGATTCCACCGCTGAGAACATCTGGGATATTACTTTCAGATGGTTATTTTATGCATTTTTTAAAATATCAAGCACCGGCAGTTATTTAAACTTAACTGTAACTTTCAGTGTTCTCTTTGATTACTGTTCTTTCTTGTATCCTTTTTCTTGGTTTTGATATTTATTTTATTGAATTATTCTTTCATGCTTGTTTTTCAGAAGTATTTGTGGGTGGCAAAATTCCCAAGTCTTTGCAGATCCAAAGTCTTTATTTGTCCCCAAACTTGAAGGCAAGTTTGACAGATATGGAATCTGGGTTCAAAATAACATTGGCTTTTTTTCTAGCTTTTGAGCCATGCATGGTAAATTTAACCCCCACATGTTTATAAGTAATTCATCGTCTTACCATTGGAACTCCCTAGGATTCTTCTTTATGATGATCTGACATTCCCCGATGATGGTTAAAGTTGTGAGTGTGTTAGAACTTGTACTCTGGCACCGGGTAGGTCCTTTTAACCTGATGAATTATGTGTTTCTTCAGCCTTAAGTAAACGTCAATTACTTTGGTATTTCTATTCATTCTTCTCTTCCAGAACTCTTTTCCATGTCTCTCTTTCTCTTTTTAAAGTCTTTATTGAGTTCGTTACACTAATGCTTCTGTTTGTTTTGGCTGTAAGGCATGTGAGATCTTAGCTTCCTGACCAGGGATCGAACCTGCACCCCTGCATTGGAAGGCTAAGTCTTAACCACTGGACCACCAGGGAAGTCTCTCCAAGTCTCTTAAATTTTCTTTTATGCTTGACATACTAGGATCTGGGCCCTGGTCATTAGACAGCATTGTCACCTAACAATAAATAAATGTTGATTTACTGTCAGAGAGACATAACATCATCTAAATTAGATAGGTGTGCTGAAAAGGTGCACAATCATTAGATAAAAAGGAATGAAGCCAAGAGTATGAGTAAAAGAACCAAATCAGGAAAGCCTTCCAGCACAGTGCTGGCTGACACCAGGGGCAGGGTTTAGGGCCATGAAGTCACGTAAGGGTTTTCTCAGAAAGTGTTACACTTGCTTGTGAGTGAGATGCTATAATTATCCTCACTTTACACATGAAGAAACCCTGATGATTTTAGTAACTTGTTCAAGGTCACACAGCTGGTAAATGCTGGGATTGTACCATGGCCCATGTTTTTCTGATTTTATGGTCTTTCCTTTTCAAAGCTCTTCCTTGCTGCCCGCTGTACTATGTCCTGGTGATCTCAAGGGAGTGTGGGGAGTCTTACTGTGAGATGAGGACTTTGGGATGACATGTGCGAGCTTTGTAGACCAGAACTCTCAGTTCCTGAGAAAAGCAACTTTCAGGAGAAAAGTGAATGGGCTGAAGACGTTAACTGACTCAATATGGGAATTTCGACTTTAAGTATACTGCATGCCCAGCCTTCTTTCAGGGTAGGTGAAAGAAAAGCCTTGGAGATAGGAGGACAAAAGACAGGAGATGGTCACATAATTCCTCACTCATCCCTCCTTATATTCTGCCTTCCTTTGTGCCAAGTAAGACTGAACTCAATGGAGGTTCCAGAACGCATTATCCTTTGGGACTTCCCTGACAGTCCAGTGGTTAAGACTCTGACCTTCCAAGGCAGGGACCCTGGGTTCAGTCCCTGGTCAGGGAACTAAGATACAGCATGTTGCGAGGCATGGCCAAAAAAAAAAAAAAAGAGAGAGACCAAAATGCTTCATCCTTGACCATTCATTTACTGTCACTACCTGCTCTTGGCTTTTCCTTACTTCTTCACTGCATCTTCTCTTTTGAAAGGAACAGTATAAGAAATGGACTATTTTGCTGTTGTTCTTATTCCAATAGGTATGTTAGCTTTTGTTCTTAATTTTAAGAAATGAACAGTGTATTCCTTGTTCTAAAAGTCATTACCAGTCAATTCTCAGGTATTCTGTGGTTCGTCTTTTTGTCTGTTTGCATGTGGCGGTACAATGAGTGTGTGGTGAGACTGTGCGTGTGTATTTTGGAAATGTTATTTATAGCTCTTAATTAGAATTTTTAAGAAGAGTCGTACAGGCTCAGTACTTTGTTTTCAAATGTGAGCAGCTGAAATTAGCTCCCTCTTATACCTTGCCTGAACAAAGCTGCCGTGTGCCTCTCGCCCTCCTTCCCCCATGGAGAGGGATGAGAGTGGAAAGTGGATAATCCTCTTCATGGGGGATGGAGTGGAAATTGAGCTTTGCAAGCGAAGTCAGAGATAATTTCCCGTCTTCATTATTTATGGAAATCAGTTACTTTACTTTAATTATCCACTGTCTGTATCGTCCACGTGAAATGCCTTTTCTTTTATTTAAACTGCAAATAATTGCTGGTAGATTTATTCATTGGAAATTGGAATCTACTTTTTTGATCTCTGGAAAGCCTATTAATAATGAATGAGGATGTTATTTATTTGTTATAATTCCACAAATGGAAACTGAAGAAGGACTTTATATTCATCGTTCAATCCCTCTGACATTACTTAAATAAGCTCACCCCAGGAGAAATGCAAAGAACCCAAAGATCAGAACAACTTTCTTATTTTCTTGCGTTTTTCCCCTTCTCTCCTTCTTTTGACAAATACTGATGCATGGTTACTTGGGGGAAGCTCTCTTGGGGGAAATGAGGGAGAGGAGTTCAGTGCCCTCTAGGACATAATAAACATTCATAAAAGCCTTGACATTCGCACAGGATACACCCTGAGACCTTCAAGAATCTCCATATCCATAAATCCTACTATAGTATATAATTTCCTACATAAAATACAATAAAATATAACTGAAAAATTTAAGTGACCCCTTTGGACTCTTAATGATTCTATAAATAAAGGGCTCAAGTAATTTATAAAGCCATTAAAATAAATTTTGCCATTAGCATAAACTATCCACCATGCTCGTTCTCACCTGGGCAAATTTTATGCTACCCAGAGCACTTGCTGAAATAGTTGCATGAATTGCTTTACCCAGTTTCCATCCAAAGCAAGGGGTAGAAGCATTCATGTCTGAGAAATAGCAGAATCTGAATCTTTGCTCTTAAGTTTATTTTTAAAAGTCTGTTCCTGGCCACAGCCGTCACTTGATTGGATCTCATTGCTTTCTCATTGTGTTCACTACCAGTGGTAGACACCAGTTTTCCTATTAGTATCTCTTTTTTTCCCCTTGAGAGAATGAAAGTTCTACCAGCTTTTTAGCTTGTACGTGGAGATAAATGTGGATGAACTTGGAGGTGGATCCTCAGGGCTCCACAACTGCTTCCAGGAGCTGCTGGTGTCACTTCTAACACCAACCTTAGATCATCAGATTCAAATTTTGTCCTCAGCAAAATTAAAGTATAATATCAATGATGAAACATTGGCATTTTGTATATGGTCAAAGCTGTAATTTCTGTAATCACAGATGAACCATGTCTACTATGTCTAAATGATTTAACACCAGGAAAGAATAAATCTCCAAAGAAAAGATACAGATACAACTCCAAGTTCAGAGCTTTAAGGAAGATCAGAGAAGTCTTCATGGAGGAGGCAGCATTTTTTCCTGGATTTTGAGTACCGGTGAGACTTAGAAATGTGTCAAAGACATTTTATACAGAGGGGAAGAATGAGCAAAGATATGTAGTTGAGGAGGTAGGGGGCCTATATAGGAAAAATGAGTGCATTTCCACCTAATTACAAAGATCATCCATCCATATTGTAGAATATACAAATGTCCCCCTCGCCCTTTTTAAAGCAATACTGCAGACTCGACATAAAACACACCCAGTATAGAGATGTTTTAAAACACTGGGAACATATGCTTAAATAAATATTTTAAAATTCATAGGGATTTGGCAGGAAAGCAGACAAAGTTCAAGGAGCACAAAGCAGTGAAAACATACTAATGCAGAAAGTTAGGATCCGTTGAAGCCAGTTTTGCTCTAGGATATTTTTCTGTTCCTTGTTTCCCAAACTTGGATTTGAAAGACTGTGTGTGGAGGGTAGATAAAGCCCGGGAATTGGACACAGTGGGAGGTGGGGTTATGCGTTTCCTCCCGGAGCTGTGGACTCGGCAGGAAAGACCCTCAAAGGAGAAAATGCAACAAAACCCACCTTGCAGCTGGAGAGGCTGGGGGTCCTTGCCTGACTGAAGGCCCCTTTGGATGGGAGGAGAAGGAGAGACTTCTCTGACTGCCCTTAACCACAAAACTGCCTCCACAGGAGTCTGAGAGGGAGTCACAAGTCCTGTGTGGGCTCTTGTAACTTATAAGATATTGTTTTATAAATTAAACCCAAGTTGGTAAGATTCCAAATGAGCAAGTGCAAGTCTGGAATGGGAGAATGTACTTTAGATTGAGTCATCACTAGCATCTCCACAAATCCTAACACGTGCAGCTCACCATACACAGGAGGAAACAAAACCTAGGAACAAAAGTCAGTGTGCATAATAAAGGGTAGGACAGAAGCTGCAGATGGCGCAGCCTTTTAACATTTAGAATATAAAGTATGTACTTATGCTACATAAGAAATAAATGTGACTGTCAGAATAGAGAACGTAAAAATTTACCAGTGATATTTTTCAAATAATCACACATTTCTAAAAATGTAAAACATAATAATGGACAGTGAAATTTCAATAAATGGATGAAAAGTACATTAGTTTCAACTATAGAAAGAATCAGTGACCTGGATGATATATCGTAAGAAAATGCCAAGAAAGCAGAAGTTTTCCATCCTACCTTAATTTGTGGCACTCTTAGTAGCTTAGTGCTTTCTTTTTCTCCCCACAGTGCCTCTGGATCATAAGAACTACCATTTGTTTTTATTCAGTAGTTAGGCCCATACAGCTTACTAGTAGTATTTTTGCATGGTATCTGACAGACACTGCTATTTCCGTCAAACATTTAAAATCCAGCGTCCCTGTGAGTTTCACCTAGCACTCTGAGACCAATAGTTTGGGAACTGTGGATGTCAAATATAGAAACAAGCACTGGAAAATGGTAAAGATGAGTGAGAAACTTCATTTATCCAGAAGCAGTAAAGAAAAAACACCTTGCAAATGTCTTTTCCAGAATTAAAACCAATTAAACCCTTAGATTCAGGAAGCACAACAAATCACAAGCAGGATAAATAAAATGCGTGTCTAAAGAGATTGTACCCAATGGCAGAACACAAGCCACTGAAGGCATTAAAGTAAGACTGACTGACAGCTGAGTTCTCAAAAGCAGAAATAAATGCTCTTGCTCAAACTGAACCACAAATATTTTTAAATGTTTTCTTCAATTTCTTCTGTGTGTATATTCTTAAATTGAGCTTCACATAATATTAGTTTTGTATTGTACTTTTTCAGTTAATACAACATGAATATTCACCATTTGACAAAGTTTGATTGTAAATGATTAACATGTGCTTGACACTGTTCTAAGCACTTTATGAATATCAGTTAATGTTCATTACCAATTCTATGAGATAGTTATTATTCCAGTTTTGTGTTTTCCCAAAATAATCTCCTCAAGAATCCTCAGGCAGTAACCAGGGTCGGGATTTGAAACTAGGCAATCTGACTCCAGATTCTGTTTTCTTAACCCTTATACCACAATATGTTGAATTTTGGACCATCTTTATTCTAGAAAACATGAACTTTAATATCAGTGTAAGTCATCATTTGCATGTAGCTTAACTAAACAGTTCCTTAATTTACACGTTTAGTTTTTTATTAATTTTAGACATGAGTAATGCTTGATAAATATCCTTTTGTCCATGTATGTCTAAGTGATTTGTCAAGATAGATTTTTTAGGAGTTTCAGTTCAGTCCAGTTGCTCAGTCGTGTCAGACTCTTAGCGACCCCATGGACTGCAGCACACGAAGCTTCCCTGTCCGTCACCAACTCCCAGAGCCTGTTCAAGCTCATGTCCATTGAGTCAGTGATGCCATCCAGCCATCTCATCCTCTGTCGTCCCCTTCTCCTCCTGCCTTCAATCATTCCCAGCATCAGGATCTTTTCCAATGAGTCTGTTCTTTGCATCAGGTGGCCAAAGTATTGGAATGTCAGCTTCAGCGTCAGTCCTTCCAGTAAATATTCAGTACTGATTTCCTTTAGGATTGACTGGTTGGATCTCCTTGCAGTCCAAGGGACTATCAAGAGTCTTCTCCAACACCACAGTTCAAAAGCATCAGTTCTTCAGTGCTCAGCTTTCTTTATGATTCAACTCTCAAAACCATAGCTTTGACTAGACGGACCTTTGTTGGCAATGTAATGTCTCTGCTTTTTAATATGCTGTCTTGGTTTGTCATAGCTTTTCTTCCAAGGAGCAAATGTCTTTTAATTTAGGAGTTTAAAAATGTTTAATGTTTAAAACCAATGAGCGACCTAAAGGCACTGATAGAGCCAGTCTGCTTTCTGGTAGGATTTTATCTCTAACGCTGAGATCATACCCTCAGTAGAACCTTGCCAACAGTGAACGTAAGAACTTAATTTAGAGTTTAATAACTTCTGATGATAACTTGAGAACATTGAAAAGTATCTGTTTTGCTATGATTGCAATTTCTTGATTTACGGATGGTTTTGAACACTTTCCACGTGTACTATAAGTCTGTTGTGTTCTTTCCTGTGATCTTTGCTGAGTTTTCTCGGTGTTTTCATGTTTTTTTCTCCAAAGGCATTGGTCTATGTATCTCCCTGGTGTATACATGAGCAGTAATTTTGTATGATGTATTTGCATCATGTATTCTTCAAAAGGTTTGACTTTTTATTTTTTGGTTTTCTGGCTTTTTTTTAACAATCAAATTGTGTATTGTATCTTCTTCGTTTTTGTTCTTACATTATCAGTTATCACTTCAATGTTAGATACTCACCTATATTGTTTTATAAATGCGTTCACATTTTATTTTACATTGAATTCTCTAAGTCATCTGGAATATTCTTTGCAGTACGTACTAATGTGAAGATCTATTTAGTTCTGTTTTCCAAATGTCTCAACCTGCCAGGGGCTGCAGTTTCTTCCCAGTTTCTCTGTTCCTCTTTGCAAAGAACTCTCCTTAGAAGCAAACCTGCTTGCTGCCTTTCTATCCCATCTTTCCACTCAGATGCCTCTTGTCAGCATCACCAGCAACTCTACATCATCAGGTTCGTTGGTCCATGTTTCGTCTCAGACAGCCTGGCCCATCATCCTGCATAGTCCTCCCCACAACCTCCTACCTCACATGCAGTTCCTTCACTGTCTCTCTGCATGGTCCTCCTCCCGATCCTGAGTTTCAGTGTTGATTTCACTCAGTCTCAGTGCAAGGACTCCTCTCTGCCCACTCCCATCATGGTGTGATCCAGACACATAGCTTTGAACAAAATCCCTGTGTTCTGACTCCCAGAGTCACACCTGGAGCCTGGATGCTCTCCCCTGGACTCTCCTGTATGTACACCAGGTTTCTCCACGTGCCTTCCCAGGTATGAGTTCCAGAACTTCTCTCCCAGAGCTGCTCTCTGTGGGTTATCCCAGCGCTGCTGAGGTCACCCTGTTTCAGGCCAGGTACTTCAGAGCCCCTGCTGACCCCTGTCTCCTGCTCACACCTGACTTCCATTCCAGGAAATCCTGTTAACTCTTCCTTCTGCAGCACCATGCTCACCATCTTCACTGTTTCTTGTTCTCCGTTTCTTGGGTGGGTTATTGCCCTAGCCTTCAACTGAATGTCCCGTTTTCATTCTTGTGTCTTTTTCCCCTTGTCCAGTATACCAATATTTTTGCTCACAAAAAGAAAACATAGTATAGAGCCTACAATCAATAAAATACATTAGTAATTGTTGTAGGGAGAGCAGAAAAAGATAATAAGCCTGTCTGTAATCTTAAATAAGATAAGCTCTTGATAACCAAGGCATTAAAAAAACAAATACAAGATTAAAAACTAGACCCTGAAAACTACTCTTCTCTGTTTCACGATGTTTCGCTACAGTCTCTTTTTAACAAAGCAATCACTCGACACTGATCAGTCACCCCATGCCTCTGCTCTGTGCCTCAATGGCTTGCCATCTGACTTAGAGTAAAAGCTAAAATAATGGCTTAAAAGACCTATATGGTCTCCACTGCCTCTTGGGCCCCGTTTAGGCAACTCCCCTGCCTTTCTCTGGAGCTGCTATTCTCCCCAAAAGGCTCTCTGAGATATGCGGGTGGGTCACCCCTCACTCCCTCTCCTTCAAATCTTTGCTTAGTTTACCTTCCCCATGACCCTTCCTCATCGTCCTGTTTGAAATTCCAGTCTTCTTCCACCTCATTGTCCCCCTTCTACATCCATCATGTCACCCTTGTCATCTAACACACTGTTAAATGTATTAGAGTCTAATTCTAAGCACATTTCATCCCTTTTTGCTGATCTTTCTGTCATTTATGGAAGCAGTAGAATCTGACTTAATCATTCAGATTTTGTCAAACATTGTTCACATCTGGTGAGGAAAGTCTTCTTTATTATTATCCTTCTATAAAATTCTCTTGGTTTTTCTTAGTTTTTATTCCAGCTTAACTTTGAAAGTACTTTGTCATGTTCTAAAAGAAAAAAAAAATCAAGTTGGTTTTTTTATTGGGATTTCACAATGTACGGACATTCATTTGGAAAGGATATCTTCACTCTTGATTTCCAGGAATATTGTATGATTTTCTATTTATTCAGGCCGATTTTCTCTCTGTCATCAAAGTTTTGTAATTCTATACTTTCATAGTTCTCAACATATTTCATAGTTATTTCTATAAATTTTAATTTTTTTTTCCTCCACTGTGTTCCTGTTGTTGAAATTGTTTCTGTTAGGTATTTTCAAAAGATTATTTTCAGATCCTAAAATATTTTTACCTAATTCAGATCCAATTATTGTTCAATTGTCTCATTAGTTCCAGTAGATTTTCGTTTTGTTCTCTTGGGTTTTCTAAGTAGATACGGTGATAATCCCGTCTCCTCTCTTCCTCATATTTCATCTCATGCTGTAATGGCTTGGCTAGACTGCAAAAGGGTGTTGAAGAATTACAGTAATAACTGGATTCTTCTTGTTACCCCCTTCTAAGTCTGTGCTGGCTGTTGGTTCAAGATGGATCTGTCTTATTATGCTGAGGAAGTATCTTTACCTGTTTTACACAAAGCTCCTTTGGAAAAATGGAAAGAGTTGAGAAGTTTTTCTTGTCCTTTTGGTTTGCATCAATGGAGTTAATATTATCTAATGATTTGATTAACAGGTTTCTCAATATTAAACCACAGAAACAGTTGTCCCAAGTGGCTTTAAAAACACACTATTGAATTCATATTATTGATATTTAAAGAGGATTTTGCATCTGTATTCATAAGCGTCTCCAGCCTGTAGTTTTCATTTCAGTGCTGTCTTTTGTCATTTGTTGGAGTCCGTATTACAGAGTTTTTATGAAATAACTTGGGAGGCAATTTATCTTGCTCCACACTTAGGAGAGACAGCAGTGTGTGTGTGTACATACATAGATATTTTTGTGGTGAGTATCTACTCAGAAATTTCACAGAATTTTTTATTAAACACTGCTTGATCTCAGAAATGATTTTGAAAACTTACAGATTTTTTATCCCATAGTTATTGGTGAATTCCAGTGTTCTACTGCTTTTAAAGGGAATCTTGATAGCTTTTTGCTTTTCTAGCAAATAGTTTATTTGAACTGAATTTTCAAATTATAGCTATGGAATTATACATGGTATTTTCTTATACTTAAAAAAAAAGTAGAGTCTGTTGTTAAAAAATCTGTTGTTGTGACCTGTTCTCCTTTCTAGTTCTACTTATTTTTATTTTCTTTATTTTTTTCATAGTCTTTCAAGAGGCTCATCTAATGTTAATTTTTCTAATAGTAAAGCATTTAAGATCTGTGCCCCATCATTGGTAAGGGTTGAATTTAGTTTTTTGTCCCCCCTCCAAACTAGTTTCTATTTTAATTTGTCTTTGATTTCTTATTCATTTAAGAGTAATTTTTAATTTCCCACAGATTACATTTTCGTTATTTAAATTTTTGTTATTTTCTCTTCTTGGAGTGTGATTGTAGAACATGATCCATGCAATTTATGTTACTGGGAATTTATTGGTACCTTTTTTTTTTGATCCAGTAGATGATGTTTCATAATGGTCTATGATCATTTGAAAGTAAGGTGCGTTGCTACTTGTAATGAAGAAAATTTTATTAATTCAGTGCTTTAAATTAAAAAAAAAGATATAAAAAGATATTCTCTATGTCTTTTTATTTTGGGAGTCTATTTTATGTCTTACAATGTTACAGTCTCCTGTGATAGATAGTACTTCTGCTATTTTAATTCATATTGCCAATAATTTATCTGTTTCACTTTATATTTTTTTAATTTGCATAACATTCATTAAAATACATATTTATTTAGAAATGTACTTATTTTCACTGTACTATTTGGCCTATATGAAGTTGAATTCTCCTTTGAGTGATAATATTTCTAGTTGTGCTTTCTGCATTTTTTTATGGAAATGCAGAGACTAGGCTCCAGCATTTACCGACTCTGGGGCTGTCTCCTTTCCACGATTTACAAAGTGATGGACCAGGGGCACCTGAATCTGCAGGAAAGTCATCTTGGCCTCCTTCCCGCCTCCCGTTGTTTCTTTCTGGATAACAGGGCTGTGTGAACGCATTGTGCTGGGGACAGCCCGGCTGCCTCCCGTGTTCCTCACGCTGTCGTGTGGTCTTTCCATTTCCGCTGTGTCCATCAGCACCCTCTCTGTTTTTTCACGCGTGCTACTTCGCCTTACTACGTGTGGAGGTTTGTGCCCAGATTCCAGGAGGAAATGTCTGTCTGTTTTAGGGATTTGTTGTATTTTCATACTTTGGCCATTAATGCAAAGAGCCAAGTCATTGAAAAAGACCCTGGTGCTGGGAAAGATTGAGGGAAGGAGGAGAAGGGGGGCAGCAGAGGATGAGATGGTTGGATGGCATCACCAACTCAGTGGATGTGAGTTTGAGCAAACTCTGGGAGATGATGAGGGACAGTGAAGCCTGGTGTGCTGTGGTCCATAGGGTCACGGAGTCAGACACGACTTAGCAACTGAACAGCAACAACATCCTTTCCCACCAGTATCTTAATAAGTATTTTTGTAAACAGCTGATAAAGACCTCATCAGAAGTTGCTGGGCCCATGAACAAAACATAACAAAAACTTGAAACTGCGATGCTCTACAGAACTGTGGTCTGTCTGGTCAGCACCGTATTTTAAGACCTTCCATCCAGTTGGAGTGTAACAGATTGCTCAGCTTGGAGACGGACATGATGGTGCTGGAACTGGGGTGAGAAGTGAGTGAACGGAGACCTATTATACAGCAGGGTCTGTAATATGGAAAAAAAAATAACTCTGTATGTACATGTAAGTCTGTGAACTGAGAACTGGGTGGGAGGGAGACAAGCATGGGAGGAGGTCAGATCCACACTGAACTTCTAGCACAAATTAGTAAGAATATTTGGCAGATTGCTGGAGCAAGAACAGCCTTTGAGAGGCAGTAATTATGGTTATGTAGGAAAAGAGTTATTTTGTTTTTTAGAGAAACACATAGGGAAGAAGCAAAATGAAGCGTTATGAAAAACAGATGAATCAAAAAGGAAACTATCTTAAAATGGTTAAGTCAAGGAGTTCAGTTCAGTTCAGTTGCTCAGTCGTGTCCGACTCTTTGCGACCCCATGAATTGCAGCACGCCAGGCCTCCCTGTCCATCACCAACTCCCCGAGTTCACCCAAACTCATGTGCATTGAGTTGGTGATGCCATCCAGCCATTTCATCCTCTGTCGTCCCCTTCTCCTTCTGCCACCAATCCCTCCCAGCATCAGAGTATTTCCAATGAGTCAACTCTTTGCATGAGGTGGCCAAAGTACTGGAGTTTCAGCTTTAGCATCATTCCTTCCAAAGAACATCCAGGACTGATCTCCTTTAGAATGGACTGGTTGGGTCTCCTTGCAGTGCAAGGGACTCTCAAGAGTCTTCTCCAACACCACAGTTCAAAAGCATCAGTTCTTCGGCTCTCAGCTTTCTTCACAGTCCAACTCTCATATCCATACATGACCACTGGAAAAACCATAGCCTTGACTAGACGGACCTTTGTTGGCAAAGGAATGTCTCTGCTTTTGAATATGCTATCTAGGTTGGTCATAACTTTCCTTCCAAGGAACAAGCGTCTTTTAGTTTCAAGTCAAGGAGATAGGTATATTAATATCAGCTTCTCTCTGCTCTCCACATGTATGGATGAAGAAAACATTTTCATAATAAAAAGCATAAAGGAGAAAGATGACTCAGCGTGTGACATACTGTCTCGAGATGTGAGCCAGACCCCCTCCAGGTGATAACGTGCGGGGGGTGCTGGGGTGGGAGAAGCAGTCCCCAGGGATCAAGCAGGGACAGGCTGTCAGGACAGAAGTTGTGGGTGATGCTGTTAAATCCTGTGGTAGAGTTCATGAGGCCAGTTCTCAGTATGTAGTATTTGGCAACAAGAGCCACAGTGCTTGGTCCACAGGGTGTTGTGAGGATGACGTGAGACAGCACGAAGGCCCTGCACACCTGCCTGCATCCTGGGGATGCTCAGCAGTTCTGCCACTCCTATGGTGACCTCTGGAATGGCTTGTGGGTTCCACAGTTCAGAAGGCTACTGCCTTTTAATCTAATTTTTATTTCTTTGTTTATTTTGGCCACACTGTGTAGCGTGTGGAACTTCCCTGACCAGGGGGGCCAGGGATCAAACCCTTGCCCCATGCAGTGGAAGCTTGGAATCTTAACCACTGGACCACCAGGGAATTCTACTGCTACCTTTTCAGCAGTGTTTCTAGAAAAGAGAGAAAAGGGCGGTTCATGTTGGTTGCCAGGGGTATGTCTGGGCTAAGGCAGGTGCTTCTCTGAGAGGCCCCACTGGGACTGGGCCAAGGTGGTGGTACAGAGTATATTAGGGTGATACAGTGTATATAATGCAGTGTATACTAGGGTTCTATATTATAATAGTTGTGATGCAGTGTATATTAGGGTGTCAGTATTATAATCGTGTTGGTGGACTCAGAGGTGAGGATTTGGAAGCAAGTCTCAAAGAATAAACAGTTTGATCATAGCTGAACAATCTATTTGTCTAAAAAGGGACAATTTATCTTAGTACATGTAGGTAAAGTGGTCCACAATTTAGAGCAATGAATTTTCAAAATATACCTAAAACAAAGTTTTGCAACTTTATTTCTTGGGTCAAGAATTTTCAGGAGTGGTAAAGTTCTGTTCATTTAGAGCATCGAATGGTGTGGTAATGTTTTCTCAGTTCTAAGCTGTGCGTCTGTAGACTGTCCAATTCACTGAGGCTGTTATGGGGTGATTCTTTATGTTTGATTCTCGTATCTCCAGTATCGATACATTGCTGCAGTCACAGCAGATGTATGTGATGGTTGGAAAAGGTTAATGAAAGTTATCATCCATTTGCTGATGTCTATCAAAGACCTCAAAATAATCGCTGAGTTAGTAGTTTAACTTTTAGGGAAGCAGTCATTCAAAATCAGCAAAGACATGGATGAAGATGTGGCAAAGATGGTTATCATAGCACTTTCAGATTAGATGCAATAAAATAAGCAAAGAGATTTTAGCAAACAGAATACGAATTATGATCTAGCCAGAGGAACACTGTATTACTAGGATACATCGTGCTTTTTAGTATTATTTAATAGCATGAGAAAATTCTCTCTGAAGTAAATTAAACCATGATATCAAACATCTGAAACTAGAACATATATTGCTGAAGGGAAATATACCAACATTTTGCAAGTGGTTATCTCAGAGTTGTGAGATGACAGATTAATTTCATTTTACTGTGTGTACTCTTTCCTACAGATATTTAAAATGGAAATTTTTCTTGATTGAAAATACTAATAGTAATGATGATGATAAAATGATTGAAGAGTGGTCCACATGCCTTCCAAAGAGGATAGGCTCTGATCATCTTTGTTGCAATGCCAGTAATGAAGGTACTGTGGCAGTCAAATCAAAGTGAAGGACTTGGAGAAAGGGAGAGCTGGTTGGGTGTTCAAACTGGTTCTGAACATGGAGTGCAACCTGTGTTAATATGGATTAGCATCCTGTGATTCAGGAAATGACTCTTGTCATCAGAAACAATGAATTTCCCCTGGTGCTTTTCAGCCCAGATAACACTGAAAATCCCACTCAGCAGGTGTGGGTTCATCATCCTCGACCATCCTTCTCAGGTCTGGCTTGACATTCCTTGAGGACCTCTCATTAGTAACTCTTTCTCCACAATGGGGACACCTATGACTCTCCTTATTTAACTGGGGCCCAGAGAACTTCAGTGACCCGCCTACAGATGCGTTGTGAGTTGCATTCTCTGGGTCAGCTGCCATGTGGGAAGAGATGCTCAGAGTTACTCTCCACCATCATTTCTATGCAGCTGCAGCCCAAATGGCCAACAGATGCTGACTGTTGGCTGGAAGTCCATCAGAACTGCATTTTCCCTACCTAAAATTCTAACTGCTGAAATGAAGGAGAGAAATAGTAAGAGACTCCAAAACGAGGCAATTAAAATGATCAGGGGGATGAATGGGTACTATAGCAAAAGATAATTTTCTTTTTCAGAACAGAAAGACAACTGCTGAGAGAAGATGAATGTTTATCGCATTATGAAAGGCAAATATAAGTCTACAGCTGATTCAGGGCACACACTAGAGGATGCTACTTGAAATCTGAAGGACATGAGAGAAGAGTGGAGTAGCTTTGGGTTGAGCGATGGAGAAGGAAGTCAAAGGGAGTTCTACACACATTATCTCAAATAGCATGCAGGCTGTGCACTTCGTCCTAGTCCTTGCTCTGCCACCGGCTATTCCCACGTTCTTCCCTTTTAAGGACTCAGATTTCTTTCTCTTACTGAAGTATAGTTGCTGTGCAGTAATGTATGTTACAGGGGTACAATATAGTGATTCACAATTTTTACAGGTTATACTCCATTTTTAATTGTAAAATATTGGCTCTATCCCCTATGTTGTGCAGTGTCTCCTTGTGGCTTATTTATACATAATACTTTGTACCTCTTACTTCCCTACCCGTATCTTGTCCCTCCCCACTTCCCTCTCCCCAGTGGTAACCACATTGCTTCTCTATATCTGAGTCTGCTTCTTTTTTGTTACATTCCTTTGTTTGTTGCTATGACCAGTGCGTTCGCTTGGCAAAACTCTATTAGCCTTTGCCCTGCTTCATTCCATATTCCAAGGCCAAACACCCTCTTCCAACAACACAAGAGAAGACTCGACACATGGACATCACCAGATGGTCAACACCAAAATCAGATTGATTATATTCTTTGCAGCCAAAGATGGAGAAGCTCTCTACAGTCAGCAAAAACAAGACCAGGAGCTGACTGTGGCTCAGATCATGAACTCCTTATTGCCAAATTCAGACTGAAATTGAATAAAGTAGGGAAAACCACTAGACCATTCAGGTATGACCTAAATCGAATCCCTTATGCCTATACAGTGGAAGTGAGAAACAGATTTAAAGGACTAGATCTGATAGAGTGCCTGATGAACTATGGAATGAGGTTCGTGACATTGTACAGGAGACAGGGATCAAGAACATCCCTATGGAAAAGAAATGCAGAAAAGAAAAATGGCTATCTGAGGAGGCCTTACAAATAGCTGTGAAAGGAAGACAAGTGAAAAGCAAAGGAGAAAAGGAAAGATAGAAGCATCTAAATGCAGAGTTCCAAAGAATAGCAAAGAGAGATAAGAAAACCTTCCTAAGCGATCAATGCAGAGAAAAAGAGGAAAACAACAGAATGGGAAAGACTAGAGATCTCTTCAAGAAAATGAGAGATACCAAGGGACATTTCATGCAAAGATGGGCTCAATTAAGGACAGAAATGTATGGACCTAACAGAAACAGAAGATATTAAGAAGAGATGGCAAGAATACACAGAAGAACTATACAAAAAGATCTTCATGACCAAGATGATCATGATGGTGTGATCACTCACCTAGAGCCAGACATCCTAGAATGTGAAGTCAAGTGGGCCTTAGAAAGCATCACTGTGAACAAAGCTAGTGGAGGTGACGGAATCCCAGTTGCTGCTGCTGCTGCTGCTGCTAAGTCGCTTCAGTCCTATCTGACTCTGTGCAACCCCATAGACGGCAGCCCACCAGGGTCCCCCGTCCCTGGGATTCTCCAGGCAAGAACACTGGAGTGGGTTGCCATTTCCTTCTCCAACGCATGAAAGTGAAAAGTCAAAATGAAGTCGCTCAGTCGTATCTGACTCCTAGAGACCCCATGGGCTGCAGCCTACCAGGCTCCTCCATCCATGGGATTTTCCAGGCAAGAGTACTGGAGTGGGTTGCCATTGCCTTCTCCGAATCCCAGTTCAGCTATTTCAAATCCTGAAAGATAATGCTGTGAAAGTGCTGCCCTCAATATGCCAGCAAATTTGGAAAACTCAGCAGTGGTCACAGGACTGGAAAAGGTCAGTTTTCATTCCAATTCCAAAGAAAGGTAATGCCAAAGAATGCTCAAACTACCACACAATTGCACTCATCTCACACGCTAGTAAAGTAATGCTCAAAATTCTCCAAGCCAGGCTTCAGCAATATGTAAACCATGAACTTCCAGATGTTCAAGCTGGTTTTAGAAAAGGCAGAGGAACCAGAGATCAAATTGCCAACATCCTCTGGATCATGGAAAAAGCAAGAGAGTTCCAGAAAAACATCTATTTCTGCTTTATTGACTGCCAAAGCCTTTGACTGTGTGGATCACAATAAACTGTGGAAAATTTTGAAAGAGACGGGCATACCAGACCACCTGACCTGCCTCTTGAGAAACCTATATGCAGATCAAGAAGCAACAGTTAGAACTGGACATGGAACAACAGACTGGTTCCAAATAGGAAAAGGAGTACATCAAGACTGTATATTGTCACCCTGCCTATTTAACTTATATGCAGAGTACATCATGAGAAATGCTGGGCTGGAAGAAGCACAAGCTGGAATCAAGATTGCCGGGAGAAATATCAACAACCTCAGATATGCAGATGATACCACCCTTATGGCAGAAAGTGAAGAGGAACTCAAAAGCCTCTTGATGAAAGTGGAAGAGGAGAGTGAAAAAGTTGACTTAAAACTCAACATTCAGAAAACGAAGATCATGGCATCCGGTCCCATCGCTTCATGGGAAATAGATGGGGAAACAGTGGAAACAGTGTCAGACTTTATTTTGGGGGCTCCAGAATCACTGCAGATGGTGATTGCAGCCATGAAATTAAAAGACACTTGCTCCTTGGAAGGAAAGTTATGACCAACCTAGATAGCATATTGAAAAGCAGAGACATTACTTTGCCAACAAAGGTCCATTTAGTCAAGGCTATGGTTTTTCCAGTAGTCATGTACAGATGTGAGAGTTGGACTGTGAAGAAAGCTAAGTGCCAAAGAATTGACGCTTTTGAACTGTGGTGTTGGAGAAGACTCTTGAGAGTCCCTTGGACTGCAAGGAGATCCAACCAGTCCATTCTGAAGGAGATCAGCCCTGGGATTTCTTTGGAAGCACTGATGCTGAAGCTGAAACTCCAGTACTTTGGCCACCTCATGCGAAGAGTTGACTCACTGGAAAAGACCCTGATGCTGGGAGGGATTGGTGGCAGGAGGAGAAGGGGACGACAGAGGATGAGATGGCTGGATGGCATCACCGACTCGATGGACATGAGTTTGAGTAAACTCTGGGAGTTGGTGATGGACAGGGAGGCCTGGCGTGCTGTGATTCATGGGGTCAAAAAGAGTCGGACACAACTGAGTGACTGAACTGAACTGAGTCACTGAATTGAACTTTGTTGTGTTTTTAAGATTCCACATATAAGTAATGTCATACAGTATTTTTTTTCTCTGACTTGTTTCACTTTTTAGCATAATGCCCTCCAAGTCCATCTGTGTTGCTGCAAATGGGAAAAATTTTATTCTTTTTATGCCTGAGTAGTATGTAGTATTCCTTTCTGTGTGTGTGTGTGTGTGTGTGTGTGTGTGTGTGTGTATCACATCATCTTTATTCATTCTTCCATTGAAGAACACTTAGGTTGCTTCCGTATCCTGGCAATTGTAAACAGTGCTGCTATAAACATTGGGGTGTGTGTATAATCATGAATAGAAATAGATGGGCTTGAGAATACTTTATGATTCAGAAAGATATAGTACAAAAATATGTTAAAATGCATATTTATTTTGCAATAAAATGTAAATATTAATAATAATAATAATGATGCCTTATAATATTATACAGTTCAAAATATAAGAAGGTTTGGAGAGTGTTGGTAAATATTTGAGGTTACCTTGACATAATACAGGAAAGTTGGTGGTTCCTAACAAGACATGGAATTACGTGGCAGAGGCGTCCTCTCCCTAGTCAGTGCCTGAGCAGTGACGGATGGCGGGAGCCCAGGTTTGAACCATTGTGTAGGTGCACACTGGCTTTGGTCAGAGAGAAGATGCCACCAGTATGGTGTTGGAAAGATGACACAGGCAAATAATCTGAAATTCTGCTTACTCCTTTTACCCCATGTCTGTGCTTGACAGTGACTCCCACAACATAGTCACAGTTAATGTGGTACCTGGCATGGGGTTCTTGGTTAAAATCTGTGAGGACTCAAAACCTTGTACTTGTAGGGTGCTGCACTAGCCCCTGCGATTCCCTGGCGGCCCCCACGGTAGAGAATCTGCCTACCATGCAGAAGACTCGGGTTTGATCCCTGCCTCAGGAAGATCCCCTGGGGAAGGGAATGGCTACCCACTCCAGTATTCTTGCCTGGAGAATCTCATGGACAGAGGAGCTTGGTGGGCTACAGTCCGTGGGGTTGCAAAGAGTTGGACATGACTGATCGACTAAGTACAGTATACACATTAACCCCAACCCATTCCCAAGGATATGAGTCATAATCTGAGGAGGATCTACCCTAAATGCTGCTGCTCCCTGGGGCTAGAGATGTGGTCCCAACATGGGAGATGGCCTGTACTCTTCTGAGTCACGGACTGTTTTCCTGGTTCCCAGTATCTGCCTCCTCTTCCCTTCAAGGCCGAAGGCTAGAGTATGACCATCCCAAGGAAGATTTGCCTGGTAGTATGGTCATCCCTCAGAGGGAAATGAGCTTAAAAAATAAGAAACGAATCGCCAGTCCAGGTTTGATGCAGGATACAGGAAGCTTGGGGCTGGTACACGGGGATGACCCAGAGGGGTGGTATGGGGAGGGAGGTGGGAGGGGGGTTCAGGATGGGGAACACGTGTACACCCATGGTGGATGCATGTTGATGTATGGCAAAACCAATACAATATTGTAAAGTAAAAAAAAATAATAATAAATACTTGAAAATTGTTACTATTTCAAAATAAATATAAAATACCAGACTATAAATTTCATTAGAGGCATAAATAGTAGAATGGCTGAACTACAAAAATTAAAAGCAGTTTGATAAAAACATTAGCAGTTTAAAACAAGAACAAGGAAACATAAATAAGAATATTAAATATAAAAATATCAAATTTTAAAGAAACAGTAAATGAATAAGCAGCAGAAAGAAAATTAAGGAACCAGTGAAGTCTTTAGAAGATATTTGAGCAAATTTTCAGTGTCAAAAATGAAAGGCAGCCTGAGAGATGAGATGAGAAGGGAGTTGGGAGGTGGGTTCAGGATAGGGGACGCATGTACACTCATGGCTGATTCATGTCAATGTATGGCAAAAACCACTACAATATTGTAAAGTAATTTGCCTCCAGTTAAAGTAAATAAATTAATAAAAAAATGAAAGGCAAATAATGGAATATACATGGCTAAGAAATATGAAGGCTAGAGACAGACATAGTAATACCTGAGAAGCAGGTCTCAGAAATAAAATACTTTTAATGGAAATGAGAAAATATTTCAAATAACAAATTTCTCAAAATTAAAAAAAAAATTCCAGATGGGTCAGGTTCAAGGAACATCAAAGGGGAAAAGATGGAAGAGTCCACTCTTGGAAACAATAAAATTTAAAGACGTTGGAGTTCCAAAAGTTGACAGATCAAGAATAAGAATCGAATTAGCAACAGATTTTTCAAAAATAACCCTTGATGCAAGATGACGAGTGTTTAAAACCTAGAAGCATATATACAGTTACATTTTCACTTGAATATGAGAGTGTGATAAAATTATTATTCCAATTATAAAATTTCAGAAACTTTATGAGAAACTCACAATCAATTAGCTTAAAATAGACTTTATAAACTACTCAAAAGGCAAGAGAAATCCAGGCGTTGTCACAGTAGCTATATGAAAGGAAGGTTATTAATGTCTTGTTAAGGTTTTTATCATAACCTTAAATAGCAAAGACACAATAGAAAATAAATTAAAAGTCTACAGCTGTACTAATATGATAGCCACTAGCTATTTGAAATGTGAACATTTTGAATTAAAAATCTATAAAGTACACACAAGGTTTCAAAAACTTGCTATTAAAGAATGCAAAATATTTATATCAATTTCAGTTTTAAATGCTCTGTTGAACATATGGGCTAAGTTAAAATATATCATTAAAATTAATTCATCTATTTCTTTTACTTTTATGTGTCCACTAAAAATATAAAACTTTGAATATGGTTTCAATTATATTTTAATTGGAGGGCAGTGGCACAGTTTATACCAACATGGTGGGAACTGGAGGAAATGGAAAATAAAGTTCTAGACTCACCAGGTCTGCTTTTACAGGTCTCAGAAAGAAGTCAGGATAAAAGATACACAGAAAGCGTTAAAAATAATAAATTAGGATAGAAACAAAATCAAGAGTATAAATGAATAGAAATAAATTTCATATTTGAAGACAAACATCGATTAATTGGATTAAAACTTTCAGATGTAGACTCTTTAGAAAAGATACACTCAGAACACAAAGATGTGGAAAGTTAGAAGTGAAAAGATGGAAAATAAATATAAGAAATATTAAGTAAATTAAGTTTGCATACCTATATTAATATCAGATGAAATTGTGTTTAAGGTGAAATAAACAGTAGTAGAGATGGAATGGGACAGTGTATAATGATATATGATTCAGTTTTCTTAGACAATGTAGCAGTTTTAGGAATATATAAATCTAATGGAAGAGTTTCAAGATACATGAAGAAAAAAACTGATAAAACTATAAGGAAAATCTACCATCATGGTGGGAGATATAATACATGTCTTGATCATTGACAGAACAAGCATCTAGGTTAAAGAAATTAAAGCCGTACAACCAGGAAGCCTGAGTTAATGGTCTCTTATGGAGTTCCATACTCAACAATTGAGAAGAAAATTTTTTTCTGCAGCACACATGAAATAAAAAATAGTCATGCATATTTCATCATAACAAAATCTCAATAACATCTCAACAGCAGGTATCATACAGACCATATTCATTAGCTACAACACCATTAATATAAAAGTTAATAACAAAGAGATATATGTAGAAGTTACAAAGAGATATGTGTAGAAGTTAAAAACATGCTGATAAATACATCATGGATTATGAAAGAAATTACTATAAAAATTTTAAAATATTACATAGAGCTGGCAGTAACAATGCTCCATATTGAAACTTGTAGGATCTGCAAAAGTGGTATTTCTAAAATGTTAATAAAAAAAATAATAATAAAATAAAAAATAAAATGTTATAGTCTTAAGTATTTATAATAGAAAGGAGTAAATTCTTAAATAATGAGCAGATTTTTTAGCTTAGAAATTAGAAAAAGTGATATAATAAACCTAAAGCAAAAGAGATAATAAATATATAGGTAAAAGCAAATGGAATAAAAGATATTTTATAATTGAGATCTACAATCAAAAGTTTATTCTTTGGAATAGAAATACTGTTAGAATGTATAAACTTTTGAGAAAGCTCTAATCAGGAGAGATATACATATTACTGTGAAAAAGGAGAACATAACTATACATAAAATGGAGATTTAAAAGATAGGAAAATCTTAATAATATGCTGGAATTTTTTAAAACTTAGAAAAAATAGACTATCCTAAATTTCATTCTAAAATGATTACTTAATAGCCTTGTAGCTAGTAAAGAAATTAAGCTAAGACTCTTTCTACAAGGAAAGTAGTATGCCTACATGATTTTGTAGACAAAGTCTTCCAAGACTAGATAGAAATCATTCAAACTTACATAAACTTTTCAAAGAAACACAAAATAAACGAAACACTTGCCAACTTTTTTCACAATATAGTGTCATTCTGTTACTAAAACTATAGAGAAAACTATAGATTCATTTTCTCTTTAAGATAGAAACAAAATTCCTAAAAAAAATTAGTAAATTAAGTCCTGCAGTGTACTTGAAAAGAATCATACTATCCCATGATCACATTAGGTTTATCCCAGGTATTTAATAATTATGTATTAGAAAATTCAAAATGTCATTTACATTAATGGATGAAGAGACAAAAAGCTGCATGAGTATCTCAATAGATACATAAAAAGTATTTAATATATAATTCAATACTTATTGCTAATTAAGAAAAACATACAATTAGGAAATTGAGAGTATTTAAGAATTCCAATGGAGAAGGCAATGGCACCCCACTCCAGTACTCTTGCCTGGAAAATCCCATGGATGGAGGAGCCTAGTAGGCTGCAGTCCATGGGGTCGCTAAGAGTCTGACACGACTGAGTGACTTCACTTTGACTTTTCACTTTCATGCATTGGAGAAGGAAATGGCAACCCACTCCAGTGTTCTTGCCTGGAGAACCCAGGGACGGGGGAGCCTGGTGGGCTGCTGTCTTTGGGGTCGCACAGAGTCAGACACGACTGAAGTGACTTAGCAGTAGCAGCAAGAATTCCAAAACCCGATTAAAGCGTTTACTAGTAATATCTCTGGAGAAATGGTATAATAAAATATACATAGGGAAAAATATTTATTATAAATAATTTGTTCATGAGACTACAGGGGCTGAAAAGTCTGGAATCTGCAGGGCAGGTTGACAGACTGGAGAGCCAGGGAGCATGATGTCAAGTGAATCTTATGGTAGTGTGCTAGAGAATTCTTTCTTGCTCTTGGGATGCTGGTTGTCTTGTTCTTTTTAGGCCTTCATCTGATTGGATGAGGCCCACCCACATATGCAGAGCAATCTGCTTTAATTAGAGTCCTGATTAAAACTTTAATCTCATCTGAAACACCCTCACAGTAAAATCCAGAATAATGTTTGACCAAATACCAGGGCACGCTTTATCCAGGACAAGGGGACGCATAGAATTAAGCATCACAAAGAAGATCTAATATGTAAAACAAACGAACAAGCATCATGGCAGGTGAAAAATGTTAGGCATGTTTGGCTTAAAATTTACATGAGATGAAACTTTGAACACATATATTCAAAGTTGACAATTCTCACCAGTGCTGTGGAACAAACATAAATAAATCAGAGGCATACAAATTAGAACTGAGGAAATTGTGTCACTACTTTCAGATAATATAATCATTCATGTGGAAAAACCCAGTAAATCAGGCCAATTATTGTAAATGTGGGGAGGGGATTAAAAAGTTCAGTTCAGTTCAGTCACTCAGTCGTATCCAATTCTTTGTGACCCCAGGGACTGCAGCATGCCAGGCTCCCTGTCCTTCACCAACTCCTGGAACTTGCTCAAACTCGTGTCCATCAAGTTTGAGATGCCATCCAACCATCTCATCCTCTGTTGTCCCCTTCTTCTCCTGCCCTCAATCTTTCCCAGCATCAAGGTCTTTTCAAATGAGTCTGGTCTTTGCATAAGCTGGCCAAAGTATTGGAGTTTCAGCTTCAACATCAGTCCTTCCAATGAACACTTAGGACTGATCTCCTTTAGGATGGACTGGTTGTATCTCCTTGCAGTCCAAGGGACTCTCAAGAGTCTTCTCCAACACAACAGTTCAAAAGCATCAGTTCTTCGGTGCTCAGCCTTTTTTATGGTCCAACTCTCACATCCATACATGACTATTGGAAAAACCATAGCTTTGACTAGATGGACCTTTGTCTCTGCTTTTTAACTTGCTGTCTAGGTTTGTCATAGCTTTTCTTCCAAGGAGCAAGCATCTTTTAATTACATGACTGCAGTCAACATCTGTGGTGGTTTGGAGCCCCCCCAGGATAAAGTCTGTCACTGTTTTCATTGTTTCCCCATCTATTTGCCATGAAGTGTTGGGACCAGATGCCATGATCTTTATTTTTTGAATGCTGAGTTATTTTGAATGTTGAGTTAACTGGATATAAAGATAAAATACAGAAAGCCAGTCATCTTTTTGCACATCAATGGCTAAAAAGTAGAAAACATAATTTAAAAGAAGGATCCATTTACCATAGTATCAGAGAACACCAGATACCTATAAATAAATATATAAAAAGATATGCAAGCTCTCTAAGGGATAAAAGCCATAAATGTTATCTAGAAATATTAAAGAAGACTTAAATAATTGGGAAAATACACCATGTCCATGGATAAGAAGGTAAAGTCACATAAATGTCAATTCTCCACAAACTCACCTAGAAATTCAACACAATTAAATGTCAGCATGGTATTTAATGGATCTTGATAAGGTTTTTCTAAAAATCTGTATGTTTGAATAAAGGATATAATTGAAAGAGATTAACCATAATGAGTAACTTGTCCTACATAATATCAAGATTAGTTGGAAAACTGTAGTAATTAAAACAGCAGCATTGGCACACTGATAGTCAGGCTGACCAATGGAATAGAGCCAGGCATGTGTGGAAATTTGATCTAAGACATATATCATGACAAATCAGTTCAATCGTTTAAAATTAAAATACTTGGTAAGAAAAATATAAAAATTAGATCCCTACCTCACATGGTAAAAAGTAAATAAATAAACCTCAGAGTGATTAAATAGCTTGATACAAAAAGATGAAACTGTAGAAAATATGGCTGAGTATGTTTGACCATAGGCTATTTTTTTTTTTTTTTTAACATCAAAAACATTTCCATGAAGACGTTGTTAAACTGCCTGGGTGAGTCTATCCCCAGATCTATACCTGAGCAAAGCTCTTACACGTGCACAATAGTGGAAATGGTCCAGGGGTTTAGAGCACCGTTCACAACACACCACCTGGATACAGGCACCCAGTGTCAGGGGAAGGGCCCCACTGTGGTTTATCCACACAGCGGGCTTGTATACAACAGTTGAATGAATGTGGTGGAGAGCATGGATGAATTTTTACCAATATCAGCTGGAAAAAGTAAATTACAAATTGTAGTACCTGATCTATTGTCCTATACAGAAAAGAAAGCAAAGAAATGATTGGTTTCTTGGACAGTGAGAGAGAAGGGATGGGGCTGCAGAGTGGTTATGGATGGATCCTTATAAAGGTCCTAACTTGTCTGGACTCTGGGTTCATGTGTGTTTCCAATATTATTAAACATGAACATCTTATGTGGTTGCTCAGTCATGATAATTTAGTCCTCCTGCTTAGCTCTACCACAATCAACACTACTGCAGACATGGTATATTTTTGGTTAGCAGGAGCTGTATTTGTTATCTATTCCTCATTACAAACTCCCCCCAAAATCTCAGCTTAAACCAAATGTAATTCTGGTTCCTCTCAGTTTCTGTGGGTCAGGAATGCAGATAGGTTACAGTGAAGATGCTTGTGTCTGCTCCATGGCGCCTGGGGTCTCAGCTGCAAGACCCCAAATTGATCTCTATCCACAGCATTAAGGACCATTGTTATTGCTGCGGTCTGTTTGCCAGGGTGTTTATCTGAGTTACTTCTTACTCCACAAGAAGGAAGGCAGGTTTCAATAAATAAAGGATTCATTTAGATCTAAGAGAAACAAAGTAACGGTGAATAAATGGGCCCTTACTTTCAGTGGTTGCGAGGTTATAGCTCCCAGTTCTCAAATTGTCTTTCTGTCCACGTAAAGTAGCTAAACCAACGATCCCAACTCTATAGTTTGTTATCGTGAGTGCAGAGGCTGAGGAGAAAAGCACAGTGTGTAGAAAGCTAGAAAGTGTGATTCTTTGTGTTGGTTTGCTTGAAGGCTCATGGGACACTCACATAAATAGAACTTACTGTGGCTACTGGGATGTACGGGTATTATCTTGGTGTCAAGTATCCCTATGTTCCTTCTAGTATCAACTAACACTGGATGAGGTGGTGGTGGTGGTGAACTTCACCTTGAATGCTGACTTCAATTACTTTATAAACCCAGTTGGCAAGCCCTTGGCATGCTCCTGATAATTCATGGTCTTCCCAGATTCATCTGCTTTCAACTTACTGATTGGAAGCCAGACTTTCAAAAGCTGCTGCTGCTAAGTCACTTCAGTCGAGTCTGACTCTGTGCGACCCCATAGATGGCAGCCCACCAGGCTCCCCATCCCTGGGATTCTCCAGGCAAGAACACAGGAGTGGGTTGTCATTTCCTTCTCCAATGCATGAAAATGAAAAGTGAAAGTGAAGTCGCTCAGTCGTGTCCGACTCTTAGCGACCCCATGGACTGCAGCCTTCCGGGCTCCTTCTTCCATGGGATTTTCCAGGCAAGAGTACTGGAGTGGGATGCCATTGCCTTCTCCATTTCAAAAGCTCCCATACCCTTAATCCCAGAATCATTACTGAAGATAATGATAAATGATAATGTTTCAGTGTTAATGAGGGAGTAAATAGCATATTAACGACGTTTGCAGATGGATATAAATTCGGAGAATTTGTTAACACCAATGAGGTCAGAAAGAAATCACTAAAAGTTATAAAGAAGAGGAAATGTACAAAAGGAAAAAAAGAATAAACCGAGATTTGACAGATGTAATGCATATGATTGTAGTAAACAAAGAGCTAATTTAAAAGAACCAACTGCATACTGTCCTGGACACCTAAAGTCAGAAGGGAACAGTAGTCCATCTAAGGTGAGTTTATCCACAGCTTGAGAATTAATTCTAAGGACTTTATGCCACAGATTTCCAGGTGTATTCTAAGATCTGTGACCAGTGTTGTGCTTGTAAATGTTTAACAAATGGACTTCTGACCCCCTCCAAAGTGTGTACACCCACATACAATTATTATCAAATGGCAAGTAGATGGGGAAAAAAGGAAACAGTGACAGATTTTATGTTCTTGGGTTCCAAAATCATTGTAGACAGTGACTGTAGCCATGAAATTAAAAGACACTTGCTCCTTGGAAGAAAAGCTATGACAAACCTAGACAGCATGTTAAAAAGCAGAGACATCACTTTACCAACAAAGGTTTGTCTAGTCAAAGCTATCGTTTTTCTAGTAGTCATGTATGGATGTGAGAGTTGGACCCTAAAGAAGGCTGAACACCAAAGAACTCATGCTTTCAAACTGGTGCTAGAGAAGACTCGTGAGAGTCTCTTGGACAGCAAGGGGAGCAAACCAGTCAATCCTGAAGGAAATCAACCCTGAATATTCATTGGAAGGACTGATGCTGAAGTTAAATCTCGAATACTTTGGCCACCTGATGTAAAGAGCTGGCTCATTGGAAAAGACCCTGAAGCTGGAAAAGATTGGGGGCAGGAGAAGAGGGTGACAGAGGATGAGATGGTTGGGTGGCATCACCAATTCAGTGGACATGAACGTGGGCACTCTGGGAGATGGTGAGGGACAGGGAAGCCTGGCATGCTGCAGTCCATGGGGTCTCAAAGAGTCGGACACAAGTGAGTGGCTGAACAACAATTGACATAAAGAATGTCTCACTAGTTGCAGATAATGGATATATTACACTCTGTATTGTAAATTCAGTACAGTGCATCCCCGTGGAATACCAAACTCATTTATCTATAACCCACCTATGATGAACAAAGATGGTTCCAACGTGGACATCAGTTGCTATTTTCACTTACATTGGATGCAGCGAAAGTGAAACTGTGGAGGTGTGGGTCAGAACTTCTTTTGGTTGCCAATGACCTAAGCAACGTCTTTGCTGAATCAGGTAATAGCCTTTGAACACTCCAAGACTATTTCCTCAGTCATTTGTTTTATTCAATGTAAAGGCTACAGACTTGACAGGCTGCTAAGTTTGATCTCTGTTATTAACTCTTTCTCCATTACTTTTTAAGTCTAGACAATCAATGAAGCAACTAATCAAAACCAGGCTTGTTTTGTAGTAGTAGCTGATTTTCATGAACACTCTGGCCTGGACAGCTTTCAAGCTACCCGCTTGGTATCACTGAGCACACTCTTGCAAGAGATGCATGAAGCCTCCCTCATGCAATGCTTTAATTGTACGGAGATGACAGACATAAGTAACTTTAAGAGCATAGATATTAGAAAGAAGAATGTGGGGTTTAGGGGTGGCATTTAGGGCGCAGGCTGCAGCAGACCTGGTGAGAGGTGGAGGCCCGCATAGACAGGCCTTGTCCCTGTGGGAGGTACGGGTACTTCTTGACACCCTCCAGCCTTCTCCTTGCCCCCCACACACCTCACTTCTGCTTCTTTCGGTGCCTGCCAGGCTTGTCTCATGGCCAGCATCCCTAACAGCTCTAGTCTGGGAGTCTGTCTCCCCCATACACCCCTGATGGGTGGGGTCCTTTTCAAGTATGTCTACAGACACAAATGTGAACTTGCACACACTCTTGACATGCAGCTCGGGCTTCACACGTACTTTTCTAGCTGAGACTACACCTGGGGCAAGCCTCCCTCTCCAGCAAAACTTAACTCATCCCACCTGACACTGATTGTGCCTTCACATATGCCTTTAATTCTTTATATGCACTCTAATGGAATAGCTAATCAACATTTTTGGTTGATGTATTTCTTCCTGCTGTGGTTCCTCTGTGCCCTTCCTCCACGCCCCCCGCACCACGCCCACCGCTGGCAGCAGAGAAGCAGGCTGTGAAGTCACTGCTGGTGGAGTCTGTGGTTCCTTGGTGTTTGCCCTGCCGTCCCGCCCTCCCCCTGCCTCAGGCAGCCCGCCCCAGGTCGCCTGCTTCTTGGTGTAGTGGACACATGCGAAGTGAATTCCCAAGGGTGGGCTTGAGAGTTTTCCTTGATGTGTCTTGGGAGACAGAACTCAGTTTGAAACTGTAGTCATGTGGAAGAATGGGTGATCATTCAATTAAAACACATACGCCCCAATGTTCACTGCAGCACTATTTATAATAGCCAGGACATGGAAGCAACGTGTGTCCATCAGCAGAGGAATGGGTAAAGAAGATGTGGTATAAATGTACAGTGGAATATTGCTCTATAATAGAAAAGAATGAAATAATGCTGTTTGCAGCAACATGTACCTAGAGATTGTCATACTGAGTGAAGTAAGTCAGACAGAGAAAGACAAATGCCTTATGATATCATTATATGTGGAGTCTAAAATGTGACACAAACGAATTTATCTGCAAAACACTCACATACATAGAGAACAAACTTATAATTACCAAGGGGGAAGTGGGGGGATAAATTAGGATTTTGGGATTAGTAGATGCACACTGAAGGACCTACTGAATAGCACAGGAGAATATATTCCATATATTGTAATAACCTATAATGGAAGAGAATCTGAAAAAGAATACATATATGTGTATATATATGAATATATCACTTTGCTGTGTACTTGAAATTAACACAACCTTGTGTATTAACTATACTTCAATAAAAATAAAATTGCTGAAAAGCTGTTTTAGGAACTGGAGATAGAGGGGAAGAAGAAGCAACTGGTTCTCAAGGAGCTCAAGGTCAAGAAGACGATGACAGTAGAGAGAGAGAGACACTAGAACAACAGCATTAAACAGTTTGTCAGGCGCCTGACTCACATGAAAGGTGTTAGAGGAGGTCTGAACAGGACAGTCTGGAGGGGTGGGGTGGGCGAGTAAGCTAGGGTGGGTGTAGAGAAACTTTCGTCCCCATTGAGAAGTTGAATCGTGAGAAAATGGTAAGGGGTGGTGGAGGACCACTGTGTTCATAGTGGGCTTGTAGAGACTACCCAGCTTCTGCGTACGTTCCATCAGTTATGGAAAGAGACCCGGAGTGGGAGATGAGTTTTTATTTTATCTCGGAGCTAAAGGGAAGCTTTCTCATAGTTGCATAATGATCAGGTGGGTGGTTATTACCCCAAATTCAGTGCCTGAAAACAAAACAGATTTATTTCTGCAGGTAGGAGTCTGGTAGGTGTCAGTGGCTACAGTGAAGATACAGGAGTGCTCTTCCCTAGAGACTTGAGGAAGGAAACACCTTCATCACTCATTCAGAGCAGCTAAGGGCCATCGGGTACTTCTCCTGCGCCAGCCCTGTGATCAACCAGGAATGATTCTCTGATGTTAAGGATTTGTGTAATTGCATTGGACCTACCTGAAGAGTCAGAGAGAATCCCCCCCTCAGGACATTTAGCTAACTGACCTCTGCAAGTCCCTTTTGCCACATAAGGTTACACACTCACCCGTTCAAGGGACCAGGGCCTGACCTTCGGAGTGGCTGTTGTCCTGCCTGCCTCGGCTCACCTCTTGCCCCTGGTTGACCATCATTGCTGGCTACACTGTTTTGGCTTTTGGTACCTCCATCTGGATTTCTCTCCAAATTTCTGCCCCTTGAAGGGTGATTCAAAATGTGGAACCTTGGATAGCATCCTAAACCTAGAGAATGAAAGTGGGCATTTGAACTACACGTCCAGTTATTCATATGGAGGTTAAAGTTGGGGAAGCATGGCTCTGAGTAGCTCGCACGTTCTCATCTCCTTCTGTCCTTAGAAGATGTATGTTCTTGGTGTCTTGCTGAGATTATTAAGGGAGGTTTGCTTGGGCAGATGCCCCGTGCTGGTACCAACTGTCTCCTTGCCCCTGATCACCACCGACACCTGACATCGCCCTGGTTCTGCATTTACGCCTGTGTCTTGGAGTCACAGCATCTCCAAGGTCAGGAGGTCACTGCCAGCAAGGGGTAGAGGGCACAGAGGACCCTGGGGGAGTAAAGGAAGTACTTTTAAATGACACAGCCTGTTCAAATCACTATGCTGATGAGGCAGCCAAGAGCAGGCAACTCTGATGCTCAGTGAATCCAGGCTGTTAGCCGAGGTTCCTGGGGAGTCCTGTAAGCTCTGGAAATTGGCTTTGTGTGAGTCTGTGGGGATAGATGGGACCCTACATGCAGGGCCGGATTAGTTTGTTGGAGACTGTGTATGAAGCAGGCTTTATTTTAGGGCATTGGTCTTTGGTTTATTTTAGTCACTACCAAGCTTGAGGATCCAGATACGTGTCTACAACCGACAATACCCCACGGGGTCTCAGTTTGACGTGTGGATAGAAGAATGTCTGAATGTGATGCAGTGACTGTGGGGTTTTCCCCTATTTGTTCTGCCTCCCGCCTCTCGCCCACCCCCCCACCCCTTCCTTCTAAACTACAGGATGGTGGTATCAACATTTCTGAGAACCTGAGGCTAAATTAAAAAAAGTCATCAATATGATTTTGATAAATCCCTCAGAAGGTTGTGCTGGCCAAGGATATTTTTGGATCAAAGTGTTAGAATGAGTGGTCCTATTGTAAGCAATGCAGGCTTTTGCAGACTAGATCTCTGGTCTCGATGGTTCAGATGCTTCATCCAGGGCCTGTGTCCACTGCTTTGTGCGGAGTCAGTTCCGGGTTAGGAACCGCAGCAGGAGAGACATGCAGAAGAGAATAGTGCAGACTGTCCTGTCCCTGCTATCTTGTGGCTCCTGTGCTTCCAAGTCGACACGCGTGTGCCTGGGGAGAAGGAGGGGCCCTCCCTGTCCACTCATCCACGGCTTAGAGGCTGCATGGCCATGCCTGAAGCTGCTCTTCTCAAGACCTGCTTCCCTTGGCAGTGAGTCCTTGGGCCGCCCACAGGGCTGGATGAAAGGACCTGTATTAGCTTTCCTTTCACACCCTGACAGGTGCTATCACTCTTGTGGGTTTTAATTAAAATGTTTAATTAAGCACAGTCCTAGCAGGAGAAAGTCAGCTCTCATCCTGGCCACGTCCCCAGGGTTGAGTGGGAGGAGGCAGAAGGCCTGGCGAGGACCCAGGAGGGACCTTCAGTTTCTTGCAGACACAGAATGTGTGGTGATCAGGTGCGGAGGGATGGTTACTTTGTCTTTCCTGGAGCCTGGCCTCAGGTCTGCCTTGGAAGCACTGAACCGGGGCTTCAGTAAACTCTCGTCCCTGCTCTTACCCTCCTCTCCCAACACTGTGGCGTGGTGTCCAGTCTTCCTCTGGTTCCTCAGAGTCCCCACATCATCCCCACTCCAATCCACACCTAGTATTTTCCCCACTTCGCTGCCCAGCCCATGACCTCCTAAAACTTGCCACCCTTCTCCTTTCTCCCTGGCCACTGCCCAGATGGAGGTCACTGTCTCTGCTCTACTTGGTGGTGGTTCTTGGTCATGCCTGATCTCAGAGAATAACACATCTTCTGAAAGATAGCTTATTCTCCAGTATAAGGGAATGGGATTTAACCTTAAGAGAAGATAGTTTTGACCAAAGACAGCCTTTGGGCACTCCTCAAAGTAAGGCCAGCTTCCCTGGTGGCTCAGGTGGTAGAATCTGCCTGCAGTGGGGACGACAGAGGATGAGATGGTCGGATGGCATCATCGACTCAATGGACATGAGTTTGAACAAACTTTGGGAGGTAGTGAAGGATAGGGAAGCCTGGCGTGCTATAGTCCATGGGGTTGCAAAGAGTTGGACATGGCTGAGCGATAGAACAACAACAAAGCAAGTCACATTGACTGCTTTTACAATGGTGTGTCTTGTGTACAGCAGTCACTCAGTAAAAAGCTACTCAGACTCTCCATCCACTTTCCAGGCTGCTGCTGCTGCTAAGTTGCCGCAGTTGTGTCTGACTCTGCGTGACCTCATAGACGTCAGCCCACCAGGCTTCCCTGTCCCTGGGATTCTCCAGGCAAGAACACTGGAGTGGGTTGCCATTTCCTTCTCCAATATGTGAAAGTGAAAAGTGAAAGTCAGGTCGCTCAGTTGTGTCCGACTCTTCGAGACCCATGGACGCAGCCTACCAGGCTCCTCCATCCATGGGATTTTCTAGGCAAGAGTACTGGAATGGCTTGCCATTGCCTTCTCCAACCTTCCAGGCTACTTGGCCCCAAATTCGTTTACCTCCCTTCCTTTGCAAGATCAAAGCTGAAACAACCATGAGACACCAGTAGCGAACTCTGCTGGGAAATGTGTGTGAAGGGTGGATGGAGCTATAACTGCTGTGTTCTCTCCTTGTCTTATAAGCTGGGCTGCTGGTAATGAGACAATTGCTATTTTTATTTTTTATACTTACGTCTTTATTTGGCTTTGTTGGGTCTTAGATGCAGCTCTCAGGCTCAGTTGTCCTGATTCTTGTGGGAACCTAGTCCTTGACCTGGTCCCCTGCATTGGAAGGTAGATTCTCAACCACTGGACTGTCAGAGAAGTTCCAGCAATTTCTTATTTGTAGGAAATAATTCTCAAATATAAAACCTGAAAAAGAGTAGGGTCCCATGATGCAATGAACCAACATCTCAATGTTGAACATAGTAGTAAGGTGTCACCAGGTAACTTGCTGAGCGCTGACCTGCAGGGGCCGTGTCTTCACACTCCCACCCTCTGGTCAGCAGCTAATAACGAGCAGTGGGGAGGAGAGTGAGCATCAGGTCTGGGTGGCGATTCTTCTGGGCCAACCCTGGCATCACAGCTGCCCACCGAAGGGCCTTTCCAATTGTTCCTTTTTCCCAGGTCACTTTCCAGTAAGTGTTCCTGTCTCAGGGCTGGGGGTGGGGACTGTGTCTGGAGTGATGGTGATGTTCAAGGGGGCACGTATGATGCACTGGGGTTTCCTTACAGCCTGCCCTTCCTTTTGCAGATGGCACCTATATTACAGTCACCTCTGATTAGCCCATCTGAATGTGCCATGTGTATCCTCCTGGGGCCCCAGCGAGTCAGTGGTGAAAGCATAGATCTGGGGGACTGGTCACTAGGTAGCTGCTTGGAGGGAATCCCAGGTGAGTGGTGACGTCCACTAAGAGGCAATGCAGGAGGCTACAGTAAAGGTGGAGACCAGCCCTTTGTAGAAGCATAGACACGTCTGGGAATTGTTGGGCTATACCCTGGGCTCCATGGGTGGAGCCTCACGCTTCCTCCTTGGAAAGCTGAGATGATAACATGTGTTCACCCTGTCTCTCAGGTTAGGAGTGAAAAGTGCATGAAATAACTTCTGAGTTGTTGAGAACGCCATCAGGGTGCTCCTGAGACTAATGGGTGGCAGGCCTGGGGTACAGGAGCAGTGTAAGACCAGGGTCAGGGGACTTCTCCCCGAAAGTGGGAGCCAGCATTCTGGGCCTGCTGAGCTGCGTTCTGTCCTGACCACGACCTTCCGCTTTGTCCTGGACCCGTTGTCTGAGGGGCTGTGTCCTGGGACTGTGCTGGCATGACTGAGGATACTTTCAGAGGAAGTCTCAGAGATTTTGTGTTTCTTTCATCAAACTTCTTTTCAACAATTCCTTTAAAAAAAAAAAAAAAGGTCAGTGCTAAGGAATGGGTATGACTCTTGCTCCAAAAGCTCAGATGTGAAATAAGTATCACATATACTTCCCTGGTGGCTCAGTTGGTAAAGAATGCAGGAGACTGCCTGCAATGCAGGAGACCTGGGTTTGATCCCTGGGTCGGGAAGGTCCCCTGGAGAAGGAGTGGCTACCCACTCCAGTACTCTTGCCTGGGACATCCCAAGGACCGAGGAACCTGGCGGGCTATAGTCCATGGGGTCACGAAGAGTCAGACACGACTTAGTGACTAAACCACAACAAATGCTTTAAAAAATCAAATCACACTAAATCCAAGTTTGAGCCTGTGTCTCCCTGAGTTGATGGGAAATTCAGTCAAGGTCTTTCTCAACCCATCCTCCACCTTCCACCTCCAGTCCCCAGAGTCCCAGGCAGAGTCGCACAGCCATGGTCACGTATGTTTCCAGTCGGTATCACTGAGACCCCCGTCACAGAATTCTCCATGGCCTTTGGAGTCCAGTGGTCCTGCTGCTTCTAGGCTGAGTTCTGGCAACTGAAGTCTGTCTGGCCTCCCCCACAGCCGCTCTGATACCCACCCGGGTCCACGGGGCCCTGTCAGGGGCTCCTCCTGGACACATGTCTGACTTCATGACGAATTCAGAGCCATCCATCCTCTCGTTAGCTGGGGCAGCTCCTACCCCCTCTGCTGCCCCCATCCTCTCTTTTCTAAGGCAACTCCTCTCTCTCTTGCCTGGGCATCTCATGAGCTTAGGCCCCTAAAAAGGAAGGGCAAGTGTTTGTCCTTGGATCATCGGGCTCAAGTCACCAACCTCCCCCTTAGTCAAGGACATGAGAGCTTGGTGTCCGTCCTAGAATACAGGTAAGAAAAAGCACAGGGAATCCCAACTAGTATTGCAGAACGGCTGTTTTCTGGGTGTTGCTTCTCTTACACCAAGGAAAATGAGAATGTAAGAGTGCTTGGGGAAAGGGTGAGAAGTACTGGGATGACTTCTGGGGACCGTGCCTGGTGAGTGCTGCTCAGTCTAGACCCTCGGGATGGGTAGTCCTGTAGTTTCTAGGAGTTAAATACAATTCTCAAGTTACTTGTTTACAGGCCCAAGAGAGACCTTCCCTTGCAGGAGAAGGAGAATCTGTATGTACAACACATCTCCAAGTACGGCTTTTTGTTTTAGGCATTTATTTAAAGTATGTTCCTTCCTTAAAGCCCATTTGGAGACTTGGTATGACTTGCTTTGTCTCCCAGCAACGTCAAAAGAACTGATAAGAATGGCATTTTTTCCTTAACATGTGCTTTCGCTCAGGGAAAAAAAAAGGCAACCAAAACCCTGAAACTTCTAAAGCAGTTCCCGAAATAGACCCAGCGAGAAAGAGAAAGCAAAGCATACTCTGGAGCCCCCCTCGAGGGAACAATTATAACCTAGAGAAAAAGACGCGGGCACACAGGGCCCTCCTGCCAGCCACAGACACACGTCAGAGCACAAACCCTTTTGCCTGAAAAATATCCTTCCGAGGACCCTGTGGAGGGGATCCTAGACTCCTAGGAGAATTCTGGACACTCGTGAGGCCCAGCCTGAGTAGAACTCAGGTCCTGATGTGGCCGCATACCTCTGGGAGCCAGCTCTGCAGGCTGTGTGCTGGGTGCCCAGGATGTAACTGGAAATACTCTGAGCTGTGGAGTTACTGGTGGCTCCTGCCTCACCTCCCATCACTCTCCTGGGTTCCCACCACCCAGGCTGTTCCAGGCTCTGTGTCTGTTGCTCTGCTTTGTCCTGTCTCCTCCTGCACCACCCAGGGCATCTTTCTTTGGCCTGGTGCCTGGGCCGTGTCTGCAGGTGGATGTCTGTCCTCCTCGTGTATTCCCGTAGCACACAGGACTTTTCTCCAGATGACATCAGATGGTACTGAGTTTTCTCTTTGTCTCTCCCACCCTGGACTGCAGGACCCACAAGGACAGACACTATTCTGGTTTTTCTGCCTGTGTCTGCACTGACTAGTGGTCACTCGGCTGTTTCTTGGCTAAGAAGTTAACTGCAGAAACGAGATTCCTTGTTCTGAACAGGCTGAGGAGACATTCAGACCTATGGAGCCTTGGACGACTATCCAGGTCTCAGTCTTATCAGCTGCAAATTAGGGAGGATGGTATCTTTGTGATTGGCAGAGAAGCCGAAGGGCAGAATACACATAAGGCACCCAGTGTCTGTCCCCGAATAGGAGCTCCATGGTGGTCATGATTGTGTTGCTTAGAGTTAATGTTACAGGAAATGTTGGTGTTTAAACTCCTTATTCCCACTGGGAAACTAGATGCTTTTAGTTTTTATTTATGGAGTAAATGTTTTCACTGACAATTCCAACCTCTTAGCACCTTACCCCGAAGATTTTTTAAATTCTCCTCTAATCATCACATTGGTTTCTCTCTCCAGTTTTCTAAGCCCCCTGCTTGGCCACTAACCAGCACTGGGATGACAGTTGGGGGTGACCCTTTGTGATGTGGGTTAGCATTCAAGTTTGGAATCACAGCACCCAAAGCGCGAGGAATTGTGTTTCTCTGTCTTGGTTTCCTCACCTGTGAAGTGGATGTCAGGATGTATTGATCTGTTCTTCTGGAAAGAGACCCCTGCTCTCACCGGTTATGCGTGTGTGTGTGTGCGTGCACACAGTCAGTTGTGTCTGACTCTTTGCGACCCCATAGAACACTTCTTTTTCGGCAACATAGAGTTGTCTTCAGGACTGCCTGTTCTTTGCTCAGAGATATGCAAAAGGCTGTCTCTCTCTGACAGGCATTCTGGGGCCACACAGGGGTCCTGGTTGCTGAATCTGGTCAGCACCGAGACAGCAACAGAGGTTGGTGGAGGTATACCTGAAGCTGTTTAGCCCCCGGAGAGATGATTGTACTGAAGTTTGCAGTCTTCTGATTCTGGTTATTTCCTGGGACAGCAGACTGCTGGGCACACACAGGATGCAGTATCTAGAGACAGTTCCAGAATAACATGGTTTATATGTGGGAGGGACCCGGGGTTTATCTCATCTGGGTTTCTGGCTGAGAGTGCATTCCCAGGAGTCTTAGGCCCCCGAGGTCCTGATCCAGGAGGTCTCAGGAGAGTGTTAGTTCACAGATTTTAAAAAGTGCCCCAGGTAATGCCGTTGGACAACGTCTGATCTAGTCCTCTTTACCCATCTATGAAGAAAGCCTCCAACCTGTGAAACTGCCTTCCTTTAGGGAGCAGTTATAACAGGCAGAGGAGCTGCAAGCAGCAGAGTCCTAGAGCATGCCTGGGCACAGACCTGTTCCCCTGTGTTAGAAGGCGGCCCATCTTTTGCAGTGGGGCACTCACTGCCTGCATTTTCTAGGGTGATGATGGCCAATAGCTGTGGGCCCCGGCCCCTGTCCCCTGTGCCCAGGATGGGACAGCTTCCTTCCACCAGCTCACCCTGTGGGTTGGGGGATGTCCCCACACACAGCTGTCTTTAACACAAAATATGCCTCTAATGGAATGTCACTTTTCAGGGCACCAAATTCACCTGTAAGCGTAAAATCCTCACCTGATTGCCTTCTATCATGAAATACAACTGTATCTGAAGATTGATGACTCTAGCTAAGCCTCTAATCCTAATTCCTTGGATTAATATTGAGCATTCATTCAAACTCTGTCTTCTGATACTAATTCTAGATGCTGATTTTTTTTGAGTGCTAATAGAAATTGTATTCAAAAATTCAACATCTAGAAATATAAATTGTATGTCCCAGAATGTATTCTGTGGCTTATTCTCAATTTTAGAATCATCTTTCTAACTTGGTTTGTGTTTTCTTGAAGCAGTCAGGTGGATGGGTTGAATCTGAGACCTAAAGGGAAGGATAGATTGCTTAGAAGTCAGAAGATGAGCAAAGGTCAGCTGGACAAACCTCAGTGTGGATTCCATACCAATTAGACATTGAGTGAAAATTTTGAGGAACTGTGGCTTCTCCAGGGCGTTCCCCATTAGGTGATCACGGATGTATTTATTTCTCCAATGAATTCTGCAAATAAACTTCTATGCCACTCTGTAATCTTGGTGAAGTTTTCAAGAAATCCCTTAAGTGCATGTTTCCCTTAAGACGCCACTCCTGCATCTATTCCAGTTGGACAACACTGTGCTGATTCCACAAAGATAGTGACAGTCTCCCGACCTCTAAATTCATGATTAATTATTGCATCCAGCACCCAAATCACCCCCAGTGTCCGTGGGCCTGGCTTTATCTCTCGGCACACACAAGCCTGGCTTTTAATTAAAGGCCCTCCAAATTAAATGAAAACAAATTCAATTATTACATCTCATTGGTACAGCTCACAGCATATCCTGACAGCGTTTATCTGGTGGACAACCCAGGGAGAGTTCAGCTCCTGCAACCTAAATTAATGTGCCCAGCAAATTATTTTTCTTATCTTTGCTTGAACAGGTTTTTTGCCACTGGGTCAGGCCTAGCTGTGGTCTTCGCCATCTCTGAACCAACTGTGGTCTTGATACTGTTTCTCTTTCCTCAATCTTTTCTAATCTCTATCCAGTTCTTACATACTCTTGTTGCAGGGAGAGAGAATGGGCTCGTGCCCTGCTCCCCTGAAGGCAGAAGATAATTACCCTGCAGTCTCTGCAGGTTTCAGGCGTAGCTCAGATACACAGCCCTTATGTTTAGATCTCTACGGAGGGTACAGGGGATCATGTGAGAGTGGCTGGTGCCCCAGGCTGCCCGGAGTTTAGAGGCACTGAATTGTGATTGTTACGACCTGTCATATCAATTGTTGTTGTTGTGTTTAGTCACAAGTTGTGTCCAACTCTTTGCGACGCCATGGACTGCAGCACGCCAGGCCTCCCTGTCCTTCACTATCTCCTGGAGTTTGGACTCATGTCCATTGAGTTGTTGGTGCCATCCAACCATCTCATCCTCTGTTGCCCCCTTCTGCTCCTGCCCTCAATCTTTCCCTGTATCAGCATCTTTTCCAATGAGTAGGCTCTTCACATCAGGTGGCCAAAGTTATTGGATTTTCAGCTTTAGCATCAGTCCTTCCAATGAATAGTCAGGGTTGATTTCCTTTAGGATTGACTGGTTTGATCTCCTTGCAGTCCAAGGGACTCTCAAAGAGTCTTCTCCAGCACCACATATCATTAGTCCTCTATAAACATATTGTTAAGCAGTCTGTAACGTGCCAAGCAGTGCAGACAGCACAAGATCAGACACTGGCCCCTGCCCAGTGGACCTGTTATATAAATAGGAAGGGAAGCAATGCCAGACCTGAATGAAGGGGACGACAGCACTGACCTGAAGGGAGGAAACCTGGTTTCTCCCAATGACAGATGTCAGGTCTCTGCCTTGATGGGGTGCATGGCTTGGGTTGCTCTTGGGCAAGGTTTTTTTTTTTTTTTTGATGTGAAACACTTTAGCTATTGGCTGGGCTTGGGGTTTGAGGGCTTCTGAGAAGGACAGTGTTAGGTGCAAAGGTCAGAAAACTGGGTCTTCTCACCAGAGACAGACATCACCTGGTCTAGGAAAGGCTCTGAAATTGGGGGGATGTGGGTACCAAACAGTGCTGTAGCCCTGGCAGCATCCTTGCTCTGCTGTTACAAGCATGAGGGCTGGGCCATGAAGAGTGGATGGAGACGAGGAGAGAGCCCGGACGCAGAGTTCAGGGGCGTTGCTACAAATCCCCAGAACTTGTAGCTCGGATGTCTTTTTCCTCATAGCGACTGGATTTGTGTCATACTCTGTGTGGTTGAAACTCCAAATGCTGATGAAAGCTGAAAGAAAACATGGATATTGTAAAAACTTCCAGTCCACTTACAACCTAATCAGAAGGGAAAAGCAAAGCAGGAGAAAGAATCAAGGGTGAAGACTGCCTGGTTGGCCAGTGGTTGGTACTTCACAAACTTCCAGTTCAGGGGTTTGATTCCTGGTCTGAGAACTAGGTCCATCATGCCGCATGGTATGGCCAAAAAATTAAATTAAATTAAATAAAAATTTAAAAAAGAAGTGGGAGCGAGTACCATCATCCCCAGGCTGTGTCTGTAGACCATCCACTTGGCATCTCACGGGCCCCAAAGCACAGTGCACACTCCTCAGACCAGATGGGTTTGCCCGAGATCTCTGCGGGGGACCTGAGACTCCAGGACAGACTGTGTCCCGGTGCTGCACAGCCATAGGCGTCAGCCGTCTTTCTGAGGGTGTCGACAGCTGGGAGAGCATGGTCTTGGGGGACAACACAGGCTCTGTCATCCGTCATCTTGTTTTGCACCCGGGGTTGAGCAGGCAGCCCCAGTAAGCACTTTTCCTGTGTCCTGTGTGCAGGAAGCCTTGTAAAAGCCTTTTAGGATGAATACAAGAGAAATGGAAGATCATCTCAAGGTATTTGTAATCCAATTAGAGGGGTGGAAAATGCACATGCATAGAGACACTCTAAAATGTCCAGTTCAGCTTTCCCATGCTGATTTCCATAATTTTGCATATGTTTGCAACTCCTCTTAACACTTGGTATTGCTATTATTTGTTTATATCTTAATATTCTGCTCTAGACCAGGCTTTGTCAGAACAGGGCCTGCGTTTTTGTTTTTTATTTTTATTTTTTTTAAATTTTGTATTCCCCCCAGAATTAGTACTGCCTCTGACATTTAGTGGTATTTGTTTACCTTTGAACTGAATAAAGTAAAAACCTAATTTCAGTGCCCCAGCCAGAGCAGCATCAGCCTCCCCTGCTCTCCCATCACACTTGGTTGAGGCTTCTCCCTGGTACTGAATCAGTCTCATCTCATCCACAGGGTGCCAGAGATGGGGCAGAGGGGTGGGTGGGTTTAAGAGGCCGAACTTTAAGACCAGCCTGAGTGGCCTTGATCAAGTCATTTCCCCTCTCATCTTCCTGCCTGTGAAGGATGCAGGAGGACAGTCATACTTACTTTCAAGGATCCTAAAGAGGATAACAGGAGTAGCCCACGTGCTGGAACGATGCCTGGAGGGAGGGTGTTATGTAACCTTTGGCTTTCCTTCTTACAGCAGTCCTGAAGGGTACTTTTCATGGCTTGGACTGTGTCCTCCGACTTGACGTGCACACATCTTGACAGTGGCACAGTATGGGCGAGTGTGACCTTGTGTGGAAGTAGGGTCTTTGCAGAGTAATCAGGATACGATGAGGCTGTCCTGGGTGACAGTGGGCCCTATCCAGTCACTGATATCTTTAGAAGAAGGGGGAAATTTGGGCTCAGAGACACACAGAGAGGGAAAATATCATGATGCAGATGGACACCAGGGAGAACCACATATTGACAGAAGCGGAGACTGAAGGGATGTGTCTGTAAGCCAGAGAACGCCGGGGACTGCCTGCCACCCTGAGCGGCTGGGAGAGTCAGTGCTTACATGAGGAGCGAGCCTTGCCGGTTCAGAATTGAGCTTCCAGAACTGAGAGAGAGGAAATGCCTGTTGTTGTCAGACACCCAGTTTGTGGTAATTTACAGCACGGCTGAGCTTTATCTTCTGTGTATTCATCCAACACAGGACCTAGTAGAATGCCTTGAAAGCAGAAGATTTTGGCCAATAAATATTTGTTGAAGTGGATGAAATCAGCCATGGGATATCGTTAATGCGAGCCTAGAATTACAGAGTAGTTTTCGTGGGAAGTAGTGTTTACCAGCTCATTCTAAGTATCGCCTATTTGAAATTAAATACCAGGTGCATATTTGTCCAATTCAGCTTGTTATTGGGGTGATCAAATTGCACATAAAATTTCTTTAAAAAACATAATAAAGGAAGGGAGGTTGCCATGAAAGGGTGATCTCCTCTGGGCACCTGTCCTTGATTCATTTCATCCAGTTCTGCCTCCTGCAGATTCTAGTTTCTTCCCGTGACCCTGGGGACTCTTTCAATGAGAACTGATAGCTCCAAGTAGAGAAAATTGAAACAAACCAATCAAGGTAACATGTATGCATAGCATTATGTTGGTCTTAAGTAGAATTTCACTCATGAACGTTTTTCAACATTGTTCAGTGTTGAGTGCCTGGCCACGTGCTGGAGCAGAATACACGGAAGAGAGAGACAGATAGAGGACGGCAACCGTGAATGAGTTCTGGGCTCTTCGTTCTGGACCGGGCAGCATACTAATTGCACCGTCTGGTTGGATCCTTCTAACAGCTCAGTTAGGCAGTCTACTTCAGAGATGGCAAGACTTGCTGAGTGAGATTTGACCCCTGCCCTAGGCCACACAGTGGAGGTAGAGACTCGGCTCTGCGCCCCAGCATCTGACCCAAGAGCTCTCCAGTCTCCATGGAGAAGTCAGGCACTCCTTGTCCCCCTGGGTCCTGGGGTGTAGCCACACAGATGGTAAGCAAGCGAATTCCCGGAGTCATGGGAAAGGGCGTGAATGGGAACTCTTGGGGCAGAGACCCTAATTCACCATTTCCCCTGGGTATGGTGGGGAGAGGCGAGCCATCATCTATGGCTGGTTGATTTTTAGAGACCCCACTCTGCTTTGGCGGCAGGCGTGCAGGTTGTAAGAGGGGGTCTGTGGTTGGAGTTTCTGTAGACACCTGTGGGGCAGGAGCATGAGGCAGGGATTCTCAGCAGGTTTCCATTTAGAGCCAAAGGCAGGGCGGGGCCTAGGCTGCTGGGTTGGCCTCCCCTGCTTGTCCTGGGGTTCTAGCTGGTTTCTCTCTAGGTCCTGCTGCCTTGTCAGACTGATATTGATATAACTGTAGGCAAGACCTGTCCTTAGCGGTAAATGGGAAGATGTCTCTAGTCTCTGCGAGGAGATGGGGGTCCTAGACGAAAGGTGGTGTGTGTCTATTGGACAGCCTGACCGTCCCCCGCCCACACCCCCCGGTGCAGCCACTCGCCTGCTCTGCTGCAGCTCTTAGGATGGCAAAGCCCTCGCACGTGATGTTTCCAGGCTCTTTCTCCATCTCCATGGAGTCTGCACTTCTGACCTGCTTGTGGCCAGGTTGACTTACAGGCGGACCATCGTACTGACTCAGACCGGACTTTGCATGCTGCTGTACCGAGAGAACTCTCTGCCGGGAGTGTCGTGTGCAGGCCCGGCAGGCTTCCCAGAGGAGGCTGCCTTTGTAAACCTCACTACACTCACCCCTTCTCATTTGAAAAGAGGGCTTGAAAGAGGACCCTTCTGAAAGAGAAGGGCCATTTTAGTAGCTGATAGGGTATAAGGAGATGGTGAGGGGGAGAGTCAGCCTGAGGGAAACATCCATCTTCCAGGCTACTCTTTAGTCTTTTTTTATGGAAGTGGGGGGTAATCTATTGTTGTTTGGAGGGAATCCTCCCAGCCTCAGTCACAGTAAGACCATTCCCATCAAAACTCCCCTTGCACAAAGAGGGTTATTGTTTTCAGTAATATCGGCTTTTAAAAACAGAAGGCCTGGCATGGGACCCAGCTCTGCCACTTAGAGGCTTGGTGTCCCGAGGCCAAAATGCACACTGGCCCGGGCTCCTGTTTCCTCCATTATAAAATGAGAATAGTAATACTAATAATAGTGTATTTCACAGGGTTTTTGGAAAAGTCAAATGAGATAATGTGTGTGAGAGTGTTTTGCAAATTGTAAAATATTGTACAAAGCTTGGTTATTTTTACCGAAAATACATATGGATTTTCTGCCCTTTTGAATTATTCATTTTCTGTCTCTTTCTAGTGGTCTGAACAATCGAGTGTTTGATTTTTATCTCACTTCCTTGGGACTCTGTGTCCGTTCACATCAGTTATTTCATTTTATTCTCACACCATGTCTCTCTTGCCTACAAAATGCAGAGTGTGATTGAGTTGTCTCATGTTTAAAATAACCTGGGCTCTGACTTCTCGGCCCCTTGGTATTTATTTTCTAGTTAACTTTCTGATGTGAACTTGGGGACATTTTTAGGGTGGATAGTTGGATTGTTGCTGATCAGAGTGCCTAGACTTATGGAATAAACTTTCCTCCAGATTCTGAGTATCTGTAAGTAGGGAAGCAGTGGGGTGCCAGATAGAAAAGTCTCACAGTGTCCTACTTGGCCATAGGTGATGTGTTCTCTGGAATCAGTGCATTTCCAGGCCGACTGGCATCCTTGTTGGGCAGACTTGTCAGGAACTTGCTCCTTTTTGGAGCCCAATCTTGGTTCTGGTGAGACCAAGCTTGGCCAGCAGTGCTGTGTCAGGGTTCAAGGCCGCCGCCCCTCAGGTCCCCTGCGTTGCATATATTGCTTCCTATTGCAGAATTTCTGACCTACCTCAAAGAACCAATTTAAATTATTTTTTTTATTGTGGTGAAATATCCATAACATAAAATTGACCATTTTAACCATTTTTAGTACATTTCAGTGGCATTCAGTATATTCTTATTATGCAGCCATCGCCACCAGTCATCTCTAGAACTGTAAAGGGCTGTTTTCCAGGTAAAATAAAATCATTACTGTAAAGGCCTTTAGAGCACCACACCCCATAGAAATACAAAACAGATGTTACCCCTCCTTTTGCCCAGTAGTTTAGCAAGAGGGACAAAGCAGGCTTCAAAATGTTGCTTAACTTATAGTTGGATCAAGGAGGCTGCTGGGTTGTCTCCCAGCAGGGGCCAGATGGGTGGAGATGCCTCCTGGTTAGGGTCGTTTACTGTTAGGGGACAGTTTACTGCCAAGGGGAAGCTGGGGCCACCTGGACACACAAGTCATGCCCAGCTTGGACATTCTGTCCATTTGCATCCATTGCTTCCTCACTTGAATCTGGATGAGACGTCATCATGTCCCCTGATGGGTCAGGTAAGGGGCCCATGGTGCTCAGTGCGCAGGTTTAGAAATATTTGCAATGGGAGTCCCTATAAAGTGCAGAGTTTCTGTATTCTCACAGATGATGGGGGCCTTCTAACTTCATCCAAACCACTTCTTTCATCCTAAATTCATAGGGAGATTTTTCTAGCCTGCCACATGCAGTGTGGAGGAGACCTGTGCATTCATGAGTAGATAAATGCAGAAAAACATGTATTCATTCAACAATAGATATTCTTTCCTAATCTGGTTAACTTTAGGAAATTGCATTAAAGAGAAGACAAATCTAGAAATTACATGCTGCTTAAGGGGGTTGAGATACAGAGGCCTGATCTCTGTCTGCGGACGCTCCGCTGGGTTATTTTGGGAAGTGCTGTTCTTGTGTGGAAATTGAATTTGTAGAGAACAGGGCTAATGGCCATTTGCATCCAGCTGCCATGTCCTTCACTGGTGCACAGGAGGAGAGCGGAGGGGGTGTGCATTTGTGGCATTCACTGGACTCCCGTTGTCCTCAGGACTCAGCACACGATTGAGTTGATGCTGGTGGTACTGGTTTGCAGACATGAAGGGAGGAGCTGGAGGAGGTGCTGGAACTGGGGGTTCTGAGGATGACAACTGGGGTCATCAAGAGTTTGCTGTATACCCCCACTCTGCTAATCGTGTCAACAGGCTTTTGCCTTTTAAGTTTTGAGTTCACTGAAGCTCAAAGAAGTTAAGTAAAATGCCCAAGGTCTTAAAACTGATACAGGGTAAAGGGGTACAAAGCCAGGCCCATCTTACTCCTAAGACCCACTGCCCCCAAGTGCCACCCATGGAGATGACATGCGAGGAGTTTCATAAAGTTTAAACAGCAGAGCAAGTGGTCATCCTTTTCTCCTTTACGTTATAGTCCCATCCCTAAGCCTCAGCTAGGAGGAGAGATGAAAAAAGCAAATCTGAAATTATTTTAGATATCAAAAAAGAAGCAAAGAATGATGTACTAAGTACCAAGATTCCCTGTTTGGGAAAGAGAATGCAAGCACAGCAGCAGTTCCGGGCAGAGCACTGTACCCAGTGTGATCCACACAGGAACCTGGCCTTTCTTTGCTTGAGAAGGTTGCTCTTTGGCAGCAGTAAGTCCTTTGGCTTAAAGAAGTCTGGCAGGATGGACTTAAGCGCTAGAGTCTTGGGAAGTTTCAGAACAGTGATTCCTGACTCACCTGGGGAAGAAGAGCTGACAGAAACTTAGGTCTGGTGAAGGTGGGGCCACAGGAGGGAGGCGAGAAGGAATTAGTTAGCGTTTGCAGGTTTGCATGCATGCATGCTGAGTCACGTCAGTGGTGTCTGACACTTTGCCACCTTATGGACTGTAGCCTAGCAGGCTCCTCTGTCCATGGTTAGTGTTTGCATCTTGTGTAATTGAGAGCAGGTGGCAGGGACCTGGACTAAGAAATATTAGGCAAGGGTCTGAAGACAGGGTTATACCCTTGAGGGTGCCTGCAGGTATGTTTTAGGATGTGATGACTCACAGGTTGTAGTTGTTTCAAGCTTAGTTTTGAACATGGGTCTTTTCTGTTTGCATCTCTTTAGATTGTTCCATTTCAAAGATGTGTATAATCTTCTCCTTCCCTTTAGACAGAAAGAAGGAATGTGTGTCTTAAAGAGCCGCGTTAGTAAATAATTCTTATATTTCTTCCTGGAGAAACAGAGAAGAAGCGTCTTATTAATTGAGCAACTAGTGAGTGAGTCCTTCCTATGGGCTAGGGCCAGGAAGACAGACACTCCCACTGCCCGTACTGTTGCTGTTAAGTCGCTTCAGTCGTATCCGACTCTGTGCGACCCCACAGACGGCAGCCCACCAGGCTCCCCCATCCCTGGGATTCTCCAGGCAAGAACACTGGAGTGGGTTGCCATTTCTTTCTCCAATGGATGAAAGTGAAAAGTGAAAGTGAAGTCACTCAGTCGTGTCCGACTCTGTGCGACCCCATGGACTGCAGCCTATGAGTGTGGAATCAGGTGAGTGTTTGAGAGAGCATTCTTTAAGCCAGGCAGGAAAGGGTTAATGTGGACAAAGCCTCTCCTTTCTTAAAGGGCCATTCTGAACTGCCCAGGGCACACACCAGGGACACTCCATCCAAGTTGAAGATCAGAGACGAAGCTGGGAAATGTTGGTCAGATAAATCCTGCTCACCAGGAGGGAAGTCTGAGTTTGTGCTGACTTCTGTAGTTCTGTTAGGGGTCTGTGTTTCTCAGGCTGGGACCCCCGGGTCGGAGGGCCAGGCTCCCCTTGTTTCCATAGCAGGAGATGGGGTCTCTCCACACAGAGGCATCTTCAGACACTTGCCCTTGAGAGCAAGGGGGCTAGTTAAAAGTGTAGGGTTGGCCTGGCTTCAAATCCATCCTGACAACATTTCAGAAAACATGCCATACTAATGACGGGTAGATGGCATTGTCTTCCATAAAGAAATGCCTTCCCCACACCAGGAATCCATGTGATGTCCTTTGTCTTTATGTAGGATCAATACGGAATCTGGCAATTGAATGGTGTTTTTCCACCACTTACAAAAATGGGGTTGAAGGCATTTTTCCATGGTGTCATTCAATGTCTTTTTTGTTAATCCTGTAAATTGCAACTCCACACTATCTCTCACAGCAAATTTCTGCTTAAGTTTGGTTCCATGGAAAATGCTGTCTTGATGGATGCATTTGTATGTTTTTCCTTTTAGAGAGCAACTGGCATATGCCAGTATCCTTCCCATTCACCGTCATGGGCCCCAACTCAGACCTCAGTGTGTTACCAGGTGTTATCTGCTCAGTCCAGGTATCTGGGTACCTTCCTTCCTCAACTTCCAGGTGACCTCTGCTTCGACTTCCCCTAAAAGACTTGCTTCCCTCTGGCTGGGCACTGGAAGCCCACTGGAAGCCCACTGGAAGGTAAGGGGCAGCTCTAATGGTGTTGCTGATGCTGAAGCTGAAACTCCAATACTTTGGCCACCTGATGGGAAGAACTGACTCATTTGAAAAGACCCTGATGCTGGGAAGGATTGAAGGTAGGAGGAGAAGGGGATGACAGAGGATGAGATGGTTGGATGGCATCACCGACACAATGGACATGAGTCTGAGTAAACTCCGGGAGTTGGTGATGGACAGGGAAGCCTGGCATGCTGCAGTCCGTGGGGTGGCAAAGAGTCAGACACGACTGAGCGACTGAACCAAACTGAGCTAACAGTGTTGATGGTTTCTCTTTGTGTGTTGACCTGTCTATTTTTCTCTTCATTTCTCTATCTGGAGAGCAGTAAATAATCAAGTAAAATCGGTGCTTCTTGAGTGATTGGACAGCAAGATGTTGCCTTTCTGGTTCTTGAGGATAAAGATTACAGTAAATGAAACATTTTTGAATCTTGAGGACTCCACATCTCTAGACTAGATATTGACGGGGAGCCAGGAGGAGGGAAGAGATAGGGGCCTTACTCTTGGAAGGTCCCTGCCTGAGGTGGGTGCACATACACTCCATTTCTCTCCACTCCACTTGTTTGGACGTGACTGCATAACATTCACCACTGAGCTTAAAGCATTCATTCTAGCCATTCTTCAGTGACCAAATAAAACCTCCAGAACCACCTCTTTAAACACATGGATGTGGGGTCCTACTATGTGCTCACCATTGAGGAGAGAGGACACATCACAGCCAGTTCTTATCCTCTAGGTCTAGTCATCCAGACAGGTGTTTAAGACAATCCTGTGTGTTTCTCTACTAGGTTGGAATGTACATCCCTCAGTAGAAGTAGGAACAGAGTCCAGTGGCGACCCAGAACAGCAAGGCATCTTTTTTTTTTTTTTTGATGTTGGGAGATCAGGAAAGGCTTCGTGGGGGAGGTGACAGATCAGGTAAACAGAGATGCCAGACAGGTGTCAAGTGTGCTCAGGGATGGAGGCAGGGTCATCTGTCTAGGTGATGACACCTAGACAGATGACGTCTTCAGGGAGCAAGTCAGAGCCATGAAAGTTGGGGAGGACATTGCCACGTCCTTGACAAGTGTGTATGTGATGCTGTAATCAAAGGGCGGTGAGTGAGGGTTTGGGCAGAAGTGATGTCACTAGGCTCGTGCTTCAGAAAAGTTGAGCTGAGCCTAGGGTAGAGAAGTGCCGGCTTCTGGGAGCCCAGGTGAAATTTCATCCCAGTAACAGAGCACAGATCAGACTCTTCCTTAGGATTTGCACATGGGGAGGCGAAGGGGAAGAGCGAAGGAGGCAGTTGGAGGAGAGACTGTCCACAGCTTAACTTGGCCGTGAAGACGCCTAGAGGGATGTGCCACCTGTCATGAGCCCGGGCATGATGTCTTCAGGAGGGAGTGACTGGGCCAGGCAGAAGTGGATGGAGGGAGCGTGGCAAGGGTGGGGGACAGCACATCTGCGGATGAGGGGCTGGCACGGGTTGTTGTAGGATAAAGCGTGGGGTCTGTGAGCTGAGCTGTGAGAGAGGAGGCAGGAGACAGGAAGAGGGGCCGGGGTGAAGTGGAAGGTGGAGGGGCTTCTGGATGTGGTACAGGGCCCTTTGGGGCTCCTGAGCCTAATGTCTGGGGCGGAGGTGGTGAGCCTGACAGAGGTGTAGCCACTGCATCTTCTGTGTTAACCTCAGGAGACGGTCCTCCAGAGCTTGGGTGGCTCCTGGCATTAGCCAGGAAGTGCACAGGCTGCAGAGGATGGAGGGGGTCCATGATAGGCTTTGTGTGACCCCCTAGGTGGGGGAGTCACATGACCACAGCATTGCAGCAGCTTTGATCCGTCCCCCTTGTCCAGCCTGTGCAGGTGCCAGGCCACACCCTCGACCTCACTGCACTCTTACCTGAGGCAGAGGCTGTAGTGACCTTCCTTCTCTAAACAGCAAAACTGAGGTGGAGTGGATTTCTCAAGGACATCTAGCTACCAGAGGAGCAGGTAGTAGCTAACCTTCTCTGGGTCGGAGCCCAAATCACAGCCACTTCTCATCATCTGTGGTAGTTCTGTCCTGGGAAGGTGTCTCAGCGCCTGAGTTAGTGAGTCCCGCAGTGTCCCTCCTAAGGGAGGAGAGGAGTTGAGAGCTTCTGGTCACATCTCCATCTACTGATCAGTGCCTAACCTCGTTTTTTAAATACACATGATTTAATCTGTATCATCCAGTCGTTAGTTTTGAGCTCACGGCCAACATCCCTGTACCTTACTCCCGAACAAAGCTCATCTAATACACACATTTCCTCTGTAACACACGTGTCCCAGTGTCCTGCCCTTAGTACACCAGGCAGCACTCAGCATTGCTCTTGGGGGCATTTGAAACAGCAAAAGCACCAAGAAAAGTGAAACTGCAAAATCCACAGCACCTAGTCAACCTCAGAGGGACGCCGGTTATTGAGTCTGAGCTGGATCAAGAGAGCTGAAGGTGCCCTTGACCCCTGAGCTGGGGGCATGTGTGTTGGTGACTTGGCATTTGCTGCTCTGTCTGTGTTTGGGAAGGAATGTGAAAGCCCCACAAGCACTGATGGTGGGGTCACAGTGAGTTTCTGTGAGTAGACACACTCGTGAATGCAGACTCGGTGGGTAACGAGGATTGTGTGTATCCCAGGTCACAGGCAGGTTTCTCACAGCTCATGGATTTCTTGGAGAATCTGGGAATATATATCATTTGCACTGGTTTCTTTTCATCTTCAAACTTGGGGTCAACGTTTACTGCCTCCCCAGTTCAAAGAGTTGTCTCCTTGGAGGAAGCCCTAACATGAGAGCAGGTGGTCCTCAGTGGGAGGGTCTGGCTGGGACCCCAGGGCCTCCTGAAGTCCCCCATGTGACTGGCACGGTGGTCCAGCAGGTGCTCCAGAGTTGGGGGCCCCGGCAGCCTCTAGCCTCCCTCCTGTGGATTCTGGGCCCTTTTATACCTGTCCTGATCTTTGGGGCTTGACAGCAGCCAGAGTTGGAACAATTATGCTCATGCTCAAACCTGTGCTCTTTTGGCTACTGATGAGTCCTGGTTTGTTGTCGCAGAACATGGCAGGTTAAGTCCAAGTTCCAAGATTCCCAGAGACACAGGTTCCCTCCAGGCTCCCATCCTTAACCCACCATGTGATCCTGTATAACTGCCTTGGTCTATTCCACTTTCCGTTTCTTTATCTGTCAAATGAGGGCAATAACTGTATCTACTTAGATTTTTTTGTGAAGATTAAGTGCACTCGCTCATGCTTAGCATGGTGTCTGCAGTATGATAAATACTCTGTAAGCATTAGCTTTTAGAATTTTATATGTAATTTAAAATATTAGCCTCTAATTTTTTTCTTTATACCAACCATCTCAAGAGGAAGGACGGTCTTTGGAGTAAAGATAACTTCATTTCTATTCCTTTCTCCTTTCTCTGTCTGAGTAGCTTTGGGAAATTACTGACTCTTTGAATCTTAGCTTCATAATTTGTTAAAGAGGGACAAAAGTCTATGTCTCAGAATTAAAAAAAAAAGTAAAATTGACTTATACTAGATGCTACACTAGGTACCCCATGGTGACTTGTTGTATCTATACCTCATGAAATGACCACACAATAAGTCTAGTGACCATGTATCACCTTACAAAGGTGGTGACTATATTCCCCAGGCTGTGCATTATATCCCCATGACATAGTCCTCTCCTAACTGGGAGTTTGCATCTCTTAATACCCTTCATGAGAAATGCTGGACTGGAAGAAGCACAAGCTGGAATCAAGATTGCCGGGAGAAATATCAATAACCTCAGATATGCAGATGACAACACCCTTATGGCAGAAAGTGAAGAGGAACGAAAAAGCCTCTTGATGAAAGTGAAAGTGGAGAGTGAAAAAGTTGGCTTAAAGCTCAACATTCAGAAAACAAAGATCATGGCATCCAGTCCCATCACTTCATGGGAAATAGATGGGGAAACAGTGGAAACAGTGTCAGACTTTATTTTGGGGGCTCCAAAATCACTGCAGATGGTGACTGCAGCCATGAAATTAAAAGATGCTTACTCCTTGGAAGGAAAGTTATGACCAACCTAGATAGCATATTCAAAAGCAGAGACATTAATTTGCCAACAAAGATTCGTCTAGTTAAGGCTATGGTTTTTCCTGTGGTCATGTATGGATGTGAGAGTTGGACTTTGAAGAAGGCTGAATGCCAAAGGATTGATGCTTTTGAACTGTGGTGTTGGAGAAGACTCTTGAGAGTCCCTTGGACTGCAAGGAGATCCAACCAGTCCATTCTGAAGGAGATCCGCCCTGGGATTTCTTTGGAAGGAATGATGCTAAAGCTGAAACTCCAGTACTTTGGCCACCTCATGCGAAGAGTTGACTCATTGGAAAAGACTCTGATGCTGGGAGGGATCGGGGGCAGGAGGACAAGGGGACAACAGAGGATGAGATGGCTGTATGGCATCACTGACTTGATGGACGTGAGTCTGGGTGAACTCCGGGAGTTGGTGATGGACAGGGAGGCCTGGCGTGCTGTGATTCATGGGGTCGCAAAGAGTTGGACACCACTGAGTGACTGAACTGAGCTGAATACCTTCAACTATTTCACTCACTGCCCCTCACCATCCTCCCCTCTGGCCACCATCCACTTGTTCTCTGTGTCTAGGAGTCTATCTCAGTCTCAGGTTATTCTGCATGTTAAATAACGTAATGCATTTAGAACTTTAGCTCTGGGTCTGACACATGGTGAGCCTTCCTTGATCCTTGCTGTTAATAGTAATTGTGATTATTAATAGCAAGGTGGTGACTGCATTTCCGAGAGTACTTTGAAAATCATTCTGTAGATTTGGGACTTATCTCTTTAGCTTTGTTAGTGCACTTTCTTCCAACCAAGTGAGTCACCGGAGCACACCTGTCATTTGATGGGGTCTTGCTGTGTGGTCCTGCAGAGGCTCTGGGTTGGTGAGGGCTGAGGGCTCAACAGGAGGAGGGTGGGTGGAGCTGGAGCGGCGGCGTGGTGAGAGTCAGTGGGGGCGCTGCTGGGAAGAGGTGCTTTGCTCCTTAAACCTCCAGGTCCCCTGTGTCTGGGGCTCATGCACATCACATGTCTCTCACTGGGTAGTGAGGTGCTCAGAGCTGCTGGGCGACCAGCCACAGTGACGGGAGTCCCTAGAGGCACTGGGTCTCCCATAGACTTGGAGAGAGTCAGTAGGTCCCTTGGCAGCCAGGCCGGTATCTCCATGAGTGTCTCCTGCAGCCGTGTGAATCCACCAGGCTGCCTCGTCCACCCCTGCTTGGCAGAATGGCCTCAAGTCTGCATCAAACCGTCCACTGCAGAGTGGTTGAAGTTCATCCTGCAGCTGACCTTCTTCCACCCCTGCCTTCCTCCCTAGACTTCTCCTTCCCTGGGCCCTGCAGGTGGGCAAACCCTACTGTGCCACATCTCCATGCTGGGGAGGTTGGCCGGCCCTGCTAAATGTGATTGGAGCTGTTTGTTTTTAAGCTGCACATAAGCATCGGGTGAGATTTATCGCACTCTCCTTCTTGCAAAATCGACCCACTGGGAGCCATTAAAGTTTTATTGCTCTCTGCAGTTGCCTGGCCAGCGAGGAACTGAGGGGGCTGCGGCTGGAAAAGGTTTTCCTTCTGTTGACTTGCTCCTGGGGAACATTGGAGGAGGGAAGAGAAGGGATGCTTCTTTTGTTTGGAACACTTATTTTGGTCTTAGTCCTTTTCCAAACTGCTTTGGGCTTTCAGGAAGACTCTCCATATAATTTTCTCCCCTTCAATCAAGACCTGCCCAAGGTCACACCTCTTGCAGGGAGTCTTGTGTTGACCCGGTGAAGACCAGCTGTGTTCCTGACACTCCCCTCCCCTCTCTCCTGGCTGGACCCAGGCCCTTTTCCGCTACAGTCGTCCTGATCCCAGAGTCTGAGACCTATTTCTCCACTGTCTTGTGGTGGGGCCTCCTGCTGTCAGTCGTGAGTCTTAGAGATGTAGACTCCAAGTCTGGAAGAAGTATTAGAAGCTCTCCAGTTCATCCCGAGAGGTGCCTTGAGTCACTCAGGTTCATGTAGGGACTGGGGTCTTCTTTTGCCTGTCCTCAAGAGCAAATTGACGAGGTATCTTCTTATGCCCATTTAAAAAAATAGTATTCCAGCAATGAGTTCAGCCATCCCCTACTCTCTCAGCAGGCCTTTGGATAAAGTGTGTGGACATTTCTACAGGCGGGAGGTGTGCCCGCTCACTGTCCATCAGTCACAAATGTCGCCTGTTGACCTCATGCCAGACACCCTGGAAGGTCCTGAACAATAGACGTACAGACCCTGTGTCCAGGATGTCTTAAATACAGTGCCTTGGACAACAGCTGGAATGAGAGGATGACCTGGTTCTTGTGATCAGTTAGCAAATCGATTTTCAAGGTAGTAAGTCACAACATCTAATGACCACAGTGGCCACTTTGGGGCATCTCTTTTATTCTGGTGACTCAGACAGTAAAGCACCTGCCTACAATGAGGGAAATTCCTGGGTCAGGAGGATCCCCTGGAGAAGGAAATGGCACCCCACTCCAGTACTCTTGCCTGCAAAATCCCATGGACAGAGGAGCCTGGCAGGCTAAAGTCCATAGGGTTGCAAAGAGTTGAACATGACTGAGCAACTTAACTTTAACTTTTTATTCTAATGCTGGGTTAAATACATGAATCATTTCCTTTTTATTCTTGTAAAAAGCCTCCCATGAAAGATGGGTTTCACCTCCGTGCTGTCTATGAGGGTACCAGTTCTAAAAGAGGGTTTGTTGATGGGCCCAAGGTGGCCCAGCCAGCAGGTGGTGGAGCGGGGCCTGGCAGCCGGACAGGGGCCCCAACCCACCCCTGCATCCGGCCTCTCTTCTCAGTGTACAACATCGGCTCCGGGAGGAGTTCCTCATCGTTGTAGTGATGTCAAGCTGCTTCTTTCTTCCTTGTGTATCTGCATGTTAAGAGTGTTTGAGATGGTTTTGCCTTTAGGGGTAGAAATTTTGACCTGAGTGCCTTGTTCGAGGTCACCCTCTAAGAGGCCTGCTCAGCCAGCTGTGTTACCCTAATGCTCACCGAGGCAAGGACCCTCTGTGTTTACTGGGAGTTGTCATCCATGTGGCAGAATGGTTGGGAGCCACACAGTGGGGTCGGAGTTCAGGGTTCTGGTCTTGCCCCACCACTTGTTCTGTGCTAAGTGATATTCCCCTTCTGTGCACCTCAGCTTCCTCACCTGTGCCATGGGAGTGAATAAACTCTGCTATACATGCTTTCCATGAGGCTTCATGGAAAAGTGACAGCCAGTACATTTAAAACACTTGTGATGATGCCTGGCACATAAAAAAGTTTCAAACACTTTTAATTTTTAATATCTTTCAAGTGTCTAAAGTCATTCATGCTTATTGTCACATTTAGCCTCCTAATCAAGGGTAAAAGCTATCATTATACAATCACTTAACTAAGGATGTATTCCTGACAGCAAGAAAGACACATGGCAGATACCGGAGTTTAGTGGAATGAACTCAAGGTGGAGCAGAGGATTCAGATTCCTCAGTATGCATCTCTGTAGAAGTAACCTGTCTTGTCATTGCTACAGATGTCAGGGGATCAGCAGTCCTGGCTGAGCAGCTCTTCTGATTTTGGAAGTAAATTGAAGCATAGACTTTGGTTGTGTTATTGAGATACTCTGCTTTGTCACATAAGCATCCCCAGAGCTGATGGGACTCAAGTTCACCATCCGGAACTCCTGGGGGTCCAGAGCCCTGGGTACCCGTCCCCTCCCCCTCACTCTCCCTATGGGCCAAGGGCAAGTGAGACCACCCACTCTCCTAATAGTTTTCAGACTTTGGCTCTTCCCAGGTTTACTGATGAGGGTTAAACTGGCAACATGAAACAAACGGAGGGATTTCCAAATAGGCAGTTGCTATATCCAGTGTGCCTCTTGTGTGCAGAGAAAACCCATCTCATTTTAGTCATTGTTACAACACATGGTCTTAGTTATAAATGTAATTCTTGTAGTTATAGTTTACAGGGCATTTGCTGCGTGCCAGTCATCGTCCAAGACATGCTGATCAGAGTTTCCCTATGAGGCAAGTACAACTGTGGCAGTTCTGGACAACCCAGAGTTGGGACCATGGACAGCAGCCCAGGTCCTGTGTGCCAGTTGCTCTCTCCTTTCCCCAGCCTCCTACACCTGCTCTGACCACAACCCCTGTGCTCTTCTCACACACACACAGCTGTTCCTGCCTCAGGAGCTCTGCCCTCAGAGTCCCTCTTCCTGGAAGGGTTCTCCCTGCCCATCAGATGTCTTCCTTCCTTTTGAGAGCTGGGTCCCAAGGGAGGTTTGTCCCACCCATACTTTGTGAATTAACCCCTTTATTTTGTTCATGGCACTTTTTCCTCCACATCATATCATGTTGTTTGTCCCATAGTCTAACTTCTTTGTTAGGATTGCAAGCCCATGCTGGCAGAGACTTTTATGTGTCTTGTTCACCCTGCGTTTCTCTCTAGGGAAATGATTGGAATAGAGGAAGCACTGAATAAGTATTTACTGAATAAACAGAAACCCTGAATGAAGGAATTAATAAACTAAGCAGATGGCTTAGGGGGTAGATTAACTTCCAAAGTTCACACATCTGGTGCATTTGTTGGGTGAATTCTCCTGGGAGAAGCAGGGTGATGCACCAAGAGGCTGTCTTGTCTGGTCCTCTTGTTGGAGAAATGGGGATAGGAGCCCCAGGATGTAGAACCGCATCTTCAGGTCTCTTTGTGAAGGGACCAGATGCTGATTGCTGGAGTCAAGCTGGAGCTTCCCAGGGCTGGGCTGGTTCTGAGTCGTGGCTGAGCAGAGGGTGGTGGGGTGGGTCAGGGATCCCTAGCCACGTGCTGGACGAGCGTCTGATAGAATACGGAGCACAGGGCGCAGGCTGAGGCCTGAATGTCTGATCCAAGGGGAAACCACTTCCCTGCCAACCTGGGAAAAGTCCTTCATCTTCCTGAATCTCAGCTTTCTCGGCTGAGATGTGGTGGGCAGGCAGTACCATCTGTGGTCTCTAAAACTCTCTTCAGCTCCAAGGGACCCTCTGGTGTCCAGCTGCTTCTGTCCTCATTCTTATCCTTTTTCTAGCAGCTGATGCTGCTGGTCTGTGCTGGCCCCATGTGGGGTGGAGCCCATCATTCTACAAAGGGCCCCGACCATGGGGGACGGTTTGGTGCTTGTCCACCAGCCACTGTTTCAATCTGATCTATTGAGCTCCTTCCTTGGCTTAGTTAATTAAACTAGGACATCTCAGAGGGAAAACAGAACAGGGGGATGGGAAGCAATGTTTCTATCCCGCTACTTATCAAGAAATTGTCATTGTGGGAAACACCCAACAAAGTCTAGAGAGACCCCTATTTGTTTTGAAAGCCTGGAGACCCACCAGGGTGAGGGAAGAGGGGAGGGGGCCCTTTTGAAAGAGAAAGAGAAGAAGCACTTCCTCAGAGCTGGGAGCTGGCCGGTATGTCTTCTAATTTAATTACTTATCTTTCTCTCAAATTGTTTATGGTACGCTAGGCTATTAAACGCACCATCAGCAAGCGGCTGTTGAAAGAGGAAGTGGATTTATTTGTTTTAGTTACCACTCCAACAAAAGTCTATTTCTTCCACTAATTAAGATTCCATTCGCTAATTTAAATGTTATGCTAATTAAAGTATAATTTCGAAAATGTAAAAAGTGGATAGAAAAAAAGGAAGAAAAAACCGGGTTGGCCTTTAGGAATTGCGTGAAATTTATTGCGTTGTAACAACGGTAAGCTGGGTAATTATTTCATTTGCTGGGCGTGCTGTGTTCACGCTGCTCCTTATTCATACCCATCTTCACACTTCAGCTCGTTAACACACACCTCCCCTCTCCCCCTAATGGGGCTTTTCTTGTGATGGTTTAAGATGAGTTGTGAGTTAGGTCCTTGAAGCAGTGTGTAGAATTTCTTCAGCTGGGCCACACAGAGTGTTGCAAGCTGCTGTGTGATTTGATGCTTAGAGAGAAAAAAGAAAACATCTGGACTTCTGCTTCGTAACCAGTTTCTGGAGCCAAGTGGCTGCTGCTCCAGCCTTTTCTCCATCCTTTAGAAGCCTGGGCGTTGCACAGAAGACAGAGATGATGGTATTTTACAGGAAGGAGGATGACTTTTCGTGGCCAAATCTGTGCCTGACGCTTTGGTCTGAGCTCGGGGATGGGGTTCTGGTGGTCTCTGTGCATGCCCATGACATGGGCTAAGCCAGTCGCCTCCCGGAGCTCAGCCTCCTCATTGGTCGAGTGGAGGGTGCTGGGAAGATGGACAGCACTCCAGCTGATGAAAGCTCCCAGCCTGCGGTTGGCACATAGCAGGCGGCCCAGGTGGCCCCTTTCTGCCCACTTCCTAATTCTGAGGCTGCAGCCCAGACTGGGAAATCGGGCTGGAGTTTCCTTCACAGCTTGGACTCTGGGCTTCTGGGTGATCAAGGGAGAGGAGATTGATTCTGCCCCTTGTTGAAGGAAACCACAGTTAGCTGAACATGCTAACGAGGTACCCCTGAGCTTATAGCAGCACAACAAACACTTACGATCTCATTGGTTTTGTGGGGCAGGGATCTGAGGGGCTTCTCTGGGCGTTTCTGGCTCAGAGGCCCTTGAGGGACCTGACCTTTAAGACGTTAGCCATCACAGGCCTGAACCCAGGGCCACACTCGCTCCCCGGCTGCTAGCTGGAAGCTTGGCTCCTCCTCTTGGGGCCTCTGCAAGGCACTGGCTCCCTGAGCAGGTGGTCCAGAGCGAGAGGAGGCAGCACAGTGCCTCTCGCCCAGGTCTCCGCTCCACACCCTCACACCCTTTCTCCCCCCACCGCCGGGCCCTGAGTCCTCCCACAGCACAGGAGGGGGTGACACAGAAGGGAGCCCCAGGAGGCAGACCATAGGACCTTCGCGGAGGTTGCCTGGCTCTTAGTCCACTTCCCCATCTGACAGCACTTGGCTCTGTCTTGTCCCCCGCTTCCCTCCATCAGAACCTGGGTCTTCAGACCCTTCAGTGGCTGAGCTTCATTCAGGCCTCGACGTGCCATCCCGCCGGGGCAGCTGGGATATGCTCCTCCAGGACAGAGGGATGTGGGAGAGAGATGGCCAGGGTGGGTGGAGAGAAACATTGTCTCCTGAAGACCTGTCTGCTCCAGGTCGGGCCTCTGATGATGTTGCAGCTGTGGGCCGTCCTGGAGCTGCTCAGGTACAGGGGTCTTCCTTGGGGATAAACTTCCAGAACTGGGATGGATAGGAAGGGAGGTGAATGACAGCGAATGCATCCACATCCCCATTGGCTCCTCAGTGCCGAGAAGCAGAAGGAGGAGGCTCTGCAGAGTGAATCACCCCTCAGTTCTTGTCTGGGTGGGAGGGACAGTGCTTTCTTTTGTTGCCATCTTTCTTGCCAACTGTTGAGAGAGATGTTAACACTATAAACCCAAGGCCAAAGTCTCAGGCAAGCATCAGGATTCCTGTTCTCCTCTGGCTAGAGGCATGGGGATCAAGAGGAAGGAGTCATTGCTCGGAAAGTGGAGGGCTAGAAGGCAGGGTTTGAGGCGGGGGGGGGGGGGGCGGAGGTTGTCAAGGTGAGTTCTTACCTTTTTTAGCAGAATTGCCTTTGGCAGGTGTGTTAATCTCTGGGGCCAGGGGAAAAATTCCATCCAAAGCCTCACCAGAAATTGGACACGTTTTTTGTGAATTCAGTGCCAAGGCTGGGGCAGAGGGGTACTTACGCTGGCCGCCCACAGGCTTATTTCACAGCCTGCCTGTGCCCCCTCCACTCCCGGGGTCAGACCTCACACGCCCAAGTTCCCGAGCAGTGCAGACATTGGCTCTCTGTCCTACACGCTCTGAGATGTCTGGGCACAGTGAAGTCTTCAGTGACAGATGGATCCTGTGAGCTTTCAAGGCTTAGTTATGAATAAGTGATTCTGACCCTCTTCAGGTTTACAGATTGTCCTCTAAGAACCTCAGTCACTGTAATTTTCTGGCACTGGGTCCCAAAGAAATGCCCCCAAAAACACCCCTAAGGAAGGGGTTCGCTGACCCAGGTGTTCTTGGCTGGGAGCTGGTGGTAAATTCCGTGAGCAAACGTGTACTGCACATCGGCTGAGCTGGGTTATTCTGCAGACGGTGGTAGTAACAAAAACAAGATCTGATCCCTACCCTCCATTGGAACACCCTGGGTAGGGGGCATCTCTGCTGGGAGAGCAGCCTGTTACAGGTGGCCTCAGGCAGCTGTGTCACCTGCAGTGGGTCACCCAGCCCTGGAGAGTCAGGGATGGTGTGGAGATGGGATTCATGGTTTAGCAGGCGCGTCATGCCAGGGAGGCCGGCAGTTGTGGAGGCGGTAGGTAGAGTGATGACGTCTTTGATGAGATCTTGCCCAGGTGTGGATGGGGCACGTCCAGAGTCTGAACTGGGATGACGTGGCAGGGTAGGGAATGGAGATGAGGTGTGATTTATGGAACAGCACAGAGAAGAGGATGTGGCAGAGGGGCAGAGGGAGGGAGCTCAGGGCTAGCACTTGGGTGACTGGATGCTGGTGTTATTAACTCAGGTGGGCAAGTGGGAAAAACGGGAAGATGCAGAGAAGAAATTTACAACTTGCCTTCTGGCTGAGTTGCACTCGGGTCTCTAAAGTGTCTGTGGTTTTGGTCTGTGACCTGGGTTCGCTGCTCCAAATTCAAGGTCAGCTAAGCAGCTGAGTGTCAGATCAACTACCCAGACTCAGGACTCCCCAGGAGGTTTTAAAAACTCCTTTCATACACAATGAAGTAAATGTGAGGAGAGGCCCTCCTCTTCCCTCAAGAGTCCCTCCTGTGTTGGGCTGGATGGAAGGGGACAGGACATTGATCGGATTAAGACAGATGGGAGGCGAAGCCCCGGCTGAATCAATGCTCCCTTAAAGACTGCAACAAACGGGATTACAGGTTGAAAGACACTTATTGAGGAGTGACTCTGAGTGTCTGTTTTGTTAGTCAGCCTGGGTGTTGGGCTGATAGAAATGGCCAGCCTAGGTGCTGCCATGAGCAATGAATCAGCGCTTTCTTCCTTGGCTGGCTGCCTGGCAGTGATGTGGGGGTACCCAGCCCCAGCCAGAGGATGGGAGGAGAGCCTTGTCTCCAGTCCATCGGGGTGGGTGAGGGGTGTGGGGAGGCCATCACGGGGTCCTTGGGTCACTTACATGTGAGATCACAGGCTCACTGCAGGGTGACTGCCCCCAGACGCGCTCAGGACTCGGAGGCTCCCTGCTCTTCTGCCAAAATCATTTGTTCAAACTTTCGCCTGACTGACGCAAAGGCTATTAGAGGCACTGCAGCCACACAGCTGGCCATTAATTGGCAGCCAGTGCTTGATTAATGAGCATCGTGCTAACGTGGGTTGCAGGCTTCTCTGTGTGAAGGGCCAGAACAGTGAGCCGAGTTAGAAGCAACTGCCCCACCTCCCTCCCTCCGTCCGAGAGTCATGTGGCAGCTGGAGGCACCTGAGGAAAGGCATCCTGTGGGGTGGCATGGCTCAGCCTGGCTCCTCTCCTCTGCAAGGACCACGCTTCCTGGGAGGGCAGTGGCCACCCTGGAGAGTGGCTCTGGGTCACTTTGAGGTGTGATGAGACTCAAGACCAGTGTGTCCATGTAAAGCCATGTGTCCCAACACTGACATGAGTTTGTACACACAAAGCTGGCATCAGCTGCCACTCATTCAGTTCAGCAGATGGGATACTGTGCCTTCTGCCCTGGGCTGGCCCAGATGTCTTATGGTCTTCCCCTTAAATTCAGAAATTCCCCACAGTTCTTGCTTCTTCCCCTTCTCCTCCTTCTTCGTGCCATCTTGAGGTGGCGGGGGGTGGGGAGATGTCCCTCTGCAGTGTCAGTCACCAGCGCTGCCTCCCCAAGGTGTGCGTGCCCTGGTGTCCTGGTCTCCTGAGATCCCACCTCCGGCGGGACCTGCCCCCAACACTTCCTGTGGATTTTGGAGCGTCCCTCCTTCACTGTGTGACAAGAGGCATTCCTCCCTGTTTTGTGTAGGTTATGGCGCAGGCTCACCTGCTGGCCCGTGCGGAGACACAGGCTTGGGTTCCAGTTTGCCCCTTGCTCCCCCTTCCCACCCCCACCACTCCTCTCTGGTGTTTCTCTCATCTCTGTGTCTCTGCCTCTCCCGCCCTTCCCTCCAGGCTGTGGCACCTTCTTCCAGCCCTGCCTCCTTTCGGATGAGCCTCCTCCACCTACTCCAGATCGCTCTCTGCTCTGAGCTTCCAACATCACCCACGGCTCCCCAGTGGGGCTTGCTGGTATTTCACCCATGTCCCTCCCAGCTCTGGGCTGAAGGGTCTCTGTAACGCTCCTCCATGTCCTGATCATGCTGCCGTTCTCCTGTGAGTCTGCAAGGCTCAGATGTCCAGACTGAGCCCTGGCCTAGAAACTCTTTCCAGGACTGACTCACCTGAGGATGTAGGTAGAAACAGAGAAAGTAAACCTGTGAGATCAGGAAGGACAGGAAGCTGCAGGGAGATAGACTGTGTCCAGTGACAAAACCAGAATCAAAATGGAGTGCTTCAATATTGAATTTAATATGGATACATATCAAGTTGGGCCTTTCCCAGTGGCTCAGCAGTAAAAAATCTTGCGATGCAGGAGATGCTGGTTTGATCCACGGGGTCAGGAAGATCCCCTGGAGGAGGGCACAGCAACCCACTCTAGTATTCTTTCCTGGAGACTTTTATGGACAGAGGAGCCTGGTGGGCTACAGTCCACAGGGTTGCAGAGAGTCAGACATAACTGAAGTGACTAAGCACATATCAAGTCACATTTGAGGTTTAAGAAAATAATATATAAAAGCTACTGAGCCTTGAAACACATAGAATACCATGTGAAAACTGACAGCTAGTGTGAGCTTGCTGTATAACACTGCTCTGTGCTCTGTGACAGCCTAGAGGGATAGAATGGGGTGAGGAGTGCAGGGAGGTTCAGGAGGGAGGGGATATAGCTGATTCTTGCTGTTGTATGGCAGAAACCAACAGAACATTGTAAAGCAATTATCCTTCAACTTAAAAAGAAAGCTGCTCAATAGGAAAGGTATGGTTTAGCTAAAGTATCAACTAAAAAATTCTACCTATAGTACCTTAAAATGACACAGAATAAAGTTATCAAGAAAGAAAACAGTCTCAGGCAATAGTAGAATAATCTTCCATAAGTCTTCATTTTTTTGATTTTAGACATCTTACAACTGGAATATATTTCATGAGGAAATTAGACAGAAGGCATATTGGATGAATATTAGGAAATTTAAAAAACCCATAATGTATTGATATGTGATTTATTGAAGGAGTTATTTGCCTCAATATCATTTCCAAAAATTGTGTAAATGACCTTTCAAACCTCACACTGAGGCCCTTTGAAGTTTTCTTTATGTTTTTGGATCTAGCAGAAGTGTCGCCCCTTTAAACTCTCCCCAGTACACGTCACGTGAATTCACTGTATCCTCTTCGATGATCCCACTGAACCTCAGCTGATATTCTACTTATGTTCTGGCCAGTTGTTTGCATTTCTGTCTTCCACCACCAGATTTTAAGTAAAATCAGGGCACGGACTGTTTTGTAAATTAGCACAGAATCAGTAAATGTTGAACAAACTCGGATACAGAGGCAAAGTTGTCCTTTAAACTAGTATCTCTCAAACTGTGAGCTGTATCCTAACATGTTTGAAGGTTCTCAGAGAGCCTGGTTTCAGAACTGTTAATACATATTCCAGGAAGAGTCCTATGGCTAATTAAGTTGGGAAGATTTGGGGTTAAATACACTGTAGCTGGTTTCTTTATTGTAGGACATTTCTGAGCCTTTAATATATTAATGTGCCCTGTGAATCACCAGAAGTCAGCTATAATGTGCAGGATCTACCCAAATCATCTGCTACAGAACGCAGCTTTTATGTATTACTGTTTAATGTTTCATGGAACCTAGTTTGAGAAATGCTGAGCTAAGTCATTTTTAGAGAAACGGCACATAACCTGCTCAAGAAGTGCTGGAAATTAAAGAAGATTAAGAACTGGAAACACCTTATAAGGCAAAAGAAGTAGATACTAGACAGACACATGCTCTAGACTTGAAGAAAATATATATCGAAAAGTTGACAGAAAAGTTTGCCATGATGACAGCTGGAAAAGATTGGGACGCTGAATATAGATCACAGAATTTCCTGAGGAGGAGAAAAATTGGTGAATCTGCTGAAGAAACCAGTTTCTTCTAACCACAGAGGGAGCTCTCTGGGGAGCTTGGCTCAGAGGATGAAATCAAGAGATGGAAATCCGAGGGGTGATACGGGAATGCTGAAGTGTAGCCCCTTGACATGCGAGGTGGTGATAGCCGGAGCAGGGGAGGGGGCCGGGGGGCGACTGGAACAGAGCATTAGTGTGTGGACTAATCAGAAGGTACATTGGGCTCTAAAGTGCCCATGAGCAACCTGTTTGGACGGCTGGTCTGAAAAAGCATCATTCAGAGTTTGGATATAGCCTCTGTTTTTCGTTCCGCCTTTTTCAAAGACTTAAATGGCTAAAAGCCATGATTCTCAAACCTGCAGTTTGCATTAAGCAAAAATCTAGATAGTCAGTGTCTGAGGCAAGCAAGTCAGGATCAGAACGATGGCAGCTGCTGAGGATCATCGATCAAAACAATTGCACAGTGCAAGTAAGTGGAAGTAAGGAGGGGTAGTAAAATTTACTAATTTCCTGGAAGTTGGTACATTTGACTACCTTCATCCAATTTAAAATTGGATATTTAAAATTACTGTAAAAATTTTCGGGGGTGTGGGATCTGACTTCATTGCCTATGGAGAGGAGAAAAGTCTAAGAGTATTGGAAACACAATATGACAAAAAGTAGGAATTGCCCTGGCAAGATCCCCTGGAGAAGGGAATGGCTACCCACTGCAGTATTCTTGCCTGGAGAATTCCATGAACAGAGGAGCCTGGCAGGCTACAGTCCATGGAGTCGCAGAGTCAGAAGACGACCGAGTGACTAACACTTTCTTCTTCACTTTCACCACCAATATAGAAGTAAAAATATTAACTTTAATATCAGTGTGATGGTCAGGTAAAGGAGGTCATTATTCAACTGTCCTCCTTAAAGGCCATACAGAATGTGAAGTTTTTTGTTATGTTTTGTGCATGATGGGAGAATTATATCCATAAACTTTGACTCAAGGGAGACAGCTTGGGAGAGTGAAAGAAAAGATAAAAATCCCATCTGAAGAAAAATGGCTGGGAGGACTGGCGATATTTAATTTGGAAAAGAAGACTTCGGGGAGATACCGCTTCTTCCAAACATCTGAAGCATAAGAAGAAAAATTGGGGAAGCCGGATGGCTTCTTGTGTCAGAGCGGAGAGTAATGGCTAGGGCTGTAGGAAGGCAGATTCCAGTTCCATGAGGTACATTAAGCTTCTTAACAACTGGGGCTGCTCAGCAGAGAGCAGGTTCACCGCGGAGGTCCGGGTGAGTGGTCTGTCCTGGAAGTGATGCTCTCGCGACTGCCAGTGAAAACCCAGGGCAGCAGGGCTCAGCACTTCTCTCACTCCCTCCCCATTAACCTAGGTCTACTTGGGAAACAGAACTCCAGTAGGTGTTTCAAACAGAGAGGACTGAGTACTGGGAATAGTTGCACAGATGTTCAGGGACTGAATGAACCTGGAGAATCGCTGAGTGCCCAGACATAACTCTCCAGGCTGCTACCACCCAAGAGATGGAGGCTGAGGGGCCAGGGGATCGATCGTCAGGGCGGAGGAGCTCAGGCAGGGACCTGGGGAGTCAGCGCTCGGATTTTGGAAAGGAGAACACCTCTGAGAACCCAGTGAGATCAGCTCTGGGATGGATGTCCAGAGGGAAGCCAGATATGGGAGCCAGCCGCCTACTCTGGGTCCCCCAAGCAGGCGCAGGAGAGCAGAGGGGCACATCCTCCCCACACTTTGCTCTTTACTGCCACTCTGGACTCCTGGGGTGACAGGGCTGAGATGGGGGCAGACAGAGCGTCTGCAAATGGGGTTCTCACGCCACAGCCTCAGAGCTGCAGGGAAGCACGTGCACCATGAACTCGTAGTCCAACACAGCCAAGCGCTCGCCTGGGGACCCCAGCATCAAGGACAGACCCTGCGTCCCCCCCGGCCTCCACCCCTGCATTCATGCCCTCAGTCCTCAGACAGCACCTGGGCGACTGGTTTCCTACCTGCTGGACTAGGCATGTCTTCCCTCCTGAACCAAGTGACCTACTTTGGTCCATGCTCCCGTTTCCCGCCGACGTGAACGAGTGGACGTGGACACTCCCCACCCCCCTCACCATTCCTCTCTTCTTTTTCTCCCTCCTCCCACTCCTACATCCTCACAAAATACCCAGATGGATGTTGTAGGGGGATTCCTGTTGTGGTGAGAGGTTAGACCGAAGTATTTTTCATGCTCTTTCAAGATAAAATGTTCAAAGTTTAACATACCAGCATATTATTGTTATTATTTCACACTAGTTAGCTGTGTTGCATTAGCTTCTTTGTGACACTGGATGTCTTATACTTGGACTGGCTGACATGTATAGCTCTTCTCTATTCCTGTCTTTATCAGATAGTTCATATTGAATGTAGAAAATTTAGAAAATGCATGTAAATAAAAAGACTACAGAGCAAGCAGTTGTCACTCATCAGGTGTTGGTAAATATCCTTCTGGTCCTTTTTCTGTTCTCATCAATCATATATAAAGGTATTTGCATTGTTAACTACAGACAGTTGTATAATCTTCCTGGTAATTTGGGGGCAATTTGTAGTGTCTTTGGGCATCCTTCCTTCCACCAATCATCCATATACCATCCTTACTGTCTGTCCAGGACTGCAGCGGGTGGCTCTGTCACACTGTAGCTAACCAGTTCTCCATCACTGCACGTTGGGTTGCTTAGGATGTCCACAGTCTTAAGTATTTGTGCATATTTTCAATTATCATCATAGAATAAATTCTTTCTAGTTAATTCATTTACAATTTTTAGTTGCCAAAAATATATATGTACTTTTTTTATTACAAAAGACACACTATGACAACTCTTGTGACTTTTAATTCTTGTGTAAACGTGGTCTTTTACTGAAGCTGATCCTTTGCCCACGGCCTGACCCAGCTCCTACCCTCCTACTCTCAAGCGATGTGAAGTCAGTTCAGCCTGATCTGCCCCTTCTCACCTGCTTCACACACTCTCTCTGCCTGACGAGTTCTCAGCAGACCTGGCAATACCCTTTTCCCTCCCTGGCTCCAACTCTTCTCTTTTAAAACTTGGGAAGCCCTGGAAACAAAGAGCAATGAGGAGCTGAGACTTTTGTCTCAAGGTTCCCGAAGCCCCGTCTTGTGACCACTGGGTGCCTCGCCCTGGCTGGGGGAGTACCGAGATGGTGTTAGTCTGTGTACAGATTAACAGCTCTGTACACAGGCAACAGGCAGGAGAGGCTCCAGACACGACGTGAATCTGATGGAGGTCAAGCTGCGGCAGCAAATCAGGGAAGATGAGGTGGGGGTTACAGGGGGTCCTCGGGGGACCCGGGTTCTGTCCCATCAGCCAGGCGGCACAGGGTGGTCACATCTGGGCAGGGTCCCAGAGCTGGTCCACCCCATGCACTTCACATTTGTAAGTTTAGTTCTCAGGTCATCCCTGAATACAACTCCTGAGTTATTTTCTTCTTGGAAGCTGAGAAATGAAGCCTAAGTCAGGGTGATTCATCCCCAAGGGCAGGGCACCCAGGTTCCTTCTCCCTCCTCCCTGAGTGAGAACCTGTGGCCCATGGTCCACAAGGCAGGGTGGAGAAGGCGTGGACCAGCCAGGCGGCCCTGCCCTTGTGCAGCTCACCCACCTGTGTCGGGGAGGAAGGTGCATGCCCACGGGACGAGCAGATGGCTGGGGCACCTGACAAGCTCATGTTAAGTGTCTATTCACCAGACAGTGACGAGAATTCAGAGGAAGGCTCTCTGAAGGGATGAGTCATGAATGATGAGCAGAGTTGGGGTGTAAGGACCAGGCAGGGATCGGCCATCAGAGAGATCAAGAATGAGCGAACATTGGTGCCAGAGAGGGTGATGTGGTGGAACCGACTGTGTACAGTCTTCTCTAGAAAGACTTAACTTGATTTTTGTAACAGCTTTTTAGTTAGATTATAATTATTGTCCCATTTCACAGATGGGAAAATTGAGTCTTGTGCTTGGAGGGATGTGCTTCAGGGCCATTCCCAGCTGGCGACTCAGCTTGCACATGACACACGGGATTCAGGAGACCAAGAGCTTAGAAAGGTGGGTTGGCGGCAGAGAGGTGGCTCCTGGCTGCCAAGAGGAGGAGTTTATGTGCAGAGTTCATGAGATAGAAATACACTGGGAAGTGATGGCCACAGGACAGGTTTTGATCAGAACTGTGCTACAGGAGGAATCTGTAGGAAGGCTGGATTGGTAGCAGGGGTTCTGCTAGGAAGTTACTTTAACAGTTAGTGCTCAAGCAAAAAGATTCTAAGAGAGGCTCTCCACCAATTTATAGAGATGCATGGGCATGGAATGTTCCACACAGCATCCCTCCTGCCTTTTAAACAGCTTTATTGACATATAATTGACCCACTGTAAACTATTAGACAGCAAGGAGATCAAACCAGTCAATCCTAAAGGAAATCAATCCAGAATATTCATTGGAAGGACTGATGCTGAAGCTGAGGCTCCAATAATTGGGCCCCTGATGTGAAGAGGCGACTCATTGGAAAAGACCCTGATACTGGGAAAGACTGAGGGCAGGAGGAGAACGGGGTGACAGAGGTTGAGATGGTTGGATGGCATCACTGACTCCATGGATATGAGTTTGAGCAAACTCTGGGAGACAGTGAAGGACAGGGAAGCCTGGAATGCTGCGGTTTATGGGGTGACAAAAAATCGGACATGACCTAGCAACTGAACAACAAACAGCTATGCATATTCAAACTGAACAGTTTGATTAAGTTTTGACATGTGCACACATGATCTCCACAGTCAATGTGTGAACACAGCTGTTCCCCCAAATGTTTTCTCCTGCCCTGGGGTAGTCCCTCCCCACATCCTAGCCTCAGAAAACCACTAACCTAATTTCTAATAGATTAGGTTGCACTTTCTAGAGTTTTGTATGAATGGAATCATGCAGTATGTACTATTTTAGCTTTTATATTGTTATTGAGGATAATTGTTTTGAGATTCATTCGTGCTATTGTCTCTGTTCCTTTGAATTCCACTGTGTGGATATACACCGTTTATCTACCCATCCACCTGCCGATGGTCTGTGGGGTTGCTTACAGTTTTGGATTTTAAATTAAAGATGCTGTGAACATCTGTGTGCAAGTCTTTTATTTTTATAGAATATGCTTTTATTTCTCTTGGATGAATACCTAGGAGTAGAATGGCTGCATCATACAGTAGGCATATGTTTAAATTTTTAAATAACCTGCACAGTATTTTTTATAAGTGGTTAAATGTATTATGATACATGCATATGATAGAAAACTTTTTAAAACTGAAGCCTTTTAAAAATGATTATGGGTTTGTATTTGATATAAATATGACCACAACAGAAGAAAAAAGGCAGGGTATTAACATTTATATACATATTCTCCAAAATATCAGTAGCATTTGTTGTATTTCACCTAATTTTGATGTTTGTGTATATACTATTTAATTTGTTTTCATTTTAAGCAAAACAGTTTTACAACTTTCTCTCCTCTCCACACTAATATTCTTCTAGTATTAGAAAAGAAGTTTAGGTTGGTACAACCAACCAAATGATCGTAGGAAGCAGAGGCTGTTTTTGGAGTATGGGAGTTTGTGGAATGGGAAATCACCATAACTACATTACATGCTTGTTGTTTTCACTGTGCATTATGAACTATATACTTTTCCCTGAAAGAGAAGAACTTATTTTATGGTATAGAGGAAGAAAAAATAAAAAGGAATAAGTGTTAATAATAGCCTGATTATTTTCAACCCAAATGCCTAAGTAAAGCAACAATTGATGTGTAACTTATGCAGATCTATGCAAACAATTATTTAAATTGGAAGAGGAAGGATGGAACATTGAGAATGGCAATGTTTACAGGACTGATGATCTTCCAGGCTGGCTGTTTGGTACAAGGCCACCAAAATGAGGAATGAAGGGCATTGCCCTTCATGAAGATGTTTGTCATGGCAGGTGATACTGGGGAGTTCAAGGATAACCAAATGTAATGACAGTCATCCATGAAGTGCTTGCTTGTTTCCCAAACACATGCATGTCCATTCACTTGCTTAGTTACCCCTCTGACAGGAGGAGAGGGATTTTAGCTTAATCCTCATTTAATAAAGGAGGAGGGCCAGGTCCATAGAAGTCCAATAAATTAACAACAAACGCTAGGACTACTCCTAAAGATACACCAAGAACTTTCGTGTGCATCTGCTCATTTGGTCCTCACAGCAGTCTCAGAGGAAAGAGGTAGAGGGATGGTTTTCTTTCCTCCTCACCCATTTTCCAGATGAAGAAACTGAGCCAAACTAGACTAAATGACTTAAACAAAGACGCAGATGGGGGAATAGGTGATAGTAGATTTAAACTCTACACTTCAGTCCTAAAGCCAGCATCCTTTAGTTTGCTCTGCAGCTGTGAGCTGCCTAAAATCACTTGCTGGTGAACGAGGACCCAGTGCTTAACTTCTGCCCTCTGACTCAACTGAATGCTCGCTCCTACTACTGGGTGGTCAGGTGGCTGTTAGTGCTTGCCTTCCCTGCCTTTCCTTATTCTGGTTACTGTGGAAGAAAGTTGAAGAAGTCTATAGCTGTGTGTATGTGTGTGTGTGTGTGTGTGTGTGTGTGTGTGTGTGTGTGTTGAATGGTGTTGAAATGGGGATTCTTTCCAAGCCCATGGACTTTGGAGTGCATGGCATGGCGTTATGGATGATGTATTGCTCCATTAAAGCTCATGACTCCCTGTACTTTTCGACAATATCTTATGTCATGATGAAATATGGTGTGTGTGGTTAGAAAAGTGTGGATATGCCAACTGGCCCTGTGCTCCAATTCAATTATTTACTTCTACCACTTTTATCCAGCTAAAGAGCTTCCCCTTCTATGGCGTGTCTCAATAACGCTAAAGATTTGGCCTCTTCCTCCTTTTGGGAATCCCTTTCGGGGAGCTTCTCCACAGTGATGCATGTGAGCACCACTGTAGTCTTGTCTGCTAAGAGTAGCGTTTCTGGCTTGGCATTACCTATTTAGTAAAAATTTCTCATTTGCATTTCCTCCTAAGTGGTTTTTAAAAATTTTTTTCTGTAAGGATAAGACATTTTTCTGCTAACATGCAAATCCATTTAAATTATTGCACAACAAAGTATTACTTTTGTTACAAGCTAAGCCGAGACCTGTATGTTTCCCTTTTCTTGGAAATAAGAGGGCAGACTGGTGCCCTTGGAGTTTATTTTGTCCTTTGAGTCACTTGAGACTTGGCTGCACCAGATGCGATTGTTCTGAATGCTTCTAGATGGGCTTTCCTGGCGCTCTGCCCATGATTAAGAATGCCTTTGATTTTTAGCATCACCCTCCTTTCAAAAATCGAAAAGGGATTCTTCCAGAGTTTTAGATTCATTTAATTGTATAGCTATGTTTATCTGATGGAGAGAAGTCAAGTGAGGAATCAGATATCTAGGACAAGATCTTGACTATTTGATTTCAATTCTCTGCTCTGCCAAGCTGATTAGCATGCTGGATGGCTACAGCATCGTCCTAAAAGCTTGGCTCTTATCCAGACTGGGCACCCCATCACTCGTTCTGTAACTGCACACTGAGTTCTCTTAATAAATATCAAGAGTTCTGGATTTCCAAAGATTACAGACACTATCTGACCCTGCTGTCTTGTAATTAAGTAAGGGCCCTTTGGAGATAACCAGGGGGCTGGTGGTTCATTGGGTGGTCTCAGTTGGCCCATTGCTTTGCTTGGCTTTTTTTTTTTCTTTAAAATTAATGCCTATTTTTATTGGTGCTCATTCTTTATTAATCTTTATTGATTCTTTAGGTCATCAGTAGCCTGAGTATGGCCTTAACACCAACCCTAAAACGAGGTGGCCGTAGCACACAAGAAATGGGCTCCACCCCTGGCCCTCTCACTTTTCGCCTCCAGAGCTGAGACTCAAAGCTCGGAGCCCAGAGGAGAAACCTCTGCTAAAGCCCCTCTGGTCCTACGACCCTAGGACCCATCTGAGCCCCGCTGCTTGGGCACAGATCTGGCTTCTGGATGCAGGCCCTTGGGCACGTTTGGGAGAAAGCCGTCTCTTCTGATGGGAATGAGATGGTCAACGGAACAAGCAGATAAAAGAGAGAAGAAGTCCAGCAGGAGCCTGGGTGGTGCAGTCGCGGGGAGACTACATGTTCTGCTCTGTGTGGGCGGCCTCAGCGTGCTCGAGCTGGTTAGAAAGGTCCAGGGCTTTTTCCATTTCTCTGTCGCCAGCCTGGGAAGACCAAAGTGAGGAATCAGGGCTGTAGGTCTGTCTACACTGGGGGGCCAGGATCCCTGTGGCCTTAGTGGTTGATCCTGACCCTGTTCCCCTGCCACCCTCCCCCAAACACCCCAATTCTCTCTCTCTTCCCTCCCTGCCCCCTCCCCAGCTTTCACTTGTAAGTGGACTGGTGAGAACCCAGGGGCTGTAGTGTGAGGGTGCTGAGCCTTGAATCCCCACTTGCAGTAGCATCACAGACATCAGTGAGCAGCCCTAAGGAGCACCTTCCTCTCAGGACGGGCCGGGACTTTGCACTAATTCTCACCCAGTCCAGGAGGGCAGGGGCCACTTCTCCTCTCTCTAGCTCAACAGAGACCAGCCTTGGGAGCTGCAGAGATGCACGCTGACTCCGGAAACAGGCCTGGTTCACACCCAGACACCCCACGCTGTGCTCAGATGCTCGCTGCTCTCTGCGGAGAAGTGGCTAATGGGGTGCTAAGTCAGGAAGAAGAGGCCCCCCCCAGAGGGGACCGGCAGGCTCTCTGTGGGTGTCTGTGAGGTGGTGGAGGAAGGCCAGTGCTCACAAGTTGAAGGAACAGAGAATAACCAGTCCTTGGGTTCTGCAAGGCTCATCTTGCAGAAACAGATGGGAGCTGTGCCTTCATCGAGCCCTTGCTAGATGCTAAATTTGAACCACTCTTAACTCTGCCACCTTCCCTCAAAAGTACCAGTTTACCCAAAAAGCCCTGACTGTGTTTCTGCAGCTTTTGGCAAAGGTAAACTGAATGAGCAAAAGTGTCTGATTTTTAATTGTCTTTTTTTTTTTTTTAATGTCAGCTGCTGAAAGGATGCCACCTTGTCGGCAGTGGATGCTGATGGTGGGGCTTTGTTTCCTTTTTGTTTACAGCATGAAGTCTGTGAGCTTCTGGGTCTGGAAGAGTCATCTCCATCCTCAGCCACCCCTGAGGAGCTGATGGCAGTGTGTGTGTGGTGTGTGGTATGTGTGTGGGGTGAGGCAGGGGAGTGGGGTTGCAGGAAGGAGGAATTCACACGCCTTATCTGTGTGTGTGTGTGTGGTGTGTTTGTGTGTGTGGGGTGAGGCAGGGGAGTGGGGATGCAAGAAGGAGGAATTCACACGCCCTATCTCTGGGTACCAGGAGACCCTTCCTCCTGAATCAGAAAGTATGTTTCCTGACATTTGAGATGGTAGGCGTGGCCTCAGTGCATCCTCCGGGCCGGCATTGCCCTCTGTGTCTTGAGTGTGAGGTGTGGAGGGTGGACCCTTGTAGGGGGTCACAGCTTTAAGCTGGTCTCTGGCGTGGTTCACTCCTGCGTGTGAATGGTGTGGGCCCAGGCCAGCTCAAGGCTCGATTTCTGCAGAAACTAAACATTACAAATAGAAGCACAGACTTCCTTGTCACTGACACTGGGGTGGGGGGGGGCGTCTTCCTTGGGGCAGGGCATGTTTGTTCACATGGCCTGGGGGATGTGACACCTGCTCTGGTCACAAGAGCTCCTGGGAGCATGGGTACAACTTAGAGTCTGTGAGGCTGGGCAGCCCCAGTGGATCCCTCAGGCTCCACACCTGGACATGTTCAGCCAACACACAGAAGTGGCTCCCACGGGCTGAGTGTGCATGTATGTGTCTGTGTGTGCATCTTTGCGTGTGTGTGCACATAAGTGACGGAGGAATCAAGGGAAGAGGGAGAGAGACAGACAGATGGGTGTGGGAAGAAGCATGGCCATGAAGAAGAAAGAATCAGATCCTGGGAATCTCCACCCGAACCACATACTTGGAAAAGATGAATTCTAAGAGTAGGAGTCACAGTAACTTAGTCTCAAGTCCATTGACTACATTTGAAACTCACAGGGCTCCCTACCAGCCATTTTCTCCTTCCAGGAGGCCTCATCCACTTTAACAAAACATATTCATTCCACGGAATTCAGTCGTCACTCACTGCCTAATGTTATGCTAAGGGCTGGGGAAGCAAAGGGAAAGCAGAAGACGAGAGTTCACATTGTGTGTCTGTTTATTTCACAATATTTAACTATCATTACCTATATTCTGAGACTTCCCTGTAGCTCAGATGATGAAGAATCTGCCTGCAATGCAGGAGACGCAAGAGATAATGGGTTCGATCTCTGGGTCAGGAAGTTCCCCTGGAGAAGGAAATGGCAACCCATTCTGGTATTCTTGCCTGGAGAATCCTGTGGACAGAGGAGCCTGGAAGGTTACAGTCCATGGGGTCACCAAGAATCGGATACGACTGAATGACTTATGTTCCCAAGTTGTTCTTTAAACGTCATTTTACAGATGGCAGATCCCAGGCTTAGTTTGAGGTGAAGGAACTTTCCTAAGATCCCACTCCTTGCTGCTGTTGGGCCTGGTGTTGGGAACCACATCTGAGTCCAGAGTCACTTACTTCCTGCTAGGTGAGCTGCTAGTGTCTGCTCCCAAGGTGTCCTCAGTCTTAAACCAGGGGGAGAGGGTGATGATAGAAACGTATTAATGAAGAGCATGGCATTGGAGACAGGGACAGGACTGGACGCCCAGCTCCACTCCCGTTTGACTGTGCACGAGAACAGCTTGGCCTTGGCTTCTCTTTTGGAAGGTGGGGATGTTAACATGTTCTTCACTGGCTGGAATTAGATGTTCATATGATAGCTGGTGGCATGTGTGTGTGTGTGTGTGTGTGTGTGTGTGTGAGAAACAGACCTTTAAATGACTGACATGAAATGTGATAGCCATATTATTGGCATTTATGAAGCACTGCTATTTACACATTGAAGTGGGCCCTGAATAACTGTGGGAAAATCAATGACATGATGGGAGAATGGCCACGTGAGCTGGGATGACCAGTCCTCACTGGTCAGAACCAGCAGGAGCTGGCGGGAGGCCCTCCGGGCTGCGTCTGTGCACAGGGATGGAGATGCGATGGCACACAGGTGCTAGCTGCGGGCATGGGGAAACCTGGGCGTGACCAGAAGAGCCAGGAAGGGGCAGTGAGAGGAGCAAGTGAGTGTGGGTCAGCCTCTGAAGGTTCTTGGGTCTGTGCTGAAGCAGGAGAGACGGTGCGCCAGGTGTCAGCTCTTCCCCCAGCAGAGGGAGGGAGCCTTCTGTGTGCCTCGGAACACAGCTTCCAGGAGCCCTGGGCTGGTGGGATAGCCTGAATCCGGGGGTTGTGACCTGGAGTGGTGAGAATGATTTTGTCCCCTCCTCCCCTGCCACGCCTCCTTCACAGCTCACGGGCTTCGAGTGCAGCTTTTCCAGGCTGTGTGAGAGTGAACGCGGGTAGGAAGTCGAGCCTCTGTGTCTTCCATCACAACAGCATCTTTCAGGGAGGAAATAGCTCTAAATGGGCACCTCTATTACAGTGATAGCCAGAGGCATTGCTTTCAGGAGGTATTAGAGGAGCAGAGAGAGCTGAGCCCCAAATCCGTGTTTTGAGGTGGGGGGAGCACACCTTCTCCTGGAAGGAGAGTTTACTCTAAGCCAGGTGAGCCGAGGCACGTGAGTACCATGTACTGAGCAATGCCATCATCCTACTTGCCCCCCAGCCCTTCCTGCTGTTCGGGAATCTCTTTCCCATGATCGTATTGTGTTCAGCCCAGAAGCCTCCTGAAGTGTCTGTGAGGAGAGCCCTCCCGCCTGTCCAGCAGGTGCCGAGTGGAGCCTAGTGGGTCCACCGGTCAGTCCTCGTCCAGCCTCCAGAGATGTATATTTCGCCGCTTTCCCCACAGGCCGCTGAACCAGCTGAACTGCTCCTCGAATAGTCCTTCCATGGGCAGTTTGCCCACTCTCGCGTGCCTGGTTGGCTCAGTGAAGTGTCTTCAGGCCCTTCCCTATGGAGTTAAGGTGCCACATGACAACTCAGTTCCGCATAAGGACAGAGGGTGAGCTGCTTTCTCCCCACCCTCTTCTGAGTCCCCTCAGCACTCGGGCCCTCTCGCAGCCGTCTCCCTGATGGGAATATGGCTTTGTCTGGTGCAGTGCAGCCTGGCTGGGGAGGGGAGTGAGCAGAGGCCCTGGTGGAGGTGGGACAGAGCATGGATGCAGCGCCTGGCTCCTCCATCTTCAAGCTCTCGGGTCCGGTGGGGGTTGGGAAGCTGCTCTGTTATCCTTCCATCTCGGCGGCCTGCTTTTACTTCTTGGCTCTGGCTTCCCCGCCCAAGGCAGGGTTAACACGTGTGACTAATATCATATCCGCCCGACATGTTTCTCATCTCGCTCCCTCCAGCCAGCATCGGCTCCTCGGCCCCGTGGCTCCTGTCCCATTTATCTCCATCAGGGAGAGGTGGGATCTTCCCTGTGACTGTGGCAGCTTGACAAGCTCTGCTTTTCTGAGTGAATAACCCTGTTTGGGGGACATCTAGGGAATGGTTTGAATCCCCAGAAGACCCAAGCCCATGAGTGTGAGCCTCCCTTGGCGTGATAGTAGGGGCCATGGTGCTGATAGGGGCTGCTGTCTGACGGCAGGCAGGGTCCTCAGGAAGGCGGGAAGGACACAGCACTTCTAGTAGAGGGGAGGACCATTTCTTCCATGAGCTGTTGGAAGCTCATGGCTTCCAACAGCATGGCTGTTGACAGCACAGACACATTTTAAAGGAGCTCTTTGGCTAGATCAGCCTAGCACACACCTCAGGGCCTTCCTTTCCATCATCCGCATACTTTTTCAAAATCCCAAGTAATGGCCTTTTCCCAGAAAGCCTGTTAGATGGGCTCTACCCCTCAGGGAGATAATTGTGGGCAGCGGGAGGAAAATGCACTTGGAAGGAAGTGGATGATCCAAGTTCAAGGCTCCACTCCCCCACGACCCTTGTTTCATGATGCTGCCTGTTCAGGCTGCTTGTGAACAAGTCCTTGACCTGTTGGGATGGGCCTTGTGCAGACAGCGCACAATACCCCATCGGCATCCCTGCCCTGAGAACATCTCTGGGTTATTGTAGGAGCCTGGTGTTTCCCTCGGGCACGGTTATGATGCCCTCTCTGAAGAGAAGCGATGGGAGCGCAGAGATGTCTAGTTCTGGCTGGATGAGAACTGCAACTGATGCTGGAACCCAGGAGAGTCTGAGTGCAGGCCCCTCCCTACACACTCTCCTAACACAGCGTGAGAGTGGGACAGACGTCATGAGTAATGGGAATGGAAAGGCATGAAGTGGCTGGACTGATGTTGTTGATCAGAATTCAGCATCATGGGTTACCTGCCTTCCCCTCGTCCTTCCTCCCCATCAGGTGTACCAAAAGCCCCCTAACTGTGTGGGACTGATGGTGGTTTAGTTGCTCAGTTGTGTCTGACTCTTTGCAAACCCATGGACTGTAGCCCACCAGGTTCCTCTGTCCATGGGATTTCCCAGGCAAGAATACAGGAGTGAGTTGCCATTTCCTTCTCCAGGGGATCTTCCCAACCAAGGGAATGAATCTGGGTCTCTGGTATTGCAGGTAGATTCTTTACTGCTGAATCACCAGGGGAGCACCTCCTATTTGTGAGCTTTCAACAATTATTGTCAAAATCGTGTGCTCCCAGTGCCAAGGCCCTTTTCTCCTGCTCACAATATCAAGGCTGCCTCAGGCTGTCTCTATGTCTATGCTCATTCCCAAGCCCTCCCTCTGTGGGCCTTCTGGAAACCTTCACGTGCCTTCCAAGTGAAAGAAGGTTGTGCAGGCACCTCATTGTGTGTTACAGTGGTGTGGGGAGGATGATACTGTCAGGCCCAGGCTGGTGCCCTGGAAACCAGAGGTTATGGAGTTGGTCAAATATACAGTAAAATTTCAACTCTGCTACTTCCTTACCACATGCTTTTAGGAGCCATGTTTACCTTCTTTGAGATTCAGTTTCCTGGTGTTGACAATCCATCTTGATGGGTAGTTATACAAGGAAATAGATGTTAATTTCTGGCGGAGTCCCTGGTCCATTTTGGGTGTGAATAAATGTTGGTTCCCATCTTTCTTTTCCTGTAATTGGATTCTAAGCTCTCTGGGCTCAGTGCTCATAGTTTAGGCATACATCTTTACACATTGGGGTCACATGGAGTTGGGGATAGATACAAAAGTGAAAAAATAAAAAATGAGTAAATGAAAGATTTTTTTATGGAAAAAGCCTCTGAGATCCTTCCTGATTATTATTCTCAAAGTTTCATTTTGGGGTAAGTAATTATTACACAACTGCTCAAAGATGGAGGATACAAAGATGAGTGAAGTATGGTCCATGTGATGAAGGGGCATCAATGGAGGAGACATTTTCAAGAACCACTATCAACAATACAGATGCATGGACAGCTCAGGTAGCTGAGCCCCCTGGGCCTGACTGCGGGTGCTGGAGATGGTTGACATGCAATCTTGGGAACTTGACCTATCTGAGACTTTGTATTCTCCTCCACAAGATGGACATGGGATGTTGGTTACTCTAGTTCATGGGTTCTCTGCAAGAATTAAGTGAGAAGTGCCCAGCAGAGAGCCTGGCCCACAGGAGATACTAAGTGAACAGTCACCGAAAGGGTGACGATCCAGACACAGTTGTCAGTGTCGTGGGGGGGGGGGGCGGTGGATAACTTCCAAGAAGATGTCACTTGTCGCATGGAGCCCTAAACGAATGAGAACAGTCATGAGAGAGAATAAAAGGCATTCCCGATGTTGGGGGTGTCAGGTGTGAATCCACAGGCACAGACATCAGGCTTAGGCAAGAAGGAAGTGAGGAGATGGGAAGGCAGAATGGAAGTCTGGATCACAGAGGAATTTAAATGTCAAGCAAAGGCATTTGGAAGTTATTTATTTATTTTACAGAAAAGAGCAAGCAAATAAAAATTTAATATCGGAGGAGTAATACGGAGAAGGCAATGGCACCCCATTCTAGTACTCTTGCCTGGAAAATCGCATGGACGGAGGAGCCTGGTGGGCTAAGAGTCGGACACAACTGAGTGACTTCACTTTCACTTTTCACTTTCATGCATTGGAGGAGGAAATGGCAAGCCACTCCAGTGTTCTTGCCTGAAGAATCCCAGAGACAGGGGAGTCTGGTGGGCTGCCATCTATGGGGTCGCACAGAGTTGGACACGACTGAAGCGACTTAGCAGCAGCAGCAGCAATGTGGTCAGAACTGTGTTAGGGACAGTAAGCTAAGGTTGCTTTCCCAACTCGTCTGGTGGCTTCCCATGTAATTCAGAACAAACCCACTGTTCCTGCCATGGCGCACCAGTCCCTTCCTCACACCATCCCCACACTCTGCTTCTCCCTGGCCCCAGTCCCAGCATGCTCCGTAGACACTATTCAATGAGTGAATCATGTAGATAATGGTGAAAAATCTAAGGATCTTCCAGCAACACAGAGGAGAGAAGATCAGGCCTTAAAGCAATAGCCTTGGGAGTGAAGAGCAATCAATGTTTCCATCTCTCAGACATTAAACTCTATTACTGGGTATCTTGTCAAAGCTCCACAGAGAGCGCTGAGAAGTCAAGATAGACAGGGTCCCTGCCTGCCTCCCTAGGGGAGATGAGCCAACAGACCAGGGGATCACAAGGCAGTATGAGGGGAGATCTGCAGGGTTTTGGGTGCGGAGGAGGCCAGACTAACCTGAGAACATGTTCATCCATCCATCCATCCATTTGGTTCATCAGTTGAGAATTGAAGGAAAAAGAAAGGGAAAGCCCTTTCTACCTGGACCGCCCATCTGTGAAGATGGATGATGGTGCTGTTTTGTGCTGTGACAATGATCCAGAGAGAGGCTGGGAAGAGGGAGTACAGGGTGCTCAGATAGGGAGGAGTAGCAGCAGGCGCACTTTTCCAGTCACCAGATTTGATGGAAGAAGATCATGGAGGATACAGGACATTGTGGGTCTGATGTATGTCAGTGTTCATTGAGGCAGAATTTTTACCCTTCCAAAAAGAGGAGAAACATTCCTTCTGAGACTCAACACATGCTCAGTCACTCAGTCATGTCCGACTCTTTGTGGCCCCATGGACTGTAGCATGCCAGGCTCCTCTGTCCATGGTATTTCCCAGGCAAGAATACTGGAGTGGGTTGCCATGCCCTCCAGGTAATCTTCCTGACCCAGGGATCACACCTTCATCTCCTGCATCGCAGACAGATCCTTTACCCACTGAACCACCTGGGAAGCCCCAGACTCAACGCAGGAGATGACTTAAGCAGGGGACACACTTGATTTAATGAGAACTCTGGGCCCTCGTCATGGCACCCCACTCCAGTACTCTTGCCTGGAAAATCCCATGGACGGAGGAGCCTGGTAGGCTGCAGTCCATGGGGTTGCGAAGAGTTGGACATGACTGAGCGACTTCACTTTGACTTTTCACTTTCATGCATTGGAGAAGGAAACGGCAACCCACTCCAGTGTTCTTGCCTGGAGAATCCCAGGGACAGGGGAGCCTGGTGGGCTGCCGTCTATGGGGTCGCACAGAGTTGGACACGACTGAAGCGACTTAGCAGCAGCAGCAGCTGGGCCCTCGTCAGATCTTCTCAGTCTGCTTCTTGTCATAGAATAAAAGATGGGATTTGAGAAGATGAAATATGAAGAGAAACTGGAAGATGGTCTCTGAGGGGTGGTATCCTTAAAGTGAGAAGCTGCCATGAGCCCACTTTGCAGGAAAGGGTCATCTCTACTCACCACGCTGCCTTCTTAGAAAAGCTTGGGCTCATCATCTGCTTACCAGTCCAGCATCTGCCATGGACTGTGCATATCCATACGTTATTTCTGTGACTATTCACCACGACACTATAAAGATGTGGGTTGTGACCTACACTCTACAGATGGATGAAAAAGCCCTGGAGACACAGAGTAATATGAACAACTAATGACAAAGAAGATCCGCACCGAGTTCAGATGACAGCCCACCTCAGGGCACCTACCTTAGCCACCTCTCTCCCCTAAAAGACCCACCTGAGATGGGGGTTCTCCTAGACACAACCTTGTCAGGAGCATTGTGTAGAATGTTATCATTTAGTTACTATTTAGAGTCACCAAGTCTGAGCTGGTTCCAGGAGCCCTGAAAGGAGTGGCCATGAGTTTATGTCCCTTTCTTCAGACAAACTGTTGAATGACAAATCCAATATGTAACCTGAATGTCTTGGTGTAGCTCTGTATGGCCACAGCATGTCCTTTGTTTTCAGTGGGATCTTCTCTTGGTCTAGTTTTGGTAGAACCAGATCCTAAGATGACAAGGAAGTATGTTGATTTCTTCTATGGGAAGCTTTTTGAGCTGAACTGACTCCTGGACAAGCCTGGCCAGCCGACTGTTTGCACGGGTGTTTATTATGTTTTTTTTTTTTTTTAAAGCTAAACCTGACCTGAACAAGACCTTGAGGTTCCAGAATTAATATCTGTCCTGTTCCTGCCACAGCTGTGATGCTGTAAATTTGTAACCACAAACAAAACCTGGACAGATTCCATGCCAGTCGTGACTTTAATTAAAGCTATTTGGAAGGGCTGAAGGCTAATTTAAAGGTGATGGCCAGCTGGGTTTTCTCAAGTCTACAAATGCTGGTTTGACAATTAATGATAGTGAAGGGCTTAATTGGCTCCAGTTAAGCAAGGGGACAGACAGTTGCAGGGGAAGGCCAGTCGGGGTTCCCTCATCCACATGGGCTCAGTCACTCTGAGATCCTCTTTGCCTGGTCAGAGGAGTAGAGGCTGGACTAGCCCAGGGTGTGAACAGGCAACAGTGTGGGGCCTTCTAGTCCATTTCTCCAGTTTAAACGTGTGATGGAAGCTGGTACAACACACTCATTGCTGAGATTCACGGAACAGTGAATCAGTGCTTACAGCACAAAAACCGTGGAGCGTAACCACGAAACATCAAACACCTTTCCTCCTGTAATGGAGTGTCAGTTCTGTGTCTCAACCCCAGCATTTAAAGGTGAATGGTATATTTCATAATAAAAGAAACGTAATGGTGGTGGAAAAATAAGAGTCATGCTGTGTGTGGGCTCAGTTGTGTCCGACTCTTTGTGACCCCATGGACTGTAGTGCACACCAGGCTCTTCTGTCCATGGGATTTCCCAGGCAAGAATATTGGAGTGCTATTTCCTCCTCCAGAGGGACTTCCAGACCAGGGATCGAACCTGTATCTCTTGTGTCTCTTGCATTGCAGGTGATTTCTTTACCGCTGAGTCATTGGTGAAGCCGATACCCAGCTGATCCTAGTCATTTCAGTTATGACCTATCTCTTGTTTTTTACCTAATTCTACAACCGAACCTCCTTCCCCACCATCAAAAACCAGTGGAGATGTTCTTATAGGCAAAATCTACCATGTTAGACTGAACATTCACTCTATCTAAACCCCCATTCCTTCTTCTAACACTGGGAGAATAAAGCCTATTCATGTTTCCATTAGGAACGCAGGTCCCATCCACACAATCTGGGATTCTGTGAATTACAGACGGACTGCTACATGGTTCTGTAACCTTTTGGGACCTGTACCAAACTTGACCACACTGGATTTTAAATGACAGAAGAGTTAGACACTTAAGAACCTTTTATCAGCTGCCATCTTATTTTGAGGCAGCAGGTTGAATCACTTCAAATATTTATTGAATGCCACAAGCTAAGAGAAGCTGCTGGAATTGTGTGGTGAGGCAGGAAGAGTGCTGGGCCAGGGGTCAGGAGGGCTGATGTTCTAGACCCCGCTGTGCCCCCTACTCAGCTGTGGGTCCTTGGGCTGAACACCTCCCCAGAGCCTCAGCCCTTTATCTGAGTGCTGGCTCTGCTCTCAATGGGCCGGTAGTTTCTTTCCAACCCTGTGTTTCTCTATCTCTAGTTCATCTTCACAAATTTAGTTCATGCATAGCTTGAGTTTAGAATCTGGACTTCTGACTCCTAACCCAGTGCTCTTTGCATTCTTATGGCCCAGTGTCTGTGGTTACATTGTGTGAATTGTGTTAACAGTGCCTAGGAGGGGACAGAAAGACAGGAATTGCTGGAAAGGAAGAGCTGCATGCGACAGAGACCTCATTCTGTTCGGTCAATTAGAAAATGAACTGAGGCCTCTGCATCTATTGCATGAAGGCAGATGCTATTAGAGCTAATTTGAACAGTCATTGGCGTTGACTGAGTTTGCAGAACCTCTCCATCAGTTAACTCAAAGTCCTTAACCTCGTGTTCAGCACTTATTACCTTTGTTAGCCAGGGTAAACCTTCTGACCTTTTTCTTATAGGTGAATGGAGCCAAGAGATCGGTGATATATTTGTGCAGTGTGGTGGTTAGTCATCCTGTTTCCGCTCTTCCCCACTCCTGTCCTTTTTGAAGTCACTCTGGATTGTTTTCAGTTCTCTTTAAGGAGGCCTAGAAGTTTATCTACTTTTTTAAGCAACTTATTTGAAGAGAAGTTGCCTTTCTACAGCTCCAGGCTCTGCATGCGCGTCATGTCATTTTTACTGTTAAGGCTTTTGCAAAGCCAGCTTCTTGAGTTGAGCACCTTTCCTCCTGTAAATATGTATGTTATATCACTCTGCAGCCACAGATCTTGGATTTAGAGGCTGTGTTGAATGCTAATAATATGTCCCTATTTACTCTGCATCTTTCTTCCCTGGCTCTTGGAATATCTAGGATGCAGAAAGACACTGCAGATAGGAGATGATAATTATTACTACTCTCAACTAGCGAATGACAAATTCGGGGTACTTTAAAAAGTTGATGGAAGTTTAAATAGTCTGTTAGTCAGGAGCTGATATCCTGGTGTTAGACTGCATAGATTTGCATTCACTCAGACTAAAATCCAGTTTTGCTGCTTGCAAGCCAGGCAAGTGATAGACGATCTCTGTGCAGAGTCTCTATTGTGTCTATAAACCGTGTATAATAATGCCTCCTTAATAGAGTTGTTGTAAGACTTATGAGTATTCTGTATGTGTCAGTTCTTCTTTTCTTCTCTTTATCATTATCACTGCTTCCTCCCCTCCACCGTCATCTCCACCATCACCACCATCATGACCACCACCATCATCACCATCGCCATTATCATCCAGTCAGTGAATGGCAACAATACACACAGGATGCAGGGAGCTGTTTAAAATGGGAAAACATGGACTCTAAGTCCTGCAGACCTAAACCTGGAACCCTATATAGACATGGCAGATATAGACTTCGAAAACAAGTTTTGGGCTGCAATAGAGACTTTGCTTACAGTCTATGGGGTAAAAGGTGGCAGTCTGCTTCCACAGCCTGTAGTAAATGGACAGGAATGTGATATGAGGTATAATTTTAACAATCTTTTGGGGGGGATGCGTGGGTGGGTGTCATTTAAGTCACCATGCCCACAGGAAGGGGAAAATTCCTCCAGTTGGAGGGTTCTTTCTGAAAAGTTGAGGAAACAACAGGCAGGGAGCCACTAATTTTGTTAATCTTCTTCATCCAAAAGTTTGCATGCCTGGGATGCCCTGGGATAAAGTCAGTGTAGAAAGAATCTGGCTGGTGGCAGAGTAGCTGGAAGCAGAGTGCAGACTCCTGCCTGCCAAGCGAGGATCTTACCAGTTAGATGATGGTGGTGAAGCAGATGACAGTGAGTTCACTGATTTCCTTGGAGAGGAGGGACCAGAGGATTTGCACAGACTGATTTCTTCCCCATCATCTGTTTCTGCCACCCCACTGGCATGGAGACTGAACATTTAAAATATGCAATGAGACCAGATGCTCCCTCCTGTCCCTAATGAGACCTGACCCAAGTGGGGCGCACAGCAGCCAGGTGGACACTCTCTTCTGGACACATATGATTCTAAGATAGATTCCAGGGGAATGGACAAAGCTTCCATCTTTGGAAATGATTCTAATATGGGAGTAGATATTTAGACTTCAGCCCGTTAGTGAGACAAATGTTTCAGCACCTCTTATAACTTAGAGATTGTAGCAATGATTACTTCATCTTCATGGTAACTATAAGGATTACTCTTCTCATTTAATAGATGAGAAAGCTGAAGCCCATCCTTTGCCACAGTCAAACAGTGGATTGACTGTTTGGATCCACTGATTCCCAGTCTACCTCAACGGTGATCCCCATCCAGGCCTTTGGAAATATTTCTTTGGGGGAATAGAAATAGAAACTGACCTCTTCCAAGTCTTCCAATTCTCACTGCTCTTGTGTCCAGAGAAACTTCATTCATTCATTCACTCATTCATTCAATAATTTGTGATTATCTACTAGTCTCATGAGAGTCCATTGGACAGCAAGGAGAATAAATCAGTCAGTCCTAAAGGAAATAAACTCTGAATATTCATTGGAAGGACTGATGCTGAAGCTCCAATACTTTGGCCACCTGATCCAAAAGATGACTTATTGGAAAAGACACTGATGTTGAGGAAGATTGAGGATAGGAGGAGAAGAGGGCAGCAGAGGATGAGATGGTTAGAAGGCATTTCTGACTCAATGGACATGAATTTGAGCAAACTCCAGGGGACACTGAAGGACAGCAAAGCCTGGCATGCTGCAGCCCATGGGGTCACAAAGAGTCAGATATGACTTGGCCACTGAACAACAACCATCTATTGCTCTATGGGCATATCAAGTACAAGGACATAACACTAAGGAAGACAAAGTGCTATTCCAAGATTCCCAGTTTCTTTTGAAGCAAAAGATATAATAAACATCCTAAAAACATGAATAGGTTTCTTCTATGAACCAGACAGTGGTAGAAAAAGTCATTTGTGATGCATTTGAGGGACTTCAGCTCAGGGAGTCAGAGGAAACCCAATGACAGCTTCTCTGAGAAGAAGACAGCTACTTGGTGCTCTTGGAGAAGAGCATCTTGAGAACAGAGACAGCAGCAGGGGTGGTATTGAGTCTTGGCTGATTGGGAGGAACAGGAAAAAAGCCAGTGACGTAGAAATGTGGTAACAATGGGGAAGTTTCAGGAGATGAGGCCCCCAAGTTGACATGAACCAGCTCATCTAAGATTTTATAGGCATGGTAGGAAATTTGAAGTTTATTGTAAGCTCAGCAGAAAGGCATTGGAGGATTCAATTATTGGAATAAAGTGATCTGATTAGAATGTTAAAGTTACCCTGACTGTTAGAGGAGCATGCGTTTCAGGAGAGAAAGAGGAAGAGGGGTTAGAAGGTTATTTCAGTCATCCAGGTGAGAGTCAGATGCATAAACTTGGGTGGTAGTCATAATAAATAGAAGGAAGTGAGGAGCTGAGATATCTGTTGAAGGCAGGACCAACAGTCTGAATGTAGGGGTAAGAGGGAAAGAGAGTAAGGTTGACTCCTGGGTTTAGGCTCAACATATGGATAAGCATTAGCACCATTAGCTAAGATGGAAGCATCTCAAGGGAAGAAGTGTGTGTGTGTGTGTGTGTGTGTGTGTGTGTGTGTGTGTGTGTTATGTCTGGGAAGCCTGCTGTGGACACTTACTTGTACCAATTTTGTGCCCTGGAACATGGGCTGGACTGAGCATGTAGGTTTTGGATTCAGCAGGATTTGGATGTTGTTTGAAACCATGTGATTTGCAGGCATCCCAGGAAAGAGTGTGAAGACGAGGGGTGGGGGGCTGAGGATGTAGCCTGGGTCCTCCTTTCAGAGGTCAGGAGGTGACCCAGAAGGAGCAGCTGTCCAGCAGATAACAAGGATTGAGCTAGTACTTGCTGGAACTACTGAGTAGATAACAAGTAGACAAAGGAGCAGGAGAGCGTCATGTCACAGAGGCTTGGAGAAGAGAACACAGTTGTGTTTAGTGCTGCGCAAAGAAAGAGGTTCAGAGGGGAGACAGGAACTCTCCGGCAATTTGGTGAGATGGAGTCATTGATGACCTTGATTACAGCTGCTTTGTTGGAATGGATGGATTTGACAGACCATTGTGGTGGGCTGAGGAGTGGCTGGGAGGTGAGAAGGGGGGCAGTGGGGATACAGAAAACACCATCCTGAATCTGGTCCTAATTACACTCAGCCCTTGAGCCACAAAAGCTGGATATCGACAAGCCTTTGAAAGGCCATTTGCTGTTCTGAAAATAACCATGGTGAGTGGGGGAAGCCAATTTTGTGGTCCCTCTTTGTAACTCAGTCCATTTTTAAACAACTTTCCCTATTAGCGAGTTATCCATCTATTGACCCGATAGGTTTTTATCTGTCTTGATGGGATGGGGAGAGATACATCCTAAAGGCATTCATATACCACTGCTCACCCAGTGCTTCCACAGCCTTCACCTTTCCCCCTGGTCCCCACCCCTGCCCCAGCTCTCCACGAGGAAAGACCCCCAGAACCCCTGTAGGTTCCAGGCAGAGCTGTGTGCATTCCCTTGTATACTGGACACAAACACTCACATGTGTCCTCTAGAGAGGAGGGGAGGGGATATACTTGGTACGTGGTAGATCCTGGATTTTTATTAAATAACTGATTTTTGGTTATTTTAATGTACATTCATTTGCTCGGTTCTCAAGGTAGAATAATGGTGTTCCAGGCCTCTGTCTGTGGAGACTGCAATGCTTCATATAAAAACAGCAGTTTGGGGAGGAGGTTGGGGTGTTCTCTGTTTCCCAGCCCCAATTTCTCAGCCTGCTCTTAGTCCGCTGATGAGGGCGGCACCTCGTGCTGTCCTTTGTTCTGTGCTCACATCGTCACTCTCCATTTCTCGAAAGAAGAGAGTTGCCGATTTCTTTACAAATACCTTGCTCACATCCTACTGATGTTTTCAACCTAAAAAGCATTGGGGGTAGGGGGCGAGATCTGGATGGTTCACCATCAGAAGTGTGCTATTAAAATTGTCAGTTTCCTGAAATGCATGGTTGAAAAACCATCATCTTTTCCCCACTGTGTGTTACCCTAAACTATAGACCTGTCACCAGGCAGTGTTCTCGCGTGTGGGTACAGAGAGACTGTGGGAAGATCCAAGTGGCACTTAAATTACATTCTCCCTTTGATTTTGAAGACATTTAGTGCCATTTTGTAGAATTCCGAGGCCGGTGGTTCCATAGAGGAGGGGGCTGGCCCCTTTAAACGTGGCTCTGCTGCAGTGAATGAGGAGAATTCAGCCATCAAAACGGATTGGCTTTTCTACCCAGATCTTCATGGAATTAAAAGGACAAGGAGTTTCCATGGGCTCCACTGCCCTCCTGCTGTGGACCTGTCACTGCTGCCCCCTTGCTGGGCAGACCAGGTGGCCCACGAAGTATGGCCTGCTATCGGGCCACCACCAGTATTTGAAAGAAAGGTTGGATCTTACAAGAAGGTCAGGGTCTAGGGAAGACATGGATTTCCCTGCAAAAGGGTGGTGGTGAGGGGAAGTATTCTTTCTCTCTGCTAACTTCTAGAGAAGTGTGCTCTGTGCACAAGTCAAAATATTTTTTTCTGACTACTTAGCATCTTCCAAAATTTCCATTCGGGATCAGAAAGCACAGCTGTGTTCTTCCTGTCTCACATCTCACCTTCAGAAAGAAAGTTCCAAGGGGAATGCTGCCACAGATGATTGCAGAATCTGTAGGGAAGAATGTTTGAGGTGGCCCAGGCATCGGCTACAGTCCATGGGGTCGCTAAGAGTCGGACACGACTGAGCGACTTCACTTTCGCTTTTCACTTTCATGCACTGGAGAAGGAAATGGCAACCCACTCCAGTGTTCTTGCCTGGAGAATCCCAGGGATGCGGGAGCCTGGTGGGCTGCCATCTCTGGGGTCGCACAGAGTCGGACACGACTGAAGCGACTTAGCAGCAGCAGCAGCAGCAGCATCTTAACCTATCAATGTAGTAGATGCAGGAGATGCTGCAGGTTCATTCCCTGGAGGAGGAAATGGCACCCCACCTCACTGTTCTTGCCTGGAGAATCCCACGGACAGAGGCGCCTGGAGGTCTACAGTCCATGGGGTGGCAAAGAGTAGGACATGACTGAGGGACTGAGCATAGGCCTCTTAAGTAGATGCTCCAAAGATCCTGGATAAGAGCAGATGACCAGTGCACTTCTGGCTGGCACCCCTCTCCACTTGTAAGTGCGGTGTTCTCACACAGGGTGGACCAGGCTCAGAGTCCATCCTGGAAGGGTCCTGCTTGTCTGCACTCTGAACACCACTTAGAGGTTTTGAAATTGAACCCCCTGGCTTGGGTCCTTCCACTGTGTCACCTGAAGGAGCTCTTTCTCCAGAATTGCAGTAAGAGTTGAGGATGAAGACACTGTTACACAAAGAACTGGCACGGTAAGAAGTGCAAGATTTCCTCGAAACTGCAGAGAGCTGAGTGAACAGTTAACAATCATAAATGGACAATGCAGTTTATGGACACACAGGGGTGAATTTCCAGTCTGTACTCAGGAAGGAGCTGTCAGATAGTCAACCGGTTTTAGTGAAGGCAATGATCTCTCTCCTGCCCTTCTGTCATCTTCTTCTCCTCTCATAAAAGTAAGAGTTTAGATTTATTGAGTGGTTTGTATGTATATGTGCTGCTTAAAGGCTTGGTATTCAGTGAGTATGAAGTGGATACAGCTAATGCTGTTTTGACTGTCTTGGGTGTCAGGAAGTGGAGCTGGGAGAAGCCAGGCCACTTGCCCAGGTGTCTGAGTCACTGAGGTGTACACGTGGGATCTGAAGCAACTTAGCATGCATATACGTGTAGGTCACCCCATCCTCCACGGTATTTTTAGGCTTCTCCTCTTTCAGCCTTTCCCCTCAGCTCCTCATGGTATGTTATGGACACCCCCACATCCTGGGATTACAGTAACTCAAGTGATCTGAGTCCCATTCTTTCTTGTCTTCTGGATTTCTCCCCCAAGTACATTTAATGTTGAAATTAATGATATGCAACTTCCAGCCCCATCAGGAGAAGAGAAATTCAGCCAGCAGGAGTGTTCCTTTCTGTGTCAAGATAATCTCTCTGCTAATTTGGAAATGAAACGAATAGCCTGTTGCTGTATCCAACTGCAGACGGGATCTTCGTCCACTAGAAGCCCCGGGTTTCCATCTTCCGTCTTAATTTCAGAGGTCAGCCTCAGCATAGAGTGAGTCACGTATGGAATGAAGAAAGAAAATTTCCCAAGAGCATCTGAGTGTCTTCCCGTTGTTTCGCTGCTTTTAACTTCTTAAGCCTCCTTTTCGTTTGCAAAGACTGTCATCTCAGTTTGGAGTCCTGTGGGTCCTGTGATCTTCAGAGGCTACGTTCTGACCTTCGGTGGCAATGGGAAATGCCACCTGTTTTTGCTGCCTCTGGAAAGCTCTCTTTGTAATTCTTGTATATCAGAGCAGTGTTGGTGCAGCTCCTGGGAGAACCACAGTTGTGTAGGGCTACCCTGGAGGGGGAGTGAACAGTGACCTCAGCCATGGAAGCGACAGGAGCCACCTGCACACCCCTCTAGCCACAGGTGTTTCCCAAGGAGCTTAAAACCAAAGCTCAGGTACCATGAACAACTGGGTCCTGAAGAACAAGCAGACAGAATGGCACAAGCAGTGAGTTCTCTGCCGACAGCCGCAACCCAGAGTAAGTAAACAACAACAGGACTTCATGCTCAGCCTAACGCAGGGTTTACTTACATGTATCCTCTCCCTCACCCCAAATATAATGGACCCCAGTGTTCTTTTAAAGCGATGTAAAGCCTTTCCTTCTGCAGGGTAACCAGAGTCAGGAAGGATCGTCTTCAGCAGAATGCATCATGATGAATTATAGAGCACCTGTACCAGAAGGACCACAGCAAGCATCCACTTCAGACTCGGATATTGCAGATGAGTTTTTACAGAGGTTAAGTGCATTACCAGAGCTCACATAGCCAGTGAGTGGTAAACACAGCCTGAAATCAGGTGTCTGCCCATTTCCATGTTCTTCCCACTGTCACCATTTTGCTTTGAATTTTCTTTAATGCCACCTAGAAAACAGATATGGTGAAGTGCCCATCTAATCTGCAATGGCCATTCTGTAGGTGATGGTGTCCCGCAGAGACCAGAACCCCAGCATCTATATTCCTCTTATATGCCTTCGTGTTTTCAGTGAGTTGTTCAGTAGGGTGCATTTCAGAAATAGCATTTGCATTTCCATTCTCCTGTGTTCCTCTAGTAGTATTCAGATCTCTAAATATTGGCCTCGGTTCTTTCTCCTGCTTCTGGAAGCAAGAATTACCCAGTAAAATAGTGGGACTTGCCTCTCACATGCTGAGGCTTATTATTCAGCAGGAGTCTGGCTGACTCTGGAGCATCCCACTTGGCATTTGGGGCACTGTTCCTGCTGAGAGTGAAGGAGGTGCCAGGCCCATCAGCTTCTGTTAGGCCTGTGACTCCTTGCCTAGGACACTGGTGTTGCTGACAATTGAAGCCCCTCATAGCCTGGCAGCCAAGTCATGGTCCAGTTCTCTCTGGGTCTGTTCCAGTGAGCCCAAGATTTCAACACTTAGGTCATCATTCTCATGTAAAGAGCCAAATTTTATCTATCTAGATGAGCCAAATAACCTCAACTTTGGGTCAAGAACTACCTTAAAGTAGGTTAGATTCCAGCTTATGCTAGTAAACTCTCCTGGCTTCTTATTGGTTTCCCAGGGTCCAGAGAGAAGAAGGAGTCTCCTGCTTTTGCTTATATTGGTTTGTCCAGATGTGGAGCGTCTGTGTTCACAAAGCCACAGAGCTTTATGAGGGATGTTCGTAATTGAAGAGAATTAAACAGAAGGGGCCAGGCTGGCACCAGAATGTGAAATGCCATCAGAGTCATCATGGGAGGCTTGGCGGAATTTTAGCTTGGGGGTGTAATGAGCAGAACCCTGAGAACTTTCTTCAAGTATTTGAAGAGTGATTAGGTTTGCTCTAGGGGGCCCTGGACCACAAATCTGAGAGTACAAGAAGGAAGTTATAAAAAAGCACAGTTTTGTTCCACGCAACAAAGCATGTTGTGGTGGGGAAATTACATGGGCAGTATGTTCTCTGGCAGTGGGATGAGCCAGGGGAAACAAGTTACGACCTCAGCAGTGCTGCTGCAGGAGGAACAAGCATTTAATGGAGGGTTGGGGCTGAGGGATCCTAGAGGAACCTATGGCCTGGAGCATCTCTACTTCAGGGAGTGGATGACCAGACAAATACACTTGGGCAGCAATCATACAGTGGTTATTCCTGGAGATATGTGATTAATATTAGGGTAAATATATTCAATGAGTTTGTCTAAATTAGCTTAATCTGACAAATGCATTTAGGTTATTGTGACTGCCTACTTTCTTAAGCAATTCCTGTTGTTATCCTTTGATTACTTTGAGTACTTTTCTGTAAGTTGTCTTCCTCCCTGGAGATTTTTTGTCAAGAAATCCCAAGTGCTTTAGAACAGACACGACTCAGCACTCCTACGTGTTGCGGTGTTACTCCAGGGCCCCGTGCAGGGTGCAGGGGCAGCTGGTTTATGGTATTTGAGGTAAATGTGCTTTTCTAGATCAGTGTTGATCAGATCCTGATGGTGAGGAGGAGCACAGGTTTTAAGAGGTGATCTATCTGAGGAATGCTGTTGGGGACACCGCCATGTCTCTGAGAGCTGACCAGAGGGTCAGAGTTCCCAGGGCAGCCCTCAATGAGTGCACTGCACACAGCTCTGAAGCTGAGGCTGTGACTTGAGACCTCTGTGAGACTCCTCCTGAACTTAGGTAGCTTTATTTGTGGTTTTCCTTTTTGTAAGATCTTCCATACTTCACTAAAGCAAAGGACGGGAAAACTCCTAATTTGGTAGTGGATTCTAAGGCACAGGGGCTTCCCTGGTGGCTCAGATGGTAAAGAATCTGCTCGTAACGCAGAGGACCTGGTCAGGAAGATCCCCTGGAGAAAGAAATGGCTACTCATTCCAGTATTCTTGCCTGGAGAATTCCATGGACAGAGGAGCATGGTGGTTATAGTCCATGGGGTCACTAAGAGTTGAACATGACTAAGTGACCAATGCTTTCACTTTCTGATGTGCAGAGTTCTGCCTTTCGATACTGGTTGTAGAAGAGGGCTTTCAAAAAGAGAGAGTCGAGGTCAGGATTCTCAAGGCTCAGGTGATGGCCGGCACATAGCGAATGGTTTGCTCAGTCTGAGCAGCATGGTAGGTAGGTGAGTGGTGACACTTGGAGACGGGAGGAAAGCAGGTCTTGACCGTCCCAGAGAACCAGGATTTGTCCCACTGGGTGAGGAAAGGGTGTGGTGGATAAAGGTGATTCCGGATGTCAGGTGGACAAGCAGAGGCTAAGGAAGAGTGCAGAGCCAGGGTCACCCCACCAGGTGACCTGCCCCTTCTTCAAGTCAGAGGCACTGGTTCCAGAGGCCAAGCTCAGAGCGGTCAGGGGACTAATTTTCCCCATGGTGACTCAGCAGGAGAACTGTGCCCGGGTCTTCAGATATCATTCCTGGACCCAGCCCCACAGCCAGCTGCTATTGTGTCCATGTGACCCCATCCCTGGGTTTGGGGGAGAGCGAGCTGATGACCCCACAGATCCCCGACGATCCTGACTGATAGAGAGGAAAGCGGGTGGGATTTCCAAGCCTGAGGCTCACCTTTTAAGTATGTTTCCTTGCGGGGTTTAATCTTCCGTCGTGAAAGCTATTAGGGATTTCATCACATGCTGCTTTAGCAATTAGTTTAGAATAAACTGAGAAAACCACAGGGATATCGCTAAGGGGACTTTAGCCTCTGCGTTCAGAGCACTTTTTTTAAATAAGTGAAATAATGACTGTGTGTAAATTGTACAGCGATATTTATAAAAGTGATGACTTTTTAAGCTGTTCCATGGGGATGTGGTACAAGGGAGAGAAGGGAACAACCCCACTGGACACCCTACAGTAGCTTTTTCAGTCTACTCATGAAGTTATCGAGTTTTATTTTAAATGTGCAACATTTTTGTTAAATCCATTAGAATGCTAGTCAGAGAGCTGGAAATAAGTGACCCGAGTCTTAAATGTTAGTGAAGTGTAACCCCACTGCTCATCCTTTGAAGTCTATATCCTGGCTGCCAACAGTTAAGAACCTGCCCCAGTTCCCGGGAGACAAACTCTCCGTGAGCCCAGAAGAAAACTGCAGTGCCAGGCTTGGCCCTGTCTCAATGGGCCATGTGGCCTGACAAGGATAACTGATTTCCATTACTTTAATTAACAAAATCTAATTTTTTATCTGATGAGGGAGATTGGGTGTGACCCAGGTAGCTAGCAAGATGGCAAGTGCTGACCCTGTGGTTATGGGGGGTTGGGCGGGAACAAGGATGATCCAGGCCCTGCAGGGGGTGGAGGTGGGAGGGGACAGCACAGAGGACCCTGAGCTGCAGTCCCCAGGGACAGGTGCGGACACTGGCGGCCAGGGCAGTCTTCCTCCTCTGAGAACATTTCCCCAGCCTCACTGGAGAGGACTTGGGGTTCGTTATTTGCTTTAATGCTGTATTTCAGAGATCCATCCCTTCCTCCTTTTGAGGGCCCTAAACTAATGACTCAACAGAAGTTCCAGGAACATTTAAGGTGCTACCAGCACCCCTCCCAGCTCCCCCAAACTGACCTTCGGGTCCTCAGCATTCACATCACAACCACCTTCTCTTGAACCAGCATCATTCCGAGCCAGGTTGGGCAGGGGGTGGGTGCCCAGCTGAGGGCCCTCTGTCCTGGGAACACAGGAGCTGTCCTGACGGCTGCTTGTGGCCCCTCCTGAGCCCCACACACCTTCTCCAGCCTCAGCGCCAGCTGCCCCAGGGGGATGGGGTGCAGCCCCACCTGTGGCACCAGGAAGGGACACGGAGATTTGTTCATCGGTTCCATCAATCTTTGTGCCGTGGAAAACTCTCCATGGGCTGAAGGTGATTTTCCCTCTGCAGGTACAGGTACTGTAGCTGGCCTCAGTTTCCTGGGCTGTGACAGGATGCTCTGTCAGGTGCTGGCTCCTGGGCAGGACAGCTCCATTGGGCCCATGTGGGAGGGGGTGAGCCGTCAGTCCTGCCAGCCCAGTGCTCTGTGGCCAAAGCATTGCTCTTTTTGAGCGCACACGTTCTCTTCCTCGGGGCCTCTGAGAAGTAGAGGCCTCCAGAGATGGTTAAAAGGGGAACAGCAAAGCCGGGTGATTAGTTCTGACGCCTCTGGAAGCCAGTGCTCAGCCTGGAGAAATCACAGGCTCCTCAAAGCCTTCCCTGGGAACCAGACTCCATCACCTTAGACACAGTTCAGACAGCTCCTCACAAGTTCTTCTGTGGGACTCAAGAGAGCCTCGACTTTTGGCTCAGGGGTGCTCATTCTCTTGGGAAAGCCAATTCTTCTTCCTCCTGCAAAACCAAAGGACAGAATCTGAAGTTGTCTGCAAGCAGGAGTCCAGGCAAGCCTTTCTGTGCTGCGTTTCCACCCTGGCCCCTGGGCACAGGAAACAGCATTGCCAAGGTCACTAAGAAGTCACTGGGAAAGTAGGTTCCCTGTATCACCTGTAGATATAACGTGGATTCAGGTGGACGAAGAAACAGCTTAACAGTGCTGATCCTGTCTGCAGATTCCACTGAGAGGAAGTCATTTTCTGAGGTCATTTTTCAGTTGTGTCCAACTCTTTGTGAGCATTCTTTGTGAACCCATGGAATTCCCCAGGCCAGAATACTGGAGTGGGTAGCTTTTCCCTTCTCCAGGGGATCTTCCCAACCCAGGGATCAAACCCAGGTCCCCCACATTGCGGATTCTTTACCAGCTGAGCCACCAGGAAAGCCCAAGAATACTGGAGTGGGTAGCCTATCCCTTTTCCAGGGGATCTTCCTGATCCAGGAATTGAACTGGGGTCTCCTGCATTGCAGGCAGATTCTTTACCAACTGAGCTGTCAGCGAAGCCCTTCTGAGTTCCCAGGTTTTGTTATTACTAAATTAGGGTTAGACTCAGGACCTCTGTTTGTTAGAATTCACTCGTGTATTTATTTAACAATTTTGGCGGGACTGTTGAACGTTCACGATGTGCCAGGCAGGCGGCGTTCGAGGCCCTGGGGATCCAGACGTGAATTAAATCGACAGGATCTCTGCTCTTATGGAGCTTATGCTCCCGGATCTGCTAAAAGCAGGAAGCCAGCATGTGAATACCTGCATAGAGTCAGCAGTGTCTTCTGCTAGGTAGTTAGGGGAGACAGAAAGCAGGGGCAGGCTATTGGGGAGGACGTGCCTGGAAACCAGCTCACACTGGGCTCAGCAAGGCTGGACAGGAAGCGAGGGGGCAGCTGTGTGGCTCCTGGAGATAGATTGCACCGCAAAAGTCCCAAATTCATGATTTTTTTTTAACCCTTCATCACAGAGAGAGGTTTTTAGAATTTATGTATTTTCTTATGCATATATTTAAGTTTCCCTGTCTGGCTTACACACACACACTCACACACTCACACACACTCTTAATTAGCTGACTACAGTTTTTAAAAGGGATCAGCTATAAAAGAGGGGTGGAATTGTGCAGGTTTTGCCAGCTGTCACTGGGCCCAAGGTGGAGCTGTCACTCAGCCTTCCATCCTTGGTCCACTCGGGGGCGGGAAGGTTGGTTATGGGAGCTGAGACGTGATGTGTAATAGATGGAGTTGGCAGCATCCCACTGTGTGGATCTGGATGATATAAGGGGTAAAAGGATGCTCTTTGGGGCCTGGGTGTTGGTTCCTGGTTCCCGTTTCTCATATACCTAGAAACCAGAGCTGGCTGACAAGGAGGGTGGTGTCCTCCAACTCACAGGGGTCTCACTGTCATGTAAACACAGGCAGTATTGACTGGCACACCTGTGAATTCTGCAGAGTTAGAAAAGAAAACCATTTCTTTCCATACGCAGGCAGAGAGCCGGAGATTCTAGAGAGCAGAGGTGCATGTGGTTTGACTCAGCTGCATGTGTGTTAAAGGCACAGGAGATTGTGACTGACCCATTCACTTTCTCTTACAGAGTTTTTGTAAGGTGTGGGGGCTGGAATGCTATCAGAACTCTATTCTAAGCTGATCTAATTCAACTGGGCTTTTGTTGGGTTCCTCATATTAGCAATATTCTACAAGGGGACAAAACAGTATGAGACAGCTTCCTTTCTCTTAAGCGACTCAGGGTCTGTCCTTCCGAGGTAGGGCCTGGACAGGGGCCACACACAGGGCCCATAACACCACAGGAGACCAGGTAGTCCCGGCCCTCTACAGAACGCTGCAGGACAGGCTGGACTTGAGCCGCGTCTGAGGGATGGGGAAGATTCAAGTCCAGGGAGGACAGAGCAGGTCAGAGAGGAGAAGGCTGGACTCTGAGCATGGCTCCTTGTATAAGATGATGGAGAGGGGGCCTGCAGGGAACAGGGCTCCTTGGCACAGGGGGAGCTGTGGGTGGAAGGACTGAGTGGTGGGGAGGACCAATGGGCAGGCTTCCATGCCATGTGGAGCATCCGGTGGTCAGGCTCAACCAACTGGTTTAAAATCCTGCTTCCAGTACTTACTGTGTGACCTTGCCCAGTTTTGTAACCTGAGAATCAGGGCTTCCTTTTATTTTTATTTATGATTTTTCAAATGAAAAGAGTAATAACAGCTCATTTAGAAGGTTGTTATGGGAAGTAAATTATATAAAAATTATATATAAAGTTATAAGAACATCTCCAGCTATAGTGGGTTCTCAACAGAGAGCCACCTATATTCATCGTAAGATCGTTATCTTGCTCATAGTGAAGACAGAAGCCACTGCAGATAGATGGAGAGGGTTGTAGCTGACGGAGCAGGAGCAGAGGGCTGTGTTCCAGGAGGGGCTGTCTTTCTGGGGTGGCAAGGGGAGGTGGTGTGGGTAGCGGGGCTGGGCCTGAAGCCCAGGGCAGAGGCCGGAATCCCCAGTTGTCTGAGGGAGGAACCACAGCTCCTCTCCTGAGAAAGTCTCTGTGGACATCATCCTAGCTTTGAGACTCACTGGAGGAGTTGAGGTGACAGCCAGTGACATGGCTGAGCTTGGACACACTCTCCACTGTGGGCCAGGCTGACTCCTGAGGCAGGGCTGCCTCTCCCCAGAGCTGTTGCCATTAATTAACCTTGAGGCCAGGGGGGCGGCTGGGCCCAAGGAGACCCCAGGTTTCCCTCCTGCGGGCCGGGATGAAGAGCCTTTTTGAGTTTATGTCCATTGTTCTGACGCATCTTACCAGCCTCCTCCAACCAAAGGAGTAAACACTCCTGTTGACTTTTGGCCTGAAGTCCTGCTGGACTGGAATGCTGGCCACCCCTTGGGGGACAGTGAGGGTGGGACAGAGGGTCCTTGCCAGCCTCTGGACAGGGAACCTGGGACTAGGGTTCCGGAAGGGCAGGCAGGCTCAGCACCGGGCAGCACCCTTCACCTCGAGTCCCTCCAGTCTGCATCATGGCGACGACCATGGTGGCCCCAACCCCGTGGTCACAGCACTGCCCACTGGGCTTGTCCCTTGGGCCCATGGTGGCAGGAGCAGGGGCTTTTGTAGCCAGAGAGCGGTGGTGGGTAAGTGTTGCTGGGCTGTTCTCCGTATTGCCTCTGAGATGAATGAAGCATCTGAGGACTGGCTCACCTGCGGCACTCATGGGCTGTCATGGCAACAGCCGCATTCAGGTCGGGGGAGAGAGCAAGCTCCCTGCTGGCCGGCCGCCTTTCTAGGATTCTGCAGAGGCAGCAGATGGAAAGAGAGACAGTGGGGAGGCCCTCACCCCATAACTGAGAACCACATGCTGGATCCTGGTCACTCCTTGAGCCCAGAGCTGTGTAGCCTCAGCAGGTGGCAGGATGGAGCAAAGCAGCTTGAATCGCTGGCAAGTGGGAGACAGAACTAATTCTTCAGTCCTTGACAAGTCTAGAAGTGGCTGTTGGGGACTCGTGTGTGGACTGTGCAGTTTCAGAAGAAAGCCTTGCCCTTTCTATCATCTTATATTGATTTAACATCCCACCCCACCCCAACCACCGCCTTTTGTTTAGGCTTGGTGTTTGCAAGATTCTAAAGCGAGGTTGGGGGGTTCTGCGTGCTGCGTTTTTCCCTGGGTTGACACCTAGCCTGGGTGGCGTTCCTTTGAGAGCTATGTGGAGGCCACTTTGACATGGAGTTTTTGATGAAGAATGGCTGGGAAAGGTGGCCTGGTGAGTGAGTGGCAGTTGGTAGAATTGGTAACTGGATTCCCTCGCTGAGAAGTCAGCCTGCAGTGGAACATGCGAGGCCTCTGCCCACAGCGGATAAAGGCATTGCTGCTGCTGCTGCTGCTGCTAAGTCGCTTCAGTCGTGTCCGACTCTGTGCGACCCCATAGACGGCAGCCCACCAGGCTCCCCGGTCCCTGGGATTCTCCAGGCAAGAACGCTGGAGTGGGTTGCCATTTCCTTCTCCAATGCATGAAAGTGAAAAGTGAAAGTGAAGTTGCTCAGTCATGTCCGACTCCCAGCGACCCCATGGACTGCAGCCCACCAGGCTCCTCCGTCCATGGGATTTTCCAGGCAAGAGTCCTGGAGTGGGGTGCCATTGCCTTCTCCGAAAGGCACCGAGAGCTGCCCATTCCCCCCATTCCCAGAAATCCACAGCGGGTGTCGTGAGCTTATAGCACCTGGTCTTCACCCCTGTTGGCTCGGCCCTAGAGGCACCGCCAGGGTCCTGCATGGATCCACAGTTCCCCAGCAACTGGTCTGTGCTTTCTCGTGCCTTGTGAGACCAGACCTTTGGAGGGGATGTTTACCAGCTGCAGTGTGGTGGGAGTGGGCCAGTAGTGGGGTCCAGAGACCGAGCGAGTCTTTGCAACTCCAAGTCCTGCAGAGAGGTGAGCGCCGGTGACAGGTGGATAGGAAAGTCCATTAATGGTGCCCAACCTTTAGGCGCCCTTTGCCTTAGAAAAAGTCAGGGATTCCTGACACGCTCTGTCTTGTCTGTCTTATCTCAGAAGAGTAGTCTTACCAACACTGTCTCTACTGTCGTACACTGTACTTCCAGGGCACGAGGCGTGTGGTTTTTTCCTTCCCCCCTCTGAGAAGCTTTGCCTCATGTGAGGTAATTCTTCATTATACATTCATTTGGTTCTCTGTTGCCCTTGCAAGTTTAACAACCTTAAAAATTGGATGCCTCTCACTGGTTCCGTAATGAAGCAGCAGTTTGTCTCGAGATTCAAATCGAGGTGAAGCTGTGTTGAGTTGGAGCCCAGACTTGAGCATCTGGAGAATGCGAGCTCTTTCTGGGCTCAGGAGATCCTTGGTGTCACCCGAAGTGGGGAGAAGGTCTTTTAATAGTCTGTGGAGGTGTGAGGAAGACAGGGAGGAGGGGATGGAGGAGCAAGGACATTAACTAAGATTAGAACCTCTCACAGTGAGGACAGCCCCGCCCTCCTCCCATCCAAGCTTCCTGGACACTGCGGTGAGGCTGGGATGCCAACTGCTCTCTATTAAGCGGCTCTTCACTGAACTTACTGTTTTAGGTTCTGGGCCCCCCTAGTTCTACCGTCTCGTTTAAATTTCCTGACCCAATGAATGAGATGCTTCATCACCTCCCATCTTAAATGCAAGGACAGCACGTCTTAGTCACACTAAACACCTCTCTGGGGTCACAGGACTATTTAGTATTTGAACCTTGACCTGTCTGATCCCATCTCCTGTGCCCTGAGTCACTAGCTCCTACTGTGAGAGTTTCTTTCTTTTGCTCTTTCATTTTTTCATTAGGGCTTCCCTGGAGGCTCAGTGGTAAAGAATCCGCAAGCAATTCAGGAGACATGGATTCGATCCTTGGGCCAAGAAGACCCCTTGGGGAAGGGAATGGCAACCCACTCCAGTATTCTTGCCTGAAGAATTCCATGGATAGAGGATCCTGGCAGATTACAATCCACGGGGTTGCAAGAGTTTGGCACAACTTAGCGACTCCACCACTAACACACCTCTGTTCTGACATCTGTTCTTTAACAATGTTGATTCCATTCTCTGGAATGGAATTCAGCTGGTCCCTGGCTTCATCGTGGAGTCAGTGTCTTCACTGGTTCCCCTAGGACCTGGCATCTCTCCCTGCTGGGTCCTGCTACTTTCAGAGTCTTGGCTGAGAGTGCTTTCTGTCGGGCTCCCCACCACTGTGCTCTTCACTGGACAGCACGTCCTGCCCCTTCATTGGTCAACGCCAGCTGTCAGCTTCCTGCTTGGGCATCAGTGGGTCCATTGGGTCAATTCTTGGGAGTGGCACTTAGCTGCGGCAGGACCCCTGTGGTTTGTCTGCACCAGAGTCTGTTTCCGGCCTGGCTCAGGCAGTGGTCCATGATGCTCCCTCTTAAGGAGGTACAGAACAAGAGAGAGGAGGTGTTGAAGACTTGGAGGGTGCTTTTCAGTCATTCAATTCAGTGCTTTTCTAATTAAAACGCAGCCCATCCTCCAGTCCAGATGCCCTCATTGCAGAGAGGATGCTGCGGGAGGCTGTGGACCCTGACCTCCTTCTGCCCTTGTCACCCCGGGCCTGTGCACTGCACCTGTCACCCCAGTGCAGCCTCCCGGCAGAGGCTCAGGTGTCTCTAGGTACTGGCAGGTGAGGAGCCCAGAGCTAGTGTTGCCAAGAAAAGCCTTTTCTTGATCTGAGGGCCACGTCCTGGTCACTTGTCAGCATGCAGTGCAGACACAAAGCACTGGCCCAGGTGTGGCTTGGGGGTCAGGAAAGCGGGTGTCTGGGCCACTCTCAGGTCAGTGTGACTTTGCACGGATCACAGTCGCCTGGCCTCAGCTGCCTTTTTTATAAGAGGAAGAGGCTAATGGCTGTCTTGCCCTTCAGGAAAGATAGCTGCAAGGATTAAACACTGTTGCTTCTCAGCGGGGGTGATTTGCTGCAGGGATGTGTCGCAGCGTCTGGAGTCCTGCTTGGTCCTCACCAGCCAGACCCAGCGTTGTCTGCTGACATCTGGAGCGTAGAAGTCAGGGCTGCTGCCTAACGCAGGCTCAGGGAGACTTGCTCCACAGCAGAGGAGCCTCCAGCCCCCTACGTCAGGAGTTCACACTGAGAAGTGAATTCATTTAATGTGTTCCAGCACTGACAGGCTGCACTCTGCTCTGATGGGCCCAGCAGGCAAGTTCAAAGGCAACTAACCCAGAGATATATTTCCATCGCTCCCTCCATGCCATGGTCACCCCCAAAGGGTGGAAGGGCAGTCTTACAGACCCTCTGCCTCGGAGGCTGGCAGGTCTGCGTGGTCCTGACCGAAGCCCCAAGTCTCTGAATGGTGGGATGTGTGACTGATCAGAAAGTGTGCTGCAGGCCACCGCCTGGGCTGGGGGGAGGCTGGGGTTAGATTTCAAGGCCCCTGGAGATGAGCCTGAGCCCTGGCTCTGCCTCTTACCAACTGAATGAGTACTGTCAAGTTATCTGATGCTGAGCCTTAGATTTCCAACTGTAAATCAGAAAATAAGTGTTCAGGGCCTTGGCTAGTGGCACAGTGGGTAAGAATCCGCCTGCCAGTGCAGGGGACTGGGTTCGATCCTTGGTCTGGGAAGATCCCACACACCACAGAGAAGCTAAGCCCATGCACCGCAACTATTGAGCCAGTGCTCTAGAGCCTGTGCTCCGCAACAAGAGAAGCCACTGCAATGAGAAGCCCCCTAGTGCAATGAAGAGCAGCCCCCATTTGCTGCAACTACAGAAAGCCCACACACAGCAACAAAGACCCAGAACAGCCAAAAATATAAATAAATAAATAAAAAGAAAATAAGTGTCCAGCAGGGTTCTGGACACAAGCAGAGCTGAGTGGGGGCAGTAGCTGTTGATGCAGTCATTGGTTTGATTATTATTACTAGAATGCTAATATGGTTACTTTTATCACCATGCTATGAGCTGACATCTTTCTATCTGCTCAGACAGAGACCCTGTTTCCAGTGACTCTGAACCCTTATGCATAACAGAGTCCTGAAAATCTGCCTTACTAGGTGGATGCCCCAGCCCATGCCTATTCACCTGACTTCCCTGGAGGTCCAGCCAAGCCCAGGCTGTTATTTGTTTCACTGAAGCCTGCCAGGTAGTTCTAACAAGTAACCAGGATTGGAAATGGATTGTTTTGTGCAATACCCCAAGCCTCACCTTCCTGAAGACCCAGGTAGGGTTGTCTATTCTGATGGACACGAGGGGAGGGACAGAGGGGGTCTGTTCTAGTTTTGCAGCTTTTCTGCACCATCGTCTGGTCTCCTTCCTCAGTAGACTTCAGGAGGCCCCAAGGGTGTGCAGAGCCCCTCGTCCTGGCCCCCACTGGTTATGAGGAAAGTCAGAGCAGATGAGATGGGAGAAGGGACCCTGACGCTTGTTATTTGTCGGCTCGAGTCCATCTTGGTGGTCGGTGATTACCGTGACTAACTTCCTGTGTGTTCTCCTCTATAGATTACATCACTTTGTTCTAATCAGTTTATTTAATGAGTGAGTTGTCTGAAGTCACCTGCTCTGGTGAATTAGAAGTACCCTCTGCAGAGACGTGGGGCTTTGGTAAGGATGAAGCTGAGGCCTCCGTGTGTGGCAGAGGGTGTGTAGAGGCTGCTCTTCACCAGCGTGGGGAGCCTGTGGGTGGGGTCTGAGAGCAGTTAGGGCAACCCTGAGCACCGGTTCACCCCCTGTCCTTTCCTCCTGGCGAGGCTCCCTCTGTTTACTGTGGACCCCAACATCTGGAAAGGGCCTGATGAAGTTTTTTAAGTGAAAAAAATTACCACCATGACCATCCTTCTTTTTGTATTGTAAATACACAGTTCAAATACAGGAAAAACTAAGTGAATAAGCAAAGGAAGATAATATATGTTTGTGTAGATATAGATATAATTTTTAAGATAGTAATAATAAAATATCAGAAAGATGTAAGGAGATTCTTTATAGTTGCTAAAACTTCAACTGGAAGTGGAGCAGAATTTTAAAATAACAGAGCTCCAGTCACAATAGAAATATAAGGTTACACAATGTTACGTAAGATTTAAAGATATAGAGGCTTTACAAGCCACTATAGCACAAGAGTAAAAGGTTAAGACAAAAAGCTAAACTCTTAACATAAAAAGTAAAAAACAAAGATATAGGATGAAAAAGAGGAAATAACTAAAAAAATAAAATTTTAAGAAATTATAGAAACTATTGTAGTACTTTTTAAAATGAAGAGATTTTTGGTTTGATTTCTTTGTTTTTAAGGAAATAGGCTAGTACTTGAAAATTAGAATGAGAAGAAAAAAGAAGCAACTCCACTGGGAAGCAGATGAGGCAAAGGCTTTACCTAGCGCCTGGGTGGTCCTGACTCTCCCGTGGAGATAAGGCCAGCATCCCTCCTGGGTGAGACTGCAGGGGATTGGTCCAGGGCCAGTCTCCTGCCTGCACACCTGCAGGCCATGCTCCTCGTCATTTATCCTTATCAGGGTTGGCCTGTGAGGGTCAGAAATGCGGGGTAATAACCTGGGCATCTGGGTGAAGCCAGACCCCACCACCAACTCTTCCCTGTGAAACTTACCAGCTGGCCAAGGTACAGCAAGGTAACAGGACTTCAGGAGTTCTGACCCCACGTGCCCGGTTCTGCTTACCTGTAACCTCCTGTAAGAGTACATAACGGAAAGGCTCGCCAGGGACCAGATCCCCTCTCTCTTTGATTTTCATTCCTGGATCCTCACTTTATCTTTGCTAATCACCGTGGAAAGCAGATAGCAGAATGCTCAGTTATGACTTGGACTTGGGGTCAGATCCTAGCTTTCTTCATTACTATTAATAGCTGTGTAACTTGTAAACAAACTTCCCTTGTAATTCAGTTGCTAAAGAATCTGCCTGCAATTCTGGAGACCCAGGTTCGATTCTTGGGTTGGGAAGATCCCCTGGAGAAGGAAATGGCAACCCACTCCAGTAATCTTGCCTGCAAAATTCCACGGATGGAGGAGCCTGGAAGGCTACAGTCCATGGGGTATCAAGAGTCGGACACGACCTAGTGACTAAACCACCATCAACTTGTAAATAAACCTATCGACTTCTTTAAACTCCAGTTGCCTCATTTGAAAAAAGAAAAGGATGAAGTTTGCTGGTAGCTCAGGGGTAAAGAATCTACCTGCCAAGGTAGGCGATTGGAGTTTTGTCCCTGGGTTGGGAAGATCCCCTGAAGAAGGAAATGGCAATCCACTCCAGTATTCTTGACTGGAGAATCTCATGGTCAGAGGGGCCTAGCAGCCTACAGTCCATGGCATCGAAAGAGTCAGACGCGACTTAGTGACTAAACAGTAACAACAACCAACTTTCGCTCTCCTAAATGTGCAAAGGAACTGTTTTTCTAGGTCAGGAACTAATGAGGGTGATGATCTGTTTCTGATATGCCTTTGTATCCTCAATATGCCCAGTACATGAAAAATGTTCAATGTGTGTCTGATAATATAAAAACTATTTTTTTCTTTTTAGTTTATTTTTTTTGAAGGGTAATTGCTTTACAAAATTTTGTTGTTTTCTGTCAAATCTCAATATGAATTAGCCATAGGTATATATATATATCCCCTCCCATTTGAACCTCCCTCCCATCTCCTGCCCCATCCCACCCCCCTAGATTGACACAGAGCCGCTGTTTGAGTTTCCTAAGCTATACAGCAAATTCCCGTTGGCTATCTATTTTACATATAGTAATGTTAGTTTCCATGTTACTCTCTCCATACATCTCACCCTCTCCTCCCCTCTCCTCATGTCCATAAGTCTATTCTCTATGTCTGTTTCTCTGTCACTGCCCTGTAAATATATTCTTCAGTACCATCTTCCTAGATTCTGTGTATATGTGCCATAATATGATACTTATCTTTCTGTTTTCAACTCACTTCACTCTGTATAATAGGTTCTAGGTTCATTCACCTCATCAGAACTGACTCAAATGTGTTCCTTTTTATGGCTGAGTAACATTCCATTGTATATCTGTACCACAACTTCTTTACCCATTCATCTGTCAGTGGACATCTAGGTTGCTTCCATGTTCTAGCTATTGTAAATAGTGCTGAATGAACAATGGGATACATTTGTCTTTTTCAGTTTTGGTTTCCTCAGGGTATAGACCTAGGAGTAGTATTACTGGGTCATATGGTGGTTTTATTCCTAGTTTTTTAAGGAATTTCCATACTGTCTTCCATAGTGGTTCTATCACTTTACATTCCTACCAACAATGCAAGAGTGTTCCCTTTTCTCCACATCCTCTCCAGCATTTATTGTTCATAGACTTTTTGATGAAGGCCATTCTGACTGGTGTGAAGTGATATCTCATTGCAGTTTTGATTTGCATTTCTCTAATAGTGAGCGATGTTGAGCATCTTTTCATGTGTTTGTTAGACATCTGTATGTCTTCTTTGGAGAAATATCTATTTATGTCTTTTCCCCACTTTTTGATTGGGTTGTTTGTTTTTTCTGACATTGAGTTGCATGAGCTACTTGTATATTTTGGAAATTAACCCTTTGTCAGTTGCTTCATTTGCTATTATTTTCTCCCATTCTGAGGGTTGTCTTTTCACCTTGCTTATAGTTTCCTTTGCTGTGCAAAAGCTTTTAAGTTTAATCAGGTCCCACTTGTTACTTTTGTGTTTATTTCTGTTACTCCAGGAGGCGCATCATAGAGGATCTTGCTTTGATTTATATCATCAAGTGTTCTGCCTGTTTTCCTCTGAAAGTTTTACAGTTTCTGGTCTTTTAGGTCTTTAATCCATTTTGAGTTTATCTTTGTGTGTGGTGTTAGGAAGTGTTCTAATTTCATTCTTTTACATGTAGCTGTCCATTCCCAGCACCTTTTATTGACGAGGCTATCTTTTCCCCATTGTATATTCTTGCCTCCTTTGTAAAAAAATAAGGTACCCATAGGTGCATGGGTTTATTTCTGGGCTTTCTATCTTGTTCCATTGGTTTATATGTCTGTTTTTGTGCCAGTACCATACTGTCTTGATGATTGTAGCTTTGTAGTATAATCTGAAGTCAGGAAGGTTGATTCCTCCAGCTCCATTCTTCTTTCTCTAGATTGCTTTGGCTATTCAGGGTCTTTTGTGTTTCCATATGAATTGTGAAAATTTTTTTTCTACTTCTGTGAAAAATGCCATTGGTAATTTGATAGAAATCACATTGAATCTGTAGATTGCATTTGGTAGTATAGTCATTTTCACAATATTGATTCTTCCTACTCAGGAACATAGGATATCTCTCTATCTGTTTATGTCATCTTTGATTTCATTCATTAGTGTCTTATAATTTTTTATGTACAGTTCTTTTGTTTCCTTAGGTAAGTTTATTCTAGATATTTAATTCTTTTGGTTGCAATGGTGAATGGGATTGATTCCTTAATTTCTCTTTCTGATTTTTCATTGTTAGTATGTAGAAATGCAAGTGATTTCTGTGTATTTATTTTGTATCCTGCAACTATGCTAAATTCACTGATTAGCTCTAGTGATTTTCTGATACTCTTTTTAGGGTTTTCTATGTGCAGTATCATGTACAAACAGTGGGAGGTTTACTTGTTCTTTTCTGATCTGGATTCCTTTTATTTCTTTTTCTTCTCTGATTGCTGTAGCTAGGACTTCCGGAACAATGTTGAATAATAGTGGTGAGAGTGGACGCTCTTGTCTTGTTCCTGATCTTAGGGGGGATGCTTTCAGTTTTTCATCATTGAGAATAATGTTTTCTGTAGGCTTGTCATATATGGCTTTTCCTATGTTGAGGTAGTTTCCTTCTATGTCCATTTTTTGAAGAGTTTTAATCATAAATGGGTGCTGAATTTTGTCAAAGGTTTTTTTCTGTATCTATTGAGATTATTGTATGGTTTTCATCTTTCAATATGATGTATCACATTGATTGATTTGTGTATATTGAAGAATCCCTGCATCCCTGAAATAAACCCAACTAGATCATGGTGTATGAGCTTTTTGATGTGTTGTTGAATTCTGTTTGCTAAAATTTTGTTGAGGATTTTTGTATCTATGTTCATCAGTGATATTGGCCTGTAGTTTTCTTTTTTTGAAAATTATATCTACCAGAACAAAATTAACTAAAGCACAAACTGGAAAACAAAACTAAAGCAAGGTGCCAATTGAGGAATAAAGCAATGAAAATAAAACTAGCAAAATGTTGAGAGGAAAGAAACGAAAGAAAGAATATATATGTAAAGTTAAAGAGGTATATGAAGAAGATTTATATACATTAAAGATTAACTGCAAGGGGAAAAGAACAGTAGGAAAGGCAAACAAAGGAATAAATATGGAAAAAATTAATAGGTTTTTAAAAAAATTAAAATTATAACAAAGAAAAGAAAAAAATAGAAGAAGAAAGAAAAAAGGAAAAAGAAAAAAGAAAACTGCATGGAACTGCAAAAACCCAACATAGAGGCAGAGGTTTATAACAACAATAAAAAGTGTGACTGAATATACACATATACACCCATAAGCAAAATTGAAACAGTCCAACAAAAACAAAGCACAATAGATTGACCTGGTGAACAAAGGAAACCAAAAATTATATCTACCAGAACAAAACTAATTAAAGCACAAACTGGAAAACAAAGCTAAAGCAAGTTGCCAATTTGGGAATAAAACAATGAAAATAGCACTAACAAAAGAAAGCATAGATATGCAAAGTTAAATAGAGGTAGATAAAGAAGGTTTGTATACATTAAAGATTAACTGCAAGGGGAAAAGAACAGTAGGAAAAGCAAACAAAAGAATAAATGTAAAAAAAATAATAGGTTTAAAAAATTAAAATTTAAAAAAAGAGAGAAAAAAGAAAACTCCATAGAACTGCAAAAGCCCAACATAGAGGCAGAGGTTTATAATAGCAATAAAAAATATGACTAAGAAAAAAGAGCTCAAAATCTTAATTAGATTTCATAGTGCCAATAAAATGACAACTACAACAGAGGAGTAAAAAAAGGAAAAAAATCCAAAGAATCTACATAATAAGTCAAAACATAAGAATAATAAATGTTTTTCTGGAGTCACAGCTGTGCAGAGTCCTTTCCCTCACTGGGAGTCACAGTCCACTTCACCTCCCTAGGATGCCCTCCAACACTGTGCTGATCTCTGGACCTGCTGTGGGGGCAGCTCTGACTCTACTCTGGTCCTCCTCCTCTGTGTTCTTGCCTCCAATGTCCACAGCTATCAGAACTAGTGCATTTTCTTTTGTGGGAGCTCTCAGTGACCTTTTACATATTCCAGAGACAGATTCTGCTTAGTTGATCGTGTGGATTTAATCTGCAGCTTGTACAGCTGGTGAGAAGGTTTTGGGTCTTCTTCCTTAGCCATACTGCCCCTGGGTTTCAATTGTGGTTTTATTTCCACCTCTGCATGTGGGTAGTCCACTGGGATTTGTTCAGGCTGCCCTGAAGGAGTTGGGTTTGCCCCTGTGAGGGCCAGGTATGGAGGTGGTGTAGCTGCTTGAGTCACAGTGGTTCTGGCAGCACCAGGTACTCAGGGGAGTTGGTGGCCAGGGGAGCAGGAAATATAATGTTCTAGAAGGGTGTGACAACCAGTATTGGCCAATATGCTCCAGTTTTCTTGTCTGGAGAACCTCCCTCCCTGACAGAGAAGCCTGGCAGGCCACAGTCTACAGGGTTACAAAGAGTCGGACACTACCAAAGTGACCCTGTGCATATAGATGCAAGACTTTTTTTGCCTATGGCAGCTCTGCCTCAGTGAGAGTTGAGCATGATGGTGGAGCAGCTGCTTGCGGGGACCCTGGCGGTTCAAAGTGTGCAGGGACATGGACTGCCTCCACCGCAGGAGTTATGGTCATATCAGAGTCTTTTTTTGAGCCTCTTGTAGCAGGCAATCCGAAGCCTCTTTGGCTGGTCTTTCTCCATAGCTCCACCTGTTCAGGTGCTTAGAGGGCTCCCTTACCTGGGTCCTTCTCTGTTGTTCCGCACGTCAGGCACATAGAGGGGCTCTCCTGGCTGGGTTCCTACTCTGTAATTGGTGCATCAGGCACTTAAAGGGCCACCCTGGGTGGGGTCCTGCTCTGTAGTTCAGTGCATCAGGCTTTTGATGGACCAGCTTCTCTATTGTTCAGCTGTTGATGCTGGCATGTGGGGAGAGAGAGGCTATGGCGATGGCTCCACTCCCTACGCATGACTCAGCAGTATCGCCTTGCTTCCATGGCTTTCCTCCACAGGCATTTCCATCCACAGTCTCCTCCCTCCCATCCCCTCGATCCGTCTCTCTGCAGTCAACAGCAGCTCTTGCCCTGAGATTGCTCCACAATCCCCAAACTCCATCTGCGAGCCTCTGCACCTTCTGGGGGACCAGTATTCCTGGCCAGGGTATCTATTGCTGTGGCAAGGACTGTCTGATTCTCATACCATTAAGGCTGCCACAGATCAACTGTTTCACTCTTGGCCTTAAATGTTTCTCCTCTGACTCAGACAATTTCCCCAATGTGGGGATCGGACCCCTGCTTCAGTCCGCTCACCTGCCGAGGGCAGGTCCAATCATACTCTCCTGTTTTTCCCCCCTGTTCCTTTATTGTACCGAGTTTTGCATGGTTCTATATATTCTTTTCTGCTGGTCAGGTAATCCTGTCTACTCCCAGCTGGTATCCTGCATGCACTTCTGTGTCTGAAGGTGTGTTCCTGATGTATCCGTGGAGAGAGATGTACTCCATGTCCACCTACTCCTCTGCCATCTTGTTCTCATCCTAAAAGCTAATTTTTTAAAGCAATGAATTGCTCTATGCCAGGAACTGTGCTGTGCACTTTACTCTGATTAAATCAATTAATCTGTATATCACACTCTCAGGCACACAGGTTTGTTACTATCCTGTTTTGCACATAGGGCTTAGAAGTTAAATAATTTGCCCAAGGCCACCCACCTAGTTTTGATTTTTAACCATAACTTAATGAGTGTTCGGATTTTCAGTGAGCATGGATTTAAGGTTGGGTAAGCAGGCACTGAATGACGGCTAGAAGAGCCAGCACACCCTTAGTGTCCGCAGTGTTCTCTGGAGCCTGGTACCCAGCACCAAAGTGTCTTCTCAACACTCGTGATTTAAGCCCCTGAGGGGCAGCATCTCAGTGTGAGCCCCAAGCTGGTTGATCAGGGCCCAGACACACATTACCCCCAGTCTCAGGCCTCAGCGTGGGAGCTGTCCCCAGGGATCTTGGACTGTCCACTCCACCTTATCCTTTGACCCCCCCCCCCGACCAGTACTGAGTGGCCAGTCCCTGTCTCTGCAGGGGAAACGGAGTGTTCGTGGCTGCCTGGGGAGCCTGGACCAATGACTCTAGGTCCACAGAATCCCACGTCCACTCGGCCCCAGTAGAGAGGCTAAAGGGCTGAACTGCCTGAGGGAGTCAGGAGCATGAGGGGATGTGGACAGTGGTGTGGGGGCAGATTTATCAGAGCTGGGAGCTCCTGCCTTAGGGACTCCAGTGCTGACCACACAGGACTTCTCTCCTGCCCTAGATCTGGGGATCTGACCCCAGAGAGCTGCATTGGCTCCAGCACTTAGATGGAAGTATAAGGGCATTTTATCCCTGCACTTGGCATGAATTGGAGCATAAGCACAAATCTGAGTGTCTTGGCAAGATCCTCGTGCCAACTGCACCAAATGGACCTTCTAGTACAGATTGGGACTTAGTAAAATAAGACAGGGTGTGTCAGCCTCCATGTTGGCAATGAGCGTGCACACACACACACACACACACACACACACACACACTATCTTCTCTTCTGTTTCCTCCAGAAAGGAGGGGCAAAATCGGTGAAATACATAATCTTAGTTTTTGTTTTTTTTTTTTTTTTGTGAGGGAAAGAAAATTTAGTTGTGAAATGACAAGAAACTAAAGCTGTGAGAAAGACAGGCTCAGGATTGCACTCAGTTCTGCTGAGGAAAACAGGAAAAGATGAGAGAGAAATGAGGCTTAATTTTAATGAAGGGAAATTTGCTGCTGAGTGGAGAGAAGGCAGGAAGTGGGGGTGCATGAGCTTCCGAGGAGAGGGACTTGCATTCCATTGTGAGGAACACGCCTTGATCCCTTAGGAAGCAGCCTCAGCACTCAAAAGCCTAAAAGACAGCATGCTGGATGCAGAGCACAGAGCAGAAGTCTGTGGTGCAGGCAGAAGGGGACCCGCCTTCTTCCCAGACAAGCTTGGGGGAGGTTGGCTAAGGACATGCCTTTCTCTCTCGGTAATTCAGATTTTTCTTCCATATGAGCACTTTGAACGTGAGAAAGATGCTGTGGATCTTGGCAGGGTCTCCCATCTTTCTCATCTCTAACTTGATCAGATTTCCTGATCATGGGTTTCTGTGATATCTTAAAAGCTTCATTACCATTTATTACCTATTAACATAATTTAAAAAAATATATAAATACATATATATTCTAATATGCCAAAAAGTGGAAATATATGTATATACATATATATCTATAAATACATATATATGGGCATATATATATGTATATGTATAATCTCACTATTTTTGGTTCTTTCTGCATTTTGATAGCTGATAAGATTACTTCAGTGGGAATGAAGTTTGATTGGAGTGAAAAGGCAAAGGTTAATTGTCTCCACTTAGTTCAAGTTAATAAACTAATAGATGGAGTACAGTTTGCCCCAAGTGTCCTCAGGTTCCACATCTACAGATTCAAGCAGTAGTGGATCTGTGTTCTGTTTAAGATCTGTGGCTGGTTGATCTGTGGGTTTGGAATCTAGAAGTATGGGGGCCTGACTGTGGGGCTTGAGCGTCTGTGGGTTTTGGTATCCTGTGGGGTCCTGCAACCGGCCCTCTGCAGACAGTGAGGGATGACTGTAATTATGTTTATGTGAGCAGACTTGGTCTGTTGAAAGATAGGTGGGGCTGGGAATGACCCCTCACCCACAGATAATACAGTCTAACAATCTGATATTTGGATAGGCTAACATAGAGGGCAAAACAAATGATGCCTTGACATATATTTATGCCAAATCAGAATGTCTAGTATCCCCCACCAGAACACAGTGCATCTGAAGCTGGTGCTTTTAATACTCGAAATTCTAGGATGCATAGAGGTAAAATAGAAAGTATATGTAATACTATACATAGAATATGTACATACATTAATATCTATAATACATTGGAAAAGACCCTGATGCTGGGAAAGATTGAGGGCAGGAGGAGAAGGGGGCAACAGAGGATGAAATGGTTGGATGGCATCACTGACTCGATGGACATGAATTTGAGCAAACTCCAGGAGATAGTGAAGGACAGGGAAGCTTGGCATGCTGTAGTCCATGGGGTCACAAAGAGTTGGACACGACTGAGGAACTGAGCAGCCATGACATATACTGTTCTATATTTATCTATAATACGTAGATATAATTCTGCATATATATTGAACATATGTACTTATGTATATTTTTTAAATGTGTAAATATATATATCTAAGCTAAAATTTGATATTGTGTGAGCAAGAAAGGGGCATTGAGTGCCCTGTTGAAGCATAAAGCAGGACATGATTTGCTCTGTTTGGGGGTTGGCTGGTGAGCATTTGACCTGCAGAGGTCACGTCTGCAGCAGTGGAGCTGTGCCTGGAAGCTGGGGCAGGCCCGGAGGCTGGCCGGCTGGGGTGTGGACGGACTGTGGGGGCCTCGAGCAGTTCCTTCTGAAAGTGACTTCCTTCTTTTCTGGAAAAATAGTGTTTTGTGCAGACCCACAATTCCTCATTTTCTTAGAAGTTCTGCAGAACTTCAGGCAACAAGGTTTTTCTTCATCTTGATTCCAGCCCTGCGTTCTTAGATAATTGATTTTTTCCCTTTGGGTAAGCAGGGGCAGCCTGGTGGTAATTACAAGAGTGGTGGCATGCCATCCCTAAACTCCTTTTATTTTTATTTTTTTAATTCTCCTAGAAACGGCTCCCAGCTTGGATTTGAGCAGTGTGGAGGCAGTCTCTTCAGACTGTGGAGAAGGCAGGGGTCAGACAGCATTTTCAGTAAAAAGGGGAAAAACAAGGAGCCTTTTCAACTATTCAGGGAGAACCGCAAAATGGTGAAAATCCTTATTAGGAATGTTAGTGAGCAAAATAAAGTATGAAATCTGTGCGATTAAAATCAAATCTCCCCCCTTCTGCTCTGCTGGAGCAGACTGCCAAACACCAGCACGAGGTCGGCACAGGGAGGCCTTTGGTGTTTAATTACTGCCAAGGCTGCTTCTGTGTTCAAAGCGCTCCCCCCAGCCCCCACAGGGGGATGGAGAGTCTGAGAGAATACAGGCACTCCCTTCTGAGTGATTTAGAATCCTGGACAACAAACAGTACTCCTGTTAACTGAATTGGAGAGATCCAAGCCCGTTTGGCCTCAAGAGTGTGTTCCTGTTGGGGTGGGGGAGTCAGTCAGTGGGGAGCTAAAAGCTGGAACCACTGTTTGCTGTCCCAGGACCACCCCTCGGGGCCCCTCCATCGTTGCTGCTGCCTCCCTCTTTAGTTGCTCTCATCCTCTCTCCAGGGGTTTCAGAACAACAAGCGTGCACCTTGGGTGTGAGAAGCATCCTTCCAAAATAAGCGGGTGTCTGGAACGTAACCTCCAATTCTGTGCCTGGCGGCTTGGTGGGTGTCCCGCCCACTTGGAGAGGACGCTGACCCTGTTCAGCTCATCTCCTGACCTGTGGTGCTGCTGCAGGTCACAAGTCGCATCACCCAGAAGGATGTCCTCAGTCCTGCAGTGTTTTTTCCCTCTTAGTCGTCACAGCAGTTGGTGTTCTTGGCTTCTTTCTGGGTGCCTGTGAACTTGAGATGCCTTTTCATGCAGTGCCTGCCTTTCAGACCATAGTATCTTTCCACTTACATTCAGATTTATTTCCCTTCAAGCAGTGATTTCATCACCTTTGTCCTTTGCGAGAGACAAGGGTGTTTGGCATAAGCTCTCGAGTTGAGCAGAACACAAGAGGCCGTGGAGACCCTGTGGAAGTCCAATCTTCTGCTTCTTAGATAAGGAGGTGAGAACTGATGTTTCACCGCCAGATAGCCCTGTGTGGATGGGCAAGCCCGTACAGGATCCCCACGTGCACTTGCCCGGCTAAGAGAAACAGGAGGCTGCTGGGCGTGGACCACAAGAAGCCATGTCTCTGGGTGCTCGGATGGCCAAGGTGCCCCTGGACTAGATCTCATCCCTGCTGTTTAGTCCAACCCATGCTGTATTTCTTATCATTAGACATATCATCAGCTTTTTAAAAATGGAAGTGTAATTTATTTACAATGTTGTGTTAGTTTCTAATGTACAGAAAAGTGATTCGGTTTCATACAGACATATTATTTTTCATATATCTGTATATCAGATATAGTTCCCTGTGCTAAACTAAAGGACCTTTATATCTATTCTGTATATAGTAGTGTGTATCTGCTGGTCTCAAACCCCTTATTTAGTCCTTCCCCTTTCCCCTTTGGTAACCAAAGCTTGTTTTCTATGTCTGTTAGTCTACTTCTGTTTTGTAAACAAGTTCATTTGTATCATTTTTTAGATTCCACATATTCGTGATATCATATATTTGCCTTTGTCTAATTGTACTTTGTATGATAATCTCTAGATCCATGCATATTGATGCAAATGACATTATTTCATTCTTTTTTTATGGCTAATAGTCCACTGTATGTATGTACCAAATCTTCTTTATCCATTCATCTGCCAATGGACATTTAGGTTGCTTCCATGTCTTGGCTATCTATTGTAAATAGTGCTGCTATGAACATTGGGATGCCTGTATGTTTTCAAATTATAGTTTTCCTATCATGTATGCCTGAGTGTGGGATTGCTGAACTGTATGGTAACTCTCTTTTTAGCTTTTAAAGGAACATTTGTGCTGTTTTCCATGGTGGCTTCATCAACTTACGTTCCCACCCACAGTGTAGGAGGGTTCCCTTTTCTCCACACCCTCTCCAGCTTTTATTATTTGTAGACTTTTAGATCATGGCCATTCTGATCAGTGTGAGGTGGTACCTTATTGTAGTCTTGATTTGCATTTTTCTGATAAGTAAGGATGTTAAGTATCTTTTTCATGTTTCACAGCCTTCTTTTTAATTCAATGTCTGTTAATATTAATTCAGTTTTGTGTACTCCAGGTCTTGTACAAGCAGTTGCTGAAAAATATACCATTTAAAATTGCTCAGTTGTATTCCTTCAACAAGTATTTATAGAGCAGGCATTCAATGCCTGGCACTGTGCTGGTCTCAGGGGATAAAGCAGCGGGTGGCTGGGGAGGTGACAGAATGGACTGAGTTGGTGGCAGGGAAAGTAGAGAAAACATGGAGGCATCTGATACATGTCTGGAGACAGAGATAGGGGCACTGGGAGCTGGGCAGAAAGTAGGGACTCAGGATGGTTCCTGTCTTGTTGGCGTTAGCAGTCCAGGCTGTTGCGGTCCCCACAGACAGACACAGTGGGTCTTGGGAAAGACAGGACTCTTCTCAAGTTCCTGAACAGCTGACATTTAAAAAACATTTGATCTTTAATGCAGTAGCTAGTGCCTATAAGAATTAACTGATAAGGTTAAAACATACATTTTAAAAGGCAATTGCATGGGACCCACCCCTGTCTTACTGTATGAGATTATTTGGATGGTGGGAACTAAGCATCTGTGTTTGAAAAAGACCCCTAGATGACTTTTTACATATCCCTGGTTAAAAAAACACTTCTGAAAAGCATCCCCATCAACAGATGTGGGTATTATGTGCTTTTGTATGGGATGTGTATGTGTATCTGTATAAATTCAACCATGGTATGTTTTAAATCCCACTCTGAGTTCTGCAAATACCTGCCTTTAATTAATCTCTGCCCAATTACCATCCATCAGAGGCTGTTTAGAGAATGAAAGCTGATTTCAATATTGGTCTGAGCAGACATAAATAAGTGAGGGATATACTGAGAGAGAGAGAACACAGGCTGTACCCGCTAGCCTTCAGCCGTCTTGAAATAATTTGGGTGTATTTTCTCTTTCTCTCTTATTTTCTAAATTAGCAGGTACCTTTCATTCAAGTAAATAACTGAAAGCTGATATCTGTTAATATAAAACCAGACTATAATTTGAGTATTTTTCAGCAGAAGGCTTCCGTTTGGTGCTATAGTTTTTGAGACTGCGTGGTTTCTGAGAGGCACCCTGCTCAGTTTGCACTCACATGCTGCAATCATGAACGCTCACACCGACTCATGTGTTTGAAACATGCAGGCAGGCATGTTCCACAGTCATCACCACCCTGATCCGTGGAATCAGACTGGAGTCCCTAACAGGCAGCAGACACTTAGTCCATATGTCTATTATTATATATTTCAGCTAAATTAGTGTCAGTAGCTAACCTGCATGAATATAAGGTAATGAGACATACAGATATTCCTGCAGGAAATCAGAAGCAGTGTGGAGAAGCCTGGTTTTATGTTTTTGACGTAACCAAAATTGCAGTATACTACTGCCGTCCTGAGTGGCCCATGCTGTGAAAATGCCTTTTCAGTCGCCTTGAAGGCTACATCTCACCAAACTATAAATAAAGAAAATGTTTAGGAACACACACACACACAGGGATCTGCTCTCCAGCCTCTGTGTGCTGACAGCCTGATACAATCACCATCCAAACCGACTAGGAATAAAATCAATTTAACCAAAATTGATGCTCTTTTGTAGAGCTGCTTAAAGTCTAAGTGGAAGTGAAACCTTTGAAGCTGCCTCCCTTCCATAGATGCGGCACTTACTGAGCTCTTGATGGCCCCGGGAACCTGTGGACTGTTTCACATTCCCGGGAACATGGCACCTTCCTTCAGGGAGCCACAGAGGAGTGAGGGGAGGGGCCGAAAGTGAACAGATTGTAGGTTTTGTCTTTCACACCATGTTTGCTCCTCCCTAGTCCTGAGCCAGCCCGACTGGCTGCCCTGTGCTCTTTGTACCTGGGCAGACTGATGGCCCCCATAAAAGTTCTCTTTGCAGAAAGCATAGGCCAGAGACAGCGTCCAGTTCTAACCTGTTGGCCGACCAATGCTGCTGCTTTACACATTGGCACAGTTAGCGGATTGTTTTCCAGAGAAGAGCACAATTTTAAGGGTTTGTATTCAAAGCTATTAAATAGATACTTCCTAAACAGACAGATACTGATAAGATGCTACGTTTCTGGAACTGATAAAAGTACAAAACTGTTTAGCTTACGGAGCAGGAAGCTACCTTTGAGAACTAGCATTCATATCCGTTGACCATGGGCTCAGCTTACTTGCATGCAAATTCTCTTTTCAAGTAGGTTGTCTCTATCGATTACATTAACTGCATATTTAGTGAAGTTATAAATATTGTGTCATTCAGCAAGTTTGGGCATCTATCAGGGGAGAGTCAGGTTTGAATATTGTTAGACATGCATCTAAGACAACCAGACGCAGTGGGAACACGGGAAGTGAAAGGCACATGTGTTCAGTGTGCAGAGTGCCCCCCATCCTGGAATCATTCTTTCAGCTCAAGGACAAAGCGGGTTCAAAATCAGTCTCTGTGAAGTGTTTCCTGGAAAGCTTTGACTCTAAGAGTGTGTTTGCACCACATAATGCAAATGTCTTAGGATTTCCGAAAATGCAGTCTTCTCTGAACTGCTCAATTAAATACATGCATTTTGGTCACAAGGTCCTTTTGTCCTGGCCCCTCCTCTAGGGCTGAGCCTTCTGGTCAGGGTTGCTTGTGATGCTGGCATCTGTGTGCTTCTTGCTGGGTACCTTTATTTTCAACTCCCTGGATGGTGGCATTTGACACTCGGGCAGGCTCAGACTTACAGCAGTGGAAACTGTTTGGTGGAGACGAGTCCTGAGTGAAAGCAAAATGACTTGTTTTCTTTCTTTCTCCTCCTTTTTTTTTTTTTTTTTGCTTCAGTGATTAGAGGATCCAGAAAATAAGTGTTGGAATGGTGCTGGTTGCCAGCGATGCTGTAATTCAGGGGGAATCTTCCCTTTTGGGAGATCACAGCAGGGCTGCCACTAAGTGTAACAGATTCCAAGTGGGTTTGAGCAAAAAATTTTCACCCCATCAGGAGCTCAAAAGAAACTTTTACTGTTGTCAGGGCGGGTGAGGAACAGCTGGGCGGCCATGACCCGGACCACGGGTCAGTTTCGAGGCGGGGCTAGTGAGAAGCGCGCCCCGAGTTCCATTCGCACGCCTCTCACCTGGCGCACGACCAGACGACTGCCTGAATGTCTTGGCTTGTCAACACGACGTGCCCTGAATTTTAAAGAGAAGGCTCCTCAGAGGACAGACTCTGATTACTGTTCTAGGTTAAAGTGATCAGATCTGAGATAAAGAAGTCTCAGTAATTTAGACCAGCGGGATCACCGAGACGATGAACAAAGCAGGTTTGCAAACCTGCAGCAGAGTCAGCTCGGCAGTCTGGTCTGTGAGCCTGCAGGCTCATGGGAGGGGCTGGGGGACAAAGTGTGCGCTTCGTGAGGCACATCGGCCCGGCAGAAAGCGTGTGTGTGTGTGTATGCTGGTACAACAGTATGATCTCATAGAACAGCTGGAATGGAGCATCTGATAGAAAATGTGGTGCTGTGGACCCCTGGGACAGACAGGCTGCTTCCATGGTTTTTTGTCCAATGATAAATAACCCAACCTGTCTGTGCTTCAGTTTTCTCATCTGTAAATGGGAATAATAACCATAGACTCTAACTCACAGGTGAGTCCTGAAGTTTAAATGCACTGAAGTGCTTAGAAACAGGCCTATAACATCAGAAATTATTATTATTATTGGAATATAGTTTTACAGTGTTGTGTTATTTTCTATTGTACAGCAAAGTGAATCAGCTATATGCAGATCAGTATAAAAGACAAACAACCCAATCAAAAAATGGGCAGGAGACCTACATAGACATTGCTCCAGAGAAGACATACACATGGCCAAGAGGCACATGAAAAGATGCTCCACACCACTATTTATTTGCATTTAGAGAAATGCAAATCACAATTACAACAGGTATGGCAGAAAAAAACACAATATTGTAGAGCGGTTATCCTCCAATTTTGTAGGGCTTCCCCTGGTGGCTCAGAGGTTAAAGCGTCTGCCTGGAATGTGGGAGACCCGGCTTCGATCCCTGGGTCAGGAAGGTCCCCTGGAGAGGGAAATGGCAACCCACTACAGTACTCTTGCCTGGAGAATCCCACCGAGGGAGGAGCCTGGTGGGCTACAGTCCATGGGGTCGCAAAGAGTCGGACATGACTGAGTGACTTCACTTTATCCTCCAATTAAAAATAAATTAAAAAATAAAGAACTACAATGAGGTATCACCTCACACCAGTCAGAATGGCCATCATGAAAAAGCTTACAGACAATAAATGCTGGAGAGGGTGTGGAGAGAAGCGAACCCTCCTGCACTGTTGGTGGGAATATAAACTGACACAGCAATTATTTTTATAACAGAAAGTTACATGGAACTGCTCTCACCACAAGCTTACGATTTTAGAGAAGCGCTCTCGCACTGACACAGTGATGCATTGCACAGCCAAGAGAAGCTTAAGACACAGAGTCTGGGTATTCCGCTAGAAACTACTAATGTGGATATGAAATGAAGCAGACACTGCAGGTACAATTGCTTGCCACTGTCACTGACCTTCTTCACCCACTTTTAAATGTTCAAGTGGAGTGTGGTCAGGCAGAGAGTCATAAATACTCCATAAATACTCGACAGATACCATCACTATAATGTGCTGCTCATCTCTAGCTCCGCCGCCACTACTACAATTAATTACTACTCTTGCTAATAATAAAGACATCTGAGGCTGAACAGTGCTTGAGATTAAAAGCGTTTTGTCTCTCAGCTGGTTGGTCCAAAGAAAAGGAAGTACAAATGCAATTCCTTGCTTTGAGTCAAGGTTAACAGTCAAGCTTTGTAAAAAAAAAATGGTCCATCAAAATGAGTCAAAATTCATGAAATTTGTAGGTCAGGAGAGGAGTGAATATACTATATCTTATTCATTCTACAATATACAAGTTTTCAAATTGAAAACATCTCTGAAATTATGATATGTCTTTGATAGCATGTTGTAAGTTAATTGGAAAATTTTGTTATTTCTTAGAGGATTGTAAATTGTGGTATATTAATAAACAATGGCATGTTGATTCAATTAAATACAGTAATTGACTTGACTTTAAGAGAAAATAGCTACTGAATACTGAAAAAAATATTCTCTTGGGGCTTGGTGGTGAGTCCTTGAGTCTCTAATTTCTCTTGTTTCCCTAGTACTGAATCCTCATATCCGAGATATACATGCCTACACTTGTACTATAACCCACATGGGTATATATGTGGGATAGACATATATATCCCATACATATTAATGTAAATGAAAACAAAAAGTTAGGTGTTTAAGGTCAATGGTAAAATCCTAACATTCAGTTGCTAATTCCTATTCTATTACCCCCTGATCAAAATAAGAAGGTCTGATGCCAGAATCTCTCACTGACCTGTGTGCTGTCCATGATGAAGGCTTGGCCCTGCACGTGGAGGTTTGCTCTTGCAGCTGATGGTGTCCCCCCACCCCTGCCTCCTCCCCCACCACACCTAGCCTCCTGTTCATGCCCACAGAACGTGCCCAGCCTCACCAACCTTGCACTTGTTCCCTCTGCCTGGAACGCTCTCCTCAATCCAGTTTTCATTCTCTCCCCACATTTTCCATCACCCTCATCCCCACTCCCACCCCAACTATCCACTTTATTTTCTCCATTTAGCATTTATTGCCATCAGGAACATCATCAGTGTCACTGATTAGATGAGAGCTCAAATGAAAGCAAGAAATGTCAAAAATTTTGTTCTCACTCTTTTCCCCAAACCTATGGCACTACCTGCCACACAGGAGAAGCTCAATCCATATTTGTTGAATGACTTTGTTGACCGATTCTAGACATTGGTTCTGTGGCTGCTTTCAGTCCAGAGGAAGCTGAGGAGAAACAGGAAATGGTTTTGAAGTCTCTGCTCTAGTGGCCTCAGATATGAGCATCACCTTGGGGTGACTTTGGCAAGGTTTCTTGGCATGATGTAGGTAGGGGTTTGCCTGACTGTCAGTCCGGCCTCTGAATCAGTGGGTGCACTCTGAAAATGAGTCCTTTCAGTGGTCAGGGCTTTTTCATAAGAAAAGGAATTCAGCGGCACTCAGGTTAATATAATAACACAAGAGTAATGGGTCCAGAGCTCGCTGAGCCCATCAACTCTTATTGCCCTTAGATTCCACTTTAGGAACTGCACATGCAGTAAGTCTCATATTTTAAACCAGGAAAGGCAGACGCATGGGTTTTCTGAATTCATCTGAAGCCTTCATTTTTTAAGGTTAAATAAATACTAAGTGAAGAGGTTTAGGAGACAGGTACCTAATTTATTTTTAATGAACCCGTGAGACTCCCCATTTTACCTTATTCAGCTAGTTTCTACTTGACTCAGTTTTTAATTCCATAGACCAACAGGATCACTACACACACACACACACACACACACACACACACATGCATGCACCCACGCTGAGGTGTAGTTTTCAAGGTCCTATTGTGTTTAACAAATATTTCAGATATGTTCATCTGTTCCATGGATTGCCAAGATGACAGCTCGACAGCAAACATTCTTTGAAGGATAGGAGCTACAGTTACAGCCCACTCTGCGGTCTGTGGGGATGAACTGATGCACGCTGATTTTCCGTGGCGATGCCAGTTATTCCGGGTCTGAGGGCTCCAGGACTCCAGCATTGGAGCTACCCGGTGGATGGCTCTGCAGTGGGGACAGGAGACTCAGGGGTTGTTGGAAGGACTGAATGCTTCCAGGGCCCTTGGCTAGGGAGGCTGTGACAATCAGAGGTTCAGGGAGGCGAGAATCACGTGGAATGGTGGCAGTACGACCTTCTTTCCCCCTCTCTGCTTATTATGAAAGACAGTATAGGGAGCGGTAGCTGAGGAAGGTTTTTGGCTCCAGAAAAATAGCACTCCCCACTGCTTAATGAATAATACGTGGAAGCCAGCCCACATTTCTGGAACAAAGAAAATCAATTGAGGTTTCAAGCTTTTTCTTACAAGCTCATATTGAGAGAAGAAACTTTTACAGTTGGCCCCAAGTTTTAAATTGTCTAATCTTGGCCTTAAGTTGGTGGGGGGAGGAGCTTTTTAGAAGATAGTTTATTGAATCCAATTAATTGTTTCTTAATTTGAGTGAAAGATTCTTTGGATGTCTACAGTCCAGTTCTGGTAGCAAGTGAACAATGGATTTCTTTAGACTGGCAGTTTTCTATTGCTGCTGAAGCACTTTCCACAGATTCAGTGACTTAAAACCACACAGATTTGCTTTTCTGTGGTTCTGTAGGTCAGAAGTCTGGCTTGGGTCTCTGGCGGAAATCCGGGTGTTGGCAGGGCTGAGTTCCTTCCTGGAATTTTAGGAGAAAACCCATTTCTGTGCTTTTTCCAATTTTTAGAGGTGCCTGTAGTCCCCTCCCTCCGTTTTCAGAGCCAGCATCGTGGCATCTCCCTGACCCGCCTCAGTCTCATGTCTCTTTTTCTGATCACTGTCTCCAAGATTCTCTGCTTTTGAGGACCCGTGTGCATGAATTTGGCCCACTGTGTAATCCAGGATAACCTCTCCACATTTCTATTCTAAACTTAATCACATATACAGTAACCTTTTTTTGTTATAAAGAAACATAATCACAGATTCTGGTAATGAGGATGTGGACATGCTTGGGGACATTATTCTGCCTACCAAAGTCAGGTTAGAAAAGACCCAGCATGGTGTTGAGTGAAATGTGCCTCCATCATTTTTGGATTCATTGATTCATTCATGAGCAGTTGGTTGAGATTTGTTGTTAATGGCACAGGCTTTAGACTCAGGCAGTTCTGGGTTCAATACCTGGCTGCCTCATTCATTCATTCCTTCATTCATTTATTCATGTAACACCTATTTACTGAATGTCTGATAAGTGCTAAGTTTGCTCTGGTCACTGGGGAAACAGCAGCGAGTAAGGCCAATTTGCTGCCCATGAGACATTTATATTTTGATAGAGGAAGCAGATAGTATGTACATAAAGAAATATGTCATGGCAGATAGTGACAAACACCATAAAGATAGCTGCTCTGTTGCTGTTTGGTCGCTCAGTCATGTCTGACTCTTTGAGACCCCATGGACTGTGGCCCGCAAGGCTCCTCTGTCCATGGAATTCTCCAAGAAAGAATACCAGTAGGTTGCCATTTACTTTTCCAGGGGATCTTCCCGACCCAGGAATCAAGCCCAAGTCTCCTGGATTGCAGGTGGATTCTTTTACTGCTTAGTCTCTGGGGAAGTCCACTATAAAGATAAATGGCCCTGCAAAGACTTATGCTATATATGTATAGGAGTTACTCAGTGCCATAGACATGTATTCAATCATTCATTCACTTCTGTCAATGTCAGACTTGTCAGTGGAACACTTAATGTGTATAAAGCATTATAAAAAGAGTTTGAGTACACATCTGACCCATTCATTGTCAATATAAGCCTGAGGGGTTGTGTTTTCTGGCTTGTTGATGAGAAAATATAGAATCAAGCTAAAATGACTTATCATGTGGCTGAGTGATAAAGTGGACTCAGAGTCCTAGGATGTTATCAGTCTTGAAGTTTGTTTAATTCTCTTAATTTTCTGCCTGAGCAGTCAATGCCCCCCGCCTGTTGTAGATTGTAGATGGGATAGGAGAGCCCGGGCTTGGATGTGAAACACTCTTTTCCTCCAAACCTGAGATAATGTAATTTCTTTGTGCTTCCCCTCATTTTCTTGTGATCATTATGTTTCTATTCTATCTTTGATCAATCATTTAAATCTGTGTTTACACAGGCCGAGCAAAGGGAAGATCTAGACAATTATCCGAGCCTTGGAACTAATTTAAACAGCCTATTCAGGGCCTGCTCGTCCTCTATTATTCCATTCTCTCTGCTTAGATACAGCTGCTGAGCATACACAGCTTGGGTGGAATGAGCGATGGGAGAGACTAGAGAATCCTTGCAAAACCAGAGTCTTTCCACTAGGTGTTTTTTGGCTGTTGGTATTACTGGTGGTGGGACAGGCATGCTTGTGGTGGTGGCGGTGGGGGTCCTTCTCTAGGTTAATTACATGCGCCTCATTAAGTATGCACACTTATTGCTGGAACACACTTGGCGTAGCCTACTTTGGAGAGAATTTGGATATAAATGCGTTCTCCATCTCTACAAGGAAAGCTAAAGATGCTTAGTAGGTGAGTGTCCAGTTGGCCTCCTCTTCTGAGCTCCCTGCTCCTGGAATCTGGTGTCTGTATCTCGGAGGTCACTCTGCCAGCCCGCATCCTGAGCACCTGGGTGGACTCTGTGGCAGGGAGCTGATGAACCCAGAGTGAATAACGTGTGGCTGTCTCAGTTCTGCTCCCGTGTCAGCCCTTTAACTTCTGTCCTCACCAGACTTGGTGGAGAAGCCCTGGGACGTTTGTCGCAAGTGTCCAGCTGTAGTACTGACCCCTCTGCCCTGCCTGCTGTCTTGACCTGGATGCCTGCTTAGTGCCCTACGTGCCCCCAGACACTGGACTCCAGTCACATAGTGTGGACCCCTCCACCCATCTGCTGCCAGGCTGCACTCCCATCCCATCCTGGGCCCTTAGCTCTCTCTGGACTCCTCTTACACCTGGTGATGGACACTGTGACCTCTCTTCCTCGTTAGAGTACATCTCGCCTCCTGTTGCTGAGTTTGACCCAAACACCCCATCTTGCTGTCCTTGAGTTTCCTCTGAACACCAGCTGAACTCTTTGCTTTTAGAATCCTGACTCCACATCTAATGATGCAGAGTTCTTATTCATAACCTCCAAAGGTCTGGGCCAAGTTCTCAGAACTTCCAACAGACCGAAGGGAAGGTAGCACATCATATAACAAGAAGAAGCAAATAGCCTATCCTCTGGTTTTGTGTCTTTCTCCTTCCAGCTAACCCTTCTCTCCCAATGTCCATCCATGGAAGGGCTTCAAGGAAAATGTCAGTGAGTGCAAAGATTATCAGTGAATAATCCACAGCAACACTTTGAAATGATTTTTCTCCCTTGAGTGTTAGCATGAGAAAATACAAATGAAAGAGGGAGGGATAAGCCACCCAGTGACAGCAGGGTTCTGAGCACAGTGTCGCACTCAGCCACACAGAGGAGGAGCTGAAGCCCGGTAATACCTTTCCTGCCTGTAGTATTGCTGCCTGCCATCTGGTCGGCAATTGTAAAGCCTAAAATATTCAGGTAAACTCTATTTGCCCAAATAGTGGGAGGTTATGGGGATTTCAGCAGCCACTTCTCTTTTTAAATATCATTGTATTCTACTGTTTTCCAGAACAAACTGTGTTCACAGGAGGTTTGCATAACACACGGGGGGTTCCACTGCAGGTGCTGGGTAGCGGGAGGCAGGAAAGCCGCAGACAGAGGATGCGCGGGCGGGCGGGAGGTCCTGCTTTCCGCTGGAGCCTGGAGGTCAGGCTGGGCATTCTCGTGTGACCTGGGCTGAGTCCTTCCACCTGGACCCTGGCTGGGAACAGTCCTCTCAGTGAAGAATGCCACGCATTCGGCAAGGGCAGTAGGCAAGGAGCGAGCTTCTCTTTGTTCTGGATGAGGTCCCCGAAGCAGTGCATCTCCTACTGATTTTTTAAACTCTAAGACTATTTGTTGACTGTTGTGTTATTCTCTCAGAAGTGGTGAGGGGAATAAATAGGTCAGATATAACCTGTGCTATACCATATCTTGGCTTCCCTGGGGGCTCTGCAGTAAAGAACCCGCCTGTAGTGCAGGAACTTCAGGGGACATGGGTTCGATCCCTGGGTCAGGAACATTCCCCAGAGGAAGGCATGGCAACTAATTCCAGTATTTTTGCCTGGAAAATCCCATGGACAGAGGAGCCTGGCAGGCTGTAGTCCATGAGGTCAGAGTTGGACATGACTGAAGCAACTGAGCATGCCCGCACACATGTACATACTGGATTTGTGGCATCACTTCTATCAGTTACCTTGATTTTTAAGCTACAGGAAATACTTTTTCAATAAAATGTGAGATACAGGGATGGTGAGTGAAATACACATAACAAGAGACATAAACCTCTGTGGACTCCTGGCGTTAAAGAAGACGAGTCATTTTCTCCTCCATGCTTTATGTGAAACATGGTTCCATACCCATCTCTGGGCTGGTATTATTTACCCAGCATGACTCTGAAGTGGTGAGAACACAGAAACAAGCATATCCCCTGACCACAAAAGTGTGTAAAAATAAGGCTATTGCAAACAAGAGTTGACTTTGATCTCCATCCTCCCGACCTTTTCTCTTCATTCGTGTCTTTTCTCTGACTTAGTCCTCCTCACGAACCTCTGGATACCACCTGCTTCACAGTTTATGCTCCCAATTCTTCTCTCTCTCTCTCTCTCTCTCTCTCTCTCTCTCTCTCTCTCTCTCTCTCTCTCAGATTTAAGACACATGCATCAAGCTGCCCACACTGTGTCCATCTGGATGTCCCAGAAGCACCTCACACTCAGTGGGTCCCAGATGAAGTCCTCGCTGCCCTCCAAGCCTGTGTGCTCAACTCATGGCCCCATCTGAGGGGTGGATGCCCGCTGAGTCTAGCCTCTCCCTGATGCCCTGTCTCTCGTGTATGCTGGCCTTGTAGCCTGCTCCCTTTCCTTCTGCCTTCTCCACTCCACCATCTACAGTCTTGTTTACCATTTCTTTTAGAAAGAAATTTAGAAAGGTTACCAAAGAAGTACAAAGGGTTCCAAACACCCTTACTCAGCTTCCCCTCACACCAGCATCCTGTATCATCATTAGGCCATGATCCAAACTTGGAAATTTACCTTGGTACAATCCTATTAATGTTCAGAGCATACTCAGATTTCACCGATTTTTCTATTAGTCTGGTGTTTCTGCTCCAGGGTCCAATCCAGCATCCTCTGCTGCTTTTAGTGTCTTCAGATCAGATCAGATAAGTCGCTCAGTCATGTCCGACTCTTTGCGACCCCATGAATTGCAGCATGCCAGGCCTCCCTGTCCATTATCAACTCCCGGAGTTCACCCAGACTCACGTCCATCAAGTCAGTGATGCCATCCAGACATCTCATCCTCTGTCGTCCCCTTCTCCTCCTGCCCCCAATCCCACCCAGCATCAGAGTCTTTTCCAATGAGTCAACTCTTTGCATGAGGTGGCCAAAGTACTGGAGTTTCAGCTTTAGCATCATTCCTTCCAAAGAAATCCCAGGGCTGATCTCCTTCAGAATGGACTGGTTGGATCTTCTTAGTCCCCTCCAATCTGTGACAGTTCCTCCATCTTTCCTTGCTTTTGTAACCTTGACCCTTTGATAAAGCATTTCTCATTATTGTAAATATCCCACAGTCTAGGCTTTACTGATGTTTTCTCATGACTAGTATGAGAGTATCCCGGGTCAGATGCCATAGAAGTTATGTGCTTCTCACAGTTCTTAATATCAGCAGGTCCATGCTATTGACAGGTGTCAGTAACTGATGATGTGATCAATGGTGATTCATGAAGTATCTGCCAGAAATCCCCATTGTAAAGTTACTATTTTCCCCTTCTAAGGTTTTGAAGGGAGAAGCATATTCTGTTTCTGCTTAAAGTTTTGCCTGTTAATTTTAGCATCCATTGGGCTTCCCTGGTGGCTCAGATGGTAAAGAATCTGCCTACAATGTGGGAGACCCGAGTTCCATCCCAGGATTGGGAAGACCCCCTGGAGAAGGGAATGGCAACCCACTCCAGTGTTCTTGCCTGGAGAATTCCATGGACAGAGAAGCCTGGCGGGCTACAATTAGCAATTTTTGTGGAAGGAATTATTACTGTAGAGTTCTGACAGTGATTTTTCTGTTTGACTCATTTTTTCCTACTCTTGTTAATTAGGACTACTCTCAAAGGTAGAGAGGTCTCCTCCTCCATTTGTGGATGTAGTCAGTTATTTATTTATATCAATATGAACTCAGAGCTCTTTCTTTTAATCTGTATTCTTATTTTTTCTCAAGTTTTCCAACTTTGGTCATTGGTTATTGGTGGGAGTCAAATCGGCCCCTCTAAGTTTTTAATACACACACATTCCTCTCTCTCTTTTTAAGCACTTTCTTAGTTTCTGGTGCCAGAAAATGCTTCAGACTCATCTTTGCCCTTCCCGGTCTCCAGAACCTATCCATTCTCTAAGGAACCCAGATTATTCTTATTGGATAATGGTGTTTAGAAACCAAGTCCCAGAGTTCTCATTGCTCAGATTTCTCATTGCTGCTGTGGGGTGACTGCATCTGGTCATGTTCAGTGGGAGGGGCTAGGGAATGTGGGCATGTGCTAACTCCTGTATGGGCATATCTACCCATCTCCCATCCGTCTCTCTTTATGTCTATATAAATGTTTGAAGATTCCATAAGTCCATATTGATACCTCAGATTGTAGCCAACCCCACAACAACACCTCTCTCTCTTTTTTACTTCTTTCAAACCTCTTCTGCCAGCACTGAGATGTTTACTTGTTTGTTTAATCCTATTATGCAAATGAATTTATTTCAGAATTGTTAATTTATCCCCCTATGAGGAAAATAGTACCAACTAGACTGTAGTATCTGGATAGAGTTCTTCTGATTTTCTTCTTACAATAGTCTACTACCTAAATTAAGGCTTCCTTATTTCTCTGGCTAGACCACTGAAACTGGAATTCCTAGTGATATTTTTTCCCACCTCTGATCCATTCTTCACAAGATAGTCAGACAGATTCACCTAAAATAAAAATCATAGTTCGCTGCTGTTTAAAATTCTTCAATATCTCCCTTTAGCCCATAAGATAAGGCTGAAGATTTTGGTATTGCATATAAATCCTTCCCAATATGGCTCTTATCTTGTCATCTGGTTATTTGTTCTCTAACACTGAATCTGACTCCAAATTCCCTGTGTGTTCATTGACTGAAAGTAGAAGTGTAGACTACTGATTTATAAAATGCTCTGAGAGCACTAAGTCCTTGATCATTTTCCTGGGAGATGAAACAGAAAACGGAACTTGGAAATGAGAGAAAAGAAAAATGAGGTTGATTGTCTGCCATGGTCTCAGCACTTCCTGAAGGCCATCTCCTCAGTCTTCCTGATCACTCTGAAGGTAGCATAGTTCACGATGCAGATACTGGAATTCAAACAGACCTGACTTCAATCCCAGTTGGCCACTTGCTAACTACATCTGAAACCAAAGTTGGTGCTATACTACTTCCCTTGGAAGGGGTAGGAATGGCGGGTCAGAGAAGATGGTGTTTGACCTGAGTCAAGAAGGATAACAAAGCCTCCACTGTGGACACGTTGACAGCTGAAAGAAATGTTCAGAAAAGGGCAGGGGATGATCTATGAAGTGAACTCTGTACTTCAGTCTTTCCCCTGGCTATTTTGTACATGCATGTCATGTACCTGTACACTGTGGAAAGAGCCTTTGCACATAACGTAGCAGAAAGGTATTGAAATCAGAATTGAAAATTTTATTCTGATCTCGGCTGTATCCCTGACCAGATGTGTAATCTTGGTCATGCCATTTCATCACCTTGAATCTGATTCTTCCCACCCCAAAGCCTAGCAGCAGAGTTTGATGATTCATCCCACTTCCTTCTCTTTGCTTGGAGAACCATTATACACGTCCTCCAGCCTCACCTACTTCTGCTCGTCCTGCACCGCTGCCTCTGATGCTTGTTTATTTTTAGTTTCAAATTGGACTTAAATGCTATGGGATGCTGAGCTGACTTGGAGTTGGAGGGGTTGAGGGACAGTGGAGTGAGATAGAGGAGGTCAGAACTGTGGCCACTGGTGACCGTGACCACCTGCCCCAGCTTCAAGTCTGTACCTTCCTTAAGCCTCTGAGTGGTTTGAAAGGAATCCCAGTTGACTCCAGTACAGCTTCTCTGCTGACCACACAGGTATTGCCCTGAGGTTGACTAGACAACTTTCAATTAGGACAGTCTATTGTGTGGCCACCTGTATGAGTCTCTATTAAGGATAAAACCAGAAGGACTAGAATGAAATTGTGGCATGAAAAATCTGTGCTGGTCATGGGGAGAAACTCTGATGTCAGGCAAATCATGAAACAGCCTCAAATCGTGGAATGTCCTCCTCTTTTTCCCTTTCATCATTTAACTAACTGAATTGCTAGGAGGCAAGATGGACTGTGTCACTCCCCCTTAGGCCTGTTATCACACTTTATTAGATCAGATTTTTCAACAAGTATGTAATGTTCATATTTTTGCCATTTTGTGTCCTAAGGTCTCAGAGAAATGTAGACCATAGTGTGTATGTATTTACTACTGCCTCTCCTAAGCTGTTCTGTATGTCCAGAGCTTATGAAGGTGAAAGTGTGAGTCGCTTAGGTGTGTTTGACTCTTTGTGACCCCATGGACTGTAGTCTACCAGGCTCCTCTGTCCATGGGTTTCTCTGGGCAGGAATACTGCAGTGAGTTGCCATTTCCTTCTCCAGTGGATCTTCCTGACTCGGGGCCTGAACGTGGGTCTCCTGCATTGCAGGCAGATTCTTTACCATCTGAGCCATGAGGGAAACAATAGCAATTCCATAAGAAAATTTTCATTATAAAGTGACATCAAAGTCAGCTTTGGACTGGCTGAATCAAATCATCATTAAACTTAGACACCATTGTCATTGAAAAAAAATAGTTGTATTTAGGAGTTGTCCTTATTTTTGATGTTTTGCATTGCTTCTATTTCATTTAGATCCAAGAGGCTTCCGAATCATTTCCTTATAGCATTCACAAGGAATTCACTATCGTTTCTAGCCTACTCAGGTAGACAGATGCTGTTCTATTGACAGGTTGTAATGCAACCTGCAGATGTGATTTCAGGGCCAAGAGGAGTTCTCCAATAGCTCTTTCTAGTGGCTCTGCCAGTTAAGGTGGTGAGTGTTACACTATTGTGCTGCTATTCAGTTATGTGGCAATATATGAGAGAGCAGAAAAATACCATAAGAGATAAACTTTAAAGCACCTTTTCAGCTCTAAAAGGCTCTTTAGGCAATGCGCTGATGTTCTTGTCACCGAAACCAAAATGTGAAGGTTCTTATTATTTAAGGCTTCTAAATAAGCCAGATTTACCAATGTCAAATTACTGGTGAGCTGTTTGACCCCGTATTTATTTCTAATTTCCACAAGCTGTTGGTAAGAGCTGCTGTAAATCAGGTTGCCATTGATCTTGGCTCTAGCTTGTGTAATTCTAAGAGGAGCTGTTTATGATCAACAGAAAAAGACTGCGGCTCTGAGGAGCATGCCTGTAGGAGTCCTCCGGATGCCCTGGGAATGAGAGGGTATTAATTACCAGGAGACAGGAGAGGCAGACACCAGTGCACAAAGCGGGGAGATGGGGGAGACCGTGAGGTCAGTCTACACATCAGGAAATCCGAGTGCAGAGAGTGGTGAAATTCGGTCTTAGAGGAGAGATAAAGGAAGACGAGTGCTGTGTAACAGATGATCACTTAAATGATTGATTTAATTAAAGCTAACTGCATGTCCACGTGCAAGGCGCTTAAATGCTTCTCACAGTCAGCCTCCGTTCCTCGCGGTGTTTCTGTTTGGGTTCTCTGCTTTCTCTGCTGAAGGGAAGGGGAGGGAAGATTCTTCATCTCCTGGAGGGCTTTGCCCATTTCACATATAAGAAAATTGTTCCTGAGCTTGTCATCCTTACCACAGTGGGCATCCTCGGGCCATGCGGTCCTCTGTTAGGCGGGCCCGCAGGTCTGGAGAATGAGACGGTGGTCATTGTCCCCGAGCCCCTCTAAGACAGTCACTGTGCCTTTTGCTTTGTGTCTCTTACTTTAGTGAATTCTAAAGAGGGAAAATTTTCTGTCTTGATGGGAACAGAAGAAAGAGAGGTAAGGAGGGAGAGCTGAGTATATAGCTCTGGTACCTGTATCAGAGGATCAGCGTTATGACCCTCTGCAGGAAAAGCTTTAGATGGAGAGGGTGTGAGTCCATTGGAGCTCCGGGGCCTCCAGGCCATGACTGGCTGACAGTCCCTAGCCAGGTCCCAATGCAGGGAATCTCCTTCTGCTTAAGACAGAGATAAGGAAATTTGTTTATAAAGCTAACTGCGAGAAGTGAATCCTATTCTTCTGTCAGTTCCCATTACACAATTCGAGATTCATTTTTATTAGGAAGGACTCCTCGTGAGTATTTTGGTGGGGCTGGAGTGGGATGGGGGTTCAGGAAGGTGCTTCCAGGGCATCCGTTGTTCACTTTCATGGCCATGTCTGTGCCTGTATTGGGTTCTACTGTAGCAGTGGGTTCAGGGATTTGAGGCTGCGTTTCTTTCCAGGAAGCCTGGCATTTAATGGCTAAGCAGACAGTTCTGGGATCCAAGTACAAGTTGTGGACTCGGTTACACACTCTCTCTGGGCGCTGCTGCTGCTTCTGGAAGATGGAAATCTTCCCCATTGCCGGTTCCCAGCCCACTGTGAAGTGCTCTGTGTGGTGTCAGCTGTGTGCTGAGTGTATTCTGTGGATTTTGTGCCTTGTCAGGTCTTTGGCGTTCTACAGGGAAAGGGGCCAGGAAACTGAGTTCCATAAATTCCAGCACGTTCATTTTCAGATAGTTTGCTGCCCATTTCTGATCTGAATGATGAAGGGGTTAGATTACAGCAAAGATGAGCTTCCTCTCCCAATAGCGTCCATCCGCTGCATTTTCTGAGTAAAACGAGTCATCTCCGTGGGCTGCACGGCCAAATCTCACGCGTGCATTCAGCGGTCCACACGCTGTGCTTCCTTGTGTGAATGTCTCTAATTTTCAAAGAGCTTTATAAGCTGGAAATGACAGTCCTCACATCTGTCACCTCTATTAGTTAAAATTTTACATGTAAACCTGACTGAGAAGGACTCATCCACTTGCTCATTGTGCTGCTAGTTATGAGGATGATGATAATAACATTTCCTGTCTCCCATTGTTCACTTTGACTCCAGGCTTGACAAAGAGAAACTTGCCACAGGCATTATTTTCCTTGGAGACGTGGTTTTGCAACTTTTCTTCTACTCCATAGTGCCTTCTTTCTTTTTTGTTTCCAAATATATTCTAGAGTTCTCCTCTTTCCCAAATTCCAAGCGGCTCTCCAATCAATAATTAATGCTGAGCTGTACATGACTGATACAGCTCATCAATATCAGGTCAAGGTCAATCTCAGAACACAAAGGGTAGCTTGTTGTTGTTCAGTCACTAAGTCATGTCTGACCCTTTGCAACCTCATGGACTGCATTGGGCCAGGCTCCCCCTGTCCTTCACTATCTCCCGGAATTTGCTCAAATTGAGTTAGTGATGCTGTCTAACCATCTCATCCTGTGATGCCCCCTTCTCCTCCTGCCCTCAGTCTTTCCTAGCATCAGGGTCTTTTCCAGTGATTTGGCTTTTTTTGCATCAGGTAGCCAAAGTATTGGAGCTTTAACATCAGTCCTCCCAATGAATATTCAGGGTTGATTTTCTTTATGATTAATTGGTTTGATCTTACAGTCCAAGGGGCTCTCAAGAATCTTCTCCAGTCCCACAATTTGAAAGCATCAATTCTTCGGCCTTCTTTATAGTCCAACAAATGGTAACATGTTTTCTAGAAACCTCATTCAGGATTCTGCAGGATTCATACATCTATGGTGATGCAATTAGTTTTTTTAATATAAGAAATGCTTTATTTGTTAATAATTGTTTGCCATTTTAGACAAAGCAAGTCCAAACATACATGAACCCAAAGATATAAACGGAGTCCATAGAAGAAATTACAGGGAAATACACATTCCTTGGATTTAGCACTAATGGCATTTTCACCTTAATGATTCATGGAGATTAAAGAAAACTGAACTTCCTTGTCAGTGATTTTTTTTCTTTGTTGGGAAAACTTCTATCATAAAAATATCTTCTTCATGTTATATATTCTTCTTAATAATTTTTCAATGGTTCAAAACAGAAAAATGCCTTACACCTCCATTCACACTTGAAATTGTTATTAAAAGCATGTGGGTCAAAGTGTTTCTGGTGAAAGAAAGTTCTTCACTTCAGTCTCTCAGTCATGTCCAAACTTTTGCAACCCTGTGGACTGCAGCATGCCATGCCTCCCTGTCCATCGCCAACTCTCGGAGCTTGCCCAAACTCATGCCCATTGAGTTGGTGATGCCATCCAACCATCTCATCCTCTGTCATCCCCTTTTCCTCCTGCCTTCTTTGCATCAGATGGCCAAAGTATTGCAATTTCAGCTTCAGCATCAGTCCTTCCAATGAACATTCAGGACTGATTTCCTTTAGGATGGACTGGTTGGATCTCCTTGCAGTCCAAGGGACTGTCAAGAGTCTTCTCCAACACCACAGTTCAAAAGCATCAATTCTTTGGTGCTCAACTTTCTTTATAGTCCAATTCTCACATCCATATATGACTACTGGAAAAACCATAGCTCTGACTAGATGGACCTTTGTCAGCAAAGTAATGTCTCTGCTTTTTAATATGCTGTATATGTTGGTCATAGCTTTTCTTCCAAGGAGCAAGCGTAGAACCCATGGAATTCTCCAGGTCAGAATACTGGAGTGGGTAGCCATTCCCTTCTCCAGGGGGTCTTCCCCACTCAGAAGTCAAACCCAGGTCTCTGGCATTGCAGGCAGATTCTTTACCAACTGAGTCACCAGGGACGCCTGAGAAAAGTCTTGATTGTTGAGAAATTGTTAGTAAAATGATATGATAGTGAGGTGGTTATTAATAGGACCCAGATGTTTTTTGTTTTCTTGTTAGATAATCTGGCTCTTTGATTTAGTGAAACTGAAGAACCAACAGGCCACCTGTGATGACACAGGTGAGTGGCAGTCAGGACACCATCCAGCTCACTCTCTGCGACTGGGCGTGTGCAATGGGTCATGGACATGCAGCCCACGTGCAAGGCACGTTTCTGTTAATTTCTTGTGTGTGTGTGTGTAGTTGCCTGCCGGTAAGGCCATCGGTTGTACTTGCCTAAATACTTTCCAAGAGACACTTCTCCTTACACCAGTTTCCATTTTTGCTTCTTAATTGCCTTTCCTGTGCCTGGAGGGTTTCATTTTCCCTTCTTTGCTCCAACTTCATTATCCAAAACCAGACATCAGTGTATCTACTTTAGGGTCGCATTTTCTTTATTTTTGCTTACTTCCAAATGTTCAGTTATTTATGAATACATCATAACCGAGATCAGGATGGCTCATCCAGTGTTTGAGCATCTTGAACAGTGATTAGTATCCACTCACACTCCTTTCTCAAAAAGGAGTGTTACTCAGTGGAGGAGCTGGGAATTCCCATATGCTCACAGACTGTCTCATCGTTCTTATACTGCTCACAGCTCAGTAATAAAAGGGAAAGAAAGGGCTTTGGGTGATCTTTCCTAATTAAGTTTATTTAAATGACTTTCCACTGCTCTATTCCAGTGTGTAAACTCACATCCCTTTAACTTGTGAGAATCTCATCTAGTCCGCTCAACTCGCCAGAACTTAGATGCAGAGGAGAGCTGGATGTTTTCATATTAGCCCAAGGAATAGAGAGAGGAGTTCTAAGTTCCATGGGATTTCAGAAATACTCTAATGCATATTTTACACCAAATTTAGCAATTAATGTGGAGTAAGAGAGAAGTGAGACGTGGTAGTCCTTCCACCTGAAACGGGAATACTCCTGTCTTATCCAGCTCACCTGGGTTACCCCTGGGCATTCTCCCACCCTGCCCCTTTTGAGTTCAACTCCAGCTCAAATCATATCTCTTTGTGAGGCTGTTAACAATGATCATAGCTCACAGTGGACTGTCCCTTCTCTTAATGGTTCTGGTACTTAGAATCAACATCATACAATTCATCACAATAAAGTCTTGTTTTGTTTCAACCAAGCCTTGATTGGTTGAAGTCTTCTGTAGCTTTCCAAGTCCTCTGTCTTCCCAATGAAATTCCACCTGAGGAAGAGATCTCCTACTGTATGATGTTCCACCTGCCTTGTAGTACTTTCTGTACTCATGCACATTCGCTCTTTGAGTCCTATAATTGCTGGCTGTGGATCCTAAGGACATTATTGGCTGGAATAAGTAACCCGTTTTTAAAAAATACATCTTCAGGCTATTCTATTTATACTCAGCACCTAGATTGAATTGCTTCTCCTCCATAGATATGCACAAACAAGCAGTCATTTTCTCTAAAGGAGCCCATGGACATTAAGCTGTGTGTCAAGAGATTATTTCAAATGGGCCTCCACCTTCCTTCTTCCGATCTCATCAAATAAATTCATGTAGACTTTTCCCCTGAAATAAAACCAAAAAAGATGTCAGACCACATTTACCTGCACGTTTGAAACACACCGCTCAGACTGAGCAGAAGTTCTCAGTGTTACGCATTTTGGAAATCTGGACTGGGAATGGAGGTCTTTGTTGATTTCAAGACAAACCCTGAATCTGTGTTTTTTGGGTGAGGCCTGATTGAAAACCTCATCTTCAAACAACACATGTGTCTGCACAAGTTCTCTGCCCCAGCCAACGAAAGCCCTTCCTTATTTCCCAAATTTAGATGAAACATTGCAAGCAAATTATCTCGGAAAGGACATCTTCTTGACTTCACATACTCTATACTGCTTGCCTGCTACAGATGTGGCATTGGATTAACTGTGCTAAGGACGAAGCCAGAGATTAAATACCGTCCAGTCAAGGATGACTGCATAGCTTATTGCCAAACTAGAAGCTTTGAGAGTGAAAGGGGAGCTTTTGTCATTATGGCAGGATCCTAGGTATAGACTGGGTGTGTGGTCACCCTATACATTTGTGTTAGTTTCTTCCCGCCGCTGTAACAAAGTACCATCAACCTGATGGCTTGAAGCTTCAGAAACGTCTTCTATAATTCCAAGGGCAAGAAAGTCAGTGATATAGGGCTGTGGTCTCCGGAGACAGGAGGGGAGGGGCTGTCTCTTGCCTCGTTCAGCTTCCAGTGACCTCCAGCATCCTTGGGCTTGGGACTTCATCACTCTGGTCCCTGCATCTGTGGTCACAGGCTTCTTCCTTTTCCTCTTTATGAAATCTCCCTCTGCCTTCCTCTTACAAAGGAAACTTGTGAGGGCATTTAGGGCCCCCAGGAAAATCTAAGATAATCGCTCCATCTCAAAATTTTACCTTTATCACACTTGCAGAAACCCTTTTTCCTCATATAAAAGGACATTTACAAATTCCAAACATTAGGACCTGATATCTTTGGAGGGCATTATTTTGTCTACTCACCATCTGTGCCCTTACAGCACCCGTGATATCAGTAAGAGTAAAACCACGCACTGGAGGAAGTAGAACCACACCAGGAAGTACTCATGGCTTGGTGCCATGGCGTGCGTGGGCAGTGCTGTGTGGAAGGGACAGAGAACACCAAAGCCTGGGGCAATCTTGCTGCTAGAGAATGAATGGAATTTGGAAAGCAGTGGGAGAAAGCATTCCCAACAGACACAGCCTGAGCAGAGGTTCTGGGGAGGGGATGAGCTGAGAGGTCTGGGAGACACAAAGGAGATGAAGGAGAAGCTGGTGTGTATCAGGAGCAGTGGGGCCCTGTTTGGAGTTAGGCTGATGTCAGGATGCAGGGGGGATTCCCTCCTTGTGCCCTGCTCTCCATACTCCCCTCTCTATTCATCCTGAAGCTCTTTTTCTTCATCCTCTCATTTCATCCTCTTTAAATCTCCATCTTTTTGCTCCTCTTCGACCAGTTTTGCAACTTTGCTTCTGCATCCTTTCTGGGTCCTGCTCATCCAGCCCTGTTGGGATGATGCCTGCATCTCTGCATGATCGTTCTTACTAGATTCACTCTGTGGGTCTTGTGTGTTCTACCATGAGCTCTTGGAAGAAGGGGCCCTGACATGCATCTATGTCTCTAGCATCTCACGCGCACAGGGAGTGACCTATAGGATGTGCATTCTGAGTGAACAGACATACGGATTTATACTATGGGGATCAGATGCCATCAAAGGCGTTGGTGATTGTCATGGCAGTGGTGGTATTCCGTTTTTGACAGCTAGTGATCCCTTTTCATCTATCAGAGACGGGTTTCAAACTCCTTAGGCCTCATCGGGCCATCCTAATAATTTTACCCCTCAGTCTGAAAAGTGAAAGTGTTAATCGCTCAGTTGTGTCCGAATCTTTTCAATCCCACGGATGGTAGCCTGCCAGGCTTCTCTGTCCACGGGATTTCCCAGGCAAGAATACTGATGTGGGTAGCAATTCCCTTCTCTAGGGAATCTTCCCGCCCCAGAGACAAACCCAGGTCTTCTGCATTGTGGGCAAATTCTTTACCATCTGAGCCACCAGGGAAGCCCACTCCTCAATCTACTTAGGAGCAAATACTGAAATCATCCTTAGTAAAAGCTATAGACACTCTGTTCTTCCTAAAGATATCCATAGGTGATGTTGATGATTTTCTCTCTATCAATTTCAAGTGTATTTTCCTCACTTCTTCCTGCATATTAACCCACTTTCATAATCTACCCATTTTCTCTTGTTCTGCCTTCGGGCAGTTGGGAAATAAGTTATCGGCTACTTGTTCTCGATGGCCTACAAGTGATATTGGTTTCCAGTTGCTGAAATTAAAGGTGACTTAGGAGAAGAAACGAGGTGCCTGCCCATTAATAAACAAGGTGATGCTCATAAGCTGCGTTGTCTCCATCAAGCACCCCGATCCAACCCCAGCAGTTTTCCATTAAGCAGGGGATTAACCGCTGGTGCAGCTCTGCAGAAGGAACCAGAGAGACAGCTCCTTGGGTCCCAACAACAAATTACCTCTGAATCAAACCTCTGATTAATAGCTGTAGAGTCGCTGCTCTGCTTTGCATAATTAAGTTTCATGGAGTGTTACAATTAACAGCCTTGCCATCACCCAGGTAGAAACAGCCACCATTTATTTGGCCAGCAGCTTTGGAAAGTGCTGGGTGGTGGAAAAGAAGCATTTGTGAGGGGATTAGGTGCATTCTGGGTCATAAATTGAATAAGGCTGTAATTATCTTCCAATAAAGAGCTATAAACAAGATGGTCCCAGGATACGACCCCAAAGTCTCTTTCTGCTTTTTTTTTTCTGCGGCTGTGGGTCAGAGTACTTCCTCTCCTGGTCAGATGCCAGCCAAGGCCTGAGATGTGTGCAGGTCTGCATGGAAGTGGACAGCTGCTGCTTTCTAAGATGTCATGGTCTTTCTGAACCTCCACTGCAAAGCTCGTTTCATGCCATTTATCACGGCTGCATTTTTTATCACACGAGGAGTCATCCGTGCGATGCAGATGTTAGGGAAGCTTCAGACCCTAGGAATAATCTGGGGAGAGAGGCAGAGTGTCATTAAAAGTTTGGAGGTGCAGCAGAATGCTGGGCACTTCCTTGTTGATGAGTCAGCCAGGAATTAACCATTCTTCAATGCCAGGGGATTAAAATATTACACGTCACCAGAACATATTCCTTTTAGAGTTTTTTTTTTTTTTCTGTAAAATGACATTTCTTGGACACAGTTATTCCCTTGACCGATATTATTTAGCTATTAAGGCAGATGGTTCAACAGTAGCCACCATAGGAGTTATGTCTTCCATTCTAATCAAGTCTCCCCTGGATCAATAGATGTAAAGGAATGAATGATAGTTGAATAATAGCGACTCCTTTTATGGAGTTTCTTGAGAGTATGTGTTCTTTTGCAAATGTGTTTAACAAGGAACTCGCTGCAGAATTGTGGTCGGCCTTACTTCCCTATTCTTTTACTCTCTCCGTCTTCCTCGGTTTGCTCATTCCTCCCTTCTGCCTCCTTTTTTTCTTTCCTCTGCATTTCTTCTTAGCTCTCTGTAGTATCTGATATTCAATCAAGAGCAAACAATAGGAAACTGGGGAACCGAAGTCCAGTCCTGGAGCTTTTTCATGGTCATTCTCCTTGAGTGTGATTTGGGCAAGCTGAGTAAATTAATTGGGCCCCAGGTTGCTTTTCTGTAAAATGAAAGGAAGAAAGAGAGGGAGAAGGGGAAGTAGGAGTACATGGAGGTGGGGGGGCAGGAGAGGGAAGGAGCAGAGCTGGTCATACCTGTCCCACCCATGATACAGTGTAACCCTGAGATTCTCAAGAGACCGTGTCTATGGAAGCCTCTGCAGTTGGTGTAGAACTCTACAAATGCCATATGTTTTCGCTAGCATCTTGATTAATATCTTCAGGAATTTTACTAGGATTTAGAGCCAGGCACGTTTGAAGAAAACAGAGGCCACACTCTAGACAAATTGGGTTTCTCATTCTGCACTAACCAGGAAGAAAATGCTGCCATTCCTTGCTAAAAAGCCATTTGTCTTGCAAATTTCTATAATGAACAGATTTTGGAATAAATACCATGTAATCTGCGATGACAGTTCTCTCATTTCTTTTTTATTAGTTCAATCTTCTCAGCATCTGAACCACATAGCTCCAGAACCTCCATAATCATTAAGGCAGCTGGGTTGCATGCATTTCCCCTGCTTTCTGGCACATGATGGACTCCCCAGCCAGTCTCTTGTTAGGAGTCCCAGGTTCTGGCCGCTAAATGCACCTGGATAAGGACGCTGGATTCTAAAAGGGAACAAACAGCTAGCTGTGTGGCCTTTGCAAAAATATGCCCTATTTCCCCACTTCCTGACCTTTACCTGTGTGCATTTGAAACCCAAGTCTGACTCAGAGCTTGTGGGGAGCTTGAGTTGCATGAAACATCTCTTTGCTTAAAATAGATCAACTCTATGGAACACAGAGTGGTTGTTGTCAACACTAACACTCCTTTCTCTCTGCCTGCTCCCTTTTCTCTCTCCCTAGGTAAGTGCTGTTTGATTATTGTTTTGAGCATCTTCATGAGAGAGAGAGCTCAAGGCTGACCCAGTTCTCGGTCCCTTGGAAGGAAGTCTTTGGCCAGTCTCTGGCCATCCTGCTTGGTGGCTCCTGCGGTGTGTGGGGCACGTGGAGGTATGGCTGTTCCCTGTTGCTGGGTTTGCGTCTGCTCATGGTGAAGAAAATGTGAGTGTTGGATCAGTGTCAATGATGCAATTAAAAGAAATTACTGGGACCGAATGCCAAAAGATGGTCGTTTCACCTCAGCAAGTCATCTCGTTTTATGGGTGCTCGTGAATTCTATGTTAATCTATTTACTAAAAATGGACTTCATAAAATAAGTGAATTATAACAATTCCATTTCTACTAAGGGCTTCACAAATAATTTTTGCCTTTTACTAAAAGAAGAACACAGGGTTGAAATATATTTTGTCAATATGCCAGTTGAGTATATATGACTGGGTCTGAGAAAAGTCGGTCCATTCCTCATTCCCAGATGATGATACTTGGCATGCTTAACACACACACTTGAAATATCAATTAAAATTCTAGGGAAGTAAAAGTACAGAAGTAAAAGTACATGTTAGATGCAATTCTGAGGACCAAAATTATACATATTCCTTGTGTCTGTAACTTTTGGTGCATCGAGTCACGGTCTCATAAAATGTACCGTGGAGCTGTCCTGTCAACTACAGGATCAGAATCTTTAGTGCAGCTGTCAAGAGGGCATGGGACTCGGGCACCTCAGCCCAGAGCACCTGGAAGGGTCTTCTGTTCAGGTTGTGAAGGTCAAACATGGGCTGATGGCAGTGTCTCGCTCTGGACCAGGAGGAACTGTGATGGTATTGCAAATGCTAACCTATTGACCACAACCTACATAAAGTACAGATGTAATTGTCATGTATTCTGAGTATTTCTACTAGAAATCCCCCTGGTCTGCTAAACAGACGGAAACATTAGATGTGGCTAAAGGAGATTTTTCATGCTTATTCAAGAAGATATAATCTGTCTTCATCACCCTAATCCTCGAACATTTGCTGATATATATATATATATATTTTTTTTTTTTACATTCTTGATGGTCTGTTTTTATCTTTATATGGAGCACCCCTGGCTACTTGTTAAAAGACAATTTTCAGAAAAGGTAAAATGATGGTTCACTTATACATAAAAGTAAACAATATTTCATTTAACTCATTATTCATAAGGAAACCAGGCAGATGTTATATACGTCTTGAAAGAAGGCAAAGACATACAAATGTATATGGGATAAAGGGATGTTGAAATCAGTTTCCAAATGGGCCGGGAACTGGGTTTTTCTGAGTTGGGGGGGGGAAGGTGACTGAAATTGCAGCAATTTATTTCCATGTATATAGATGGATTATTTTGCTTTGCTATCAATTATCTACAATTTACAGAGTTGTAAAATAGCTCACAGGCAATGAAAGGCTGAGACGAGATGGCCCAGTGGGGTGTGTTGGAAACAATGCACTGTTTTCCATTAGAGACACCCGGTGATCTTTTCCGCTTATTTCTCGTTTCCTCACATACTCAAGAGCGTGGATTTTAAAATAGGAAGTCATCATCATCTACCCTGTTTTCAGATCCTGACTCTCCCTGTTGCTCTTTATTAAAGTTCAGATCTGTTGTCAGTGCTGAGACTTCAGATGCCTTTGATTATGGAAGCATGCCTGCCTTCATCTTCTGTGACTTTCCTGTAATGCCTAGTTTTACCATTGCTCTAAAAGAAGCTTTTAGTATTTCTCTGAAGAAAGTAGCAATTCTAAAGCAGCATTTGTCCTATGAATAAGATCTTTAAAGCTGTGCATTAGCTATATGTTGTTTATCCTTCAGTTATTTACTAAGGGACGTTCTCAGGGTCCCCTCCAGTGGGAGGGGTCAGATTTGGAACTCCCCATCTGCTGTCCCTTTGCCCTTGAGACAGCTTTTGTCCATGATAACCCATCTCCTAAGCAGGTCCCACCCAGTGGCTCTCAAGCAAGGTTCGTGTCAATGGAGTATGGTGTGGTCACCACATTTCTTCTTAGCTTGGTGATGCTTTTTCCAAATGTGGGCTCTTCAGGGTGTGTCTTTTACCAACTTGGGGGCCCCTCTCAAAGTGAGCAGAGACCAGAGGGGAGGAGTGCTTGGTCTGACCTGATGGGGAGCAGAGGGCAGGCATCAGCCAGGCCAGGTTGGGTAGGCGGGATGCCTGCTCTGTGGGGCATGCTGTCTTCAGCCCCAGTCACGGGCACCAGGGCAGTCAGGTGGTCCTCTCCCGTCCATGGGTGGGATCGCCTCCTGCAGACTCATAAGCATTTTTCCCTGTGAGCCTCTTTGCCTCTGGGGACTCTGCCTCATGCTGATGTTGCTGATGAGAACCCCGCTCAGCGGTCCAGAGCTGTGGCCCCATGTGGCCCCACAGTGATGGCTTTTTCAGGAGACGCGGTGCCTCTCCCCACTAATTCCCAGAAAATCACATCATTTTCACTGTTGGCAGCGCTCACCGAGAGTTCCCCAACTCCTCTCACACACAGGATCCAGCTGTGCTCCTGAGAGAACTTTGAAAGGAAAAGATCTGTTCCAATATTTTCCTTGCTCACAAACCATCTGGATTCTTTTTTTCTTTCTGGGGTTTGTTTTCTGAGGGTGTAATGAGGAAGTTCTAAATAGAGCAGACTCCTCAGGTAAGACAGCCCACCAGCATCCACCCTGATGGGCACCTGTGTGCCACAGGATGGGCCACGTGGGCTTCTCGTGGAGGGCTGGAGACCCGCCGTGACATCGCCTTCAGCCTGGGCTTTACTTCTTCTGGTCAATTGGAACCGTGAGGTTTACTTTATTAATACTTGACTAGGATGATTGAGCGGAGAAGGCGATGGCGCCCCGCTCCAGTACTCCTGCCTGGAAACTCCCATGGACGGAGGAGCCTGGTGGGCTGTGGTCCATGGGGTGGCTAGGAGTCGGACAGGACTGAGCGACGTCACTTTCACTTTTCACTTTCATGCATTGGAGAAGGACATGGCAACCCACTCCAGTGTTCTTGCCTGGAGAATCCCAGGGACGGGGGAGCCTGGGGGGCTGCTGTCTCTGGGGTCGCACAGAGTCGGACACGACTGAAGCGACTTAGCAGCAGCAGCAGGATGATCAAGACAGTCACTGGTGCACTTGGACTGAGGTCTGTTTACTCTGTTGATTCTCCACGGCACATGGGGCATGAAAGATGGAATGTTAGTTGTTTAGTAGTTGTTTTTACTGCGGTTGCATGATGGGCCCTGGATCCCAAAGAATTACCTATCAGACATCCTCAGGATGAGAACTCGTCAGCCGAAATCTGTTCACTTTCCTAAGGGCTCATGGAGTTCTGAGATAATCAGCTTTCTGGCTTTCACTCATAAACATCAAGTTGGTGTTGTTTAGTTCGCTCAGTAGTGTCTGACTCTTCGCGACCCTAGGGACTCTAGCCCACCAAGCTCTTTTGTCCGTGGAGTTCTCCAGGCAAGAATACTGGTGTGGGTAGCCATTCCCTTCTCCAGGAGATCTTTTTGACCCATGGCTCAAACCCGGGTCTCCTGTATTGGCAGGCAAGTTCTTTACCACTGAGCCACCAGAAAGCCCCTAAACAACAAGTACATTGTGTACATAAAAAAATAAATAAAAGAAAGTCACAGATCCTGCCTTTTCCCTCTCTCCTGTGTATCCACCTGGGGCTTAGAGGGTGTGTGTCTCCAGGGTGAAGGGAAGAGAGGGTTGAAAATAGGGGGCAGAGGAGAGAAGCACAGAGCATGTTCTGTGATTGTCGTTTGTGCCTGTTTTCTGGGCCGAGTCAGTCGTGCTATGTCCTTCCTTTCTGACACCACACTCTGTCCAGGCCTAAAGCAGCTGAGTTTTAGAGCAGACTTCTGGACTGAGATGCAGGCTTACCAGGGTGGCAGCTGTGTGTGAAGCCATCTTACCTGCGGCCTCAGTCGTGGTGACATGGACATGGACATCATCCTCACAGCCCCTCTCCTGTGCACCTGGCCCTGTGGCCTGCCTTCCTGTCCCTCTGCCCTCTTGGTATTGCCTCATACCCTCCTCTCCAGCCTGCAGTCCAGAGAACATCCCAGTGTGCAGTCTCAGCCGCACGTGGGTTTCTGCAGCCGTGATGCGAGGCCCCTTGCAGACTGCCAGGTGATGGAGAGTGAGATGGAGCATCCACTGTAACCCTCTGTGGCTCGTTCACCGACCTTTCCCTTGCATCCACATGTTCCCTCCATCCCGCAGGCGCTGCAAGATGGAAATCACCCAGGGTGTCTGGAACATGCTTTATGAAGTCGCATTTTGGAGCAGGTCGGAGGGGCCCTGGTGGGAGCGAGCATCGCAGTGACCATGGCGGTGCTGCGCCAGGTCCCGCTCTGGGGAACTGGTGAGGGTGCCGGGCGCTGTCATTCCAGCTCAGGAGGTAATGATGATGCTGGTTTCCCTTCTGGCATGTGTATCAAACTGTATCTTTATTTACTGGCAAAACATCAAAATAATATTGAGAGGATCGCAGCATAATCGCTGTGTTATGCCCAGACATAAAAGGCAGGGATTCCTGGAGGAAGGAAGGGGCAAGTGTGAATGTCTAGGAGATTTTTCAGGGAGTTGGAAAGGAATGGGGAAACCACAATGGGGAAGAAAAAAAAAAGTATTACTGCATCTCTATCGCAATGAGCTTTTCTAGGAGCTGGGAGCAGCATTATTACTCCTGGAAAAAAAGACCGCTTGCTTTTTTCCCCTCCCTTTTGATTTAGACTTCTGTGAGCCAAGTGCTCCATGTTTTAATGGTCTGTTTTAAAGACGGAAAGGGCCCTTATGTGTCAGAACACAAGCCTGTCCCAGCCAGCACGGGGCTTTGTTTGATTAGGAGCCTTGTTTGGGAAAGATGGTATTTTTATAGCCTCTGCTTTGCTTCACTGACGGCCATATTGATGTGGCTCTCCAGGACGGGCCTGATAAATAGCTTCTAGAACGACCAGGCCATTCTCTCGGCAGATGCACCACTGAGCCTACCCTGACTGAACCGCACATCCACAGCAGCCACAGGCCACAGGGAGGAGGTCCAGGGCTCTGTGAGCTCGTGGGTCTTCAAAAGAGCCTCCGGAACTTTCCTGTGAACATTTCAGAAGCGCAGCGGGAGTGAAATGCCGAGACTGGGCGTTTCATCCACGTTGTTCAGTCTGCGCTCAGATGTTGTGGCCACTGGGAGGGCCGGGGCTCAGGAGAGTGGGGACAAACCCTCCCAGGGCGGTGGAAGTCGCTGTGATCAAGAGGGAGCTGGGAGATGTGGGATGATGGTGAATGACAGCTGCCAGGCAGAGGTGGTGGGTGGTGATGGAGAGCAGGGAGCCTCGTGGGCAGGGGGCCTGGGGTGAGGAGGGCAGAGGATGCTGGCGTTCTGGGAAAGGTTAGCAAAACCCTGCGGAAGCATCCTGGTGGCTGAGGATGGATGGGGTGAGGACAGCGAGACAATTGATGAGCACAGGCTTGGGGGCGGGGAGGTTGGCTCTGGGGGCTGGGTGGATCATACCTCACCCCTGACCTTGGGAGCATCTATGCTGAGCCCACAGCCCTGCCAGCAGCTCTCCGTGCAGCATCTATTATCCCTTCTTTAAAGCTGACATATTGTCACCTTTTGTGGGTAACAAAGTTGCATCAGAGAGGTTTTCAGAACGCAGGAAAATACAAGAGAGAAAAAATAACAGTAAAATCCGAAAACTTGCTTTGCAAAGGTATAGCTGGTATAGTGCCGAGCCCTAGCTCTGTCTGACCACAGGGCCCTATGTGTGGTGCTCTGCATGGTACAAGTGACGTGGTCTGGTATTCCAGCTCAGGAGGCAATTGCTGATGAGACGTGATTTTTAAAACTTCGTGTGCAACACCCTTGCCCCAGATCCCCAAGCTCCAAACACCTGAGCATTTCAGATGATGGCTGAAAACACCTCTAATTTGAGGTTTTGAAACATGAAAATTCAGGTGTCCCCAAGAGGGAACAACAGAAATGGCTGTTTATTTTGAGAATTCTGTTCCTCAGTCACAGCAGTAGTTGAGACCTGTCTTTCTCCAGCCTCGCCCCCACACCTGGTGAGAGTGGGAGCCCCTCCAGGGAGTTCTGGGAACCCAGGCGTGTCACACGTGCCCCCGTGGGGTAGGCTCTGTGGCCTCTGGCAGGTGTCTGCTATCCATTCTGCTCCCTGTTAGCCCCGGTTACGGGCCCTGGCCTCCAGCCCCAGACCAGCTGCAGGAGCCTGCCCAGTGTCTGTGCTGTCCCTGCAGCTGCCCCAGGGAAGCCGGAGAGCAATGTGGAGGGTGGCCCTGCTGCCCAGGGTGGGACTTGCTTCCTGCTTGGCTCCTACCCTCATTGCCCATCACTCAGCATCCAGTCACCCCTTGACTTAGCAAGTCACAGCTTGCTAAGAGGCTGGTCTCTTCCCCTTGGCGGTGTGCACAGGGCAGAGTGAACTAGCTCGTGTAGTTTTTGCTTGTTGATTTATTGCAGTCAGGTAAGGCTCCAAACTCTCTAACCCAGCATTCACCACTCACTGCCTCTGAACTCAGCTGTGGGAGTGCTCACCTTCCATCTGTTGGGTGCTGCCCCTGCAGGTCTCCCAAGGTGCCCCCACACACCTGTGCATGATGGTGGAGGACCGCGATGCTGCAGCAGGCAGGCTTCCCCAAGGGTTCCTGCCACTGTCACAGGAGAGGAAAGCAGTCACCTCGGTGGGTCAGGAGGGAGCTGGAGCACCAGGAAAGGGGGTCCCTGGGGTCTGCTTGTGGCCACTCTTCCCAGGTGCCTTCTGCACCTGCACAGCTGCCAGGCAACCTGGTCAGAACTGCAGAGTGAGTGGGTACCCCCTCCCTGCCCAAGCCCTTGGAGACCCAGCATGCCCAGTGACCAATAGGCCTTTGTGGGCGCCAGAATTTGGGACCAGCCAAGGGCTTCCCTAGTGGCTCCAGACGGTAAAGAATCCGCCTGCAAAGCAGGAGACCCAGGTTCGATAGAATTGGTGGTAAAAATGTGTAAATACATATCATTTCAAGTCAATTTGGCCATCGAAATATAAAGGCGAGGATACCACAACCATAGATATCTGTCTAATCATTCGTGAAAGTTTCTTAAATCAGTGTTGTTTATTGGAAACAAGCAAACAGCATCAACCCGATCCTCTATTTGTTATATAACCCTCATCCCTGGTGGCTCATTCAGTAAAGAATCTGCTTGCAATCAGGAGACCCAGGTTCAATCCCTGGGTCAGGAAGATCCCCGGGAGAAGGAAATGGCAACCCACTCCTGTATTCTTGCCTGGAGAATCCCATGGACAGAGAAGCCTGGTGGGCTACAGTCCATGGGATTACAAGAGTTGGACACGAGTCTTAGTAACTAAACCACCACCATTTCAGCAAAAGCCACCACCACCATCCAGGATAACCCTGCCCTTGTTATTTCTTACCCAGATAACTGTCTCAGTGTCCTAGCCATGGGTACACTTCCCACATGCCTCTGATGGTGTCCTTTGAAGATTTCAGTAAAAACCGGGTGAGCCGTGACAGGCTCAGCCTGTGTCTGCCTGTGTGTGGGATGGTGTTAGCCAAGTCTTCCAAGTTCAGAGCACCCCAAGGCTGTCACTGCTCTTCCGCCCCCTTAACATTCCCAAGAGAAGTAGTCTGGGGGAGAAGGCAGAGTCAGTCAGGCAAATGCACACTCTTTTTTAAAGAAGTAATCTTAGTATTCATGATGCATGTCTTTGTTTCTTTCTGGCTGCACCTCGTGGTATGCCGGATCTTAGCTTCTGGAACAGGGATTGAACCTGTGCTTCCTGCTGTGGAAGCTCAGAGTCTTAACCACTGAACCACCAAGGAAGTTCCCACACTCTTCATTCTGTGAGTCTTTGGCCTGCACCCTGCTGTAGTCAATCTCCTGTGAGCCAGCCAGATGGTCTAGAGCAGAAGTCTCAACTCTGGCTGTTCACAAGGATCACGAGAGGCATTTGAAAAATCAGAAACAAGGAAAAACCATGGCTCTCAGGGCCCCTTCCCCTGAGACTGTGATTTAGTTGGCCTGCAGTAGAGTCTGAGCATCTGGATGTGGATGTTTTAGATGTTCCTAAAGGATTTAATTTCCAGGTGGATTAAGCACCACGTAGTCAGGGGGTCTTGTGCTTGGGCTGTGGCCTCATGTGACCAGCGGTCTTTATTTCCCATTTCTCTAGGCTGGCCCCTGTGTCTGGTCCCTCTTGTCTTTTTATCTCTCTTTTAAGCACTTGACTTGAGAGGCAGTGACCCCTTTGGTAGCTGGATACTGAGCGCAGTCAGCCTGGTGGCCTTTAGGATTTGCCTGCTGCTCAGGAGCGGCTCAGGCCACAGGGCCCCAAGCTGTCTCATGGAGGTGGAGGCACAGTGTCCAGCAGGAATACCTCCAGGTCAGTGCAGACTCTCTGGTCTTGGGGAAGCAGGATACAGATGCAGGGCAAGCTCGAGGTGCTGGGCTGGGTGCCTGATCAGCTCCTTCTCGTAGCTCTTCTTCCTCTGCCAACTTAGCCCTGGAAGAACAAGTTTAAGGACAGCAGGCTCCCTCACTGATCTCTGCTTCTTTAACCCCTACTACTACTACTACTAAGTCGCTTCAGTTGTGTCCGACTCTGTGCGATCCCATAGATGGCAGCCCACCAGGCTCCCCCATGCCTGGGATTCTCCAGGCAAGAACACTGGAGTGGGTTGCCATTTCCTCCTCCAATGCATGAAAGTGAAAAGTGAAAGTGAAGTTGCTCAGTTGTGTCTGACTCCCAGCGACCCCATGGACTGCAGCCTACCAGGCTCCTCCATCCATGGGATTTTCCAGGCAAGAGTACTGGAGTGGGATGCCATTGCCTTCTCCTGCCCCCCTCCCCCATTTACATAGGGAGATACATTCCCATCACTGCTGCCCAGAAGGTGCTTAGAATTTACCCAGAAGAGGGAACAGGACTGGAAAGAGAGGTCAGTGGGCAGAAAGACAAGTCCAAAGTCCATCCCTCTTAGGGAGGCAGCAGGCCGGTGGTGACAAAGCCCCTTAGATCTCAGATCCCAATCTCTTTGCCTCTTGCAGGATGCTCTCCAAATTCAGGGAGGCCCCCTGGCATCAGGGAGTCCCTTCTCTTCTAGGCTGGTCTCTGTGGTCATCCCCTGAACTCGCCTGGGTAGCCCTCTTCAGGGTGACTGCTTCCTCTTCTTTCCCTGTGGTTATCTCCTGGGACCAGAGGCACCGAGGCATTTCCTTCAGGTGGACCAGAAGCTGCCCCCAGTTCCCATGGCAACCCCACTCCCCTCTCTCCTAGAAGATGCCACCCCCACTTGGTCCATTAATTTGTTGGCTTTTAAAAAAATAATAGTTTTATTTCTTCTTATTTTGACTGTGCTGGGTCTCTGTTGCTGCACACAGGCTTTTCTCTAGTTGTGGTGAGAGGGGGGGAGGGTGCTTTCTAGTTTCGGTGTGTGGGCTTCTCATTGCAGTGGTCCCTCTTGTTGTGAAGCGTGGGCTCTAGGCATGGGGGCTTCAGTAGTCGTGTTGGGTGAGCTCAGTAGGTGTGGCTCCTGGGCTCCAGAGCACGGGCTCAGGAGTTGTGGCGCACGGGCTTAGTTGCTCCAAGACATGTGGGATTTTCCAGAATCAGGGATCGAACCCACGCCTCCTGCACGGGCAGGCTGATTCTTAACCACTGAGCCACCGGGGAAGCCCCATTGTTGGCACTTTCGACTCGACATTTTGACAGAAGAAACCAGCCAATGTCTTTATTGTGTCTGTCACTGAGACCACTCGCCCCGCGTGGCTCCACACTTGAAATGTGGCTGGCCCACATGATGAGATGACAGTACTTTCAATATATGGAGTTGAAGGAAATATGTTAAAATAACTTCACTGTAGCTTTTAAACTTTTTTTTTTAAATAATGTGGCTACTGCTGCTAAGTCACTTCAGTCATGTCCGACTCTGTGCAACGCCATAGACGGCAGCCCACCAGGCTTCGCCGTCCCTGGGGTTCTCCAAGCAAGAACACTGGAGTGGGGTGCCATTTCCTTCTACAATGCATGAAAGTGAGAAGTGGAAGTGAAGCCGCTCAGTCTTCGAGACCCCATGGACTGCAGCCTACCAGGCTCCTCCGTCCATGGGATTCTCCAGGCAAGAGCACTGGAGTGGGGTGCCATTACTACAATATTGAAAATTACATTTGTGGCAAAAAAATAACATTTGTGGCTCATGTTTTATTTCTGTTGGGTCGCTCTGGTCTGTAGTGTAACACCAAGGGTGGGATATTTTTCTTCACAATGTTTCTGTTTGTAGCTTGTCTTCCCTCCATCCCCATCCCCTGTCTCCCCCTTGAGGCGGTGAGTGGAGATAACGGAAGAATAAGCCACCCTCTCACCCTGTGGTTCTCAGGGAGGTGAAGTCACTTTGTGTGACCCCCCTCCACTCCCATTGCCAACAATAGGCAAGGTGCTCAACAAATAATTATGGTGCACTCATTCATACAATTATTACTTATCCTGAGTCATCCAGTGTGCTTTTATGCAGCTCTTTTAAAATTAAATGGCCCCTTTCTTTCACGGGTTTAGCATGCTTCATGTCCATTCCCTTTACAGATGCCTCTACTCTGTCTCCTGGTCGTTTCTTCCTCCCTGCCATCCTTTCCGTCTTGCTAATCGCAAAGGCCGTTTTCTAGTTGGTCGTTGTTTGTTTTTACTGCAAACCACACAGCCGCTCCCCGGTCCAGTCCTCAGTGACAACTCCCAAACATCCCTCTTGATTCCTGACATTTTCAGTGTCTGCTGCCAAGCCCTGCTGTGATCCACGTGACACGCAGTCCTGTGTGTGGGCTTGAGCCGCCAGAAGGGCCTCAACCAGTCATGCCATCACTGAGCCCGTCAGGACCCGGGGAGGTAATGAGTTTGCCATTTGAAAGACCTGGATCGCAGGTTTTACATGGGTCCCTCCTCCTCCCTGCTCCCTCGCCATTTGATGTAGATTGGCACAGACCAGAGTTTTCTGAGTGTAAGAACATAAAGATGTGAAATACTCTCAGAATGGGAAAAGGCCACGCAGCTCAATATATTGACCTCTCCTGTTTCATATTTTCAGCGATTCTATTTTGGTAAAAGCGCTTTGCTGGTCACTGATGGCAGGAGGTCAGGGAACAGGGAGGTTCTTTTGGACTTAGCTTTGGATGTGAGAGATGGAAGGCTCCGTCCGAGGGTCAGGCCCGACTCCTCAGTTTAGGGCCAAGGAAAAGGTGCTTCTTAAAGCTGGAGAGTTTTCCCAAGCCACACGGGTATTCAGAGCTGAGCTCAGATCAGGAATTGGACTTCCTGAGGCATGGAGCAGCACCCAGAGCGCTGGGCCAAACCGCTGCTCTAGCAAAATGGACCTCATCCACGGTGGTCAGGTGTATTCCTCCAACTTCTATTTCAGAATTTATGGGCAGGGTTACCCTGAGTGTGAGACTCAGTTCTCTCCTTAGACCTGGGCTGAAGGGCAAGGCCATTTGGTTCCAAGAACGGTTGGAATATAGCTGTTGTGATGACCACACAAAATGTACCCAGGGTGCCTTTCTCTCCAGGTCCCCCATCCCAAGCCTTCTGCTGAGATCTACAGAGTCAGGAGCAACCGAAAGCTGGGCAGGGTCTGCAGGACAGTCATTCCGCAGACTGGGCATGGTCATGCTCAGACAATTGGTCTGGTGTCTCCAGTAACTCATCAGTTGCCAGGCTGGGACAGACTTCCCTCATGCGTCACTGCAACACTCAAGATGCTTAGGAAGTGGAGTTCCCAAGGGGCAGTACCTGCCCACTTGCCCATGCTGAAACCTCAGATTACTGGCTGATTCTAAGTCACAAGGAGTCCTGAATCTTGAAATATTTACTCTCTAAACCACATCGCTGGTGGGGGGAGAGGATCATGAAAGATCTGAAACACCTCCTTATTTTTGGGTAATGAGGGTAACAACTTACGTCAACAGACGTGCCTCCCATATGCACCAGCATCCTTTGTACCCCTCCCTCCTTCCTGATACATGTATCAGTCACTTAACAGAGAGCGACATGTATCAGTCACTTAACAGAGAGCGAGAGATGGAGGAGGCAGTTACTCAGCATGGACCTGCCCTCTGGGAGCTGTTGCCCAACAGAGCATCACTGAGGTGAGGATGTAGAGGTGAGTAGGGGATGCCAGGGGCCTGACTTTGTCTTGAATGTAGCAGGGGAAGTGGTGGCAGCTGCCTTGGTGAAGCGCTGCTCTTACAAAGCCATGTACTAACTGATGTTTTAGCTCAGGTGACAAGACCCCCTCATCCACTCAGGCTATCTTTTCCCTTTCCCCAGGTGAAGGATGTTCAGTTCGGTTTCTGCTCAAAGAACTTTTCTACTGGAGTGTCAGATGGTGTTTATATTCTTAAATCAGTGCCGTGGATGCTTCTAACATGATGCACAGTCCTGAAGATGCTCTTTCTAGGGAGGGAAAATGACAGGCTTTTGCAAGACTTAAGCAAATGAAAGGATATGATGAAACTGACAGGGTGCTTTCACATGCAGACATAGGAAGGTGCAACTCTTGTCTGACGAGCATAAACTCATTTAGAACTGAGACCCTGTCTGTCTTTACCCTGCCCTCCAGTGCCTGCACACAACTCAGCTGTTCGGGTTCAATAAATATCTCTGTACTATTGGAACCTACCTCTTATTCTGGTCTCCCCCTGTTATGCCTGCTGTTTTCATCTGGGTTGAGGGATGGGAGGGTGGCTGGAGGACAGACAGATAGACTCCTGTTTTCTCCAAAATAAGCAATTAACTCATTGTGCACCCCACGTACACAAATAAGTTCAGCTTCTGTGCTACATTCAAGATAAAAATCTGGACTTTAAAAAAATTGTTATGAGCAGAGTTCTTTTCTTTGCTTGAAAATGGGGAATAATTGAAATAGGGAAACACTTTCATTTCTCTGTCTGATGTTCAGTTCAGTTGCTCAGTTGTGTCTGACTCTTTGCGACCCCATGGACTGCAGCACACCAGGCCTTCCTGTCCATCACCAACTCCTGGAGCTTGCTCAAACTCATCTCTATCGAATCAGTGATGCCATCCAACCATCTCATCCTCTGTCATCCCCTTCTCCTCCTGCCTTCAATCTTTCCCAGCATCAGGATCTTTTCTGATGAGTCAGTTCTTTGAATCAGGTGGCTACAGCACTGGAGCTTCAGCTTCAGCATCAGTCCTTCCAATGAACATTCAGGACTGATTTCCTTTAGGATGGACTGGTTGGATCTCCTTGCAGTCCAAGGGACTCTCAAGAATCTTCTCCAGCACCACAGTTCAAAAGAATCGATTCTTCCATGCTCAGCCTTCTTTATGGTCCAATTCTCACATCCATATGTGACTGATGGAAAAACTATAGCTTTGACTAGAAGGACCTTTGGTTCTCTGAGGTGGCGTGTGGTCAGGCTGGCAAGCGCAAGGTAGAAGCAGCCGACTCTGGAGCAGGGGCAGGTGGGGTGGGAAACAGGGGACTTCTGAGTGAACACCACCCTGGGAGTGGCCCTGAGCTCCAGGCAACAGCAGCTGGGTGGAAGGGCTGGGCAGGGCAACAAAGCAGTGACTTGCTGGGACCAGACTCTGCTTCTCTTTTGGCTCTTTAGCCTGATGGTTGCTTCTCAGGAGCCCTCAGTGAAGAAGGCAGAGGATGAAGGCTGGACAGGACCTTGGCACTCAGCCCAGGGCTGCTTGGGGAAGACCATGCCTCTGGACTTACAGGGGCTGCACCAGGCTTTTTTGGAGAAAGAGTTTGGACCTGGGAGAGAGGTGGCCTGTCCTGAGCGTGTCAGAGCCTCAGGGTAGTTCGGTCACCATGCGATGCCCACTTCCATTGAGGAGAGAGATTTGTGACTTGCTTGACTCTCTGTGTGCATGGATTTGGGGAGTGGGGTAGGCTGCTGTTTACTTATCGTTCCATGACTGAGGCAGGGTTGAACTGCTGAGGTTTCTGCTTCAGCTCCTCCTGTGGACCCTGCGTACAAAGTCAGGAGAACAGCCCCTGAGTCTGTGAAGTCACCCAGGGGATTCAGTGTGCCAACCTGGGGATTCAGTGGGTGGACGCACAGACTTCGGGCTTCAACAGACCGGGGTTTAATTCCTGATCTGCCATTGGGTGCATAGAAGTGAATAAGTTACTTAAGGGCTTAAACCTCCGTTTTCTCCTCTGTAACATGAAGATAATGTAGACTGCAGGGGATTGCTGGGAGTTGAGTGTGGGACTTCACAGTGAACATAACGTTTGATTCCTCCACACTGAATTTGGAGCCAGCCAAGTAGAAGATAGATTTTTAAAGAATTGGACAAACAAAAAGATTAGTTTTCTTGCTGTTAGTGTTACCTTAGAGAACATAGCTTGGGTCTACAGCTACAAATGGGCTTCCTTATACCTTTAGAAAGAAACTGATGTGGCTGGAATCGCAGCCTTCTCTCTCCAGCCTCCCCTCTGCTGTATGCACACACACAGACACACACTCCCTCCCCTCTGCTGTACACACACACACACACACACACATACACATATACACACACCCTCCCCTCTGCTGTACACACACACACACACACACACACACACCCTCCCCTCTCTGTACCCCCCCCACACACACACCCTCTGCTGTACACACATCTATACATTCCCTCCCTTCTGTTGTACACACACATGCACACACATCCCTCTGATGTACACAGACACACACACACACACACACACACCCTCCAGGGTCTCTCCCTCAGGGAGCAGGGATTCCTTCATGGGAACAGTACAAGAGGGGCTACCAGTTCACGATAACAAAGGTGAGTCAGTACCTACCAATCCCCATGTTTGTGGTTTAATTTTACTGATTTCTTTTCACCTTTCTGTGTCTCTAAAGCAATGGATTCATAAACACTTTTTTTAAGGAAAAGTGAAACCAAGCAATAGCAGCAAAACCTAGTCCTACATGCCCCCCTCAATTCCTGCAGTCTTTGTGTGGGTTTTCACAGGGATCTGAAGGCAAAATTGATATCCATGGTTTCCATCTCTGTAGTCATGGCATTGGATGTGTTCTGTATGAGAGACCCCAGCCTGAGATTTAAGCAGGCTTTTAGACTGGTCATGGTGGAGGCTGGGTGTGACTACTGCGGGGCAGTGGGTGTGAAGGCCAGGGTGTGGTGGGCTTACCCTCAGAGTCCAGGGCCCACGGACTCACCCTTAGAAAACCACAGGATTTAACAGAGTTTATACCTGGAAAGAGCCTCACACCTGGATTCAGGATGGGACCTGACTCCCAGCTGTACCATGACTGGACTAAGTGAGCTTAGCCCATTCGTCACTTCCTCTCTCTCAGTCTCATTTTCCCTGTGGATAAAATGGAGACGGTAAATTCTATTCTGTAGAGTTCTCAACACTTTCCAATAAGGCGATTACATTGGAGGACTTGACAACATCAGGTTTTCAGATGCGTAGATGCTGGATCCGGAAGGAAAAACATGTCACAAGGAACCATCCGATCTGTTCCTCACTCTGCCCCCACCTCCCGCCTCCCCAGCTGACCCCACGAAACTTGAAGGAGGGGGTTTGAGCGCATCTTAGCACAGGTTGTTTCCACATTCATGTGGCTAGACCACATTTATGATGCATGTTCTTTCTGCATGATATTATGTAACTTTATCTAGAAGTGACAAATGCCTAAATTAATAACAAGGGCTCAGTTGATGGTGGAAATGCAGGGACTTCGCCGCTGCTTAGCTACCTGCACTGTTCTCTGTACTTGACACGTGTGGTGGGCTGGCCTGGCCGGGGCGTTTGCTTCTCAGGGTTGCACTTCAGAATGTGGAAGGCACTGCTTGTATCTTATTGAAACAGGCTCCTAACCATGTGGGCATTTCTGGGTGAGTTTTCTAAAGTCATCATTGCTATTCATAACACACTTGGTGTGACAGAGCTGTAGTCTTGATTCCACGCTTTGTATTTTTCCACAAACTGTTTCTGATGTCTAGGGAGTCATTCCTTGTCCTGAATCCTGGGATTATGTTTATCTTTGAGATGTTAACACTACTCCTTCTCTGACCACCCTCCCCATTTCTATTTTCTATCTGGTCATCATTCAGTGGGGCTATCTCAGGAATTTAAAAAATATGCCCTAGAGATGACAAAGACAACAGTTTGGGTATTTTAATGACCAGAATGTCAGGGGGAAATAACTGTAGAGCCAGTTACTGTGGTTGCTGCTGCTTTCATCAGCAAGCATTACTAAACTCCCCCGTGCTGGGCTGTGCTTGTGGGGATGGACAGGTGTTCACTTCCCAATATTCTCTGTCTCCATCAGAAGGTCTCAGATGGTCCTTTTCTGGCTGGGAGCTAGACTAGGGCCCATATCTGGGTTGTGATGCAGAGCAAGGTGGGGAGTGATGACCTTCCTGAGGCCAGTGGTCTCTAAGTGCTGACCCCTGAGCTGATGCTGGTCTGTGACAAAGCCCCCAGCCCATGGAGGAAGGAAAACTAAACGCCCTGTCTTTGTGGAATAAAAATGCCCCCTTCTTATTTAAAAAAAATTAATGATAAGTGATAATAGACATTTTATTTGGCAAAGTGAAAGAGTTTTTGCCTAATTTTTGATTTAAAAAAAATTCTTAAAAAAATTTTACAAGTCTATGAGAGCCACAAGTCTGGGGATTTTTGTCCAAAATTATCTAGGTTATGCAACAAATATGTATTTTTTTTCTCATGAAAAATGCATATTCTCGGTTGGCAAAGAAAATTCTCAGTTGGCAAAATCCAGGTGGCTCTTGACAATTGATCCAATTTATCCAATGTTTATCCAGTGCCCCCCACCACCCCCCAACTTTGCCTAGATAGTGTGGATCTTGCCAGGCAGGCTCACTAGAACCTAAAGGATCTTTGCCAGTAAATCAGCCTAATTGCTGATTGTGGACCCGCCCAAAAATGTCCTTGAGGCATCTGAAATCATGGCTGTCTTTCTGACCCTGAGGGTGGGAGACATAAGTTTGAGAGACACAATCTAAGCTAAATGTCCCAGGACAAATTAAAATAAATGACATGCAGGGCTTCTGGGAAAGAGAAGGTCGCTCCCTTTCCATCCCAATTATGTTTTCCCTTTATCTCTCTCTTTTGTAGTATTTGAAGTGGAAATTCCAAGGGAAAAGGGAACCTTGGGGTTAAACTGGACAAATTCATCTTTAAAAAAGCCTGGTGACTCCGCGTGAGGTGGCAACGTAGAGGCCGCTGTTGGCTGGACTCTGAACTTCTGAAAAGAGGGTGGTGGGGGGGGGTGTAATCACATGAATCATACCCCCTCCCCAATCTGGGCTTCCCTGGTGGCTCAGATGGTAAAGAATCCACCTGCAAGGTGGGAGACCTGGGTTTGATCCCTGGGTCGGGAACGTCCCCTGGGAAAGGGAAGGGCTACCCACTCCAGTACTCTTGCCTGGAGAATTCCATAGATGTAGTTTATGGGCTACAGTCCATGGGGTTGCAAAGACTCTGACACGACTGAGCAACTAACACATTCACGCTTTCACTTCCCAATCTGGCATTTCAGTGCCAGGTTCATTTCCTTGGGCTGTTCTAAAAAATGCCACAGTTGTGTTGTCTCATGATTCTGGAGGCTAGAAATCCAGGATCAGAGTGTTGGCAGGGCCATCTGCTTTCGGAGCCCACAGAAGGAACTCCTTCTGTGCCTCTTCTGGCGCCCGGTGCTTCATGGAGAATCATTGGTGTCTCTCGGCTCATAGGTGACCCACTCCACCCCCACCTGCATGGCCCAGTGTCTTCTTCCCTCCTGACCTCCTGCATCACCTCTCTTTCTTACAGGTGACCCTCTCATAGGTGACCCAACCCACCCCTACCTGCATGGTCCAGTGTCTTCTTCCCTCTTGACCTCCTACATCACCTCTCTTTCTTACAAGGGCACCAGGTGTGTGGATGAAGGACCTCCTATAGGACCTCACCTTAACCACCTCTGTCTGCCACGATCTTGTGGCCAAAGCAGGTTCCCTTCTGAGGTCCTGGGGGTGGGGATTCAACACCACTTTGTGTAACACGATTCAACCCAGAAAAGGTGTTCAGTATGAACATGTGGGAATTAATGATTCTTAGAACTGCCACCAGTTAGGACTTGGCTGTGGGCATGACAGACAGTGAGCAGAGAAGTGGGCTCTTTCATTGGCAGGCAGCACTGTATGTGGATGTGGGTGATTTCAATTTCAGTTCAGTTGCTCACTCGTGTCCGACTCTTTACTACCCCATGGACTGCAGCACACTAGGCTTCCCTGTCCATCACCAACTCCTGGACCTTACTCAAACTCATCCTCTGCCGTCCCCTTCTCCTCCCACCTTCAATCTTTCCTAGCATCAGGGTCTTTCCCAATGAGTCAGTTATTCCCATCAGGTGGCCAAAGTATTGGACTTTTGTCTTCAGCATGAGCCCTTCCAATGAATATTCAGTATTGATTTCCTTTAGGATGGACTGGTTGGATCTCCTTGCAGTCCAAGCGACTCTCAAGAGTCTTCTCCAACACCACAGTTGACAAACATCAATTCTTTGGCATTCCACTTTCTTTATAGTCCAACTTTCACATCCATGCACGACTACTGGAAAAACCATAGGTTTGACTAGACAGACCTTTGTTGGCTAAGTAATGTCTCTGCTTTTTAATATACTGTCTATGTTGGTCATAGCTATTCTTCCAAGCGGCTGCTGCTGCTGCTAAGTCACTTCAGTCGTGTCCGACTCTGTGCGACCCCATAGACGGCAGCCCACCAGGCTCCCCGTCCCTGGGATTCTCCAGGCAAGAATAATGGAGTGGGTTGCCATTTCCTTCTCCAATGCATGAAAGTGAAAAGTGAAAGTGAAGTCGCTCAGTCGTGTCTGACTCTTAGCGACTCCATGGACTGCAGCCTACCAGGCTCCTCCGTCCATGGGATTTTCCAGGCAAGAGTACTGGATTGGGGTGCCATTGCCTTCTCCGTCCAAGTGGCAAACGTCTTTTAATTTCATGGCTGCAGTCACCATCTGCAGTGCTTTTGGAGCCCCTAAAGTCCCTCACTGTTTCCACTGTCTCCCCATCTATTTGCCATGAAGTGATGGGACCAGATGCCATGATCTTAGTGTTCTGAATGTTGAGTTTTAAGCCAACTCTTTCATTCTCCTCTTTCACTTTCATCAAGAGGCTCTTTAGTTCTTCTTCACTTTCTGCCATAAGGGTGGTGTCATCTGCATATCTGCTGCTGCTGCTAAGTTGCTTCAGTGTTGTCTGACTCTGTGTGACCCCATAGATGGCAGCCCACCAGACTCCCCTATCCCTGGGACTCTCCAGGCAAGAACACTGGAGTGGGTTACCATTGCCTTCTCTGCATATCTGAGGTTATTGATATTTCTCCAGGCAATCTTGATTCTAGCTTGTGCTTCATCCAGCATTTCACATGATGTACTCTGTATATAAGTTAAATAAGCAGGGTGACAATATACAGACTTGACATTTCCTTTCCCAATTTGGAACCAGTCTGTTGTTCCATGTCCAGTTCTAACTGTTGCTTCTTGACCTGCATACAAATTTCTCAGGAGGCAAGTAAGGTGGTCTGGTATTCCCATCTCTTGAAGAATTTTCCACAGTTTATTGTGATCCACATAGTCAAAGGCTTTGGCATAGTCAATAAAGCAGAAATAAATGTTTTTCTGGAGCTCTCTTGTTTTTTTTGATGATCCAACGGATGTTGCCAATTTGATCTCTGGTTCCTCTGCCTTTTCTAAATCCAGCTTGAACATCTGGAAGTTCACAGTTCACATACTGTTTAAGTCAGGCTTGGAGAACTTTGGGCATTACTTTGCTAGTATGTGAGATAAGTGCAATCATGTGGTAGTTTGAACATTTTTTGATGTTGCCTTTCTTAGGGATTGGAGTGGAAACTGACCTTTTCCAGTCCTGTGACCACTGCTGAGTTTTCCAAATTTGCTGGCATATTGAGTGCAGCACTTTCATAGCATCATCTTTTAGAATTTGGAATAGCTCACCTGGAATTCCATCACCTCCACTAGCTTTGTTTGTTGTGATGCTTCCTAAGGCCCACTTGACTTCACATTCTAGTATGTCTGGCTCTAGGTGAGTGATCACACCATCGTGGTTATCTGGGTCATGAAGATCTTTTTTGTATAGTTCTTCTGTATATTGTTGCCACCTCTTCTTAATGTCTTCTGCTTCTATTAGGTCCCTACCATTTCTGTACTTTATCAAGCCCATCTTTGCATGAAATGTTCCCTTGGTATCTGTAATTTTCTTGAAGAGATCTCTAGTCTTTCCCATTCTATTGTTTTCCTCTGTTTCTTTGCATTGATCACTGTGGAAATCTTTCTTGTCTCTCCTTGCTATTCTTTGGAACTCTGCATTCAAATGGGTGTATCTTTCCTTTTCTCCTTTGCCTTTCTCCTCTTTTCTCAGCTATTAGCTATTTATGATCAGTAAATCTTTGATCCAATTTTCTGTTGATGGGTGGGGCTGTGTTCCGTCCCTGTTGTTTGACCTGAGGCCAAACTATGGTGGAGGTAATGAAGATAATGGTGACCTCCTTCAAAAGGTCCCATGCACGCACTGCTGCACTCAGTGCCCCCAGCCCTGCCACAGGCCACCGCCAACCCATGCCTCTGCCAGAGAGCCCTGGACACCCACGGGCAAGTCTAGGTCAGTCTCTTGTGGGGTCACTGTTCCTTTTCCTGGGTCCTAGTGCACACAAAGTTTTGTTTGTGCCCTCCAGGAGTCTGTTTCCCCAGGCCTGTGTAAGTTCTGGTGTCTCTTGGTGGGGTTAATGGTGACCTCCTCCAAGAGGGCTTATGTGTGTGATGTGTATATGTAAATGTGCTCGTATATACATTTGTGCATGTGCTGTATAACAGGTAACATTATGCTGCAGTAGTATCATATGCTCTAGAAGGACATGCCACATGGCTTCTGAAGTGGCAATTACTAGAGCTTCACGACTGCAGCTCTTACCCCAGGCCCTGCAATTTCTCTCACTCCTGAGATTTCCATGTAGTGAAAGCATCCATTTAGGCTGAGAAATCAGCTTGCAGTGGGACTGTTTCCTTCTCAAATGACTAAGCATTCCCAGGGTGGAAAGGGCCTCCAAGTAGGAAAATGGTGTTTTTTTTAGGCAACAGGGCTGATTCTCCCTGTAGAGGGAAGAAGACCATCTCTTCAGCTCCTGGCTTAGTGACTCCCTTGAGGGGCTATATAAAGGCTAAGAAGAATTTCTATTGATCAATTTAAAAAGAAAGTTTCTGCAAAAACATTGTCTCCTGAACCCCCTTTCTGCAAGAGAAAGAACATAAGATCCTCCCATGATGACAAACCTGACCTTTCAGGGGCAGCTTAGTGAGACAGGGGAGGTGGGGGGAGCAGATGCTGAGGACATAACGTGGGGCTTGGTCGGGGGGCTGATCCTCATTCCCCTGGATACCCCCTCACCTGCTCTGATGCCCAAGGCTGCACACTTATGTCACTATCCACATCCTCCCAGAGCCCAGGGGCTGGACAAGCTTTCCACTTTGCTCTTAGATCACCTCCTCCTTTTAACTCCCCATCCTTCTGGTTCACATAGCTGCTGCAGGGAAAGGTGCTGATTTGTGTCTGGTCTTTGGCTAGAATAAGATGGAGCAGGTGGCCATGCATATCAACAAGTCATCATTTCCTTGTATGTCGACCCCCATGTCCACTGTGGGCTCTTTCTGCCTGGCTCTCCTTGAAACCCCTGATGGCCTTCTGAGAACGGATGCCGAGCTCTCAAATAATCCAAGCCCAGCAAGAAGTCACTCTCTCAGCGGTGGGCTGAGTGTTCCAGACAGTCATCTCATTAAGAACAAAGGGAAATTTTGATGTAAAGGAAGGGCCCTTAATTTTCCCACAAGGAGTGGCAGTGATAACATTTTTCCACCCCCTGCTGACTCACCACTTTGGGGAAACTCGGCTGTGCCATGTCCCACTCACTCCTTTGTGTTTGGGAATTTTGTCAAAGGCTTTCACAAAGAAATGTTCTTTAACAAGAAACACATTGAAGCTGTTGAAGGGAACAAATTGGCGGGTATTTGTGAGTTTGGTAAAACAAGAAAGATGTGTTCTCAGCGTGTGATCATGCACGTTCAGAAGGGGCACACCTGCCACCCCTGCAGGCCACCTCCACTGCTTACCGTCCTTCCTCTGCACCAGAGCATCACCTTGCAGGGATGAAAGGGAATGGCTGTGACTTTCATGTGACCATGGAGGGGGCAGGCAGGGTCAGAACACAGGTACAATTTCATCGCAAGGAATAGCACTTAAATGTAGTGCTTCTTCAACTGACAAAGAATTAATCTCAAAAAATATACAAGCAGCTCATGCAGCTCAATATCAGAAAAATAAACAACCCAGTCTAAAAGTGGGCCAAAGAACTAAACAGACATTTCCTCAAAGAAGACATACAGATGGCTAACAAACACATGAAAAGATGCTCAACATCACTCATTATCAGAGAAATGCAAGTCAAGACTATAATGAGGTACCATCTCATGCCAGTCAGAATGGCTGCTATCAAAAAGTCTACAAACAATAAATGCTGGAGGGGGTGTGGAGAAAAAGGAACCCTCTTACACTGTTGATGGGAATGCAAACTAGTATAGCCACTATGGAGAACAGTGTGGAGATTCCTTAAAAAAAAAAATGGAAATAGAACTGCCATATGACAGCAATACCACTGCTGGGCATACACACCAAGGAAACCAGAATTGAAAGAGACACGTGTGCCCCAATGTTCATTGCAGCATTCTTTACAATAGCTAGGACATGGAAGCAACCTAGATGTCCATCAGCAGATGAATGGATAAGAAAGCTGTGGTACATTACACATGGAGTATTACTCAGCTATTAAAAAGAATGCATTTGAATCAGTTCTAATGAGGTGGATGAAACTGAAGCCTATTATACAGAGTGAAGTAAGTCAGAAAGAAAAACACCAATACAGTATGTTAACACATATATATAGAATTTAGAAAGGTGATAACGATGACCCTATATGCGAGACAGCAAAAGAGACACAGAGATAAAGAACAGACTTTTGGACTCTGTGGGAGAAGGCGAGGGCGGGATGATTTGAGAGAATAGCATTGAAACATGTAAATTAACATACATGAAATAGATTACCAGTCCAGGTTTGATGCTTGAGACAGGGTGCTCAGGACTGGTGTACTGGGATGACCCTAAGGGGTGGGATGGGGAGAGAGGTGGGAAGGGGGTTAAGGATGGGGAACACATGTACACCCATGGCTGATTCATGTCAATGTATGGCAAAACCCACCACAATATTGTAAAGTAATTAGCTTCCAATTAAAATAAATAAATTAACTTTAAAAAATGTAGTGCTTCTTATATGGAAAATCTACATTCTGGTGAATGCCCCTAAATATAATGTTTTGTGGGTTTGGGTGGTGATATATTTTATTTAATCAATAATCCTATACAGTACCATCTGATAATAAATAACTGCAGTTTACTTGACATTCTGGGATGTTAGTGTTTTTTCCTTGTTGTTCTACTGGCAAATTGCACTTATCTTTCACTCTTTTTTTTTTTTTTTAACTTTAAGCCCCTACAACTGCCTAACTCTAGACCAGTTCAAGCTGTCAGTTATTATTAATCCTAAACATCCTAACAAGAGTGTCAGGGCTAAGACAGGAGCCTGTGAAGAGAGGCTGATGGGGTACTGTTGTGATTCGGGTAGGGGCTGGATATGAAGGGCCCCTCCCCTCAGAAGTGGTCCCTGAGCTTGGAGAGCTTAGACCTAGATAAACACCCACGGTGGTGAGCACGGATGGGACAAGGGTGGGTGTCCCACCCCAGCCTCCCACATCCTTCTGCTTGTTGCTCTCTTGGTTTGCCTGAGCCACCTGGATTCAGAGACTGTGTGTGTCCATCTTCATAGCCCTTGCCTTTAGCAAACCACCCAGTGCATAATGAGTGCTCACCTAATTTTGTAGAAAAATCGGTGCACAAACAAATGGATGGATTCAGCATGGTCTATCAGTGCATAATTGACTCAGGCTTAAGTTATGATTCTGGTGGCAGTTTTGTGCTGGCAGTAGTTTCTGGAGGATTTCCGAAGAGTGAAAACATTACCGAGGGGTGAGAATACCAGTTCTAGAAATGACAGACTCTAAGCTTCAGTTTCTTCCTCTGAGGAATGGGAGCAACAGTGGTCACTGTTCCCTAAGAGATGTGCCTGTTCAGTGAAGTGATGCATGTGGAGTAGTCAGTGCTGCTCAGATAAAGCTAATGGGAATCATGCTGATTGTTGATGGCTCTGATGATATTCCCTTTTCCTACCATGAATTTCTGTGAAAATTTTTTTTATCTCTAATGTGTTTAGGGCCCATGTACCTTCATGCTCTTGGTTTATTTTCAGGGAATATGTGTGTGTGGGTCGGGGGGTGGGGGGGATGTGCATGTGCTAAGTCACTTCACTTGTTTCTGACTCAGTGTGACCTTATGGACTATAGCCTGCCAGACTCCTCTGTCCATGGTATTCTCCAGGCAAGAATACTGGAGTGGATTGCCATGCCCTTCTCCATGGGATCTTCTCAACCTAGGGATTGAACCCGAGTCTTTTATGTCTCCTGCATCGGCTGGCAGGTTCTTTACCACTAGTGCCACCTAGGAAGCCTAGATAGATAGATAGACCCATCCATCCATCCATCCATCCATTCATCCATCCATCCATCCATCCAGGTTGTGAGAACTGGACAGACAGATGTATACAGATGTGCGTGATTCTTTAAAACCATCAAAATGCCTAGAGGACTACTGTTTATCAGGTGCTTACTCTGTGCTAGGCTCTGGGAGGGTGAAATACTACCTCATCCTCTTTAATTTCTATAAAAGTATTTGCAGGTAGGTATTATCCTCTTCTTTATAAGTTAGGCAGTTTAGTAACAGAAAGCTTATACAACTTATTTAAAATCCTACATTAAGACAAGAGTGAATTTGGGATCACCAGGTCACATTACTCTCTCTGTATGGTGTGGTGTCAGTGCCCCTTCCTCATCAGCCTTGGGTAACTGCTGAATTGGGGCATCTTCTCCAAGAGGCAGCTCAGAACTGAATTCCCAGATCTTAACCAGGGTGCCGCAGCCCTGATTCTCAGGCACCCGCTTCCTCATCTCCCTGGCCTCTCTACATCCTCCGTAGGGCAGGTGCACAATACTGCCCGTGCCGGATGCACTCAGGCCCCTCCATGACCCTTTACCTGTGACTCCGGACTTGGAGTGGATGTGGATGATGTGGATGAACAGCAGCCATTCATTTGAAGGGAAATGTTCTCTCTCCTTTTCCTGGCCACTGGGGACTCTCTTGAGCCCAACATCTTTTAAATATAAACCACCGAAACTTGTCATTTGTAACACTCTTTGTCTCTCAGCCATGTTGAATTAAACAAGGAACTGCTATGAGGTTGCATGTGTTTGACAGAATTAACAGATACCCTGCATCTGAGAGAATAAACAGATATCTGGATATCTATTTTAAATGGAAGCCAAAAACGTGTTGTTGTTACTGAGTGTTTCTCTTTTTAAATGCTCCCAGCAGTAGGTCTTCAGGAATCAGGGAAACAGCAGCTCAGACCCAGAGGCGACCTGAGGCATTGGTCCAGCTTGCTCATTCTCCAGATGAGCGAGGACTTTCTTTCCCCTGGTTATGTAATATCTTTGAGATCCCTGGCGCATCATTTCCCATCCAGCTGGCGCTCATGGTGGGAACCAGAGAAGATACTTTGAGAGTATCACACACTCACAATTTACCAAGTTGTCTCTGAGATGACGCCTGTGCTCTATTCTCTTTTAGTCAGTCCTTCCATCAGTCATCCATCCAACAACAACAGCAAAAATCCTTTTAAATAAAGCCTAAAATTAGACCCCAAAATGAACAAAGCAGCAGGTCTGTGCTGGGTGTCTTTCCTATAATTCCTAGCACATCTGCATTGAAAGGACCATGGGCTAAGATGTGAAATTTAGATTCCTGTGTCTGCATTCAGGAACCCCTAAGTACCATCTTTAGTTAAGCTTCTCTCTATTTTTAAATTATACCTCCTAGTTATCCAACTTTGGAAATAAAATGTACAGAATCACACCCCTTGAGGTCCTTCCCTTTTATCTGTTCCTCTCATTACCAACAATGTCCTGCAGGGGTGTGAGGTCTGCCCAGACCCTCTCACAATGCTCTCTCCCATGGTGAATGATAGACATTATTCTTGCTCTTACAGAAAGGTAATCTTATCAACAAGCTCCCTGTGCTGGGATGGTTTGCTGCTCTGAGTGCATATTAATGTCATCGTCCACACCCGGCATGGAATTCAGCCCTGTGCATGCCTTTATTTAGCCTCTTAATGTTAGTTTTGCTATCGCCCCAAATGGGTAGCAGGTGTGTTTAAAATGAAATTCTCAGTGTTCCTCTTTCTTAACCATCATTTGTGTTTTGAATGTGGTAAAGAGAATCCGGTCTAGGGCATGGAGAAAGTCTGGACTGGGTGCTGGGACATGGAATGCCAGCTCTCTGTGAGCAAGGATGCCATCAACCCACAGCTGCTCTGTCCCCTCTGCTCCCAGGGTCTTTGAGGACTGTCCTCCTCTGTGTCGAGAGTCACACACAACTGCTTTCTGCAAAATGCGTGTTTCCCCTTTGCTCTTTGTTCACCCCCAGGGAGTTTCCAGTTCAGGATTTAGTTACTTGCTGTGTTTGGTGGTGTCACTGAAAACATCATGTGCATGGCGTGTTTACTGCTCAGAGATGCCTTTCTTCCCAGATAAGTGAACCACCACTCTTAGACCTAAAGACAGTTTGCAAACTAAAGAACTGATAGGCAGGGTGCCGCATGCTGTGCTTCTCCTTGCAGAACTGAGGTGTCCATCCAGCTGTTTCACGCTAGGAACTCTGGGCTGGAATACCTGGTGCAGGGCTTCCGCATGGGGCAACTTCTGAGCAAGTGCATCTCGACTAACAACCAAGGAAAAAGATTTCCAAAGTGGTGACTGTGGTGAGGATGCTGGTTCTTGATGCTGTGCGGAGACTTTCAACAGTCTTCCGGGAGAGCGGCTAAGATGGCAGAGTAGAGGGCCCCTGAGCTCCCTGCCTCTCACATCAGAGTCACAACAATCTGCAGAACTACTATGACTGAGAAAGACTGAAACCTACCAGAACAGCCCTTCCACAACTGAAGACATAAGGAAGGAATCACAACAAGACCAGTAGGAGGGCACACTCGCCATATTATCAAATCCCATTCCCTGGCTGGATGACGCACAAGATGGGAAACAATTGCATTACAGAGGGTCTCCCACGGAAATGATAGTTCTGAACCCAACTTCAGAGTTCTCCTAGTCTGGAGTCTGGCATGGGAAGAGAAGCCCCCAGAGCATTTGATTTGCAAAAGAGACACTGATGTATAGACCAGTCTTATGGACTCTGTGGGAGAGGAAGAGGGTGGGAAGATATGGGAGAATGGCATTGAAACATGTATAATATCATGCATGAAATGAGTCGCCAGTCTAGGTTCGATGCACGATACTGGATGCTGGGGGCTGGTGCACTGGGACGACCCAGAGGGATGGTATGGGGAGGGAGGAGGGAGGAGGGTTCAGGATGGGGAACACATGTATACCTGTGGTGGATTCATTTCGATATTTGGCAAAACTAATACAATATTGTAAAGTTTAAAAATAAAATAAAATTTTAAAAAAGGGGAAAAAAAAGGCCAGTGGGGCTTAATTACAGGAGTTCCACAGGATTGGGAAAATAGAGACTCCATTCTTAAGGGTGCACACAAAATCCCACGTACACCAGGACCCAGAGCTAAGGTAGAGACTTCATAGGAGCTTCCTGAGTAGGAAATGGCACCCCACTCCAGTATTCTTACTTGGGAAATCCCATGGACAGAGGAGCCTGGTGGGCTACAGTCCATGGAGTCACAAAGAGTTGGACATGACTAAGCAAGCACTTGGTAGAAATTTAGACAAAATGTGATGGCAGAGGAATATATTCCAGATGAAGGGACAAGATAAAACCCCAGAAGAACCACTAAGTGATATGGAGATAGCCAATTTACACAAGAAAGAGTTCAGAATAATGAAGCTGAAAAGAAGTTACAACTGACACCACAGGAATACAAAGGATCATAAAAGACAATTGTGAGCAACTGTAGACCAATAAAATGGACAGCTGGAAAAACGGGCAAATTTTTAGACGGGTACACTCACTCCCAAGACTGAACCAGGAAGAAATAGAAAATACGAACAAACTAATTGCCAGTATTGAAATCAGTAATTTAAAAGTCCCCAACAACCGAAAGTCTAGGATCAGCTGACATCACGGGTCAACTCTACCAAATGTTTAGAGAAGAGTTGTCACCTATCCTTGTGAAATGATTCCAAAAACCTGAAGAGGTAAGAACACTTCCAAACTCATTCTCTGAGGCTGTCCTTACCCTGATACCAAAACCAGACAAAGATGTTAAAAAATGAGAAAATCATAGGTCTGTGTCACTGATAGAAGAATTCAACAAAATACTAGCAAGCCAACTCCAATAATACATTAAAAGAATCATTCACCATGACCAAGTGGGATTTATCCCAGGGATGCAAGAATTTTTCAGTATCCACAAATCAATGTGATACACCACATCAACATTCTTCATCAAATTGAAGAATAAAAACCATATGATCATCTCAATAGATGCAGAAAAAGCATCTGACAAAATTGAGTACCCATTTATGATAAAAGCTTTCCAGAAAGTGAGCATAGAGGAAACACACCTCAACATAATAAAGGGCATATATGATAGACTTACAGGTAACATTATACTCAATGGTGAAAAGTTGAAAGTATTTTCTCTAAGATCAGGATCAAGACAAGAATACCCACTCTTGCCATTTTTATTCAACATAGATTTGGAAGTCCTAGCTATGTTAGTCAGAGAAGAAAAAGAAATAAAAGGAATCCAAATTGGTAAAGAAGTAAAACTGCCACTGTTTGTAAATGAGATGATGCTATACACAGAAAATCCTAAATATGCTACCTGAAAACTACTAGAACCTGTAAATGAATTCAGTAAAGTTGTAGGATGTAAAATTAATACCCAGAAATCTGCTGCGTTTCTATACACTACCAAAGAAAGATCGGAAATAGAAAGTAAGAGAACAATCCAATTTAATTAAGAAAACAAAACCATCACATCAAAAGAATAAAATACCTAGGAATAAACCTCCCTAAGGAGGCAAAAGACCTGTACTCTAAAAACTATAAGATGTTGAAGGAAAGAAATTGAAGACAAAACAAACAGATGAAAACAAAAATATACACAATGTTCTTGGATTGGAAGAACCAATATTGGTAAAATGACCATACTCCCAAAGGAAATCAGTCCTGAATATTCATTGAAAGGACTGATGCTTAAGCTGAAGCTCCAATACTTTGGCCACCTGATGTGAAGAGCTGACTAATTGGAAAAGACCCCGATGCTGGGAAAGATTGAAGGCAGGAGGAGAAGGGGGAAACAGAGGATGAGATGGTTGGATGGCATCACTGGCTTGATGGACTTGAGTTTGAGTAAGCTCTGGAGATGGTGATAGACAGGGAAGCCTGATGTGCTGCCGTCCATGGGGTTGCAAAGAGTTAGACATGACTGAGTGACTGAACTGAACTGACCAAAAGCAATTTATAGATTCAATGCAATCCCTGTCAAATTACCAATAGCATTTTTTTTTCACAGAACTATAATATTTTAAAATTTGTATGAAAACACAGAAGATCTTGAATAGCTAAAACTGTCTTGAGAAGAAGGAATGAAATTGGAGGAATCATGCTCTCCCTGACCTCAGACTATATTACAAAGCTACAGTAATAAAAATATTATGGTACTGGCACAGAGACAGAAATATAGATCAATGGAGTAGGACAGTAAACTCGAAACTAACCCACACACCTACAGTCAATTAATCTATGGCAAAATAGGCAAGAATATACAATGGAGAAGGCGATGGCACCGCACTCCAGTACTCTTGCCTAGAAAATCCCATGGACGGAGGAGCCTGGTGGGCTGCAGTCCATGGGATCGCTAAGAGTCGGACACGACTGAGTGACTTCACTTTCACTTTTCACTTTCATGCATTGGCGAAGGAAATGGCAACCCACTCCAGTGTTCTTGCCTGGAGAATCCCAGGCATGGTGGAGCCTGGTGGGCTGCCATCTACGGGGTTGCACAGAGTCGGACATGACTGAAGCGACTTAGCAGCAGCAGCATACAATGGAGAAAAGATGGTCTCTTCAATAAATGGTGCTGGGGAAAGTGGACAGTTACATGTAAAACAATGAAATTGGAACATTCTCTACCATATATAGAAATAAACTCAAAATTGTTTACAGACCTAAATATAAGAACAGATACTATAAAATTCTTGGGGGAAACATAGAACACTCTTTGACATAAATCACAGCAATGTGTTTTTGGATCCATCTCCTAGAGTAATGGAAATTAAATAAATAAATTGGACCTAATTAAACTTCAAGGTTTTTGCACAGCAAAGGAAACAATAAACAAAATGAAAAGACAACCTACAGACTGGGAGGAAATATTTACAAACAATATGACCAACAAGGGATTAATTGCCAAAATAATACAAACAGCTCATACAGCTTAATATATATATATATATATACAAAAAATGCACAAAACAATTAAAAAATGGGTGAATACATAAATAGACATTTCTCCAAAGAAGACAAACAGATGGCCAAAAGGAACATGGAAAGATGCTCAGCATCACTAATTATTAGAGAAATGCAAATCAAAACTACAATGAGATATCACCTCATACCAGACAGAATGGCCTTCATCAAAAGTCTACAACAATAAATGCTGGAGAGGCTGTAGAGAAATGGGAATCCTCCTACACTGTTGACGGGAATGTAAATTGGTACAGCTACTATGAAGAACAGTATGGAGGTTCCTTAAGAAACTGAAAGTAGAGTTTCCATATGATTGTGAAATCCGACTCCTGGGCATATATCTGGGGAAAACTCTAACTAGAAGGGATATATGCACCCCAGTGTTCATAGCAGCACAGTTTACAGTAGCCAAGACATGGAAGCAGCATCAATGTCCAGTTCATCAGCAGATGAATGGATAAAGAAGACGTAGAAATGCATGCATTACTTAGCAGCTTCATAATGCATGAATATTATTCAACCATAAAAAAGAATGAAATAATGCCATTTGCAGCAAATGGGTGGACCTACCTCATGCGAAGAGTTGACTCATTGGAAAAGACTCTGATGCTGGGAGGGATTGGGGGCAGGACGAGAAGGGGACGACAGAGGATGAGATGACTGGATGGCATCACTGACTCGATGGACGTGAGTCTGAGTGAACTCCGGGAGTTGGTGATGGACAGGGAGGCCTGGCGTGCTGTGATTCATGGGGTCGCAAAGAGTCAGACACGACTGAGCGACTGATCTGATCTGATCTGAGAGATTATCATATTAAGTGAAGTAAGTCACACAAAAAAAGAAATATCATATCACTTATACATGGACTCTAAAAACTCATACAGATGATCTTGTTTACAAAACAGAAATAAGCTTACAGACATAGAAACCAAACCTATGGTTACCAAAGGAGATAGCAGGGATTAAGGGTATGGGGATAAATTAGGAGTCTAGAAATAAAATATATATAAAACAGTATATATACTACTATATATAAAACAGTAAAGAGTAAGGACTTACTATAAAACACAGGGAACTATATTCAGTATCTTGTTATAACCTATAATGGAATAGGTTATAGAAATAGAATAGAATATGAAATATATATATATATATATGAAAATTGAAAAAAGTGAAAATGTTAATCCCTTAGTCATGTCCAACTCTTTTGTGACCCCATGGAGTGTAGCCCGCCAGACTCCTCTGTCCATGGGATTTCCCAGGCAAGGATACTGGAGTGGTTGCCATTCCTTTCTCCAGGGGGTCTTCCAGACTCAAGGACAGAACCTCGGACTCCTGCATTGCAGGTGGATTCTTTACCACTGAGCCACCAGGGAAGCCCTGACATATATTTGTGTGTGTGTGACTCTGAATCACTTTTCTATGTGCCTGAAACTAACACAACTTTGTAAATTAACTCTACTTCAATTTTAAAACATGGTTTGAAAAAGTAACCCATAGGTTTTTCCTTGGCCTCATCTTGCTTCTGCGTCCATAGATCTTCGCTGTCTCTATGAAGAGGCAGGGCGTTGGTGGGTCCAGGGCCACCGGCTTCCCTGGAGCACACACACAGAGATACCACTGACCTGTACTGCAGTGTAAATAGTGCCGTCTAGATTTGCCGAAGTACACCACCAGCTGGTTCTGCATTTTGTGTTGAATGCATGTCACTGGGGCAACACTTCCTGCCTGAACAGCATGGTGGGTCACGGTTGCATTTAGAGAAATGCTTGCGTTACTTAGCAGTTTCATTTCTTTCCTTGTTACAGGAGACATTATTCTACCCATATCATACCCCAAGCCTTTCTATATTCATGCTAAGTTATGAAATTTGGAATCCACAAATTCTTTTTATAAAGATGATAAATTCAAGCTGATTAATACTAATCACAGTTTTGGAAACAGATTTTTTAATATATGCATTATCTAAACATTATTAATCTATGGTTTTGTGCTTTTTCCTGTCAATCTATAATTAAATCACATGAAAACACAGTGATTTTACATTATTATAATAAAGGTGTATTCTGATATCTTTGATGACTGTGGCTTCCTCCCATTCATTATTTAATTGCTAGACACTCTACTATCAGCTCACATGGTGTTATCTAAATTAATTGTGAACTTTAATACACTTAGATCTGAAAAGGAAATCAGCTGTCTCCTCCAAAAGAAGGCTCAGAAAGCTGAATAGACCAATTTTATGTTAACAACTTAATATCCTCTTATAGTTAGGAGCAAAATCTGAATATTTAGGTAAATGCCCCTTTCAGACTATAAGAGCTTCTAAATTGTGTGACACTGTTATATCAGTTGAGTGGAGAAAGACGTGTTTTAATCCAGTGTTTTGAGATTGTATTTCTAAATTAATTTCAAGACTTCAAAGTCAATGGGATCTGAGCCATTCCCTTAAATAGGATCTGAATACCCAGGGTTCTCAGTCTGGCCTAAAGTGCTTGCTGGATACCCGTGGCTGGTCAGGGAGGAGACACAGTCCAGAGAAAATGCCAGGGTCATTCATTACCTCATCAACACTTAGAGGATCTGCAGACTACACGGAAGCCAGTACATCTACTGGATGGAACAGGGTGGGAGATAAAAGTCAAAAGGCAGAAAACAGTCCCTTCTACTATGGATCAGGGAAAAAAAATATTTGCCAAGATCTAAGTATAGTCAATACAAAAAGTAAGTGATAAAGATTTCTATTGTCGAGTGTCTATTATGATGAAGGTACCACATGTGGAGCTTTATAGACATACTTCACTTTATCTTTTGGCTTCCCAGGTGGTACTAGTGGTAAAGAACTTGCCTGCCAATGCAGGAGATGAAAGAGATGCAGATTTGATCCCTGGGTTGGGAAGATCCCCTGGAGGAGGGCATATCCACCCACTCCAGTATTCTTGCCTGGAGAATCCCATGGACAGAGGGGCCTGGCAGACTACAGTCCACGGAGTCACAAAAACTTGGACACAACTGAAGCAACTTAGCATAAAGGCAAATACTTTATCCTTAGGATTGCCTCCATTTCAGATGAGAAAACTGACACATCGAGTGATCAGATAACCTACTCAGGAGGCTACAGCTAGAAAGTGGTAGATACAGGGAGTGGGATCTGTATTTTATACTTGGTTGATGAAGATGGTTGGGGCTTACACCTGTCACATAATATCAACCCATACAGCTCCAGAGCAGTGCCATGTATTGGGCTCAGAGACGGGAGTGGGATCCAGATCCCATTGCTAGTAAACTGTGGAGCTGGGCGAGGAGCCAAGGTCATTTTAATTCCAAAACTTAGGCTCTTTCCAACACATGGCGTTCTACCGCCCACACCGTCCTTTCTGTTATACTAAACAGCCTTTCTAGGGAAACAAACAATTATTTCTCTGCCCAAGGTGCTGAATCCTAGTTCTGCCTTTAAGACAGACAACACAGTAGATGTTTCTTCAAGGCCTTCATCTGTCCAGAGATTGACAGGCACGTCTCAGGTGGAATTTATCAGGGGCTCTGCTTGAGCACCTGGGCCACTCTGGCACCTGGGGACCCTCTCCAGCATGAAACCTTCCTCTGGAAGGGATGCTCGGCTACAGCAGTAGTGGGTGCTGTAACCAGGAGGTTACAGGGTGGTAACCAGGAGGTTCTGGTCTGGAACGCTATGGTTTGCTCCATGTTTCCTTAGATGGAAAATAATCTACATGCAGTGCAGGAGACCTGGGTTTGATCCCTGGTTAGAGAAGATCCCTTGGAGAAGGGCATGGCTACCCACTCCAGTATGCTTGCCTGGAGAATTCCATGAACAGAGGAGCCTGACAGGCTACAGTCCACGGGATCACAAAGAGTCAGACACGACTGAATGACTAACATGTCACTTCATCGTTACCTTACATTCAACACTGTCTCGTTCCTTGGGACTGTGTGTCTGTCTCACCCACTGAATCGGAAGCTTCCTCTAAGCCAGGAGTGTGTCTCCAGTGAGCCCTTCCGCACATATGTGTTGAGATCTTCCTATAGGCCAGGTATTTGTGCTGTGTCCTGAGACAAACAGATGGGGTTCCGGCTGGCGCGTTTTAGCGGAGACACCAACAAGCCATGACAACAACATTGTGTGATGACGACTGTGACTGGGAAGACTGTGTTGTGGGAGGACATACAATCCAGATTTAGAGGTGAGGGCTGGGTTCTCAAGGGACTGTCCAGGAGAAGCCCCAAAGGATGGGTGGAATTCAGCCTTGGAAAAGGACCTGGAGGTTGGCCAGGACACACAGCGAAAGTAGCAACGTGTTTGAGCGGGTGGAGGAATCGAGTTCACGTGATTGAAAGTCCAGGGTGCTTGGGTGGGGGTGGGGGGTTGGAGGAGGCACACCCTGTGAAATGGCCTGGTGCCCTCCCCATGGGGCATCCGTCAGGACTCAAGTGTGTGTTTGCATGTTGGTTTTGTTGGTTGGTTTTTAAATTCTTTGGATCCGTTCCTCCTGCTTGGGGTCTGGTGTCTGCTCTCTTGGCTTTCTCTTGTGCTGCTATCAAATTGCGATTTCCATCCTTGGCCAGGTTTCCTGTTTTGCTCCACTCCCTACCAGTCTTGTAAACGGAGGTCTATTAATACTTTATTCACAGTGAAGTTGTTGGGACTCATTATCTGAGGCCTGCAAAGCCACGTGAGATGATGGGCTGAGAGACATGCCATGGAGTCTCGTTGCGTCTCAAAAGCCCTGATTGTTTCTGGCATGTTTCCCTTCTGTCTTTGTGAGGCCACGGCCGCAGTTTACCCCTGTGCCTGTTTCCCAGTGTCTCTGACTCAGGGATCAACTGATGGCTGGGAGGAACACTGGCAGCATCTCTGATTCCCCAACCTGAATCCTTCCGGCGGATCTGTACCTGGGACAGAGGGACGCTGCTCCACCCCACCCCACTGGTAGGGGGATGCAGCCCCACAGGGATTCTTGTGCAAGAACACCATCACCCCCTCCTCCCCAACCCTGTTTCCCTGTCCTGTTTCAGAGTCATCAGATTCTCTTGCTCCCGGGTCTATCCCATCCCATCCTTCAATACCTGTCAGAAACAATTAGTAGCGAGGTTTTTCCCCACCCATTTTCAGAGGAGAAATTAATGGTTGATATTCAGACCTCTCTCCAGATGTTACATTTCATGCAAAGATGAAAAACAGAAAGTGGCAGCCTCAGAGATAGGCAGTGCGTATCAGACTTTGAAGACACACTTCATTCAGTGGTAAGGGATGGGAGCTGTCAGTGCAGATGGCAGAGGAATCAGACGCTTGAGGAGTGGACCCAGAGGGGAGGAGGGGTCTGTGCCTCCCCCAAGGCCCATCCTCTCCATTCCTGTCCATCTGTGGGTCACAGGGCTGCAGCGTGTGACTCATCTCTTCCAGAGGGTCCCCCTGAGCCCTGTCATTCAACCCCCTCCCCAGCCCTCAGCGCACTTGGTGCAGTGGATGGATGGCCAGGGCTTGGTCGTCAGTCCTCTGACAGCTCTCTCCCTGCAACATGAAATCAGTGAGCTTTGCTTTGGTCCTGTGCAAAGTGAAGATAAGAGGCTTAAACCTGGGACAGTGGGGAAGAAATTCTAATGTGTAATTACCTTAAACAGTCTGTTACATGTGCACATATTAGAATCCTACCCCCTCAAGTATTTAGGTTACTGGATGTTTTATGCACTATTTATAATTCATTATGGTGTATCGTTGACAGTTATATAGCTGTGTACATGTTTATAAAGAGGTGCCACGTGTATTTTTTTTTTCTGTTGACTTGCAGAAAGTCTTGTAAAGTAGGAAAAGAGGGTATTGTGAGCATCGTGATCTTAAAGTTGAGAAATCTGAGGCTCGTGCTTGTCCCCACATGCCCTTACCCGATAGCCGCCTAGGCTCTAGTGTTAAGGTCAACCTGTGGCTCCCTGGAGTGTGGGTATACAGTGACCATGTGGGGCTTGCCTGATTAGATGAGATGAGGATCAAAAGAAAGGTCCACATTCCAGGAGCCCAAAGGTTCATGTAGGGTACATAGGGACAGGTGGGCATTCCAGGTCAGTCTCCCTTATGAGACGGAGAAAGCCTTCTGAACGTTTCTCTCTTGGAAATTCGCAGAAACTGGCTTTGATTGGGTTTGTCAGCTTCATCAAGTCCAGGAGATGAGAACATGCTTTTGCTCCCGAAATGACAGGATTCTGTTGCACACGTCATGTCCTGGAGGATGGTGCCTGCATCTCTGGGAAGGGGTTATTTCCTGCCACACCGATGCTGATGGGGGTTCTTGCTGTTTGGGATGGAGTCACCCTGATCTTTGCCTTCATTCTCCTTCTTCTCATTTCTTCGCCCTCCCTTTGCCTCCCTTTTCCATTCTCAACAACTCATATGTGGGTTTTCTTTCTATTTTTAGTGTCAAAATATTCACTTCAGTGGGATGTTGTGTTGTGCTGTCTTCGCATCTAGGGGGGAACCGGGATAAGGTAATCCCTTTTCCATGTTCTGTTCTGAATATGATGCCACATCTCAAGGCGGCCTGGATGACAGAAGTGTCTCGTGTCCTCCCAAACCGTATCCTGTCCACTTTCACAAAGTGACTCCAGTGCAGCTTGGAAAGCATCGAGTCTAAAATATTGGTCAGCCTTTCGGGATCTGTGTGAGAAACAGAAGGAAACATGCACTGTTGTGTATTTCTGGTTTCTGGTTTGTCTTCTGGGTAGATCTTAGCCTCGCACCACGGGCAGGTCTGAAAGCCCATATTCTGTCACCAAGCCATATCCTGGGCTTGCTGTCCACTAGCAATGGGAACCGAGTAGGTGGTAAGGAGCAGCCATCTGGCCCTCAGACAAAACAAGTGATGAACTATAGAGCAGGGACTCTGGGAGTGTTGGTTGCTTTATGCAAGTTGTTCATTTCACGAATATATGCCTGCTCAGTCATGTCCGACTCTTTGGGACCCCATGGACTGTAGCCCACCAGGCTCCTCTGTGCATGCGATTCTCCAGACAAGAATATTGGATTGGGTTGCTATTTCCTCCTCCAGGGGATCTTGCTGACCCAGGGGTTGAACCTGCATCTCCTGCATTGGCAGGCGAGTTCTTTATCACTGAGCCACCTGGGAAGCCTGCAAAAACCTCCTCCCAGCAAATTGAGCAGCAAATGCAAGGGGCTCTTCCCATGGAACCCTTCCAGGATGCCGTCCCTGCCCAGGGCCCACAGGGACCCCGCTGGGATCCCCACCGCTGCCACTGGATTCCACTGCAGTCCCCTGCTCACCAGTCCTGCCTGACCTGACTCTGGTCAGCTCTCAACACAGAGGCAGAGTAGCTCTTCCTAATGCCCCCCACGTCGTTCCCCTGCTCCCATTAAGAGCAAACGCCCGAGTCTGACACTGGAAATCTGCTTGCAGGATGGCATTGATCATTCTCTCAGGAGCTCTCTGACTTTGCTTCCTGCTCCCTCCAGCTGCAATGCCCAGCCCCTCTCCTTTCTCTGAAGCTGCCAAATCTTCCCGGCCTTTGCAGTGCCATTCCCTGCCCTGGACTCCCCATCCTAGAAAGCCTCAGCTCACCCCGTGTTTGCTGGGGTCTTTGCTGATGCCCCTTGATAAAATCCCGCCTGCCATGGCCCCATCCTTTTTGCCTTGCTCTATCATTGTCCAGTACTGTATATTTTCTTCTTTTTTCCTTTGCTTATTGTCTATGATTTTATAGCCCCTTTGAAGGTGAAAACTTTCATGTCCACCACTGTATTCCCAGAGCAGAGAAGGTGCTTCATGAAGAATAATAAGTGGGTTAACAAAAGAATTGACAACTAATTAATTAATATGTGTTCAACGAGTAAATACAAAGACATTTTCTAGGGTGCAGAGTGGTTTTGGCCTCTTCATCTTGTCTCATCCCTAACCACTCTTCTGTTTTGTTTTTTTTTCTCAGGCAAGATACATTTTTCTTGGTAATTAACATTCTACTTTTGAAATGCAATTCTTATATTTTAGAGCTATGATTTCCTTTCTACTTTCTTCCTCTCACTTTTGCATCAAAGATTTAGCTTGTTTGCACCAACTAGATTTATGCACTGTGCTTAGATGGAGATACGTGGGGTTTTGTTACACTAAGTCTTCTCGCATCTCAGATTTCCAGGACTAGTCTTTGCTGTGACAGGCAGAGCATTACTGGAAAGAATGAATGCTCTGCTTTGAAGCCTGGTAGTGCTGAAAAGCATTGACTTTATAACCTCACGACCAAGGCTCAAATCCCAGCTTGGACATTTATAAGCTGTGTGATATTGAACAAATTGCTAAACTTCTCTGTGCTTCAACGTCCCCTAGTGGAAACTAGAGGTGGAAACAGCCATGATGGTATCAATTATATAACCCCATAAATTCAGACTGAGAATTAAATGTGTTTATCCTTGGAAACCTGGAGGAGGACATGGCAACCCTCTCCAGTATACTCGCCTGAAGCATCCCCATGGATAGAGGAGTCTGGCAGGCTGCAGTCCAGGGGTCACAAAGAGTCAGACATGACTGAGCTACTAAGAACATCCTTGAAAAGTATTCAGAGCCAGGCCTAGCATATAAAAATGTTTGTTCAAAAAACAAAGACCTCACAGGGCACTTCCTCTTCCTGTCTCTGGGACAGATGGATTACTTCTTGTCTCTGGGTCTCCAGGTGTAAAATGGAGGGGACAGCAGAGATTGAACTATTTCTAATTGTGATTTTATCTGCTCTAAAATGTGAAATCTAAGGTGAGGCTGTCTCAGGGCCAGGAAGACAGATTTTGTGCTTCCGTTTTAATTTAATTTTTACATCACTTCTGCCCAGGCCTCCAGGTTTCAAATGGATTATCCCCATTTCAGACCCGAAGCCTGCCAAGGCCTTCTGTTTCCCTGGCAGTTATTTCCTAAAACACAGAGCAGATGCCTAGTAAGTATTCTCAGGGGCCCCCAGGGACCCAGATGGGGCCACAGGGTCCCCCAGCATCCTGGCCTCTGTGGCTGGAGATGGAAGGGCATCCTGGCATGGCTGCATAAGCAGAACTGTGCATACTAGTGGGTGGCCAAGAGGGACAGGGTGGCCGGGCCTCAGCAGGACTTTGTAGAAGTCATGCTAGAAGTGACGTCCTCACAGTCCCCAGGACACTGAGTGAAGGAAGGGACAGAGCTCCAGGGTCCCTGCTCGGGGCTCCTGGACCCTCCTGTGGAGGCCATTGTGACACCAGGTGGGCCTGCTCATCAAGGCGACAGGAATCGACTTTCCTCCCTACGGTGATGAGAAGGCAGTTGTACTGTAACTCAGGTGCCCACAGGTGTGACCCTAGCTTCCTACCCTCACTCGCAGGAGCCACTAACCCTCAAAGTACCTGTGCTTGTCTACACAGCTGGCCTCAGACGGCCAGGCCTTCCTCCTCGGAGAACTCACTTGTTCCTTCCTCTGCGCCCCGTTCACAGGGATGCAGGGTCTCTGTCCTCTGTACTGACCTTGATGGGTGGCCTTCCCAGGCTTCAGGTCATTCAGATGCAAGGACCAGGGCTGGCAGGCTGTGCCAGTGACCGGCGTGTGTGCGCCAAGGCCTGAGGACCTGGAGTGGGGCTCCAGAACACGAGACTCCTAGTGGCTATCACAGCAGCAGAAGGACGGGGACCCTGGGGGCCACACTCCCTCCTGAGCCACCGACTGACTCCATAATGTCTCTTAACTCAGCCCAGGTCTGATCCTACAGCAAATCTAAAGGTCGAGGAGCTTTTCCAATAATCAGCAGGTTTAACAGTCCTGGTTTTGTATTTTCCAGAAATTGTCCCTAAGGTGTTCCACGAGACTGATCTCCATGAAGAGAGGAAAGAAGGGAAAGGGAGGTTAGGGAGGAAGGAAGGAGAGAAGGAAGGAAGGACAGATCCCCTGGGGTAGAATAGGTGTCCAGCTCTCTGTGGTTGGATGGCTGAGTGTTCAGATGGCACACATTACAGAAAGGCTGATACTCCTGCAGGAGGAGGACCAAGTCACAAACTACAAGTGAGCCCTGTGCTGTGACGAATGCAAGAAAGGACACTGAGAATTAGACACCGGGTCTTTACTGCTGTCCGATGCGACGCGGGAGTGGGGAACCCCTGGAAAGATCACCACCTGCACTGGAGCTGGGGTTTCTAGTCTGTTAAATTAGAGAGTCAAACAAGAGAATCTCTTCAGTCCTGTTAATTAAAGAGATGCTGGTTTATTCATCCCCTGCCCCCCAACAAACATCTGCTGAGTGTGTATGTCTTCCAGACCCTGGGATTAGAAGAGAGAGATATTGAGGAGTTGAAGGACCTCCAGCCACATGGACATGGCGATTGAGGGCTCAAGGGCTCTGCTTCAGAGCAGAGAGGACTGGGCGTCTGTGGATGGGCCCCACACGGGCCTGGCACAGATGACAGGTACAAAACCACTGGTTATCATGCATTCTATGCCTGGTGTCAGAAAGGCGTGTTTCCATGAAACCTTGGCTCTTTCTCAAAGCACAGTAAGGCAGAGATCATCTCATGGGGTGACCTTTCCTCAGAGTTCTTTTCCTAAACACTTGAACCCCTACTCAGGACTGATCACTCCTGGCACATTTTTGAAACTATAGATCATTGAGATAGAAAAGCAGCTCACAGAATCCGGAATGCCGTTTTTGCACCTGGTGTAGCCCACCGCAGTTACTGAAATCTTGCCTCCAGCAGTTAAGCCTGACATGGTACTGGGGAGCTGGCTCACAGGAGCCCGTAGGGAGCTGCCTGGTAGATATTCAGGAATTTGGCAGGTCAGTTTAAAACACTGGTAACTTCAAATTGGCCCTGGTGGGAGTATTTACCTCACAGAAATCAGCAAACAGCACACTTCAGAGCTTTCTTTCTTCTTCATTTTTTTTTTTTCTGGAAATCTTGTTGACCAACCTACCACTGGGTGGAATCCCCTTGGTGCAGGTACTAGTTGATAGAATCTACCCAGAGGAAGTTTTTGCAACAAGTATCTAGAGAATAACTGAACCGATGCATGATAATAATGCAAAATACTAGAGCTCTGAGATAAACCATGCATGTATGGTCAACTCGTATTGACAAGGGAGCTGACATTATGGAGAGAAGACAGTCTCTTTAATGAACAGTGGTGCAGAAACTGGATATTCACATGTAAAAGAATGAAACGAGACCCCTATCTTACACCTCTCACAAAGATTAACTTGACATGGATTAAAGACTTAAATCTAAGACCTGCATCCATCAGACTGTTAGAAGAAATTAAGGAATAAAGCCTCTCAACATAGACCTTGGCAGTGAGTTTTTGGAAATGATACCTGCAGCACAAACAGCCACATCAAAAATAAACCAGTGAGGGTCGCATCAATCTAAAAAGCTTCTGCAGAGCAAAGGAAATAATCAGAAAAATGAAAAGACAGCCTACAGAATTCAAAAAATATTTGCAAGCCATATACCTTATAAAGGCTTAATATTCAAAACATATATAAAGAATTGATACAGCTTAATAGCAAAATAAAAAAAAAGACAATCCAATTAAAAATGAGCAAAGAATCTGAATTTACATTTTTTCCAAAGAAGATGTATGAGGGGATAACAGGTTGATGAAAAGGTGCTCAGCATCACTAATCATCTATATCATAGCTAATCGCTATGACAACCCTAGACAGAATGAATGTCTCATTCAAAAGCAGAGACATTACTTTGCTGACAAAGATCCGTCTAGTCAAAGCTATGGTTTTACCAATAGTCATATATGGATGTGAAAGTTGGACCATAAAGAAGGCTGAGTGCCGAAGAATTGATGCCTTAGAACTGTGCTGCTTGAGAAGAGTCTTTAGAGTCCCTTGGACAGCAAGGAGACCAAACCAGTCAATCCTAAAGGAAATCAACCCTGAATATTCATTGGAAGGACTGATGGTGAATCTCCAATTCTTTGACCACCTGATGTGAAAAGCCAGTTCATTGGAAAAGCCCCTGGTGCTGGGAAAAATTAAGGGCAGGAAGAGAAGTGGGTCACAGAGAATGAGATGGTGGGATGGCATCACCAAATCAATGGACATGAGTCTGAGCAAACTTTGAGTGATGATGAAGGACAGGAAAGCCAGACATGCTGCAGTCCATGGCATCAGAAAGAGATGGACACAACTGAGTGACTGAACAACAGCAACACTGCTGATAAACTGACTCAGAGACAAATATAATATGGTCTCACTTATATGTAGGAGCTTAAAAGTAAAACTCATAGAAAAAGAGAAACTTTCTGGTTACCAGAGGCAGAGAATAGGGTGGACAGGTTTTGGATGAAAATGGTCAAAAATAACAAGCTCTCAGTTATAAGATGATTAGCATTCTAAGATATGAGCAGCCTGATGACTGTAGTTAGCACTGCCATGTGATATATTTGAAAATTGTTATGAGAGTAGATTCTGAGTTCTCATCACACACAAAAACACAAACTTTTTTGTATCTGTGTGAGATGAATGTTAACTAAAGTATTGTAATCATTTCACAATAGATTTAAATTAAATCATAATGCTGTACAGTTTAAACTCATAGTCAATTTTGTCTCATTAAAACTGAAAAAATGTGTGAAAAAATACAGTGTATCAGTCATTCCCAAACTTCATATTTTTTGCCATATTTGTGTATAACGTCTATTAATACATTTACTTCCTAATTTAATGAACTTAGTATTTTTAATTAAATTTATTTTAAAAGAAATTTATATGCTGCTATAAATGGAAATAGGTATCTTTTTTCCTAGTATATTGTAATAAATAATAGCATTAAAATAATCCTATCCATATATTACCTAGTCTCATTCCACATACTGCCAAGGGTGTATACAATGGACAGTAAAGAGTAAAAATGGGTTATTATGATAGTATCCAGTGTCTTTTCCTTAAAGAATAATGATTACAAAGGTTATGGTATATTTACTGGAATGAGGCATCACTATCACATATACACTGTGTATATATAGTTATATACACACTTATCTTCAGTCATGTCTGACCCTTTTCAACTCTTTGGACTATAGCCCACCAGGTTCCTCTGTCCATGGGATTCTCCAGGAAAAAATACTGGAGTGGGTTGTCATTCCTTTCTCCAGTGGATCTTCCTGACCCCAGGGATGGAACCCATGTCTTGTCCAGTTCAATTCAGTTAAGTTGCTCAGTCATGTCTGATTCTTTTCGACCCCATGGACTGCAGCATGCCAGGCCTCCTTGTCCATCACCAACTCCTGGAGTTTACCCAAATTCATGTCAATTGAGTCAGTGATGCCATCCAACCATCTCATCCTCTGTCATCCCCTTCTCCTACTGCCTTCAATATTTCCCAGCATCAGGGTCTTTTCAAATGAGTCAGTTCTTCACATCAGGTGGCCAAAGTATTGGAGTCTCAGCTTCAACATCAGTCCTTCCAATGAACATCCAGGACTGGTCTCCTTTAGGATGATTGGTTAGATCTCCTTGCAGTCCAAGGGACTCTCAAGAGTCTTCTCCAACGCCGCAGTTCAAAAGCATCAATTCTTCAGCACTCAGCTTTCCTTATAGTCCAACTCTCACATTCATACATGACTACTGGAAAAACCATAGCCTTGACTAGATGGACCTTCGTTGGCAAAGTAATGTCTCTGCTTTTTAATATGCTGTCTAAGCTGGTCATAACTTTGCTTCCAAGGAGTAAGCATCCTTTAATTTCGTGGCTGCAGTCACCATCTGCAGTGATTTTGGAGCCCCCAAAAATAAAGTCTGCCACTCTTTCCCTATCTATCTGCCATGAAGTGATGGGACCAGATGCCATGATCTTCGTTTTCTGAATGTTGAGCTTTAAGCCAACTTTTTCACTCTCCTCTTACACTTTCATCAAGAAGCTCTTTAGTTCCTCTTCACTTTCTGCCATAAGGGTGGTGTCATGTGCATATCTGAGGTTATTGATATTTCTCCCGGCAATCTTGATTCCAGCTGTGCTTCATCCAGCCCAGTGTTTCTCATGATGTACTCTGCATAGAAGTTAAATAAGTAGGGTGACAATATATAGCCTTGACATTCTCTTTTTCCTATTTGGAACCAGTCTGTTGTCCCATGTCCAGTTCTAACTGTTGTTTCCTGACCTGCATACAGATTTCTCAAGAGGCAGGTCAGGTGGTCTGGTATTCCCATCTCTTGAAGAATTCTCCAGTTTATTGTGATCCACACAGTCAAAGGCTTTGGCATAGTCAATAAAGCAGAAATAGATGTTTTTCTGGAACTCTCTTGCTTTTTCCATGATCCAGCGGATGTTGCCAATTTGATCTCTGGTTCCTCTGCCCTTTCTAAATCCAACTTGAACATCTGGAAATTCATGGTTCACATACTGTTGAAGCCTGGCTTGGAGAATTTTGAACATTACTTTACTAGCGTGTGAGATGAGTGCAATTTGTGGTAGTTTGAACATTCTTTAGCATTGCCTTTCTTTGGGATTGGAAAGAAAACAGACCTTTTTCAGTCCTGTGACCACAGTTGAGTTTTCCAGATTTGCTGGCCTAGTGAGTGAACACTTTCATAGCATCATCTTTTAGGATTTTAAATAGCTGAACTGGAATTCCATCACCTCCAGTAACTTTGTTCGTAGTGATGCTTCCTAAGGCCCACTTGACTTTGCATTCCAGGATGTTTGGCTCTAGGAGAGTGATCACACCATTGTGATTATCTATACATGAAGTGAAAGGGAAAGTCGTTCAGCTATGTCAGACTCTTTGCTACCCCATGGACTATACAGTCCATGGAATTTTCCATGCTAGAATACTGGAGTGGGTAGCCTTTCCCTTCTCCAGGGTATCTATATATCACTTAATCATTGTAAAAAGATTTTATGAGGAAGGTTTTATCATATCCCAGCGTTACTGAGAAGGAAACTGAAGCACAGAAAGTTCAGGATGAGTGGCAGAGCCATCTTGGAGCCCAGACAGCTGTGGTCTTTGTAGTTACACGTCACACCTCTAATCAGCAACTCCTGTTGAAACTAAAAATACAACGACTATGGGAACTGCTCCAGTAATCCTACCCTTGGAAGACTCTGAAAGGTATTCCATAGAAATAAAAATCATATACTTAAGAGTATATATTTGTGATTAAGTTATTACAGCTTCAGTAGCAAAAAGTAAAGACTGTCCACTTGACAGGGTAGATGGGAAGCCTGGCGTGCTGCAGTTCATGGGGTCATATAGAGTTGAACATGACTAAGAGGCTGAACAACATCAACAATAACAACAACAACAACAGCAAGGGAATTTATGCAGCCTTTGAAACGAAGAATTCAAAGTAGGCTAGATGACTTGGAATGATTTCCATTGAGTGTCCTGGCATAAGAAAAGGAAAGTGTGGACCAAAAACTGTACAGAAATCCTAGTTTTATAAAATACCCATTAAATGATTTGTTCTCCTGGCAGCCGTGGGAGATGGGTGTTTTGAAGGTGTCCACCCCGTGACGAGTGTGGGGCCGCAGCTGTGTCGTCTGTCTTCCCACAGGGTTCCATGCCAGCACGCCATTTGTTCTTGTTCTCTGAATAATCCTTTGCACTTTCTCATGTGTTTGTCAATCACCTCTTTTTAATGGCAAGTTTCAGGTTTTTTTTTTTTTTTTTCTTGCTTTTAAAAAATGTGTAGCCTCTTCACTGTAAATTTCTTTCTTCCTTTTTTTTTTTTTTTTAACAAAACTCTTATTTGTGTTTTGTCTTTCTTACCAATATAAAGATGTCTTTCTTGAAATAGATAAGTTTATTATGTCTTTTGAAAGTTCTGCTTTTTTTTCAAGTCAAAAGTGGGGGAAAGGAAAACCAAGGAGACCCAAATAAAGTCTTGGCTGGAGGGGGCCTCTTCTCCCTCCAGGAGCCTCAGAACGTAGAACAAATCCCTCACCTGCACCATCAGGACTCCGTGGGTCCTGACTCTCCCCGAGTGACATCATCACCTCCCCCAGCCCGCTCCCCTAACCACGGCAGGGAGACTCTGTTGAAGTATTTACAGCCCAACTGTGAGCCTCACTTTTCCATCCAGGCTACTCGCCAGCCCAGGCCCTCATGGATAAGCTGAATCAGAGTGAGGAGAGAAGGTGGCAGAGTTGACTTCCATTAGCATATTGATGGCACAGCAACTCCTCATATTTTATTCTCCTAATTAGATGGGTATTCGGTTATATTTAAAGCTTAAATCTTCATTATATCCTATTACTACTGTGAATTTAAAAAAAAAAAAGTCGCTCATGCCTTTGAATCAAGGTAGATTTTTAATTTGACTTTCCTGCCTATTATTTTGTCTGTGAGGGGGATCTTCCCTTTTTTGAACTCCATGCTGTATTGGATGGACTTGTCAGATGTATAGTTAGTTTACTGTTTCTTATGAGGGTCTTCTGGGGCCCCACGAGGTAGTGGGATGGAGACTAAGTCCCCTCTGCTTAGAGCCACCTCCCTGCAGCTGTCCTCAGATGCCCAGCTATCCAAGGGGAGGCTGTCTGCTCACCACGGACTCCTCTCCCTCCTGCCCAGCACAACTCCAGCATTATACAGTCTGAGGAGCACATGTAGATCATCTCCCCCCTCGCCCTCCCTTCTTCTCATCCTCATCTCCTTTGCCTGCCACTCCCAGAGGGGCACCAGCATCCAGACAATTCTCCATCCCAGTCTCTGTCTGCTGCCCAAGTCTCCTTTCTAGAGACCTCGTCTTTGCCTTTCCCCTTTGAAGCATCTCAGATGCTTAGGAGCTGCTGCTGCTGCTGCTAAGTCGCTTCAGTCATGTCCGACTCTGTGCGACCCCATAGACAGCAGCCCACCAGCCTTAGGAGATGAGACCCAAATTCCTTGGCATGGCACCTGATGTCCTTGTGTCCTGACCCAGCCTACCCAATCCATCTCATCCCCACTGACTCCTTCCTCCATAAACAACCAAAAACATCCCAGTAGGTCGAGGTGGGCAACGGACCAAACTCAGACCCTGTTTTCCCTGTCCTGGCTTTAATGGGGCCACACATACCCTCCCGCGGCCTCAGCTGTCCCTCCCCCTTCCTGTCTGAAGCTTTCCTAATAACCTCGAGGAATTAATCCCCCTTCTCTGATGTTCATTGGTAATTCTAATACCCTAATTCTTAGTGATTAAGGCCTTGCTCTTGCCGGACTGATCACAGGTCTTTGAAGGTGGAGCCAACATCACGTTCATCTGGGCGCCTTTTGCCCACAGCGTATGGAGCATGGTTGTTCCTCATTGCAAGTGTGTGAAAGGGATGGAGGGAGGAAAGGGAGGAAGGGCATGTGTCCTGACCTTAAATAAGTACCTCCCTGGACTAAACTCGGCTCCTTTGCTTCTTTCTCCCCTGCTTTGTTTGACTTGTTTATTTTCTTTTTCACTTATTTGAAATGATATCACTAGTTTATACGCTCTGCTATGTTGTGAGGAAGTGACTTGCAGTATATCGACATATGACAGGCATCCCCAAAGATTACATATCATTATTTTCATCTTTAATCACATTATCGAGCTTCCCAGATGGTTCAGTGGCAAAGGACCCGTCTGCCAGTGCGGGAGACACAGGAGACACAGGTTCCATCCCTGGGTCGGGAAGATGCTCTGGAGTAGGAAATTGGCCACTCACTCCACATCTTCATGCGTTCCAGCTCTAATTCTAAAGCACACTCAGTATAAGAGGAAAGCAGGGCTCTTGCATAGAATCCAGGTCTGCATTGTCTCTGTTTCTTTTGCTTCACTATGAAATCCACCACATCCCCTCCTACATGATCTGCTTTCCAGGAGTCAGGGAAGGGTTAAGGGGACGGAGAAAAGGCTGAACCACTGGCGTGCAGGGTGGCCAGAAGCCACAAGGGAAGTTTGGTGGAGCAGAGCCCGATAGCTAATACTAATGAGATTGCTGCAAGAAATCCTTGGGACTGAAAACTCTGGGGGCGATGCTGAGGCCCCCTGAATGAACAGAGTTAATCAAAACCAGCTCCTCCAGAGGTTTGCCCGCCTCCAGCTCAGCATTCCAGTCTCCGATGGGTGACAGCTTAATTTACAAGAGCGCCAAGCAATGGCAAGTTGGAAAATAAACCAAATATACACATTATAAGAAAAGGAAATGTGATTCTGAACTCCACTGCATAGCTTTCCTGAAGCTTCACCAACCCCATAATTAGATGATACCTAAACTGCCTGAAACGTTAATATTACATATTATGAGAAATTTACTGGAGATTGAATCGTACCGCCTATTTATATTTCTGGTCTATCTTGTGTCTCATATTTTAGTAGAGAATATAGCTGTGTGTATGCGTGTGTGTATTGCCCATTAGGAATGAATTTTGACGTCTTAATAGATTAACCTTGCTGGTACCTAATATAATTTATTAAAAAAAAATGAAATTCCTATTGCTGCACAGATTTTTAATGGGTAGGCGTTCTTGGTCTCCCTCTAGAAATCTCCCTGCCTGAGGCTGCAGCTTTCCTGAAAGCCTGCTCCCTTGCAGGGTTGGGTGGAAGCTTGCCTGCACAACAGCTGTGAGAGCAGGCCAGCGCTGCCCAGCATAATCTCAGAGGATGGGATTGGCATCTACCCGACCACCTTGCAGAGTCTGAAATAACTTCATCTTTTAATAGCACAGCCTTGCACACCATCCTGGGGCAACCAGAGGCCCTGTTGCTCTTTTAGGAAGTCAGACAAGCACCCGCCCCCATGTCAGGAGGCCCAAGGAAGGAGCTTGGCACATTCAATACCCTGCGCATTTAGGGTCTTCAAGATACAACCTCAGCAAACTCTTTAATACTGGTTTTTCTGGGAAGTCGTGAATCTGACCATCACATTGCCTTCTTGGCACAAACCTCCTAAAAAAAAACTCTGCTAGGGTTTCCAAAAATAAAAAACCAGATCTGGTCCTGGGGTGACACTTGAAGGGTAGAGGGTAGAGGGTAGAGGAAGATGGTCAGAGCTGGGGTCTCTGTGCCTTTTTCTGTCACCTCCCGTTGTGCAGAGAGGGGATGAGTGTCTCTCATCAGGAGTGGCCTGCTGCTTTCTAACAGATTCTGAAAGGTCGTGCTTCCCTCTTCCTGTCTAACAAGTGCCAGAAAGAAGCAGTGACCAGGAATTCCCACCATCTCAGGTTGACAGCTCACGGTAGGCTCTATTTTGATACCTACAAATGCTCATCTGTTTGGGATGCAAAGGCCTCCATTGTGTCCCCAACTCTGCCTCCCCAGCCCCTGCTTTTCTGCCCTGCACAAGGGCTCATGTTCAAATTCAAGGCTTCTTAAGCAGTCTCTGCAGTGGGTCTTTCGCTGTGGCCCTCTTTCTGGAAACATGTTTTACTGAGCACCCTTGAAAGTTCCTCCCTTTGGTGAGAAATTTCCTTTCTCATTTCCTTTAGCAACAAACATTTGAATATATAGCTTCCCTAGTGGCTCAGTCAGTAAAGAATCTGCCTGCAATGCAAGAGACCCAGCTTCAATCCCTGAGTCTGGAAAATCCCCTGGAGAAGGAAATGCAATGCACTCCAGTATTCTTGCCTGGGAAACCTCCTGGACAGAGGAGCCTGGCGGGCTACAATCCATGGAGTTGCAAAGAGTCAGACATGACTTAGCGACTAAATCACTGCTACCATTTGAACATAGAATTCCTCATAAAAACCTGGTAGTGTTGCAGAGTGCCCATGGGTTCTGTACTTGAAGGACAGAGTCTTCCCTAATTTCCAGTGGCCGTGTCCATCAGCAGTGGGAGGCGGGCAGTGGTGTTGGCTGGGGCGCCAGGGATGAGAAACGGAATGGAGTCCTTCTAGGGCCTGCAGCCCTTCTGAATCCCAGAGGTTTGTTGCTAATGAGAGTCATGGTGATTAAATTAAAGAAGACCTGTCAAGACCCGTTCTTTCTTTGCTCTTTAAAAAATGTTTTCTTTCCTTCCAGATGCCCTTTTTATGAGCTTGAAAAAGTTCTAATTAAGGAAACCTCTCCTTCAGTATAAACACCGCATTCTTTCAGTCTAATGGAGCTAAGACGAGGGTGATTCTTTTTTCTTTCCCTCTCCTTTACCATCAAAATGACCTATGTTAAAATTTGCATTTTCCAAAAGACTTTATGTTTAATTCCTTCCTTTTTTCCCATTCCTCTTCCTGCTTCAATTAAGCAAAAATTTCTTTCTCTTAAACCCAAGATTGATACTTCAGTTGATATAGAATTATGGGTTATTGTACAAACACATTGAAAGTACCACTCTTTTGTAAAACTCTGTTGTTGTTGTTTTTTTAAACTTTTTATTGAACTATAACAGAGACACAGAAAAGGGCACACATCACGAGTGTAAAGCTTAAAGGAGTTTTTAGAACAAGAAACATGTCACCTCAGAGGGACTTGGGGTTACTTAGTTGTGTTTGCTACTTCATTATGTTCTTGAGCATATCTTGTGTGCAGGGAAGATAAGTGCTAAAAGGATGCTCTTTAAGCCAAATTCAGGGACTTGGCTGGTTCCTCCGTGGCTCTGACGAGGGATCCTAGGGGTTGCTAAGTGGCGTCTCCAAGCTCAGGGCTGGCAGTGTCTGTGCTGCTGCTGCTTCTTGGCAAAGCCCTGAGCTTTCCTCTCCAGGGTCCATTTCCTCTTCACCCCCTCCCCACACATCGTGCTCAGATGATTGGACTGCCTCCTGGCATTGTTACGTGGAAACATTAATAAGCAGAGTCCTTAAGTGCTTTAACATTCTAACGTGCTGTAGAACTGCTTAATGATGAGGGAAGCGCCATGGAGCTGTCTGGTTCTAGTCACATCTTCAGAGGGAGTCTACACTGAATTGACAGCTCCAGTAGGTGAAGTTTAAAATATATGAACTGTCAGAAAGATCAGAAACGGGTGGTGACATTGCCAGCTTGCCCTCCCCTGTCTTTGTCTCGGTTGCCACAACCCTGCTGTAAAATATCTCTTTCAGAGTGGGGAGGCCATCACAAAGTTCTGTCTGTCCCAGGGTCCCCAGGAACAGACTGGCAGCTGCTCCTGCTGAGGTCTGGCTGCCTCAACTCCAGGGGGCTCCACAGAAGGAAGTAGATTGTGTGCCTAAACAACTCTACACTGTTGGATAGTGTCGTTATTCAGGTGCCAAGTCATGTCTGATTCTTTATCACCCCATGGACTGCAGCATGCCTGGCTTCCCTGTCCTTCACTGTATCCTGGAGTTTGCTCAAACTCATGTCCATTAAGTCAGTGATGCCATCCAACCATCTCATTCTCTTCTCCTTCTTCTTCTGCCCTCAGTCTTTCCCAGCATCAGGGTCTTTTCCCATGAGTCAGCTCTTCACATCAGGTGGTCAAGGTATTAGAGCTTCAATTTCAGCATCGGTCCTTCCAGTGAATATTCAGGGTTGATTTCCTTTAGGATGGACTGGTTTGATCTCCTTGAAGTCCAAGGGACTCTCAAGAGTCTTCTCCAACACCACAGTTTAAAAGCATCAATTCTTCGGCACTCAGCCTTATTTATAGTCCAACTCTCACATCTGTGCACAACTAATGGGAATACTGTAGCTTTTAGATAACGAGATAGTTAGATAATGAGATACTGCTATTTTCCCAAGATATGTTCACATCCAGCCAGGTGGAACATCTATGATATCTCCTGAATTCCAGAGACCTTCATCTTCCCTCTCCTGTCCACACCGTGGACCTTGAAATTGCTTGAAGTTTCTATAACCCTCAGCTCCTCTCTCTTATCCTGTCATTCCCTCCTTCTAGGGCTCTTGATCTTCCATCACACCTAAAACTCTAATCCTTGGGCCACTCCCTTTTGTTCACATCTGTGGGTTTCCTCTTGGTCTCACTTAATTCTCCATCCATCTTAGAAGTTCTCAGCTCACCTTCTTACAAGTGGCTTGAAAAGTTTCACCTCTGAGTTCACTGTCATCAAGCCTCCTTACAGCCAGGACTCTGAGCACCACTGCTGGAAAAGCGTTTACACGTGGAGACTGGTTTTAGGTCAGGCGTGCCCTTGACGCATCTTGGTATTTCTCTGCACTGACTATTTTTGCACTCTGCCACTCCCTTTAAGCTTCCCATGTATCCTTTTCTCATTCTCAACAGATGGCCTCGCCCCACATTCGCAGAAACGTCATCAGGTATGAATGCTCTCAAGTTCTGTGCCTACCTCCCACTTACAAGTGTGTCTGCAGCCTTTCTCCCATCCTCCCATCCCTCATTCTGCTTCCAGGGAGTCTTTACCTCATGGGGCACTCACCCCATTCATGAACGCATGTGTGGCATTTGATTTTCAAAATCATCTCTTCAGTCATTTTCTTCAAAAAAACAAGAATGTGCTCAAGCCTCTCCCATCTTTGCAAAAATCTCTTCCCTTAACTATCCAGTCCTGCTTCTTTGTAGAGAGGACTCTCCAGCCCCCATCCCAGGAGCTCCTTAAGATGCGGCCTTCTGACTTCCTCACACCCTGTCCACTCCTATTCCTCCCAGCAAAATTAGAAGAGGCTTCCAGAGCCCAGTCCAGCACCTGTGTGTGACTTTACATCTCTCCAGCATTGATTTCACAACCAGTCCTTCTCTTTTCTCTTCAAAGCTCCACGGTCTCCTTCATTACTTCGTATGCAAAAAAAAAAAAAAAAATGTACATGTATGTAATTATTTGATCAATCTTCATCTCCCCCAATCACACTACATATTCAGTGGAGATAGAAATCGTGTCTTTGTGCTAAACACATTAACCCAAGTGCCTAACTCACATGCCAGATGTACAATTGACGTTTAATTGAATAAACGAGTGCTTGCCTAAGAAACGTAGCACCAGGTTTTTCCTCCTGGCATTCTCTTACTTTCCTGAGCTCTTCCTTTAAAGCACGTTGCTGGTGTCTTCCAGGGTATCCTTTAGTCTCTCTCTTCTCACTCTGGATAGCAGGCTTATGGAATCTGTTCTATGAATGCGGCTTCAAGTGCCAACTCCCTCCTAAGCCCTAGACTTATATAAGCAACTCTACTAGATGTTGGCATTTCAATTTCCATCCCTTAAATTCATCTGTACAAAAGCTGGCATCGTCATCTCCCTCTATTTTCATTCTAGTCTTAAGCTTTGGTCCCAATCATCGCTGTTGATGTAATGTGTGGTGTCCCACCCAAAACGGCTGGCAGTCACTTCACATCACTACCTATCCTGTCCTCCATATCAACCACTGTTATGGTGACTACTAGGCCCCAGTGATTCTTCCTGCTTCACAAAATTTTGTCCTCTCTGACTATCCCCAGTGGTACCATCATTATAACTTCTTTCTTGGAAATGGAAAATACTTTCCTAACTGGTCTTCTTCCTGTTTTCAGGCTTAACACTATCCATCTATTTTCTATAATGTCATGAAGTTTTTTTTTTTTTTATGTAACACAATTATAATACTATAATTGCTTTGAAACATTGAAACAAACGGAAAGACTTCTGACTACTTTGTGTAAGAAATGTGAAGCACTTCATGGCTTTCAAGCCCAGTCCGAGTTTCTCTGCCTCAACTGGTTCCGTGTCCTCTCCCTGCCCTGGGCTCCTCACAGACCCCTGTGCATCCTTCCCTTGCACAGAAGGTTTCATCATCCTGAAGTGTGCCCACTGCTGCCCTGCCCAGCCTTCCTCCTGGAACTGTTCTCTTGCTTCGTAGTTTGCTCCTGCATCGTCAACTCGGGAGAGATGTCTCTGAACTACCACCTGTTAAGTGCCCTCATGGATGCTTGCATGGATGCCTGCCCCTTCTGCTTTAGTGACGATCACGTTGTCTAAGCCTGTTTGCCTCACAGTCCTGCAGTAGACTGTGAATAGTGTGAAGGCAGTGACTAAACATCCCTGCCTGATGCACGTGGTGTCCATCATATAATAAAGGTTTAATAAATATACCTTAAATGAATGTTGAACTCTTCATGTTAGTGTTCCTATTATGAAAGAATTGAACTGTTTACCCACTAAGTTTCTTAATCCTGGGAACACTGCTGTAGTTTGGGGGTAAAAGAATGAATGCACATCCTACAGCTGCTAAGGTGTGGGGCAGGCATGTGAGGTGTAATGGTTCGGGAACATGACACTTGTTGGGTGAGCAGAAGGGGAGAGGGGTGAGGGCAATGTGTTTTGGAGGTGGTCTGTGAATATATGTCGGCGGCAAATGGAAACAGAGGCCTTAAAGGTAGGACTTAGCTGGAGAAAGAGGAGCTGTCAGCATACAGGGAGCGGAGTCCTGGAGCCAGGTCAGTGCCATGATACAGAAGTGCAAAGAGGCTCTCCCCATCATGTTTTTAGAAAGATTGTTGGTGTGCTGAATTTTTTGTGTCCAGTCCTGTCCTGGTGGGCAGGCTGCTGGTGGTTTGGTCTGTAACGGGGCTCTTCTATAGAATGGAGGCCAGGTAGAAGGGAGGCACCTTAACAGTGCTGCCTGGTCTAGTGAACTGCTTGGGAGGGTTTGCAACCTAGCTGAAGGGTCGTGGGTGATGAGAAGAAAGCAGGGGACTGAGCCTGGGCTGGGGAGAGTCTGTACCTGGTGGGCAGGGATTAAAATTCGTCTAGAGGTGATGAGTAAACATCACGGAGAGGTGCCATAGCATGAGGCAGGTGCAGGTGAGTGAACCTGGTTTTCTGGCCCCCTACGTCAGAGGGTGAGGGGGTCCTGCCCCTTCCAGACCAGAGGCATCTCCAGGAAGGGAGCATATGTTGGGGGGTGAGCAGAGGCTTTGGGTAGGGTGTGTGTTCCAGTGCTTCTGTTGCTGCTGTTTCCAGTTATTTAATGTTTGAATCTAATCATTTCCTTGATTTAGCAAATCAACGATTTTTTTCCCCTCCAGGGCAAAACTACCTTCATTTTATTTTCTTCTCTTTCTTCTCCATAATTAAGTAATTTCCTAATTAGTAATGTTCAACTTACCCAATCTGAAACGGCACATTTTATTCCTTCTTATACAAGCTGGTGTGCACACGTCTGCCTCCCCTCAACCCCGAGCAGTGGGGTGCCTATCACTCCAGGCTCTTCTGAGTTGTTCTTGTCCCGAGCTCGTCTGCCCCTCACTTTCTCCCTTGGTGAGAGGGATGAAGCATCTCCAGCCACCCTTCCTGAGTGGGGGGACCCCAGCTGAGTCATCTCACACTGTCTGACTTCCTGGTGGCATCATTAGCATAAAGGAACTGCTCAGAGGTGGTATCACACTGCAGCTCTGTGCCTGGTGGGCAACCCTGCTTTTGGCTCTTTCGAACTTGGAAGGCAGGTGGCCTCTGCTGGAGGGGAGCCCAAGTGGCCTTGGCTGTGGCAGTGCCCGGGGCGCTGAGGTGCCATGCACCGGAGGCCAGGCTGCGGGGACAGCCCCCATCTCTCTGCAGCAACATTGCTCTCTTTGCTGAGCATGTCAGCATGCGCCTCGGACCTCAGCCTGCAGACACGGGGTCCTAGCGAGAGACTGGGTGGAACCCCATACCCAAGCGCTGTGTCCAGTTCCAGCCCAGGCTGTATGAGGCGCCCACTGTCAGGGCTGGAGATTCAGCACAGACTGCTCCTCCACCAAAGTGCTCTGTCCACTGGTCCTTACTGGAGCCTGGGTGTGTTCAGCTCACAGAAACACCGCAGAGACAGCACAGGGCAGCTGTGGACTAGGGAATGTGTGCAGGGTCCCTCCTGTAAGACCCATCTCTGTGCCCAGTGAGCCCAGCCCGAGACCTGGTCTGGGTGCAGAGCCAGGAGCTCCCTGTACCCATGGCCACCGCTCTTCCTTGACCACAGGCTACCTGCCACTCTCTCTCTACCCAGCTCCCTGGGCCTAATGGCAAGAAAGATAATGACCCAGCACCCCGATGAGGCACAATTAATGTTACAGTAATAGAACAATGCTGCCTGCCTGCGATGGGGGCTTTGAAATCTCCAGATGAAAGGCCCTTGGCAGTGCAGGGCCATTATTAGCATTTATGTACCACATTTCATCTTCAAAGCACTTGGCAAATATTAACTAATGAACACAGAGGACTGTCTTTCTTCCCTCTCCGGGCCTGGGAGGGGGAGATGATGATGAGTGTCCTCACTTAAATGGAAACACTGTTCCTGGACGTGGAGCGGAGAAAACCCCTTCTCTCAGCAGCATCTTTAGTTCCTTAGGGAGGGCAACTTGGCCAGGCCAGGCCACACGGAGCCCCCGAGCCTGCACTTTCCAGCCAGCCCAGTGCAGCCCAAGAGAAGTATGATGCAAGCCATGTCCAGGATTCCATATTTTCTAGAGCCACATTTTTTTTAAGTTAATAGGTGAAATTAGCTGTAATAATTTATTTAACCCAGTATATCTAAGATATGATTTCAACAAGTGACATTAGTTTACTGAGATCCTTTATATTCTTTGCGTTTTTTGTACAAAGTCTTCGAAATCAGCATATGTCTCGCACTGAGAGCCCATCTCGGTGTGCACCTGCCACATTAACAGACTCAGTCACCCCACGTGGATAGTGGCCAGCACGTAGAACAGCTCTGATCAGGATGGTCTTTGAATGTGTATGAATTGATAAAGAAAATGTGGCACATATAGGCAATGGAATATTACTCAGCCATAAAAAGAATGAAATAATGCCATTTGCAGCAACATGGACGGACCTAGAGATTATCGTACAAAGTACAGTTAAAGAAAGACAAAGGCACATATATGATATCACCTACAGGTGGAGTCTAAAAATAAATGATACAAATGAACTTATTTACTAAATGGAAATAGACTCACAGACATAGGAAATAAATTATGATTACCAAAGGGGAAGTGGGGGGGGTAAATTAAGAATTTGGGATTAACTTTAAATACTACTACATATAAAATAGATGAAAAAACAAGGGTTTACTGTATAGCACAAGGAACTATACTCAGTATCTCATAATAACCTATAATGGAAGAGAATCTGAAAAAGAATATATATATATATATACATACACATATGTATAAATGTATAACCAAGTCATTTTGATGTCCACCTGAAAATAATACAACATTGTAAATTAACTATACTTCAATAATGGAATTGCTAAAAAGACAGTCTTTGAGAAGGAAATCCCAGAACACCATTGCTCACAGGGCAGAGTGGGCAGTGGGCAGATGTGGGCCATAGTCTGAGCGACCCAAGTTAACATCCTGATCAGAAACTCGCTGTCTGTGCGATGCTGGGCCTGTTGTTGAATCTACCTGGACTTCAGTGTCTTCATCTGTGATATAGGAGTCTGACCATGTCCACTGTCATCTGTATAAAGACTGCATGAGGCTGCTTTGTGATGTGCTGAGCACAGGACCTAACATGTAGTAATAACGCAATACAGTGGATCTTCTCATCCAAAAACATGAGCTCCTGTTTCCGGCCCTGCCTCCATCCCGTCCTCCAGCATCAGGCATGTCCTGCATCTGATGAGTCTGGTCCAGTGGACTAGATATGTGTGCTCTCTCACCCTCACTCGTGTCTGACCTGTGTTCTCCCTTAACAGACACGTGGCTCCCTGTGGCCAGAGCTAGGAGCCCTTGTGTCCCATGGTTATAAGAGAGAAAGGATGATGGGGTATGGAATGGGAAGATTGCTTCTGCAAGTGCCTTGGCCCTTCAGTTACTGTCCTGTCTATTTTAACAGGCAATACCTCCCTTACCCCAGGAACTCATGCTTCCCTGGAGCCCAGCCTCCAAGGATTCAACCTCCAGATGTGTCCACATGCCTTCATCCTGGCCTTTGCTTACCCCAGTGGCTCTGTCTAGAACATGCTCCTTCCCCTTCTGCCTTCAGCCCACGGTCCCTGGGTTAGCTTTAATCCTGGCACTTGTACAGTTCCATTTCTCTCAGACATTCATAGCACAGCAGCCGGAGTGCACTAGGTCCTCAGTTAAGGTGCCTATGTCTTTGTAAGTCACAGGAGAGGGAGCTGGTGACATGGATACAGTCACCCAGGACCTGTGGGCCACCCCCACCCCTGACCAGGACACACAGATCCTGGATGCTGTGGGCTCTCCATCCTGGAGCTCAGAGATGCCAAAGGTTATCGACACCAACAATTCCTTCACTTTAAGTCATTTTATATAAGAAGCAACAATGGAATCATAGACTGTCCTCTTTTTAAATGCATCCCTTCTAGAGACATGTTTTCAGCAAGCAGCTTTCCTGCAGATGTGCTGTGTGATGTTTCTCAAAGCATCTCTCCTGGAGAAGTGGACTCATTCCTTGTAATCCTGGATGTTCTGATGCAGCAGGTACCTCAGTGTAGGTTTATCTGACCCCCTTACCTCACAATAGATCGGCTCGTCCTGCCTGAGCCTCCTGTGACTCCCAGCTCCCCATCTGGTTGTCGTAGATTCTGAAGGATGCACCAAACATGACCATGGCTGGAAGATTCAGTCAGAGTGAGGGAGGAGGTTCTTCTGGGTCCCAGTGGGTATCTCTATTCCTGCAGAAGTGCAAGCATGAGACTGGGTGGAGGGCTGAAGAGCCGGGTCTGGTTCCCAACAGCGCAGTCTGTCCCGGCCCTTCTGAGCCCTATGCACTGGGAGCCTCTTGCTGCTGCAGACACCGGGTCCCTTGTTCCACACTGGGCTTGAGTGAAAACGTCAGGTTCACACCTCGCTCCTCCTTCTTGCTTCCTGCATCTTCTTTCCCTGTCTTGGTCCTTGTTTCCCTCCCTCTGGGTGAAGCTGCGCTGCTAGGGCGACATAAATAATCATTGGCCTCAATTTTCTCAATGGCCCGAGTTGGTCTCTTACCGAGGGTTCCTTGCTCCAGGAGTTTCCTTTGGGGGGCTCTTCAGAGGAAAACACAAAAGCACAAAATGCAGCTGCCCGATTGTGCAGAACTCTGTGCAGCAAAAGATAGTGCAGTTCAGTGGGAAGGAATTCTCTGGGAGCCCCGAGGTGGCCAGCTAAAGCTGTGAGCCCCCGAAGTGTGAGATTTGATTACTCTTATCTGGGCGCACAGCTCCTGATAACTGCTGTCGGTCATTCAACTACCGAGCAGCCTCTACAGATGTCGGCAGCAGCTGTTAGCTTGGTGCTGGAGTGAAATGTGGCCTTCCCTGAGCAGGACCTCGGAGATGGCAATGGATGTCCACACCGGGAATGGCCCAGCCCGACCTCCAGGTGCTTCAATTGCTTCCGTCAGACGATCGCTGCTTTGTCAGACTTTGTGGATCCCTCCGCAGGTCAGAGAGCTGAAAATGGCTCAGAGAGATTCCAAGGTGATTAGGGAGTTTGGAGAATAAAACCAGGAAGAAAGGCTGAAGAACGAGCATTATTCAGCTTGGAGCATATAGGCTGACTTAGTAACTCTCCCAATACGCAGGAGCCTTAGGAGGAGGGAAGCAGTCAGTTGCTCTGTGTTCCCAGAGTGTAGCTGGGAACGGACTGGACTGGGCCACGTGGGGACCAGCTCTGTGCCTTCCCTAAATGACCTGTGTGCCCTTGGGTGTGTCCCTTAGCTTTCTGGGCTTCACACCTGGTGGGCTGCTTCACTTCCTGCATTTTTTTTTTTTTTTATGATTCCATGAGTCATTAGGTTAAAATTTTGGATAGATTGAAAAAAGTCAGTTTTGCAATGGCTGGTATGGTTTTGCCCGGAGACACGATGTTATGTTCCAAAGGGGTTTTTAGGGCAAATTCCAAAGATTTTTGTTAGTCATTAGAAAAACAAAAAAAGGAAACTGGGATATTTTTGAGGAATCTTAGGAACTAGACTCTTCAGACTTGGCTTTTAGGAACAAGGTAAGCTTCCATTAAGGACAGACAGCTGATGATTCTGAGCTCTTTCTTGTAACAATATTCCCATTGACATTCACCATCAGGGAACATCTGTTTGGGAACATTGCACCTCTTCACATCAGTGCTCATGAACTTTCAGCTCTGCAGTCCTTTAAATTATCCACCATGAGGCTGGGACGGGAGAGCAGAATGCCCAGCTGCCCCAGGGGCTGTGAGGCTTGTCTAAGTTAGGCTGGCCAGTAGTCTGGACGGGTGACAACTCTGGGCATTTTGGTTCTTATCTGCAGACAAGAAAAAATGTCTACCACCTCTTAAGTTCTGTACCTAGGGCCTGTGAATTAAGCTGACAAGTGATAGATTAATAGGAGAAAAGCATACACATTTTATTTGATGTTAATACTTTTACATGAAACTGGGGGCTTCATAGAAGTGAAAACCCCAAAGAAGTAGTTAGACTCAGGAATTTCTGTACCATTTTAACAAAGAGCCATAAATTGTGGAGACATGATAAGACAAAGTAACAGGGGACTTGGGATAGGCACAGTAAAATTGTGGGGCAGAGAAAAGGAAACTAACATTGGAGGAAATTAGTGGAAGATAAGGGTGGTTTTAGTGGGTCCGTTTGTTCAGGTCTATTTTGGGGCCAACTCCCAGACTCTCGTGGTAAGAATGTTCTTCCATCCCTGGTACATGGAGATTTTCTCAGGGAAATGTCATGTCCCGTTTTTTAGGTAGGAAGGGGGAGGGCACAGTTCCCTTCCTGCACCTGCTGTTTCTCAAGTGCCTTCAGCTCAAAATAACTTGTATACGAAAGTGGCGTATTCTGGGGTGGCATGTCCTGAACCCCTTCACAGCCTTCCTACAAAGGATGCTGCAACAGCTGAGGACTGCAGCTGCATCTCCCCCTTCCCCGCCCTGTCTCCCCAGTCTGGGAGGAAGTGCAGCATCTCTTTTGGTCCACAACTTCTCTAAATATATTCCCACAGCAGTTGCTGTTGGTCTTCTGTGAAAGAACCTTGGCTGCCGCATAGTCCGTGGTGGCATTGCCCATGGTCACCTGCAAGACCAGGCCAGGGGTGAACGTGGAGAATGGACCACATGCCCAGACAGTAGAAGCAGGTGTTAGTTAGAGGAGTCCACAGTGCCCTGAAGAGTCCCGACTACAAAGGCAGTATATCCTAATTAACTGCAAATGCCTTGCTCATAAAGCTGTCACCACTAGGCTCTAATGTCTGTACTTTTAATGATGCATTTGATTAGAAGGTAATTTTATTCACTTGGTGGCAGTTGGACCTGTTTTGTGAGGGTCTCTTTTCCCTCCTCTTTCTCTCCCTTTTCTCTCCTACTGGAAATATTTCTAAGATTGTGGTGTCCAAAACGATTTCATAAAGAAGGAAATAAATCTAAACAGTGATCTTACCATGTCTCCTTGACAGCAGCCTTTGTGTGTGTGTGTGTGTGTGTGTGTGTGTGTGTGTGTGGTGTGTGATGTGATGGAATGAAGAGAAGAGTTTTCTAATTTCTCTTCGGGGCCCAAAGCTGGAATCTCTTTCACAGCCTAATATTCTCTTCATTCTGAGTCCTAATTATTGACATGACTTGGTGTGCGTCACATATAGCAAATGGGTTCCATGTTCTTTTATTTCATTTACATCTCACAATCAGCCCATGAGGTAATCACATGACTAATGAAGGTCCTGAAATTCCGAGATTTGTCTCTTGTCCTGGGGACCCCGTTCCCCATCAGGAAACCACACATTTCAAAACCCATCTCAGTGTAAATCCTGGGCTTGCTCCACCAGGCTGTGTGCATCTTTTCAAAGAGGAGCTTCATCTTTTTTCTGTGGGAAGCAAGCATTGGGCTGCTCAGCACTGGTGACTCCCTCTGGCGGCAGGACATCCAGGGGGAAGCCAAGTATCTAGACCTCTTGGATCATGCCTTCTGCTGCAGAAGTGTAAGGTGATGTTCAAGGTCACTGAAGTCCAGACTCCCGGGTGAATCAGGGGGCCCACATGAACTGTGCTTTGTCCTCCTGCCCTGCTCTGTGTGAGGGTGCTGTCTGGTCTCCTCTCACACTGTCTGGAGCATCCTGTGTCCCATTAATCTACTGAATCCATTGCCCACTCCTTACTTTCCTTTTTTAATAATTGCACCAGCTAAGATCCAATGAGGGCTTCCTCCTTGCATGTTCTTCCCATGTACCATTTCCTTTCATCTGTATGGAGTGGAGGAACAGTGTTACCTGAAGGAGGCTGTGCTGTCAGTCAGCTGCATGGGTCCCCCAAGGTCACAGGGTGGTCCGTGGAGGGGCTGCAGATCCCACTTCAGGGCCTATGGTCTCCATCGCTGCCTCTGTTACTCAGCTTATTGCTGGTAAGTATGGGCCCTGAGCTGGGTGCTATGAGAGACTCCGTGACAGAAATAAGAGAAATACACAGGTTTTAACCTGGATCCAGAAGGAGAAAGCTTCTCTAAGTTACAGTTTAATGTTTGCACATCAGGACAGCCCACATTTTCATCGTGAAATCTCAGAACCCGGCTTGAGTGATACCTTTCCGCACTTCTGACATTCACCCTGTTCTTCACTTGACAGTTCTCTCCACACGAGACTCTGCTCAGCACTGTTTGGGCCCCACAGACTCCTTAAGCAGAAGTTCAGGTCAAATGCATCTTATAATCCTATGAATTAAACTTTTATTTCCCAGTTTTGGATAAAAATCTTAGCAGAGAATTTTTATGAGATATCAGATATAGTCGAGGCACTGCTCTGGAGACTCAGGTGAAAAGTCATGCAGTGGCGATGCATGTCAGGTGAGGAAATTGTGTCTTCACACAACAAGACCGATGATACAGGATACATGCGTGGCATGCAGGAAGGGGTTTGGGGATTTGTGAACAGAACTGAGCATGCCTGGTGGGCAGGCCTGGGAAGGCTGCTTGGAGGAGGTGGTGACAAGGCGGAGCCTCTAGGGTGTGGAAACCTCTATTCATCGCCTCCCAGGCTTTTTACCTTGTGGCTCAGACAGTAAAGAATCTGCCTGCAATGCAGGAGACCCGTGTTCAATCCCTGGATTGAAAAGATCCCCTGAAGAGGGAATGGCTATCCACTCCAGTGTTCTTGCTTGGAGAATCCCACGGGCAGAGGAGCCTGGTGGGCTACAGTCCATAGGGTCACACAGAGTCAGACCCGACTGAGGTGACTTAGCGTACATGAGTGAAGATAGCGGAATAATTTCAACTGAGGTTGAATGATGTAACCTTGCCCCAGGCAACCTGGGAACAGAAGCTTTTAACAACAGCAACAACAAGGCCATGGAACAGGCCCAGTCGGAGTCCCTGGGGCATCCTTTGCTGTCCCTGTAGCGCCTGGGGCTCACTCTCAGCCGGGCCTGCGGATGAAGCCTCTTGTAGCTTTCTGCGCTTTTTCTTGGAAGAAGACATTTGGGGATGAGGTGCAGAAACTTGCCAAGAGTTACGGGTGCCCCGGGGATACTTCAGCTTTTGATTGAGACCTCAGCACATAAAAAGTCTGCAGAAATGGGAGATTTGGCTTCAGAAATTAAGGGCTGTCACTTTCCCCTGATTTCCTCTTCCCGGACCTGCTCTCACAGCCCAGCCAGAGGCAACAGAGAAGGGATATTTCACGGTGACGGTTTTAAACAGCCTCCGTGTGTGCGCTGCGATCATTTTTCATGTGAAGCCTCCCGAGTGTGTGCTGAGGAGCCCTGCACATCCAAGCTTCCTCCATAAATTCACGAGAAGCCCCGTGATGCCAGCGGCAAGAGGCCCCCGGAGGGGCTTCCAGATGGAGTGAGGGAGAGAGATAGGGGCTGGAGGCCCCAGAGAGGGAGGCCCCATGGGGCCCCCTCACTGGGCACCTACGGGCAGCTCAGCACCCATCCCAGGAGCAGAGTGGGCTCTGAAAATGAACTGAAAAATCTTGCCTGAGGTTCCAGTTCCTTGAGGGGCACTGAGAAGAGAGCTGGAAACAGAAGCAGAAAACCTGGGGTCCTGTCCCAGTTTTTAACATGCTTCTGCTGTTGTGACCTTGCAAGGTTGACCCTGGCAACCTCAGCTTTCTCCCCTGGGGGCTGTTCCCACTTGTAAACCCGGGCTGATGGTGCCTGCCATATTCCTCCCCTCGTGTTCCTGGGAGCAACAAGCGGACGGTTGATCTGAAAGTGTTTTGTACGATGCAGAGCCCTACAAATGAGCGGCATTTATTACAGTGTCGCCACAGCAACTGTGGAAGTGGAAGCTGGCGATGGGGTCATTCGTATTCACGTAATTAGCTGTTCTCACAGCACAACAGTGAGTGCCAGACTCCTCAGCACTTCCTCGGAGCCACGGCTATAATTAATGAGTGGGGTCCCTCCCATCCCGAGGACAGAAGTCCCCTCATAAAGATGAACATCTCAGCCAAGGAGTTGAGAACCCCCAGCCCAGCTCTCCAGACAATGGTCCCCAGGGTCCTGGCAGGAGACAGACTCTGGGTGTGTGACTGTCTGAATCAGAGCCCAACCTGGCTTGCCTCTGCAGTGGCCGCAAAGCTCAGCTTCCTGCACCTGGGGAAGCCCTAGACAGAGGGGTTAAGTCCAGATCTCTGCCTGGATTCTGATGAATGGTCCCCAATGCTCCCTGTGATGAGAAGAGAGCTGTCGGGGAGGCAGAGGGCCCTCCGTGCTGGTGGGCACGGGGCTTCCAGACAAAGCTATGGGGATCCCAGCTTCAGGCGAGGGGGTGGTGGGAGGAGAACTGCTGTTTCTTCTCCCCTTGCTTTAACACCCCATGATTTTCTGAGCAGTTCTTAGCTTGCTGGCTGAGCTTCACAGCCGCCGATATATTTAAACTCTCGATATTAAAGATCTCAGCAGCCTTTCCCAGGAGGAAATTACCTCCCAATTCAAGGAAGGCAGGTGCCCTCTTGAGATGTGCTCGACTCATGTCCCAGCAAAAAACCCTCTCTTTGCAAACTGGGAGCTGGCAGTACAGAGGCCTGTTACTGGAAATAGACGCATTTATGAATTTCAACATCCTATTAGCGGTGATGATCTGACAAAATCACGAGAAAGGAGATATTTGGGTGCACAGCTGACAGATGATTTACGTGCCAGAGTGTCACGAGGAAGAGCGTGTCTCCAAAGTGGAGGCAGACGTGTGAGTGCAGCTGGGGGACTGGGGGTCCCGGCAACATGACCCAGGGCTGCCCCCTTCCCTCTGAGGTCACAGGGACCCTTTGGGGCACCTGTAAGGCAGAGACACAGACTGCAGGCGGGCTCAGGGTGGGGAGGGCTTGTGAGGACTGTGCCCCCTGCCCCACTCACACCGCAGCCTTCCTTGGCACGGCTTTGGGCTGACACAGGCAGAGCAGCCAAAGTCAATTTCTTTTCCTCAGATGTAATAGCTTAACTGGAATTGGTAAAAGGAAATATATTTGGAATCACTAGCCATCCTGGTAAGACGGAATGGCAACAAAAGTGTATTGAGTTATGAATGTCTAAGTGTGGAGGCTAGGGACCTTTGGAGGGTCCCTGTTCACTGCCTGATGCCATGTGGGCTCCTCCGGGCCCTGGTGACAGTGTATCCAGCCTCTTCTCCCTCCCCTTCCCCCCAGAGCAGAGAGTCTCCTAGCTCATCATTGCCTCTGATGCCCTCCCAAGCTCCATCCATAAGGGAAAATTGGATTGGTACCATTAGCTTGAATTCAGTAGTGATGGAGAAGGTAATGGACTCCAGGCTCACGGGCAATTCATCTAGATGTTAAAATATCACACATGATTGACCTACATCACTGCTGTGGCCAAAGAGTAGAGAACACACAGGAGGGGTGTGGTAGCCTTGCAGGCAATCGGTGAGCCCGTTTGTGGAGTAGCTGGTTATTAAGGGGAAATGGTCACCACCTTGAGATGGAATTCCCTTAGGGATACAAGAAGGAGGTTGGGAAGAGAGTTTGTCACAGCTGGCTTTTTTTCCTGCCATCACCGTTCAAGTGTAAAGAGAAGGGAGCTTTGTCCCAGCTGGAGGGAAGTAAATAGATCGCAGTATCATCTTAGAGCTAAAGCCTCCAGCTCCATGGGGCAGGAACCAGCCTGCCCAGCTGACTGCCTCCTCTCGGCGTCTGATGCCAGTGTCTGCTGGACAGGCCGTGGGTGGAGTGGGCTGGAGATTTAGAAGTGTTTGTTGAAGGAACCATAGGGATGGTTGAGAATTTTAGGGACATCCAAACTGTCTATTCTCAGTTTAATTATCCTACTCCTAGAGGGCTCTGCAGATGACTCACAAAGTTTCAAATCCCAGCTTTGCAGCTTAATTACTCTGTGTGTGTGTGTGTGTGTGTGTGTGTGTGTGTGTGCATGCAATTCACTTCAGTTGTGTCCGATGCTTTGAGACCCATGGACTGTAGCCCACCAGGCTCCTCTGTCCATGGGATTCTTCAGGCAAGAATACTGGAGTGGGTTGCCGTGTCTTCCTCCAGGGCATCTTCCTGATACAGTGTAACCTGGTGCAAATAACTTCAGCTCTGTATGCAGGTTCCTCATCTGAAAAAAATATCCTAATAATAATGCTTTGACCCGGGTTCGATACCTGGGTTGGGAAGATTCCCCTGGAGAAGGGAAAGGCTCCCCACTCCAGTATTCTGGCCTGGACAATTCCATGGACTGTATAGCTCATGGGGTCGCAAAGAGTTGGACACGACTGAGTGACTTTCACTCGCTCGTAGGGCTGATTTTGGAGTAAATGACTTTTTGCATGAAAGTTCTTTGAAGAAATATCTAATATCTACTTAGTTATAGACATAAGAGTATTTAATACCTGTCTTCAGTTCAGTTCAGTTCAGTTGCTCAGTCGTGTCCAACTCTTTGCAACCCCATGAATTGCAGCATGCCAGGCTTCCCTGTCCACCACCAACTCCCGGAGTTCACCCAAACTCTTGTCCATCAAGTAGGTGATGCCAGCCAGCCATCTCATCCTCTGTCATCCCGTTCTCCTCCTGCCCCCAATCCCTCCAAGATCAGAGTCTTTTCCAATGAGTCAACTCTTCACATGAGGTGGCCAAAGTATTGGAGTTTCAGCTTTAGCATCAGTCTTTCTAAAGAACACCCAGGACTGGTCTCCTTTAGGATGGACTAGTTGGATCTCCTTGCAGTCCAAGGGACTCTCAAGAGTCTTCTCCAACACCACAGTTCAAAAGCATCAATTCTTTGGTGCTCAGCTTTCTTCACAGTCAAAAATTCACATCCATACATGACCACTGGAAAAACCATAGCCTTGCCAGACGGACCTTTGTTGGCAAAGTAATGTCTCTGCTTTTCAATATGCTATCTAGGTTGGTCATAATTTTCCTTCCAAGGGTAAGTGTCTTTTAATTTCTTGGCTGCAGTCACCATCTGCAGTGATTTTGGAGCCCCAAAAAATAAAGTCTGACACTGTTTCCACTGTTTCCCCATCTATTTCCCAGGAAGTGATGGGACCAGATGCCATGATCTTCGTTTTCTGAATGTTGAGTTTTAAGCCAACTTTTTCACTCTCCTCTTTCACCTTCATCAAGAGGCTTTTTAGTTCCTCTTCACTTTCTGCCATAAGGGTGGTGTCATCTGCATATCTGAGGTGATTGATATTTCTCCCGGCAATCTTGATTCCAGCTTGTGCTTCTTCCAGCCCAGCGTTTCTCATGATGTACTCTGCATAGGAGTTAAATAAACAGGGTGACAGTATACAGCCTTGACGTACTCCTTTTCCTATTTGGAACCAGTCTGTTGTTCCATGTCCAGTTCTAACTGTTGCTTCCTGACCTGCATACAGGTTTCTCAAGAGGCAGGTCAGATGGTCTGGTGTTCTCTATCTAGTTGTAGAATATTTAGTTACACATTTGAGTGTTAATTGCTGTTATTATTAAATGATGTTTTCATCTTGCTTTTCATTACTCTATCCTTATATCTGAGGAAGATGTGAAACTCCATCTTATAAAATGTTTCAACTTAAGGCATTTTATATATATATATTTACTGAACTCAGAGAGGAAACACAGTTACTCCATCAGACTACTCGGGAGGCTGTGGACAGGTGTTGGTCCTCTGCAGGCCTGGGCTTTGTTTTCTTTTGTGTGATGCTGGGTCTGAACTAGACCATCTCTGGAGGGCTCTCAGCATGGCTGTGGCCATGGCGGTCACAGTCACGTGACAGAACACATATTGCGTTGCTAGGCACTGGTTTACCTGCTTGACTTGGGTCAACTCATTTAATTCATACAACAATCCCATTGAGGAAGTTAATATCATCTTCACCCTAGGGAAGGGTGAAGACGCTGAGGCCCAGAGAGGTCAGGTGACCTGCCATGGTCACTCATCCGGTAAGTGGAGCGGCCAGTGTTTGGACCTAGGACTTAGGAAGAGGGCCTCCTTCCCACCCCTGCCCTGAGCCTATGGAACAAAATCAGAGCATCTGCGGTTTCCTGTTACTATGGTTTTAAGGATTTTCCTGAATGCAGGGTGGATCTAGAAATCAGAAAATCTCTTCTCTGATGGCTTTATGCAGTGATCTGACCTTGGCATCAAAGAATATTTTCCAGCCATAAATAGCGAAGTGCATGATTGCCAAATAAATGAGAGGATATTTGGTACTGTGAAGATGGCCCAACAAGCTGAGTTATTATTACTGTGTCAGGGTGATAACGAGAATAATGTGTGTCCATGGAGCACTTCATGGCCCCCACGCTCTCCATGGCCATTCTAATTATGCAGCCTGTTGACGCATTCAAGAGAGATGGCTGCAGACTTTTGTCTCAATACCTTGCTGCCATGAAACTTAGAAAGAACCTCAGGCTTGGGACAGAGGGTCAGGAAAAACAGGTACGGGGAAGCTGGTGAGGCCAAGACCAGGTGAAGGGCTGACAGGGACCCGCATCTCCTTTGTGGGAGATGCGTGATCTGATTCTCTCTGGACTGTGTAAATCAAAAGCTAATTACTGGGAGGGCTCCGTTTGTATTTTTATCGCTCTATTTACATTTTATGAAACCATCTGGTATCATTAATACACTCAAAGTCAGTTTAATTTTATTCGTAATTTTACAGCAAAAGAAAGAAGCTTCCTCTTCCTTGAGTGGGAGAGATCCAGGCCTAGGGGAGGATGGTGGCCCCGGCATGGGTGTTCCTTGGGCTGGCATGGTGGCCTCTGATGGGCTCCCTGGGCAGGTGGGATGTGGGCATCGTCTGGGGATGGTGGCAACTCCCTGGAAGACTGGGTCACTTGGAGGGTGGCGAGACGCTCTGAGCTGAGGGATAATCTGCATCTCTGGGCTGTGGCAACCTTGTTCAGAGTTGTGCAGTGACAGGTGGAGGAGCAGGAGAACCATTCACCAGCTGCCCTCTCCGGGCGCAGAGCTTCAGTTAGTCAGGCCAAGACATGGCTGCCTCCAAGCGGGCCCATCTGTGAGCCTCCCGGGGGCCACACACACAGAGGGGAACTGCAAGCCCCTTGTCCTCTTCCCTGTGTCTAGATTCCCCAGGACACAGCCCTGAAGCCCCTCAGCAGCACCCTGGGAGATGAAAAACCCGCTCTGGCCACTCTTGGCTCAGGGACTATGGCAAAAGGCCGCTTCCCCATCGCAACCCAAAGTGAGCAGCTGCTGGAGGATTACAAAGCATTGGACCTCCTCGTGCTCATTTTAAATGTTATCTCAGCTGGGCAGTTCTTGCAAATGAGCCCTTCACCCTCCCCTGCCTCCCCGTCCCCACCACTACCACCCAACGCTCTACCCCAGTGGGCATGGGCCAGAACCAGGGCCTGTGAGGGGAGGCTGTAAACTGGCTGCGGCTTTCTGGCCATGGAGGTGATGTTCCCAGATTGACTCCTCTGGCTTAATGCTCAGATGCTCATGGCAGAAGCTGGTTGGTCAGATGCGGCAGAGGGATGGCCTTCGATTTGGAGGTGGCAGGAGTTACCAGCCGGAGCTCAGTGTTAGGCTGTTTCCTGGACTGATAAACGAGTGTGGGAGAGCCTTTTTTGTTTTTTCCCTGAACAATGGAAACATCTTTCTTTCTGCTGCAGAAAAACTTGTACTCCATAACTGTCCACAGCCGTGCCCTGCAGGTTTCAGAAACACAAAGCCAAACCTTTCATCGATTCTGCTGAAAAATAACTGCCTCTTCTTTCTCAAAGGGTCCCCAGTGCCGTTGCCTCCCCCGACCCCGTCTCCAGGGTTTCCTGACACTGCATCCTTCTCCCACCCCGTTTTTTCTCTGCCACAAGGTATGAGTGGGCGGAGGGGAGGATCAGAGGTTTTGAACAGGGAAAAAGACAAATAAATAAAACAGAGCAGAAACACCTGGCCTTCCCCAGGTAAAGCCATTGCTTGGGACCCAGACAGAGGGTTGGGTCCTCCCTTTCCTGCTCCTGGTCCCATTCCTTCCAGCACCTCCCGGTCAGGGGTCCCAGAATCAGTCACAGAACTCTCCTGCCAAATGCAGCATTCTGCCTGAAGTCGCCCCATGCATGAAGCCCTGGCACCAGGTGGGCGAGGACCAAGGACAGTGGTTGGGCCACAGAGCTTACTGAGCAGGCCTGGGAGGGTTGAGACCTTCCCTCCAGAGTCGGGCCTGGACTGGCGCCCCCTGAAGATGGGCTCTGAGCACGTCCATCCACCCCAGGAGGCACCGTCACTCACTCCTGGCTGACCTGCTTCAGGCCGGGCTGCCCAGCTCTTGGCAGGATGCTGCCCTTTGCTCTGATGCATATCCAGGGGGCGGGAGGCTGGGGCCTGGGGACGGCAGACCAGGTGCTCTGACCTCACACGGTCAAGTGCTTCCTCTCCCACAGTTTTGTTCTCTTGTCACCGTGCAGCCCACGTTTGATGAATGACGGCACTCGTTCCAACCACCCTGGCCCCCCACACCTCCATGCGTGTCCATCTTAAGTCTCTCCTCCTTCCTTTGGTGTCTAATTTATTTTGAATATAAACTGCTGATGCAAATGTCCAAAATAAACTTTGCTAAGTAACAGATGAAGACTGATAACGTCATTTATGATGCTGAGAGGAGACCTGGTCACTTCGCTGTCCTGGGGTCTGCTCTGGTGGTCAGACATTGTGATGTGCTGAGGTCACAGCACTAGTCTGCTAGGCTAGCAGGAAATCCGGATGGTGTAATGATGAGACTAAGCAGGTACGGATCAAAACTCATCCGACACCATGCAAAGACCACACCCTGTGACAGCGCAGCTTTCTCTGAAAGCTGACTTTCACCACATCCCTGCCTCTGAGCGACCAAGCAGCCGTGTCCCTCCCACCTGCATGCTGCACATGTGGGAGGCCCCTGACCTGGGAGTTGGGACCCAGGGCAGGGATGCTGTGCTCACACCCATGACTGATGAGGCTCTGCTGGCACGTGGGTGAGTATCTAATTCCCACCTTCAACGACCCAGGGGGTGGGGAGGGAGCCCATGTCAGCTCCCTTCTCCATCGAAGGAAATTGCATCACACCAACAGCTCTGTTCCCATCAGGATGCTATAGAAAGGATTGGAGAGTGTGAGGCCTTGGTGTCTTTGGGGACCCAGCTTCCTTTACAGGACCAACCTGCTTCTCATTCCTCAAAAGAGCCAGTTCCCTCATCCCCGCACCATCCTGTGTCATGACCTTCCCAGGGCAGAACCGTTAAGGATCCAGTTGATGGAGCGCCCCACGTCCAAGGCTCAGAAGCAGGAAACAGCCAAACTCTCACTGTGTCGTGTGGCCAGGATGGCAGCCGTCTTCAAACAGGCCTCCTACCATCGTAACGAAGTCTCGAGATCTAAAAATGGACAGCGAGTTCAGGCCATGGCAGCTGCTGAGTGAGTGCAGATTCTCATTTCCAACAAAGACGAAGAAGGAGCAGTGTGACCTTGAGAAGAGTCCCACCCACTTTCTCATCGGGACTCACCCTAGAGTCCTGGGGGGCCTTGCTCTGCTAAGCAGAGAAAACGGACAAAATCAGTCTCATAAACAGACCACAGCTGGAGCCGGGGCGTCTGGATTAGGAGGACTTTTATGCATTAAGAGGTTCCCATAGCACCGTTGGAGTCTGGGCTTAAAAATGGAGGAGAGGATTTGTGAGTGTGTCTGGGACTGTGGGGTGAGAAGTTGGGGTTGGGGGTGGTGATGGAATAGCTAGTGATCTTAAGACCTGAGATTAGAACAGCCTCCCTCGGGCAGGCGGGAAGCCTCCAGCCTGTGCTCCCTGCCCATGGTCAGCAGCTTGAGGGATGTGACTCATGCATGCCTCCTGTCTGGAAGGTGGAGGAGTGCCCCAGGGCCCCAGCTATGCAGCCTCCTTTGGGGGCTCCCAACTGACAGCCCGAAGCCGTGGGGAAGTGAGAGCAACTGTGAGGCTTGGTCAGCCAAGAGTGAGCAAACTGTTCTGGGGAGGAATAGTGGGGACCTTGGCCTTTTTGTGTCCTTAATTAACCCATTTCAGTTCCAAATGCACTTCTCAGAGCAATGCCTCCAATGTAACCCCTGATGACTAACTCTCCTGGGAGAGTGAAAGTCACTCAATTGTGTCCAACTCTTTGCAACCTGTAGACTATACAGTCCATGGAATTCTCCAGAATACTGGAGTGGGTAGTCTTTCCCTTCTCCAGGGGATCTTCCCAACCCAGGATCAAACCCAGGTCTCCCACATTGTGGGTGGAATCTTAACCAGCCGAGGCACAGGGAAGACCAAGAATACTTCAATGGGTAGCCTACCCCTTCTCTAGCGGATCTTCCTGACCCAGGGATCGAACCTGGGTCTCCTGCATTGCAGGAGAATTCTTTACCAACTGAGCTATCAGGGAAGCCCATAACTCTCCTGGGAATCATGTGTAAAAACTAGCCAGGCAGCCTCCTGCTCCTCTGTGAATCTGGAGTGCCTTACATCTGTCCATCCAGCAAGCACTCTCATGGGGACTTGGTGGCCTGAGCCTCACTGCTCCTCTCTCCTCATGTGCAAGTTGGGGAAAAACTGCCTGATCAAACTCCACTTCCAGCTTTAAATTCCCAGCTTGGAATGGTCTCAGGGAAGCAAGAACAGATGACCACTGGAATACTTGGTCAAGGAGTAAGGCCACAGCCTGCCAAGGTGCAGGGTGGCATTGAGTAGAAACGGTGTCACTAGACCGCTTTTGTGGCCAGAGCCTGACTGGCTTGTGCAAGTAGTAGAATTCCCAACTCTGGCCCTCTTGGAATTCTGAGCTGTGTAATTATCTGCTGGGGGTGGGGTGGGGGGGCAGGGAAGGCAATGTCCCATGCATGGAGTGCTCGCAGCATCCATGATCTCTGCCCAGTAGACCCCAATAGAGCCCCTACCCCCAACTGTTACAATTAGTGACTCCTCCAGATGTCACCCCTGTCCTGCATGAGCACAGTTGTCCCAGGTTGCTGACCACTAAGCCACGTAACCCTTGCCATCTTCATCAGAGCAACCTGAAGCCAGGTCCTTGTGTCAGCAGTGGCGGGGTCATCTGGAGGCTTTTAGAGATGCAGGTTTTCACCTGAGACCCGGACAGACCAAATCAGAGAATCTGGCTGTGTGCCCCGGGTGTAGTTCCCAGCAGCCCTCCAGGTGATTCTTTTGTGGATTAGAGTGTGAGGAACATTGCACAGTAGCCACATGCAATGTGACCACTCTTATCTTTTTAGTAAACTGGATTTTAAAACTTTTTATTTACTTACCTGCATGGTGTCTTAGTTGCGGCACACAGCATCTTCAGTCTTAGTTGTGGCATGCGGAATCTAGTTCCCTGACCGGGGATGGAACCCAGGCCCTCTGCACAGGGAGCACAGAGTCTCAGGCACTGGACCACCAGGGAAGTCCCCTAGTCAACTGAAATGACTGTATTTTCTCAGCCACTCCAGCCACTGTTGAAGTGCTCAATAGTGAAGTGAAGTTGCTCAGTCATGTCCAACTCTTTGCGACCCCATGGGCTGTAGCCTACCAGGCTCCTCTGTCCATGGGATTTTCCAGGCAATAGTCCTGGAGTGGATTGCCATTTCCTTCTCCAGGGGATCTTCCCAACCCAGGGATCGAACCCGGGTCTCCCACGTTGTAGACAGATGCTTTACCATCTGAGCCACCAGGGAAGTGCTCAATACCCACGTGCAACTGGCGACCATTCATATTGACTTGCGCAGTTCTAGAACATTTTCAGAAATGGTGAAAGGAAGGTGGGCTGGACTGAGCTGTTTTCCCCCACACTGAAGGGCTGCCAAAGTGTGGACGCCTCCAGGCACCATCAGACTGTCACTTCTGTCAAGTTTGATGGCGTGTGCTCTGGTTACCTTATGGTGGTGTGTGGCTGGATATAGAAGCAGATTGAGGAAAACATGTTTCTTCTATAAGACTTGGAAATAAGGTAGACTCTGGGGAGGTGAGGGCTTTAATCCATCTGTGGGAACAGTCAAGGCAACTGGGTGGAGAAGCATCATATTTGGGGCAGAATGCGTAACATAGAACACGCCTAGATCTGACATTAAGGTAATACCTTAGGTAGGGAAGTAAAAGTGACCACAGGTTCAGCTACTATTGCATAGATAATAATAAAGAGGTACCGGTTTGTGGTGTTAGGCGCTCTTCTGGGGACACCGGGCTCTGTGATGGCACGATGGGACTCACCCTCTGGCCTCTACTGAGGGTCTGTGGACAACTGACGGACTCAGATGAGCACAATCCCAAAGACCTCTGAGACCTCGGAGACCTCTTTGCAGGCTCCCTACTCTATCAAACACATGAACATAGTCCGACAGCTCCAGAGAAAAACATAATGACCGTGATAGCACCAAGCTTCCAGGCAATCCCTGGAGTAGGGCAGGCCATGGCATGTGGGCCACTGATTCTGTGCTATGCCAGCTTCAAACATCACTAGTTCATCCTCTACTCTTTCCCTTGGATCTGAAGGCAGACATTACCAATCTATCCAGGCCTACACACACACAAGGACACCAACTCACCACCATCTTCATCTTTGAATAACTTAGTTTCTCTTCCTGGTCTCTGTTTCTTTTTGAAAAGCTTGAACATACCTCTTCTGTACAGTGGAGTTCTGCATACCATTCCTCCTTTAGTGACTCAAGCGGTGTTTCTTGGCTTCCTGATGGTGGTCACTTAATGTTCACTGTCCTTTTCTATTGTCAGACTTTGTATTTCAGCACAGATATAATTTGCCCACCCATGCACGCTTCAGACATGACTGACTCTTTGTGACTCCATGGGCTTTAACCTGCTAGGTTCCTCTCTCAGTGGGATTCTCCAGGCCAGAATACTGGGGTGGGTTGCCATGCTCTCCTGCAGGGGATCTTGCCAACCCAGGGATTGAACCTCCATCTCTTATGTCTCCTGCACTGGGAGGCGAGTTCTTTACCACTAGCGCCCCAGTCAGTCAGTGTTAATTGGTCAGTCATGTCTGTCTCTCTTGCAACCCCATGGACTGTAGCCTGCCAGGGTTCTCTGTCCTTGAGATTCTGTAGGTAATAATATTGGAGTTGGTAGCCTTTCCCTTCTCCAGGGATTTTACCAACCCCTCCCCCTTCCAAAATAAGTCGTGAAGCACAAGTCACCATCAGAGGTACTGTTGGATTGGTTTCTAGAAGCTTGATTCCAATTTGGATTATACCAAACCTGGAGTTGTCCAGAATTTATTTGCAACTAAAAATAAAATAAAACATAGGAAAAACACATCCCCTGCCCAGCTTGCAGTGGTTTCGGTAAGCCCTCGTTGGCAGAATCTCAGGGTTGGGTGAAACTGGTGTGATGAGGCAAAGTCTGAAGCCTCTGCCAGAAGTCCCAGCAGGAGCAGGATTTGTCCCGGACTCGCTCACTCCCCGAGACGGGCTGGCGAAAGCTTCACTGAACAAGAAAATGTAAAAGCACTGACCCTCTTGGCCTGTCTGGCCAGTTTGCCCAGCACCCACCACCTCTGCTGCCACCAGCCCCCGAGCTGGGCGGGCAGGGGAGGTGACACGAGCTGTCTCCTTCCCCAGCCTCTTCTCCAGTGCCCTGGTCCTGTGCGGAGCAGCCTCCTCTTGACAGCCTCATCCCCTTTCATCTTGCTCCCCTCCGCTTAAGTTACAAGTGTTCGAAAGCATAAGAGCAGGCAATGAATTTGCAGTGCACTCCTTTGCAGGGGTCCTGGGGTCCACAGGCTGACAACAGGGTACTGGGCTCCTATTTCTAGCCATAGAAAGGGAAAAAAATGATGGCTAAATAATAAGATGTTCCCTAACTGGTTATTTGTTCCTGAGGAAGCTCAGAGGGAGTCAAGGGGCCTGGGGCAGCATACTGGACCCTGTGAAAACATGGGAAGAGACCCTCAACGTCAACTAGAAACCAGACGGACAGTGTGTTTGGTGAAAGCAGTCTAGAGACCTGAAGGTGAGGGGCTGTGCCTGTTCTCTGAGAGAGAAAGACCGAGTTCCTGTGAAGAGCAGGGATGTGTGCAGTCAGCTGATTTGGGTGTAAAAGTGAGTCTTCAACACAATCTGTGATTAAACAGGCTTAAACCACAGGCCCTGGGTCAGGTGGTGCTTCTGCGTGAGGCTTTCCAAACACATATTCATTCATCATGTACTATCCACTGGGCTCATAAGGGATCTTCTTCTTTTAATCAACTTGCTTCTGTTGCAAGAATGACTCATTTATGTGTTCTACCTGGTAATTTATGGCAGGAATTCTCTGCTGAAATTATGAAACACGGGGGTACAGGTGATGGCTTGTAGAACATGTTTCAGGGAGGTAAGTGTCGATGCTGGCCCAAAGAGACCTTCCAGAGAAGGCCACCCGGAGAGGGTGAGTTCTCCCCAACATTACGGAAGATGCTGCCACAGAGGCAGGGGAGCCTGTGTGGGAATCCACACGTCAGATGTGGGTGGCAGGTGTGTGTGTGCATTTTGACGTCTCCTTGCAACAGGAAAGCCCCATGCTCTGTGGATCTTGAAGACGGTGCCTTCTGAATGGGGTGTGCTGTGGTTTCTGTTACCTCCCCGCCTCTCCTTGGGCCCCCTCCCTCTGGCTGCCTCCACTCATCAGTTACAAGGCCCTGGGTGGGTGTCCCATAGTGAGGAGGTAAGATTACATTTCCAGGGAATGGGCAAACTGAAATGGGGCTGGGATTGAATTCAGCCGGGCAGCCAGCTTCATTTAGCGGCCTGAGCAAAGTCTGATTAGGAAAAGGCAGCGATCCAGAACCGCGGCCGGGTGTTCTCCAGGGGGCAGTGGGGGCGGGTGGCTGCTCTAGGTGGCTGAGGGGACCTCTGAGCTCTGACTCAACCCCCCTGCCAGGCCAGCTCTCCTGGGGAGCAGAGTAGGGGCTGATGCCATGAAGCTCCTGCAGTCTGTTCTCTAGAAACTTCTTTCCAGATGAGTGTCTCCTCTTGCCTCTCTAAGCATCCCTTGGGGCCACTTCTGACAGGTCCATCTCTGGACCAGTCTGGAGACAGGAAAGCGTGTTCCTGGGGCCCTGGGCACAGCGTGGGCCACACTGAGCATCGAGAAGAGAGCCTTGAGAGGTGGTGAAGGCATGTTAGGAAAGTGTCGTGTGATGTGCATTTGGGACATCTCTGAGACCATGCCTGTCACCCATGAGGACAGACAGTGAGTGGACAAGGAGGTGGGGACAGCACAGTGACAGTGGCCACAGAGGTGTGTCTTGGGTTCCCGAGATTCCAGCCCAGCTCCCAATGCTGTCAGCATTCCAGAGAGGGCCTCCCTGTTCTCATCCTTGTCTATCTGTCTGTCCCTGTCACTCTGTCTCATTATCTCGCTAACACTCACACACACACACACATTGTCTCTCTTTCAAAACTACAACCTTTTATTGAACTCCTTTGACTTTAGGACCATCAGCCTGGAAGGAAGCACCCTTTCCTTCCAGGCCGAAGCCTTTCCCGTCTGTTAAAGAAAAAAAAGGCAGAAATATTTAGAGAGAGAACTAGGTGTTTTGTGTCTCTGGCAAGTTCAAAGATGTATGCTTATGCCATTCTAAAGGCAGCCCTGGCAATTTTCACATGAAAAATGTCAGAGGAGTCTGAGATTCCATAATTATCTATTTATGTGCTGCGGGGGCTGGATGAGGAGGCCAGAGATTGCCTCGTTTGCCAGCGAGACTGCTGTTCATAAGTAAGTGTAATGTGACACACACCCTATATTGGTTCACAGGGATGGGAAAGTTAGTTATGTCTCATCGGAAAGCCACTTTACATTCATAGGTCATAAACCGAGAGGAAAAATAACCCAGGGTTTCAGTATTCAATTTGTTTACTCTGAGCCAAATGCAGCCTCTTAAGCTGATGAAAGGAGGGTGAAAGAGAGAGAGAAGGCTTTTAGGAGCTCACTTTAAAAGCTCAAAAGGTGTCTGGGACATTAAATAGCTGTTAAAAGCTCTAGTTGGATAATTTAAGTGTAAATGAGTGTGAACTATATAGATTAAATTTGCCTTAAAATACCAGCCTGAAAAATTAAGAGAAGACTATTTGAGACAAACACAGTTTGCCTTTTTTTCAAAACCTGAATGCTTTGAAAAAATAATTTCAGAGTCTCAATGAAAGCTAAATGCAGTCAGATTTAACTGCCCCTAATGATCTCCCCATTAAAAGCTACAATTCAGTAATAATTATACCCACATTCAAATAAGTACATGTGTTTATACACACACCACCATATAAAGTGTATGGGTTTAGTCTAAGCTTTTAAAACCTTTTTCTATCAGAAATGATAAGAAAAAAAATATATATATATATATATATGCAAAAGTTCAGCCTGTGAATCTGAAACTGTGGATGAGAAAAAAAAAAAAAACTTCATAATTTGGTATATTGGTTCCTTTTATCTTTTTAAGTGAAAGTGAAGTCGCTCAGTCGTGTCCAACTCTTTGCGACCCCATGGATAGTAGCCTGCACCAGGCTCCTCCATCCATGGGATTTTCCAGGCAAGAGTACTGGAGTGCATTGCCATTTCCTTCTCCAGGGAATCTTCCCGACCCAGGGATCAAACCCAAGTCTCCCACATTGTAGACAGACGCTTTACCGTCTGAGCCACCAGGGAAGTCCTATTTATGTTTTTGGGTACTGTTATTCTTATGATTAAAATTGTAATATACCTTCCTAGTGTATTTTGCCCCAAAATCGTGACTAAAGTTTGTCATTTTGCTAAATTAATTTGTGAAGAATGTCTGTGCTTCCTTCTAAGGATATGCACTCTGAAATAATGTTACTCTAAAATACCAAGTTTTCAACCCTAATTGTAACCTATGTCTTTCTTCATTATGTTCATTAAGCAGGGAGGTTACACATGAAAAAATATCTTCTTAATTATTCATCATTGTTATCATTCTTGGTCTATTAAAGCCATATTTTGCTTGATTTTAATATGATTTTCTCTCAAATTTAAACATTATGAGCAACATTTGATAAAAAAACATAGTCTATTATGAACAGTGCGTGCTCTCTGTTGCTCTGGTTTTTAACATGCGGTGCCTTTTCTTTTTTTTTATCAGGGCTCTGTGGGTTCAAAGGAAAGGGTACCGAGCTTGAGAGATGAGAAAATCAGAGCGTAATAATGCCCATGACCTTGGCCTAGGTTGCAGAGGCAACCAGGGGAGCTCTTTGGCTACAGAATGGTTTTCCTACTCTTTCAACTTTCTGTGTTCCATTGTAGTATGCCACAAACATTCAAGTTTTCTAGCCCAATATTATTGATATGGTATTTGGAGAGATCATCAAAGTAACAGTTTGAGGTGGGGTTGTAAAGAATGATATGATACACACATGGAATCTTCGAGTACAGAAATTCACGCTGAGGATGCTGTGTCACCGTTGTGAAGTCACCGTCTCTTAATAGTTGTGGGATCAGGTTCCATTCTGAAGGGCCTGAAATTTTCTAGGCATCCCTGAACCTTAGGCTGATAGCACAGCTAGCTTATGTTGAGTACTATGGCAGTACTAAATTTATCCTAGTCCTAAACTGTAATTTCTATGAAATCATGGATTTAATGTGCAATTGTTTAAAAAATATTCACTAAATCAACATATGATATGGTTTTAATTTCCATTCATTCACATTTGTTGTTGTTGCTATTAAGTCTCTCAGTCGTGTCCGACTCTTTGCAACCCCATGGACTGCAGCATGCCAGGCTTCCCTGTCCTTCATCAACTCCCAGAGCTTGCTCAAGCTCATGCCCATTGAGTTGGTGATGAAATCAAGCCATCTAGTCCTCTGTTGTCCTCTTCTCCTCCTGCCTTCAATATTTCCCAGCATCAGGGTCTTTTCCAATGAGTCAGCTCTTCACATCAGGTGGCCAATGTATTGGAGCTTCAGCATCGGTCCTTCCGATGAATAGTCAGGGGTGATTTCCTATAGGATTGACTGGTTTGATTTCCTTGCAGTCCAAGGGACTCTCAAGAGTCTTCTCCAATACCACAGTTGAAAATCATCAATTCTTTGGCACTCAGCCTTCTTTATGGTCCAACTGTCACATCCATACATGACCACTGGAAAAACCATAGCTTTGACCATATGGACCTTTGTTGGCAAAGTAATGTCTCTGGTTTTTAATATGCTATCTAGGTTTGTCATAGCTTTTCTTCCAAGGAGCAAGCGTTCATTCAATACCATCTAAAATTATTGTGCATAGTAAGTATCCCATAATTTCTAAAATACTGCTCTAGCCTATTTGTCTGATAGAATATCTCGAATAAATCCAGTTAAATTCAGCAGACACTGGCCTGCTGTGGTATAAGATCCTAGTAGCCCATGGGGATTCAAAGATGAAAAATACTCATTTCCTGTACTAGAGGTGCTCATCACCTCCTTATATTCTGGTAGTAACATCTATCTTGTGTATCACTGGGTTTTCTGGATGAATCAGTTACCCTTGAAGTTTAGTGGTCTTAAGCAGCAAGTGTTTTATTATTTCTTGAGGAGTCCGCAGATGGACTGAGTGGTGTTTTTAGTTTGGGTCAGATCAGCCAATCTCTGAGGTCTGCCAGAGGCTCTGCTGGGCTGGATGGATTTATTCATGTCTGGCCATCAGCTTGGCTACAGCTGGGGTGACGGGGAGACCTGGCCCCACACTCTTTTCATCCTGCGGGCAGCAGAGCTCTTTCCCACAGGGATGGTCACAGGTGTCCCCACAACGCCCACTGAGCAATGAATAGGAGCCTCTTTAGCACTGGTTTGCTAATGTGTCTTTGTCCAAAGCAAGTCACCAGCCAAGCTGAGTTTCAGGGAAGGAAGAAACAGGCCCTCTCTTTTATTGGGAGAGGAGCAAAGTCACGGTACAAAGTTGCTTGCATACAGGACAAGAGGAATTTGTGGCCACTTCCAACCTACTGTAACACATAGAACATTGCTGGGCATGTCAGAGAAGAGCTCGGAACACAGAGCTGAAAAGGGAATCAGCCTTGATGCATTGAGGAAGACTTGGAAGAGCTGATGGCCTGTGTGTAATGTTCTGGAGGACAAGTGGAAGCCTTTTGAGTGTAAGAAATCTGATTAGGAGAACTAGATCAGGAAGGACAGTTATAGAGGATTGGGGGCTCAAGTGCATGGAGAAGAGAAGTAACCCAGCTGCTCAGCCCTGGGTAGAGGACAAGGCTGCGCTATAACCAGGATCCTGGAATCACTCATCAGCTACTGCATCATCCTGATTACAGTGCTGCTAATTTTATTATTATAGGGTTTGTCTTTAAATTTTAGTTTTCTCCCAGATCAAATAAAAATGAACTATCTTTTTAAAAAATCAATGCACACACACACACACACACAGCATTTTTACCAGTTTCTGCAAAAATCCTAATCTTTGCAGTAGTCCCCATTCTTTGTCAATTAAAAAAAAAAAAAAAAAAAAAAACTTCTCTGATCAAGATCAAGATGTTTCATAGTGCTAATCATGAAATCTTGGAAGCCTATACATTATTTCTTAATTTTTTAAATTAAATTGTTTTTTCAAACTTTAAACTGTTTGTTTTGAGTTGGCGTACAGCCAGTTAACAATGCTGTGATAGTTTCAGGTGGACAGTGAAGGGATTCAGCCATACATATACACATATCTATTCTCCCCCAAACACCCCCTCCCATCCAGGCTGCCGCATAACATTGAGCAGAGTTCCCTGTGCTGTACAGTAGGTCCTTGTTGATTATCCATTTTGAGCATAGCAGTGTGTATATGACCTTCCCTAACTATCCCTTTCCCCTAAAACAAATTTTTTTTTTGCAAGTGTAAATTTGTCTTTTTTATTTTCTAGGGTGTTTGTACCTTAACTTTGCAAATTAACTTTTGAGAGAGATGTTTTAGAAGATTCACATGATCAAGCCAAGGCCTGGGTACCTTCTGGACTGTGGAATCTCAGAGCCCAGTTTTTCCAAGCTCCTTTCCATCATCATTTCCATAATCAATGTTGATTAAAACATTCAACTACTCTCTTAACGACAACTTCAGATTCAACTCAAATTGCAGTTGGATTTCTTCATTTTATTATTTAGAGCCTCAAGTAAGGTTAACCAAGGTTCCTTAGTTCAATCATTCATTCAAACACTGCTCTAGACACAAGAATAAAATACACACAGAGCCATGAGGCCATGGAGCGTCCAGACTAGCAGAAGACTGAGACAATATTTGTATTGGGTTGACCAATAAGTTCATTCGAGTTTTTCCATAAAATGTAATGGGAAAACCAGAATGAATCTTTTGGTCAACCCAATAGTAAGGGAGTTTGTTGTGGTGATTGTTTGGTGACAAGAGCTTTGGAAAAACTGAACAAGTAGAACAGAATCGGGGGATCAAGAGTGCAGTGGGGTAGGGAGTGTGGGCTGCAGTTTCACCAGGGTATTCAGGGTAAGCTTTCTGGAAAGAGAGACAGTTGAGCAAAGGCTTGAAGGAGGTGAGGGGTTGGCCATGCATGGAGAAAGAGGAGACGGGGCGTGTAGAGGTCTCGATGCAGAAATGCGCCTGACACAGCTGTTACTGAGCAGTCAGAGTGGCTGGGCTGAAGGAGCACTGAAGGAGGGGAGATGGGAGATGGGAGATGCCAGGGGGAAGGAAGGAGGCAGGGTATTCCCAGCCTTGTGAACCACGGGAAGAGCGTTACACAGCTTCCTGACCTGGAGGAGGGAGAGCACAAGACAGGTTTGTTTTATTGTTGTCCTTGCTGACTCAGTTGAGTGTGGTTGGTGGTGTGGCCATTGTCACGCTGGGGCTTATGCACGTGAAGAATCCCACTCCCCGTCCCACTATGCTGGTGTGCTCCATGCCCCTAAAAAGGCCCTGCGCACATTGATGTGTATTGTACAGATGACATTGAGCTTGGCCAGGCTATATCATCAGCCTGCTTGTCCTCTGTGGCCCCAGAGCCCATGGCTTGGTTTGGGTACCTGGCCTACCCAGACCCAGTGTTTGTCACCACAAGTCTTAGACTCGCTCTGCGTTCTCATCCTTCTTCGGTGAGTTTTGGATCACATGCCTACACGTGTTAAGCCTTAGCTTTGTCTCCTTCACTGGGTTTTTCTGATACTTAGAGATTTTGTGTGAAAAGCGTGATGCTATGATGATGATGGTGATGGTGATGGTGACGGTAGTGGTGGTGGTTTAATCCACACATGCTGTTCTTCTGCAAGGCCAGGTGGGGCCCTGCCCTGGGCATGCCTTTCAATGCAAGGTTCACAGTTGCTGCTCTGGTGAGGAGGGAACGCTGGGTCCCTCAACTTCCTCCTGGAGAGCTCCTTTCCACTCTGTTGATGCTGAGTCAGGGCATGGTCACAAAATCCTCAAAAGAATTCAAGGTTTTCACAGCCCCCAACACACACAATACACTCGCATCTCTTCTGATGTATAGGCAGGTTACATGTGAAAAAAAAATTGCCTCTGGGCCCTAGGGTGGTTATTGACAATGTCTCACTGCAGTCTGGGGGTTGCATCCATCACAGGGACAAAGCTGTAAGATTCCACTGATTAGAGAAGACACCGCACTTTCGAGAGTTCAGTCACTAAAGAAACCAAAGGGACCCCAGACGTGGAGAGTGGGGTTGTGGACACAAGGTGCTGTGGTGTCCCGAGCCCTCAAGGTAATAAGTAATAGCCACCCTGCTCCTCAGGCTCCAGATAACCATCAGCAGAAGGTGGACCCTGAAGGAATCATCCCTGAGTTTTCAGAACCTACAAGGATGTTTGACTCCTTCTGAAAAGCTCACTCATCTGTCAGTGACTAGCAAGCTGAGGTTGCAGCAGGCAGGTCTCCATTCGGGATGAGGCTTCATTTCATCTCTGATGAGGGGTAGTTGCAGTTCATAGAGTTCTCCTGTGTATCTCCTTTTGTTATTGCTGTTAGGGATACCCTCTCTTATTACAGGAATAAGGAAATTATGGTAATGATTACAATTTGGAAGAGGGACATGCAATTAGAGGACCCACATAGTCCATGGGGTCACAAAGAGTCGGACACGACTAACACATACTATAAGAGACCCAGCTCTCTCCCAGTGCACCTGTTCTTGTTTTTACTTCATCTCCAGAAGTCTCATAAAAGTGGTTTATCCAGGAAAGCAGGTTCAGAGAAGTTAAGTAAATGTACCAACATCATACATCTCTCAGGGAGTAGGAGTGAAATTTGAATTTTAGTCTTTTTGAGATAGGATCCAGATTGATTTACACTAGAGAAAAATTCATTCCACTTCACATTTCACCACCCCCTCCCCCAAAGAATAAGAAATTCTAATACATGTAGAAACCCATGACTCCTCTAAAGACACTCCCTTCTGCATTCTCACTGTGGTGGAGCTGAGAATGAAGAAGGCGACAAAGAGGGAACATACCTTTGAGTCGAGTTTCCGTGACTTCACTCGTGAGGAAAGAGGGTCGGTCAGAGCAGAGTCACTGCACACAGGCTCCCCCAACCAAAGGCTGGGAGGGAAGTTCACAGGGAGAGGAGGCTTGTCTGAGGAGCCCTGTTGTGTCAGCGAGGCAACGCCCCGCAGTGGGAAAAACCAGGGACAAGGGAGAGAGAAGGGAGGGGCAGGCGGGGACAGGGACACCAAGAGGGGAGCGGGGCAACCGCCTCGTCTCTGTATCACGCTGTGCATTTGCCTTCGTTTTTCTGATCTGTCCATCAGCTGCTAACACCCAATTCTCTAAAACTAAATACAACTTGAGCAAATTAAGGGAAAGGCTTTGGAGAACCCAATTACTGTGAGTCTCCCAGTTGCTTGGAAATGGACTTCATTTCCCCCGTAATGAGTCAAATGGGGAGTGACAGCCAGGCCAGATGAGGCGCATCCTGATCGGGCTTCCTCTGTCAGACGTGTGTAGAGAGAGAGAGACTGTGTGGATTGTCTCTGAGACACCCCTGAGTGTGTGCGTGTGTGTGTGTGCATGCTTGTGTGTGTGCCTGCATGCATCCTTAGGCCAAATTGAAAGACACCTGTTTCTAGGAAACTGTTATTTTTTTTCTCCTCAATTTATCACAGTGGTTGCTACCACTTGAGAATCTAGTAGGTTTCTGAGAAAAGTTATGTTTATTATGGAAGTCATTTATTAATAATAAATAGAGGTGAGACTGTTAGAAACAGACATATTTTGTTTCTGTACACCTCGTGTGAAGGCACTAATGGAGAGCTGACTTCAGCCTTACAAACTGGGGTCATTTTCTTGAATTACTTCTCTAGGTTATCTTTGGTTCCTTCATCCACTCAATCAACAAATACTTCATGCAAGTCTGCTCTCTGCCATGCCTTGTGATGGGTGCAGAGTGGTCGCAGAGCAAGGTCCGCAGTGTTCCTCTACAGGAAGTCCTGATCTGGGGAAGTCAGACACACCAGAAGCCAAGTATCTAGAAGATAATGTGTTATCTATTCTACTAGAACTTTCCCTTTGAAGAATAATATGGAGTCTTCCAAATTCAAATTGGTAATATTTGCCCCTATATATCTATTGTGAAGGGCGTGCTCTTTGTCAGACTCTATCTGAGAGTATGCTGTGTGCTGTGCTCCGTCTCTCAGTCGTGTCTGACTTTTTAGGACCCCATTGACTGTGGCCCACCAAGAACCCCATGGACTGTGGCCCACCAAGAACCCCTGTGAATGGAATTCTCCAGGCAAGAATACTAGAGTGGGTTGCCATTTCCTCCTCCAGGGGTTCTTCCCAGCCCAGGGATCGAACCCACGTCTCCTGCATCTCCTGCATTGGCAGATGGACTCTTTACCACTGCACCACCTGGGAAGCCCCATCCTAGAGCATACAGACTCACATTTCTATTTTAATCCTAAAATGTAGATTCAGACAGTGGACAAGTGTGACTTTTCTTATGTGTGATGTGAGTCTTTCATTCTTAAACCTCTCAGTACTGGGAAATTGTATCATTTCATATTCATCCACTCAACAAATGGTTGCTGGACGTCTCTTTTGTTCCACCTGTCATGCTAGATACTGGGATTCCAGGGGTAAACACGTATTATACAGACCCTACTCTCATATAGATTTTAATCCATCAAGGGAAATCAACATTAAACAAAGCATTTCACTGTAATAATTTAATTACGGCTGTGATTAATTGATATGATGGAAAAGGACAGACTGCTGTCCAAGTGTGCAGTGAGGACATGGCATAGTTTGGGGGAAGAGAGAGTTTTCAGGAAAGACTTTCTTGATAAATGAAACCGTAATGCGAGTCAGTCATGTGGAGAGGACACAGGGCAGCTTTACAGGTAAAAATGTTTTATTGTTGTTGTTCTCAGGTAAGTGTGTCTTTTTCTGAGGGTGGGTGGGTTTGGTGCTGAGACATCCATGGAGATATGAAAGCAAGACTTCCCTGTGAGCAATTAGAACTGGTGATCATGAGGTAGCATGATTTGTAGGTGACGGGAAGCCCCATCCTCTGAACTTGAACCTGCTCCAGCCCTTGCTACACACCTTTGGTCTTAGAAAAACCACTGATTTAGATAAAACGTTTTTTCAGTTGTATAGCATCCTCTATTCACACAGGCATCCTTCTGGGATGGCCAAGCACGTACAAACTCCTGCAGTAAAGAAACACTCAGTGTGTGGAATGTAGCAGCAGGGAAGGTGGAAAGAACAGGTGAGGTGTGTGTCCAGTGTGCGTCAAAGATAGCCTTTTCCTGTTCTGTGTTCATTAGTGTGCTTATATGGATAACCAGTGCCGGGTTCTGTTCGTGAGGCCCTACTGACATACTTCAGTTAACTTTATCATCCCCAACCATTCATGCAAAGATGGAGTGGCCAGGAGAGGCCTGATGAGTTGCTCTGGCCACATCCTGTGCCTAGGGTCAACTCCAGAGGGACGCACAGCTCTCTCCACACTGGCCGGGTTGGCCCTCCACAATGACATGCGAAATGCACATGGCACAGATCTTCCCTCCCTTAATCCACCCACAAGTGTACTGATGCCTGACGCCGCAGCACAGTACCAAACAAGGCAACAGCGCCCAACACAGGGCAGTGTTTGCTGAGTACATCCGGAGAGCCAGCAGTGTGCTGAGGACTCGGGGCACAGAGAGAGCAGGACAGACAGGGCTCCTTCCCCAGTGGGGTCTGTCATCGGGTCAGCAGGTACAGCAGCAGGTGGGCCCTCTGGATGCAGGGTGGAGGGTGCTCCCGGCACTCAGGAAGTAGAGCAGGTGGGATAGCAGAGTGGGGGCGCTTCACCTGCCTGGCTGTCAAATGCAGGTGAGGTGCTAATCACCTGCTGAGGGACGTGAAGCAGACTGATAGAGAAGGCAAGGGAACAGTTTCGAGGGCCAAAGAATAGACAGCGTGCAGACCTGACGTCCAGCCAGGACCCAGCGCATCACGGGTTCAATACTGCTGCAGTGGAGCGAGAGGAGGGGTAGGGACATTGTCGGAAGGTCTAGCTTCCTCAGATTACAAGATAATCACAGTGACAGCGTTGTGTCCAGAAGCCAGGGCCTGGAAATTGCATCTGACAGTCTGCCTTCTTCCTCTGTGGTATCGTCTTCTGAGAGGCTGCCTGCTGCACTGCATGCCTCTGGAGCCTCCGCCTCTCAGAGATAGCTTTCTTTGAATGAGAGTCTCAGAAACCGCCCCAACCGCTGTTGGAGTCTCAGAAACCACCCCAACCCTTGCCATTTTACAGGTGAGAAAGCTGAGGTCTGGTCATGAACTGGGCAAGGTCACTGAACCACAGGCAGATCTAAAGTTAGCATCCTGGTTGTTCAGTCTGCAGCCTTTACACTGGGAGACCATCATAATTTTACCCCCTTCTCAAAAAAAAAAAAAAAAAGAGATAACAAACTTGTTAGTTATTGAAACCTACAATTAAAAGCAGTTTGGACTATGTAGCTTCTTTCTGGTTTGTAAAAAGTTCATTTGTACCTTTCTTTAGGTCCCACATATAAGCAATATCATCTGGTATTTGTCTTTCTCTTTTTGGCTTACTTCCCTCAGTGGGACACTGTCGAGGTCCATCCATGTCGCTGCAAATGGCACTGTTTCATTCTTCGATGGATGAGTAGTTTTCCATTGTATGTATGTTCCACATCTTCTTTATTCATTCGTCTGTTGATAGACATTTCTGTTGCTTCCATGTCTTGGCTATTGTGAATAGTGCTGCAATGAAAAATAAATATGTGATGTATGTATATACAGACATATAATACACATATTTCATAAATATATATTTAAAACTGAGTCACTTTGCTGTACACCTGAAACTAACACAGTAGTATAAATCAACTATACTTCAATTTAAAAAAATAAACATTAAAAAAAAAGAAAAAAGTATGCATCAGAAATGATGGATCTGTTAATTTAGAAAAGCAGCTTGGACTTTCATCCTTTGTGAACTCCTTGGTCGGGATTGAACATGTGTGGGAGAGCCAAGGTCTCTTGAAATCGCTATGGCATTTGCTTTCTCTGCTGCTTGAGGGGTAGAGCTCTCGTTTCCGGCTGCTGTCTCCCTCTCTTCCGTACTATTGGATTTCCATCACTAGGTGACGGGAGTCATGGGTCTGTGTTGGAGCAATGACCTATGAACCTTCCTATTTTACAAAATAATTCTCTTAAAACTAAAAATAAGAAAAAGATTCCTTATAAAACAATAATGGAAGCAAAGATCATGTCTAAAGGCAACAAATAGAAATAAAACTATTTTCTCTGTTTTCCCTAGAGCTAATTATAAGCAAGAGACTGTCCTCAGATCTAAAGAACTCTGCTAAAAAAAAACCCTCTTCCATCCCTCCTCCATCTCCTGCATAGGTCAAGTTAGTCTCATTCTTTTCCTGAATTTCCTCTGCCCTTCAAGACTTAGCTGTGCCTCAAACTGTATAAACCAGAGCCTCCTGTTCTTTTCAAGTAGCCAGCTTAAGATTATTTTCTCTTCTCCTTTTTTAGATGTGTTATTTTTTCTCTGAGAGAATTCCTGCTCTTCTCCTATCCATCATGTTGTTTGTACACTGCGTGTGGGGGAGCGGGCTCCTTATTTAAGTGCCTTGAGTTATGTACCTTCTCCTATAAACTATTTTAAGATACAAAGAGATGAATTTCAGAGATTCATGCACTGTCGTTATTAGAATTAAACTCACAGCTCCTCTGCTGTGCCCCGGATCCAACGCACACACCTTCTGCAGCATCGGTCGTGTTCCGCTCAGTCGTGTCCGACTCTACGACTCCATGGACTGTAGCCCACCAGGCTCCTCTGTCCATTGGATTCTCCAGGCAAGGATACTGGGGTTGGTTGGCATTTCCTTCTCCAAGGGATTTTCCCGGCCCAGGGATCAAATCCAGGTCTCCTGCATTGCAGGCAGACGCTTTACCCTCTGAGCCACCAGGGAAGCCATAAACTATTTTAAGATACAAATAGATGAATTTCAGAGATTCATGCACTGTCATTATTAGAATTAAACTCACAGCTCCTCTGCTGTGCCCCGGATCCAATGCACATGTCTCCTGGCAGCATCCCCATCAGGTCCTCCCTTGACTTCTGTCCAGAGATCCCCAAGGACATCCCTGTTGCTCTGGATGCCATGGCTTCAGGAACAAGCCTCCTTCTGATGCAGTCCCACCATCTCCCAGGGAGGACCGCCCACTAATGAAGGCTGTGTCCCAGAAGCCATGTGGAGTAAATGTGCTTCCACGTCTACACGATGCCGCTGTACTTACTCGAGGGCAGTGGTGATGCCTCTCTTGACTCTGCCCGTCTTCGCATCGTCCAGTGTCCGGGGGAGGCCCCTCTCAGCTCTGCGTGTGTTCTGCACCCAGCCTTCCTGGAGTGCACCAGCCTCTCTGACATGCTGTCCCCAGATCCAGTCTGAGCAAAGAATGAGTCTTTCTTCATTTTGTTTTCACACTTTGCTTTCATACTTAGACTTAATACCCCTACTATGTAAACTAAAGTAAATCTGTGATCAGATTTACATTTTGAGCAGTTATTTCTCTTTTTAAACTCAGGACTGGGAGAACACTGTAAAACTCTTGAGGATTTTGCACACATATTGTTATTAAAACACACCTCCCCACTGAGTTTTTAAGTTGTCACATAAGAATCTATAACAATTAAAACAGAATAGGAGTTTTAAATAGTTTCATCATTCCCATCAATATACAGATTATTGAGTAAGACAGGAATCTTTTGAACTCATGCCGGAAAGATACTCCAGTGAGCTTTTGTCTGTTCCAGGAAAGTTGAGAACTGCCAATTTCCTTCCTTTTCCTGATAATATAAGGGCCTCCTTGGTGGCTCAGTGGTAAAGAATCCGCTTGCAATGCAGGAGATGTCGGTTCGATCCCTGGGTCGGGAAGATAATCTGGAGATGGAAATGTCAACCCACTGCAGTATTTTTCTTCCTGGAGAATCCCACGGACAGAGGAGCCTGGCGGGCTACAGTCCATGGGGTCGCAAAGAATCAAACGTGACTTAGCGACTGAAGAGCAGCGTAAAGTATTATGTAGATGAGGAATTCCACCTTCTGGTGTGGGAAAAGCTGAAAGTTTAATGTAAGACAGCACATTTCTGGTAGCGTCTGATTTGGATCAATATGGCACACTCAAGGCTAGTCATCACCAACTGACTGACTTCCTTGGCTTTGTGGTCCCTGTAGCCTGACCTGATCGGAAAAGGTGAGAGGCCATGTCTTTGAGTAATGTCACATTGTGCACAGAATCAGACCAGCTTCCAGGAAGGCTTTGGGGTCACTGAAGTTACAGGAACGGGTTCTCAGACATGTAAATACACAGCCCTTTGGTATTTGAGAAACTCATCAGTCATGAGTCCCCCACCCTAGTGCAACTGGGCAAATGACCATGCGTCTTGGCTCACAGACTAGTTTTTCCTTTATTTGCTACAGCCCTGGCAGGGGCTGCATTGTTCTTCACTCTCCTCACTAACATTGCCCTCTTCTTCCATTTCATTATTCATTGCTTGGAAAGGAGGCAATGATATTTACTGCCAGTGGTTCTCTCAGTGAGCAGTGCTAGGAAGGGGTAAAGTATTCGCCCTTGAACATCTGGTTCAAGGATTGGAGGTTTTTCAGAGTCGGTGCTTAGATTACCAGTCTGTCCCCTCTAGTCTCACGAAACTATCTGCCCAGTAAGAAAGTTAGAAAATAGCCTTCACCAAGGGTCAGATTCTGCCTTGCTGTCTTTGCAGAGATTAGCACACAGGAGCACTTCCAGGAGCCTCTGGAGCATGGGCTGGAGGGTGGAAGCCCAGGCACTGGAATCCCCATGGAGGAGATAGAAGGAGTCAGTGAAAAGATGCTCAGATGGAGTATTAGGCTAATGTTAAAGCCTCAAGGCCATTAAGGAGTCTACTCATCATAGCCTGTGAGGCTCAGGGTGGAATCGATTTGGGGAGCAGAGAAAATCCCACACCTGGTGCAGTAAACCCCAAAGCCATCACCGGGAATTAGTTAAGTCCCCTTATTCCTCATACATTTAGTTTCCTTGATCCTGTTTATTTCTTTCTTCAGTTTGCCAAGACACAGGTGTATACTGATCTCAGCAGCCCATGAATATTTGAAAACTAAACTTGCTAGCAAATAAATTTAAAGTCTCAAATCAGTGTCTTAACATTATATGATCTCATCACTTAAGTTCAAGGAAGTCTTTTGGATTGCTTCCACTTAGAAAAGAAGTATTTGGCATATAACTGTGCTACGGCTAGGGGGCTGTTGCTTTCCTGGGCTTCCCAGATGACTCAGTGGGTAGAGAATCTGCCTGCAATGCAGGAAACACAGGAGATGAGGGTTCAGTCCCTGGGTCGGGAAGATCCCCTGGAGGAGGAAACGACAACCCACTCCAGTATTCTTGCTTGGGAAATCCCATGGACAGAGGAGCCTGGTGGGCTACAGTCCATGGGGTCACAGAGTCAGACAAGAGGACACGAATGAGCAGCAGAGGGCCATTGCAAATTTAATCTGACAGCATACTTCATTCAGGTAAAATAAGATATTTATTGAGCATATAGTATGTGTCAAGACTTAGCTTGGTACCAGAAAATATAATGATGTAGATGACTAATGTAGCCCCTATCCTCGTAGTGTTTATAATTCAAAGGGAAGGTTAAGACAAATGAGTAGGTGATTTTAATAGATGGCAGTAAATGTCATCCTCTTGGAGATAAGACCATTTTTATGATAACTTTTAATCCTTTACTACTTCTCCTCATACTAATTTAATCCTATATGGATACAATCGAGATGTTTTGTTAACTGTGTGATTGATGATAGAACATAACCATTGATTTTGTCAATGGCACTTGATTGGGTGCCATAATGAGTGGTGGAAATAGAACTCAGAAGAAAAGTTTGTCAAGAAAGAGAGAGATGAGCGAGGACAGGCTGAGATTTCAAGAGGGCACAGACAGTACGTGTTGAGGACGCCAACATCTCACGGGTGCTCATCCCACGTTAGCGACAGGCTTTCAGGGAGCATTTATTGACCACTATGCGCCATGGACGAATTGTGAGCAGACATTTACATATTGGAGAAATGGTTGTCAATAATTGGATGAAACTAAGTGAGGACTTTTCTAAAAGGCATCATCATAAAATATCAAGGTACTCACATTTTTCCTTATGGGTGTCCTCCTCATTGCAGCAGTAGAATTAAGTAAGTCTGTACCAAGTTCCTACTACATGCAAAGCACAGGCACTCTGGAGTCTTATAAGCCCCTAGAGGAGAACTCTCAATGTATTTACTTTTATACAAAGAAAAACTTAAAAAAAAAAAAAAAACTTAAAAAGTGCTACATTTATGATTCCACTGGGGTACAGGGAGTTGGGAACCAACACTAAGTAAGAGAACCTTGAAAGGCTTTCTGAAGGAGCTGGCATTTGAGCTGCACCTTAAAGACACATCCATCTCAGCAGGTAGGGAAGTGAATTCCCCATGGGAATCATCTTAACACAAGCCACAGACACAGGTGAGCCGTTGACTGTGGGGGTCATCACGAGTGAGTCAACGGGAAAAGATTCCAAAGAGAAAGTGCAGTGGGAAGTGAAGCTGGCAAGCAAAGGTGGGGGCAAGGCATCGGTACAGATTTTTAATTTCACCCCATAGTAGGGAATATGCAATCAGCAAAGGATCTTGAGAAGGGGCTACTTTGTGTTCTCTGAACCTACTTGAGGAGGTGGAATGAAGGCCAGATCAATGTGGAGGAGTCAGTGAGTTATAACTCACTATGACCTCATCATTCTGGGAAGATGTGGCCAGAAGTAAATCTCAGGTGGGCTCTCCTGATCACAGTGGAAGTGAGCTTCTGCTGGTGAAGGGGGTTAAGTGTAGATGGACTGAGAGAGGCGGATGGAGGTGTATTGGTTTCTCTCATCACTGAGCTGTGCAACCTACATGCTCAAGGAGCAAACAGAAGTAGACATGTATACCTGGGAACCGGTCTTACTTCTGACTCCAGTCATTTAAAAATATTTATGACATCTTCCTCTTTTCCTAGAATAATGCCTTTTATTATTCTGGGTGTTTTCCTTTTCTTTGTTTCTGTCTTTTGTTATGGTCCATATAGGACATTGATTATTGTTGTTATTATTATAATTCTTAAAGTTACATTTTCTTGGAATCATAAATCAATAGATTATCTTCCCTTAAGGCACTTCTTCTATTTAAAGAGCAAGGTCGATTTTTACAGGCTATGCCAACAATAAATCTTTGGGTCTTATTTCTTCCTCCTAAAGACTGGATCAAGATTATTATTATCATTATTTATTATTTATTGAGTGCTGTCAGTGGGCTCTGCAGTATACAAATATAAATGGATAATCATCAGCATTAAGTCTGTTTCCAAAAGGAGCAGGTGTTTATCATGAAAGAAAGTACCTGAATTACCAAAATAATGCCCATTTGTGGTTTTCATTTCCTGGAAAATATGGTCTTTGTGGTCATTCAACTCCTGTGGCATTGCTACTGGAATAAATAGAGGCAGCCTCTCTTTTCTGGCTTGTTTCCAAGTTGGGCATTACCCACTGCTTTTTGAAAGTTATCTTTGATTTAATTGGGTTGGTTTGGCTTGATATTGTTCAAGATTCTCTCTTCATTAGTGACTTAAACAAAACCCAGATCACTTCTTCAAGGCAGAATGTTTCACTTACTATTTGGCTTTCTCCTCTTGACCAGCAAAAAAGGAACCCAACCCATTCAGGATCTGCTTTTTTTATTCCATCTTCAGTGGTTGAGGAGAGGACAGAATCTAGCCTGGAAAAAACAGGTTTAGAAATCTTGGTTCTGCCCACTGGGAGCTGGGAAGAAATGGGTTCCATCAGGTGCACCCTAGAGGGTGCTGACGCAGCCCCTTTATCTTGCTGCTTCCTCAAGGACCACAATCAACCAGAATGTTTTCCTCCATTTGGGGGGTCAGATTAAGCAATATCTGAATATCCCCAGTGGCTCAGTGATAAAAGAATTTGCCTGCAGTGCAGGAGCCTCCAGAGACATGAGTTCAATCCCTGGGTCAGGAAGATCCCCTGGAGGAGGGCATGGCTACCCACTCCAGTATTCTAGCCTGGAGAATCCCATGGACAGAGTAGTCTAGTGGGCTACAGTCCATAGCATCACAAAGAGTCAGACATGACTAAGGTGACTTAGCATGCACGCATATATCTAGAGTCATGTTCCCTCAAATTTTCTTCTGTTCTATGTTAGCTGAAAAGAAAAAAGGACCAAAAAATGCAGTTTATGTCCAACTCATATTAGTTATTTGTTTAAATTCTTCCAAAATGTCATGCTAACAGGCACTATCAAGGAAAAAAGAAAAAGCACAATCAAGTAATTGGTTGATTTGAGGTCACCCAGTAGTTACAGCAGCACCATTAACATTTGTTTGGAGTTTTGCATGTTGCAAGAAACTCCATCATCTAGTCAAGGTTCTCAGCAGTCCTGGAAGGGGAGGGGAAGAGCATGTTATATTTAGCATCCCTGGTCTATAATGAGGAAGCAGACTTGCCTGCAATTAAACAATGCATATGTTGCATAAACTGAGGTCTTGTCCCTTTTCATTACTTGTAATTGAATGTAACTGAGAAAGGACCAAAGATCAGGCAGCCAGAAGCAGAAACATAAGAAATGTGAAGAATGAGTTGATCTTCAGAGTACATGCTAAAGGCTATAGCAGTGGGATTACTGCCTGAATGACTTTAAACATACTTCTAGATCTATGAGGAAGTGGTTAGTCTGATAATCACATACAGCCCAGATCTGTTTATCTTCCCAGAACTAGATAAAAACTTTCTCATGTATATATTATGACCTGCCCTGGCAAATGGACCCATTTGTAGATAGGGCTATCAATCTGCAAATGAGCCTCCCTCTCCCATCCTAATCTGGAAAAGCATTCAAAACCATCAAGATAGTAGGGTTATTGGCTATGGCTTCAGAAGATCAACAGCTCTTTGACCAAGAAGGAAATAAGTCTTTCCCTTCATCTTCTTTTTTAAGTAACCAAGCCAAGCGCTTAAAACCCCATGCCTCACAAAAGCCCTGTGTGCACTGCATTCTTTCAACCTACACTCAGTTGAACACTTGCTGCAGGCTGTGATGTTTATTACTCTTTTTTTTTTTTTTTTTAAGTTGAACCCATCTCAAATGGATATGGTTTCAATTTTGCCTGAGAACTAGTGTAAGATTTGGATGCTTGTGCACAGCCGTAAAATTCTCCATACTTTGGATTAGTGGAGTTAAACAAATGGACCATTCACCCAAAGTCTTGACCATTTACTAACAGGACCATTGATCATGCACAGAATTCAATGTGCAACATACAAATGAAGTGTCCATGGGAATCTGTGAGACTGTAGGAGATGAGAAAAATTATACATAGTGTTTTCATTCTCTGGTAAAGAGTCAAACTTATTTTGTTCTAATGATTTTTAACATTGTAAAATATACATTTTACTTTCTAAGTTGCTATCTAAAATCATTAGCAAGAAAGCAACAGGGAACAAATTCTTACAGCTCTTAATATAAAGGCAAATAACCCAATATTTTGGGTCATTTGGACAAATGACCAAAGAATCTGAACAGACAGTTCTCCAAAGAAGATATCCAAGTGGTCAATAAGCTCAGGAAAAGACACCAAACAACACTAATCATTAGGGAAATGCAAACCAAAACCATAATGAGATATCACTTTCTACTCAGTTCAGTTGAGTTGCACAGTCATGCCTAATGACTCTTTGCGACCCCATGGACTGCAGCACACCAGGTTTCCCTGTCCATCACCAACTCCTGGAGCCTGCTCAAGTTCATGTCCATTGAGTTGGTGATGCCATCCAACCATCTCATCCTCTGTCATCCCCTTCTCCTCCTGCCTTCAATCTTTCCCAGCATCAGGGTCTATTCCAAGGAGTCAGTTCTTTGCACCAGGTGGCCAAAGTACTGGAGGTTTAGTTTCAGCATCAGTCCTTCCAATGAATATTCAGGGTTGATTTCCTTAAGGATTGACTGGTTTGATCTCCTTGCAGTCCAAGGGACTTGCAAGAGTCTTCTCCAACACCACAGTTCAAAAGCATCAATTCTTCGGTGCTCAGCTTTCTTTATAGTCCAACTCTCTCATCCATTCATGACTACTGGAAAAACCATAGCTTGGACTTAGATGGATCTTTTTTGGTGAAGTAATGTCTCTGCTTTTTAATATGCTATCTAGGTTGGTGATAACTTTCCTTCCAAGAAATTAGAGTCTTTTAATTTCATGGCTGCAGTCATCATCTGCAGTAATTTTGGAGACCCCCAAAATAAAATCTGTCACTGTTTCCATTGCTTCCCCATCCATTTGCCATGAAATGATGGGACCAGATGCCATGGTCTTAGTTTTCTGAATGTTGAGTTTTAAGTCAACTTTTCCACTCTCCTCTTTCACTTTCAACAAGAGGCTCTTTACTTCTTTGCTTTCTGACATAAGGGTGGTGTCATCTGCATATCTGAGGTTATTGATATTTCTCCTGGCAACCTTGATTCCAGCTTGTGCTTCATCCAGCCTAGCCTTTTGCAAGATGTACTCTGCCTATAAGTTAAATAAGCAGGGTGACAATATACAGCCTTGACATACTCCTTTCCCAATTTGGAACCAGTCTGTTGTTCCATGTCCAGTTCTAACTGTTGCTTCTTGACCTGCATACAGATTCCTCAGGAGGCAGGTCAGATGGTCTGGTATTCCCATCTCTTGAAGAATTTTCCACAGTTTTTTGTGATCCACATAGTCAAAGGCTTTGGTGTAGTCAATAGGACGGCTGTAATAAAAGAGAGATAATAACCACTGTTCGAGAGGAAGTGGATAAATTTGGATCCTCACATTAATGGGAATGTAAAATGGTGCAGCTGCTTTCAAAAAATGTCCAGCAGTTCCTTAAAAGTTTAAGTTATCATATACTAACTTAGGGACTCCCTTGGTGGCTCAGATGGTAAAGAATCTGCCTGCAATGAAGGAGACCCAGGTTTGATCCCTGGATCGGGAAGATCCCCTAGAGAAGGGAATGGCAACTCACTTGAGTGTTCTTGCCTGGAGAATTCCATGGACAGAGGAACCTGGCAGGCTACTGTCCATGGAGTGCCTGAAGGACTAACACTTTCCTGATAACTTATCACAGTAATCATATGATAACTTATCAGTTATCATATCACAGTTATCATATGATAACTTATCACAGTTATCATGTGATCCAGCAGTTCCACTGCTATGTGTATTAAGAGAAATAAAAACATATCTACCAAAAACCTAAACAGCAATGTGTACAGTAGCATTACATCATAGTTAAAATGGGCAAGCTACCCAAATGCACACCTGATGAATGGACACATAGATACATGGATGAATGGATAAATAAAATGTGGTAAATCCGTATAGTGGGATATTATTCAAAAGCAGAAAGCACTGAAGTACTGATACACACTGCATCATGGGTGGATCTCGAAACCATGGGCACTGAATGAAAAAAGCCAGTTAGACCACATGCTGTGTGGCTTCATTTATATGAAATGTGCAGAATAGGCATATCTATGGAGAAGAAAGTGATTACGTAGGTCTGGGCAAGGGACTTCGTGGAGACTGAAGGATGACTGCTAAGGGCAGAGGGATCCTTTGGGGAGAGGGTGATGAAAATATTCTAAAACGAATTGAGGTGATGGATAGACGAGTCTGTGAATATACTAAAATCCATTGACTCATACATTTGAAATGGATGAATACGTTATGTGAATTGTATCTCAATTAAGTTGCAAGAAATAAAATGAAAGAGGAAAGCAGCAGGAATTGTGGACAGTGGTCATTCTGAGCTTCACCAGAGTGTTTGTGATGCACGTTCATTCTCCCTTCCTCCTTGTTTCATGTCTGAAGACAACTCTGGAAAGGGCAGCAATGATATTGACACATGCAGCCTTGCTAGATGGAGCCAAGCTCCTGTACAGCCTTCTCATCTCTTGTCTCCACGGGAAATTCTATCTGGTGGGACCTGATGATAGCTAAAAGCGGATTCCTAGTTGGTCACAGCATGTTTGGCCTCCGGCTTTCAGGACTGGAATTCACCAGGAAATGTCTTGTTTGCTGCTGTCTGTAGGATTATATCTTTATTGATCTTGCTTGTCTGTGACCAATGGGCACTATGTGGAAATGATAAAGCCCTTTGGAATGAAAATTCAGAATCTGGTGAAAACATCACCAGGTCCCAGTAGAGAAGGAAGAAGCGTGTGTATAAAGCCTGTTCAGTATAAGATATCACCCCCCGCCCCCATTTATTTCCCCTGTTCAGTTAGAAGAGTGTTCAACTGCCCTCACTGCAGTGGCCCCCAGGGGCAGATATGAAGAAATGATGGCTTTTCCCCAATTACTTTAGAAAACTGGTTTGTTTGGGAATTAGCCATAAATGGATCATGTCTCTATCTGGTGAATATCTTCCAATTTATATTAAGAAGCTTATAGTGTGTTAAAGCATAAACTGATAACAGGATATAATGGGTGGGGAAAGAAGATGGAATTTTGAGACCCAGAGCAGCCTCAGGGGGGTGGGGGACAGACACCAGAGATGCTGGGACAGTCTAAAAGACTCATTTATAAGAAAGAAAAGAAAAAAGAGAAGGGGATCACAGGCCTTTCAATAGTCCAGTATTGGTAACAATGGATACTGTATTTATTAATCAGGTAAGATTTAGCTGGTGTCATGTATATAACACTTCCTAATTGAGAGTCCACTTCTTAGGTAAGTGTTAAAGTAGAAGAGAATATTGAGATGGTCATTAGGGGCCAGGGGTTGCCTGGCCAGTAGGTATGTAGTCTACATGCCAGTAGGTATGTAGTCTAGAGCTTTCTTCCTTGATCTTCAGTTTTCTCATTGATTAAAACATTAGGGTTTAGGGACTTCCCTGGTGTGGTCCAATGGTTAAGGCTTTGCCTTCCAATGCAGGCTGTGTGGGTTCAAACCTCACATGCCTAAGATCCCACATGTCTTGGCCAAGAAACTAAACAGCAGCAATATTGTAACAAATTCAATAAAGGTTTTAAAAAATGGCCAATGTCAAAAAGAAGTCTTTAAAAAATGAACATGTAGGTCAGATGATCTTTGAGGTCAGTTTTGCACCTAATATTCAGAAGTTATGCAAGTCTATAGAAAACCATAGCATTTTCTATTTCTTTATTCTGGTGTTGAATCACTTCATTTATTTAGCGATGCATATCAAGTACTTCCTACATGCTGGTCACAGAGCCAGAACCTGGGGTCACAGAAGTGAAAATGATAAAGTCCCTGCCCTTGTGTAATTGACTTTGCCCTCATGGAGAGGACAGTGGAAAATGAGTAAGCAGACAGACACAAGACTGTTCATACAGCCTGAAGGTCACAGCAAAGGGTGTAAGAGTGGAAGTGAGGTGCCGGTAAGGCTTTACTTTAGGACAGATGAACGAGGAAAGGGTTCTCTGGACAGAGGATGTCTGAGTCGACACTGAAGAAGGAAAAGCCAGTCGTTCAGAGCTCTGAGGGACATAAGGGACAGGGGGAGGCAAGTTCATAGGTCCCAGGGTGAAAGAGAACTTCAGGGAGCAGGATGAAGACATGTCCTGGACAAAGGGCCTGTTGGACCAAGGGCCTGATGGCCGTGTCAGAGGGATGGGAAGAGGTGGGAGGTCCAGGCATCAATGACTATGGGAAGCCTCCCTGAGAACCATGGCAGGAAGGGAGACTTTCATTCCAGGAGAGTGATGTGAATTAACTTGGATTGAAGAGAGGTCATTCTAACTTTCTGTGGACGAGGAATTTGGAAGGTAAAACCAGGGCAGAGAGACCAGCTGGGAAGCTGTGGCATGAGTCAGGGAGACAGACGGTGGTGGCCTGGACAATGGTGGTGGCAGCAGAGTTAGGAGGAGGCAGATTTTCTGAGCATGCTGAACTCTCTCCATGTTATGTGGCAGCTTGAATAGGAGCAGAGTTTGGGGGAGGACGGATACAAATGCATTTATGACTGAGTTCTTCCGCTGTTCACCTGAACTATCACAACGCTCTTGATCGGCTATATGCCAATACAAAATAAAAAGTTCAAATAAAATTTTAAAAACATTGAAAGGAGAACAGACAGGACGTGGTCATGTGTGGGAAGTTGGTAGTGGGGGAGGGAAGGAAGAAAGGATGAGCCCTTGACTTGGGCGACGGGGTGGATGGAAAAGACCTGGGAGAAGCCTGTTATCTGAAGGGTGGGGAGTGTGGATGCCAGAGGCCCAGGGCTCGTCTTGGATGAACTGGCTTGTATTGGGACCACACTAGGACTATAAGTAGCCACATCACATGGGCAGTTCCATATGCAAGCCCACTGTTACTGTGGCTTTCTACTAAGGCCAAAGTACAGAATCAGTCCTGGATGAAGAGTGAGAGATGGAATGGCAATGCATTCAGGGAAGGTACGCTGAGTCACAGCTAAATGCCACAAACTTCACCAGTGTGGATAATTTTGAGATGTTCCCTCTCTAGTTGTGGGGAAGATCAAGTACCTACAGTTAAAAATAGTAAGAGAGAAGGTTCTCATTATTTCTTAACTGTTACATTTCTTTCCCAAACTCGGGATGCTCAATATCCTATATTTTAAAAGCATGTTTTAGAAACACACTGCAAAATAATGAATATTTTTTCTGTCCCCCGTATCTGTAACATTTCTCTCTTATCTTTCACATCAGACAAATCGCACATGATTTTTAAAAATTCATCTGTCTTTAAAAAATTCTTCCATTTTCTATGGAAGAAAAAGTAAAGATTTCCTCCCTTATTTTTCTTGCTTTTCAAGCGAACCTGGTGACAGTCAGAATAGCTGCGGACTTGAGACCAGGAAGGCAGACTTGAAGTGCTTTTCTATTGTTTCTCAGAGTAAATGATGAAGTCACTTTATCCTGACTGGTGGCTTTTCAGAAAGAATCAATAGTAAAGACAGAAGTGAAGAAAGCCTTGCCCAAAGACGTGGTCCAAATGTTTGCTCCTGGAGGTGGCCAAGGCTTATGTGGACAACAGCACCCAGAGAGGAAGGAACTCAGTAAGTTCCCAGTGTAAATGGTGGTGCCCGTTTCTAGGGAGATGACTTCACTCATTGCCATTTAATTAATCTTGACCAGAAATAAATCTTCTCTCTGGTGACTAGTGTCCTTTCCTCTGTAGAGGTTGGAAGCTAGGGAAGGTATTCCTGGACCTTCAGCTGGGACAGACATTTAAAATCACTGCCTTCCCTCAGGCCCAGTCCCTGGAGCTTCCTCTGTGTGAAAATTTTCTAGGATGCTTAACACCATTGAAGAGGCTAATTGACTTGTTACGTTATTGATTATTGTTCACCTGCACCTTTTAGCCTAGAATATATGAGGATGAGGATTCTGTCCTGGTTTGTTCGCTGATGTACCCAAGCCTGTAGCACACTTGGGCACTGCCCACACTTAACAAATATTTGTTGAGTGAAGGAGAGCAGAGTAAGTGAAGGTGGCCAGGAGACATGTGAATGACAAGGCCCCTCCCCCTGCCCACTCTAAACTCCCCTGTTTTTTTGTATTCTCCTTCCCTGACCTGCACCCTGCTTTCTGCATCCTCAATGAGGCAGGCAGTGAGCCTCAACTTAATAACTTTCCACTCTCGGCCTGGTGGCTTTTTATATTGAAACAAAAGTGATATATACAAATAAATAAGCATCCCAAACATGCAAGCAAACCAGTCATGTCCCCTTAAAATCAACTGTCTGGGAGGCCCGGTGCTTCCTCCCAACAGTGTCACTTTCAGAAAGCTCCTCCCTTGGAATAACACGTACAGCCCAGAGCCCCTTCTTCTCATGTGCGCAGCAGGGACAAAGCCGGCTTCCCTCAGAGTGGGACCACTTTTATGAAGCAACTAAATGCCATAGAAAGTCAAGTCTGGTGAATGAGCTATGTGATCAACCCGCATGATGTATATTTGGATCAGAACCAAAATCACTCCCAAGGCTGGAGGCTGTATTTCTGGTTTTAAGACTGAAGTCGTGGGACTTCCCTGGTGGGCCAGTGGCTAAGACTCCATGCCCCCAGGGAAGGGGGTCCAGGTTTGATCCCTGGTCGGGGAGCTAGATCCCACACGCCACACCTAAGAGTTCACATATGGCAACTGAAAGATTCCCTTGCCCCAACTAAGACCCAGCACAGCCAAATAAAATACATACGTACATACGTACATAGATATTTTTAAAGAACCAAAGTGGCAATACTCAAAGATGCACCATAAATCCCCAGGCCCGTGGTCATGCCTTCCTTGCGTTAAGTACAAGTGCTCTCAAACTGACTGCCTTAAAAAACTGTACTCCTGTGTGTCTTCTGAAAATTTTATTTAAAAATCATTATTCCATCTTCACACCTTCCGCATTTTATAGGATCCACAAACCATCTGTATTTAAGTCCTTGCATCAGTGGTATGGGAGTTGAGATGCTCTCTCTCCTTGTTTGCTGGAGGAAGAGGGGAGGAGGAGGTCTAACCTCATCAGAGTTCCACCCAGGAAAGGCATCAGGAACCACAGTTTGATCCTGAAGTGGAACAGTCTTGGGCAGGGAACCACATGACACTATTTGTCTTCCTTTTCTTTCCCTGTCCATCCTTCACCTTCCCCTCTCTCATTGTGTTTTCCTGGTGGATTTAACCTTCTGGGTTGTTCTCTAGGCACCCCCATCTCTTATTCCTTCCACACCCAACATCCCCACTGTGTGACCATCCCCTCCTCCCTCGGGATCCATCGTGGACGGTTGTGCCTTTCCTGCCTTCGGCCACAGTGTGTGGCAGCTGTCGGGGAGACCCTGCTGATGCAGTGAAATAAAGTCAGAAAGCTAGATTAACTCGAGTGGCTTTCTTTCTCATTTAGGACTGCTATTATGGTGTTGATGGCTGGTAATAAAAGACCTTTTAGTGTGGAAAATAAAATCATCTTATACAAACATAAATGAGTCCAGACCGTTATTATCCTAATGTAATTGGACAATGAACTCTGATTACAGGTGTCAGTTCCTGCCTTTCTTAAGGTATCGTAGGGCTATTCTAGCGATTGCCAGACTGACACTCTTTGTAAGGTGGGCAGTTTATCATCAAAGTGCTGCATTTCTTACATTTGGCTTCTCTGGACCCAAGACTTGTTGAGTATGAGGTATGAGAGCTCTGCAGTATTGGGTTTGTAGGTGTTTCCAGAAATTTTCTGCAATGAAATGTGATAGAGTGACAGTTGGGGTTGGGGATCAAGCTGGTCATCAAACAAAGTTACCACAGGCGAAGTCTGCTTAACCGTCACTTAGCTCCTAAGAGAAGGGAAGGAATGCACATTCAGGAAGGAAATACTTAGGTTGAGATGGAAATGTGCTTAGGAGATGGTCTCTGCTTGTCAGTAGGAAATAATTTACTGGCTCAGGTAAAGATGCCCATCTATCCTGGAAAATGTCATTGCTCTATCTATATTAAATAACATATGATTAAAATCATATTTGTGGAGATTTACTCACCATGCAATCAGTGTCTTCTGTGAGTGGCTGCCTACTTGGTGACAAGGATCCACTGCCCTACTGAACTGAACTGAAGTCCTCTGTCTTAATTACTCTAGGTAGATAGTTAATTTGATGGGCCTGGGTTTTATAGACCTGCCAAGGGCAGATTTTGTGTGTACACAGCTGAGCACGCTTCTGTGTGAAGGGCAGAGATCACTGCTCTGCCCAGTCTTGCCTTTGCTCACCCGTGCCCTCCTCATGGAAAACCCACTCTCCTTTACCCTCCCTTCCAGACTGTACCTCATCCCCAACCTCATTCTCCAAGGCTGAAAGGCCAAAGGCCACCTCCTCCAGGAAGCCTCACCTGACTTCCTCTGTATGTGCTCATCACATATGCTTGTCCTCTGTTACAGCAGTTGTCATGTCTTCCCATTCTGCTTCGTGTTCATCATTGTATCTCCTCCAAGGTCTCTCTAGTGGTATATTTTTATGTTTTTTTTTTTAATTGTGGTAAAAGCCACATAACATAAAACATACTATTTTAACCACATTTAACCATCCAGCTCAGTGGCACTAAGTACATTCACATTGTTAATGCAGCTCTCACCATCATCCAGCTCCTGAATTTTTCACCTTCCTCAACTGAAACTCTGTCCCCATTAAACACTAAGTCCCCATTCCCCCTCCCTGTCCCCAGCCCTTGGCAATCTACCAGTGTACTTTCTGACTTTGCATTTGACTATTCTAGGTTCCCAGTATAAGTAGAATCAAGCAATATTTGTCTGCACTTAATGTATACTGGAATGCATTTTTTGAGGTGAACTTATGTCCAACAAACAGATTTTACCTGTTTTTTTTTCCCCCCCTCTGTGCTATAGACTCTCATTAGAGCACTTAGTAAAGGCTGGATGAGTGAGTTAACTGACTAATGAGTGAATCTCAGACCACAGTCTTTGGTTGCTCTTGACCTGAACCATCTGTCTTGTTAACCTGTTCCTTCTGCTCCAGAATGAGGGTCAAGAGCTGAGCCTCTACTTCCTCCCCTTACTCCTTCAATCTCAGATCACCTCTACCGAGCCAGACAACCAGACTGAATTCTATCAAATGCAGCGGTAGTTTCTGCTGCATAATGAGTGGGCCCTGGTGACAGCTGGTGAGTCGGCTCACAATGTGTGAGGGAATGGGCTTGTGTTGCTGTTGTTTAGTTGCTAAGTTGTGTCTGATTCTTTTGCGACTCTGGACTGTAGCCTGCCAGGCTTCTCTGTCCATGGGATTTCCCAGGCAAGAACACTGGAGTGGGTTGCCATTTCCTTCTCTACTGGATCTTCCCTACCTAGGGATCAAACCCCATGCTCCCGGCGCATCTCCTGCATTGTAGGCAGATGCTTTACTGCTGAGCCACCAGGGAGTGGTGAAGAACGTCATTGAGAACCAGGCTGTTTGCTCAGAGGGTGGACATCAGGAAGTGCTCTGCAGCCCTTTGGAATCTTTAAGAGGTGGTTTTCTCTTTGGGGCACAGGTTTTTCTAGGTCTATGAGCTAAAGAGTTGATCTTGGCATTGATCTTGCCACTAACTGTACACTGCCTTGCACTTCCCCCCGAGTTTTGAATATTTGTCTAGTGTCTCCAGATACATTATAAGCACCTTGAAGACAAAAAAACTCAAGCCAAATAATTTTTTGTATCCCTTAAAATAACATGACCATGATCTCTTAGATAATATGTTCGCAGAAAGTTACAGTAAGGTTTTGCCAGGATAGTAGCTCTTTAATAAATAAATAGAAGAGTGAGCTTGTGGAGTGATTTTTCTTTTTTATGGAAATGATACTTATCTCACAGTAGTTGGAAGCGAATATTTTGCAGTCATGAGACTGTAATTCAGTAATACTTGTGGGGTCTTACTTGTCAGCTCAGAATGCTGCCATCAACCAGAATGCTCTTTCTTTAGGAAATTTTACAGGCTGACAGACTCTCCTGTGTGGAGTAAAGGCTCTCCTGGGTGGTGAGACGTGACTTTGCAGAATGAGACTGGGTTTAGGACACAGTTTGAGATGATTCTGCGCTTTCCCTCTGTCTGCTTCATCCAGCAGAAACAGTACAGCAAGTGAACACTTCCTATTTACTTTTGGCAGAGTTCAGAAAGATTTAGCTCAAAACAGATTTTATTTCTTAGAGTTTCATGTCTACACAGGAGTCCCATGAGATCAGGATTCCGAGGTTCTCTTTTCCATGGATACCTGTAATCAGAGATTCAGATGTACAGAAAGTTATAATAATGAGATTTTATTTTGAGATAAAGATGGCACCATATGGCCTCTTACCAGCCCTCCTCATGTGGCACAGTGGACAAAACTAGCACCTTTTCAATTTCCTGGACACTCTTGGATCCTCACCTTGGCAGTTTGTTGTGGTTGTTGTTCAGTCGCTAAGTCGTGTCTTACTCTTTGCAACCCCATGGACTGTTGCACACCAGCTTCCTTGTCCTTTACTGTCTTCCGGAGTTTGATCATACTCATGTCCATTGAGTCAGTGACGGCCATCCAGCCATCTCATCCTCTGTTTGCCCCTCAATCTTTTCTAGCATCAGGGTCTTTTCCAATACGTTGGCCAAGAGCTCTTGGCCAACGTATTGGAACTTCAACTTCAGCATAAGTACTTGCAACAAATATTCAGAGTTGATTTCCTTTAGGATTGACTGGTTTGATCTCCTTGCTGTCCAACGGACTCTCAAGAGTCTTCTCCAGCAATTTGTGGGTGAGGCTAACTAACTGGGCTGATAGTAGGCTCCCCTGAGGCTCTCTAGGAGCAAAGAGTTGCTTTCTGCTTCAGAACACAGGGGTCTCAGTATCCCCCATGCCTGCCTTTCTGCTTCAGTTCCACCAAGTCCCTGAACACATGTAATGGGACCTCTTATTTTACAACCTCTTTGTACATCCACCTAATCAGGAACTTGGTTTTTCATTTTGTTCTGCTATCTTTTAAAAATAATTTTCTTTAGTTATTTTGGGCTGTGCTGGGTTTTCGTTGCTGTGTGCAGACTTTCTCTAATTGCGGTGAGCGGGCTATTGCTTAGTTGTGGTATGCAGGCTTCTCATTGCTCTGGCTTCTCTTGTTGCGGAGCATGAACTCTGGAGCACTTGGGCTTGGTGGTTGCAACTCCACAGCACTCCAGTTGGGCTCCAGAGCACAGGCTCAACAGTTGTGGTGCACAGGCTTAGTTGCTCTGCGGCATATGGGATCTTCCAGTGTCCCCTGCTCTAGCAGGAGGACTCTTAACCACTGAACCACCAGAGAAGCTCTCATTTTGTTTTCTTGAAGGTGACTCCCTCTGGCATCTTGGCTCTAGTTTCCTCGATTTCTGACATGTGGCTTTGCCACTCTTGGCCATTCTGGGAAACTCCTTGTGTCTGGCACCTCTTACTGCAAGTTATGATACCGCCTCCCAGCATCCAGTTGGCCACCTTCTGTAGCAAAATGATTGCCTCTTCCTTTATTCCTGCTTTTTCATCCTTGGAGGGCATGACTGGCAGTCAGCTGGCAACTGGGATGGCCTGGGGTTGGTATTAATAAGAAAGAATAGGAGATCTGTTCGGCTTAGATAACTACACAACTTGCATTGCTGAATTTTTTTTCTTTACATTTTAAGAAGTTTAAAGTGTTTTTCTATCAGGAAAATAATAAGAAATCAAGGAAACGGCTAATCTTGTGGTCCCTCTTTAGCGTGGATTTCCGCTGCAGGAGATCAGCCATCTTTTAGAAAATTGACAACACGCAGAGGAAGCCTTCTTTTCTTTCCTATCGTGTAGATTTTCCTCTGTGAGTCACTGAAGATGTGCCGTCGGCTGAAAGCTAAACTTATTTAGTTTTAGGGGTGGCTTCACATTTCGTCTTGAGAGTCTCAAGGAGTTAAACAACTAAAGGGGAGACACAGGAGAACAGAAGCAGTACTTTTTAAAGAGGCTGTCTTTTGGAGCTTCTGTGTTGCAGAGACCTGCATCTTGGCTCCAGGCCTCTTGAGGGTAGATGGGAGGAGCGGCCTCGCTGTGGAGGAGGATATTGTGAGAGCTTAGCCAGCCATGAAGAGAGCCCAGGCTGCCCGCCGGACGCAGGGCTGAGGGGTAGTACCATGCTCTGCCTTTTGAAGTTGGGGCTTGGAGGAAGTGGCCAGTAAAGAGAGTGTGAAATATGCCTGATTTATGTAAATCCTCGCCAGGCATGGCAGCACCCAGATTAGCAATTTGTCTAATGGCAGCTGTTTGCCAGGCTCATCTTTTCTCAGGACTGGAGGCACCTTGGCGACTCCAAGGGGAATCCGTGTGCAGTATCGGGAGCTGATTCCAAACTAGATTAGAGTTTCTGATGAGGAAAGACCACTCTGTGGTTTGGTTTTGATTTAGGACACTGATGAACATTGCTTATCCTGAATGGTGATGTAATTGATGCAATAGGGTTTTTTTCTTCTGTATCATTTTATTACACTTTTTTAGAATTTGATTATAGATTCATGGGCAGTTGTAAGAAATAATGCAGAGAGATGCTAGGTAGACTCTACCCAGTTCCCCCCGTGGTGACTTCTCGTAAAACCATAGGACAACATCACAGACAAGATCCTAACATGTAATCCACCCCTCCATTCAGACTTTTCCTGGTACTGCTGCTGCTGCTGCTGCTGCTAAGTCGCTTCAGTCATGTCTGACTCTGTGCGACCCCATAGACAGCAGCCCACCAGGCTCCCCTGTCCCTGGGATTCTTCAGGCAAGAACATTGGAGTGAGTTGCCATTTCCTTCTCCAATGCATGAAAGTGAAAAGTGAAAGTGAAGTTGCTCAGTCATGTCCGATTCTTAGCGACCCCATGGACTGCAGCCTACCAGGCTCCTCCGTCCATGGGATTTTCCAGGCAAGAGTACTGGAGTGGGGTGCCGTTGCCTTCTCCAGTTCCCCAGTACATGTGCCCACAATTGTAGGTGCCCATTTAGTTTCATGCACTTTGATCCCATACGTGGACTCCTGTATCCACCACTGCAGTCAAGATTCTGAACAGTTCCGACACCATCAGGACCTCTCCAGCTGTCTGTTCCTAACCAATCCCAGCTCCCTGCATCTCTGATACATGGGAGTCACTAGCATATTCCCGTCTGTAATTGTGTCATCACATAAGCAGAATTATACAGTTTGTAACCTTTCTCGATGGACTTTTTTTCACAGCATCATGTTTTGAGATTCATCCAGGTTGTAGTGTATCAATAATTCATCTCTTCCTATTGCTGAGTAGATGTATCACTTCTGGTTAACCGTCCACCTGCTGAAGGACATCTGGGTTGTTTCCTATTCTTGGCTATTATGGATAAAGCAACTATAGACATTTGTGTCCAGGTCATGTAAACAGAACAACCTCTGGGAAAGAGAGGTTTTTAAATCCTACTTCCCTCATGCATTTTTGCTTCCCTGAACACTACCTGTCTCCACAATCACAGCTCATGGAAGCAATCTGCACATCTTGCCAGATTAATCTTTAGGCATCAATCAAAAGGAGTCGTCAGAACTTTCCTGGGATGGTGAGGGTGAGCAAGGTCATGTCTGCATCATGAAAAGGAAAGAGGGAAGGAAGCACACCCCTCCCCAGTGGCCCCTCCCATCAGATCCAGCCTGAGTTCCTCCCTCCTTGGAGACCCTGCCCCTCCTCTCAGGGGTTTTCTCCCTTCCCTTTCTGGGTTGAATGTGCTCACCCTCTGTAGAAAGAATAGGGGAAGTGGTCCTCATGTCCTTCCAATGACCTTGCCTTTGCAGGTGGTGTACACACATTTTTGGGGGGCTCAAAAATCACTGCAGATGGTGACTGGAGCCATGAAATTAAAAGACACTTACTCCTTGGAAGGAAAGTTATGACCGACCTAGACAGCATATTAAAAAGTAGAGATATTAGTTTGCCAACAAAGGTCCATCTAGTCAAGGCTATGGTTTTTCCAGTAGTCATATATGGATGTGAGAGTTGGACTATAAGAAAAGCTGAGCACCGAAGAATTGATGCTTTTGAACCTGTGGTCTTAGAGAAGACTTTTGAGAGTCCCTTGGACTGCAAGGAGGTCCAACCAGTCCATCCTAAAGGAGATCAGTCCTGAGTGTTTATTGGAAGGACTGATGCTAAAGCTGAAACTCCAATACTTTGGCCACCTCATGCGAAGAGTTGACTCATTGGAAAAGACTCTGATGCTAGGAAAAATTGAGGGCAGGAGGAAAAGGGGATGACAGAGGATGAGATGGTTGGATGGTATCACTGATTAATGGACATGAGTTTGGGTAAACTCTGGGAGTTGGTGATGGAGAGGGAGGCCTGGTGTGCTGCCTATGTATTAGGTTAGTCAAAATGTTTGTTTGGGTTTCCCCATGAGATATTATGGAAAAACACGAACAATGCTTTTAACCAACCCAATCCTTTCCTAGCACTTTACCAAGCGAATGCCACACAGATAAACATTGGACCTTTCCTCTAGGACATTTCCATTTATGTGAGGGTTGGAGGACTCCAGCCTCATTCCCCACTGGACAGTAAATGAAATGGGTGTGGCCCAGAGCAAAAGAGGGAGAAATAGGTCAACAGCCATTTAGAAAAACCCTTTGTGTCACTTAGGAGGAATCAGGTCAGAGTTTTGCCCATCTTCAGAGACAGCAGGCAGTTCAGTTCAGTTCAGTTCAGTTCAGTTCCATCACTCAGACATGTCCGACTCTTTGCAACCCCATGGACTGCAGCACTCCAGGCTTCCCTGTCCATCACCAACTCTCAGAGCCTGCTGAAACTCATGTTCATTGAGTTGGTGATGCCATCCAACCATCTCATCTTCTTTCATCCCCTTCCCCTCCTGCCTTCAGTCTTTCCCAGCATCAGGGTCTTTTCCAGTGAGTCAGTTCTTCATATTAGATGGTCAAAGTATTGGAGCTGCAGCTTCAGCATCAGTCCTTCCAGTGAATATTTGATCTCCCTGCAGTCCAAGGGACTCTCAAGAGTCTTCTCCAATACCACAGCTCAAAGACATCAATTCCTTAGCACTCAGCTTTCTTTATAGTCCAACTCTCACATCCATATGTGACTACTGGAAAAACCATAGCTTTGACTCAATGGACCTTTGTTGGCAAACTAATATCTCTACTTTTTAATATGCTATCTGCTGCTGCTGATGCTAAGTCCCTTCAGTCGTTTCCAACTCTGTGCGATCCCATAGATGGCAGCCCACCAGGCTCCCTCGTCCCTGGGATTCTCCAGGCAAGAACACTGGAGTGGGTTGCTATTTCCTTCTCCAATGTATGAAAGTGAAAGTGAAAGGGAAGTCGCTCAGTCATGTCTGACTCTTAGCGACCCCATGGACTGCAGCCTACCAAGCTCCTCCGTCCATGGGATTTTCCAGGTAAGAGTACTGGAGTGGGGTGCCATTGCCTTCTCCAAATATGCTGTCTAGGTTGGTTATATCTTTTCTTCCAAGGAGCAAGCATCTTTTAATTTCATGGCTGCAGTCACCATCTGCAGTGGTTTTGGAGCCTCCAAAAATAAAGTTTGTTACTGTTTCCATTGTTTCCCCATCTATTTGCGGTGAAGTGATGGGACCAGATGCCATGATCTTAGTTTTCTGAATGTTGAGTTTTAAGCCAACTTTTGTACTCTCCTTTTTCACTTTCATCAAGAGGCTCTTTAGTTCTTCTTTGCTTTCTGCCATAAGGTTGGTGTCATCTGCATATCTGAGGTTATTGATGTTTCTTCCAGCAATCTTGATTCCAGCTCACACTTCATCCAGCTCAGCATTTTGCATGATGTACTCTGCATATAAGTTAAATAAGCAGGGTGACAATATACAGCCTTGACGTACTCCTTTTCCAGTTTGGAACCAGTCTGTTGTTTCATGTCCGGTTATGACTGTTGCTTCTTGACCTGCATACAGATTTCTCAGAAGGCAGGTAAGGTGGTTTGGTATTCCCATCTCTTGAAGAATTTTCTACAGTTTGTTGTGATCCACACAGTCAAAGGCTTTGGCATAGTCAATAAAGCAGAATTAGACATTTTTTGGAACTCTCTTGCTTTTTTGATGATCCAACGGGTGTTGGCAATTTGATCTCTGGTTCCTCTGCCCTTTCTAACTCCATTTTGAACATCTGGAAGTTCATGGTTCATACACTTTGAAGGCTGGCTTGGAGAATTTTGAGCAATACCTTACTAACCTGTGAGATGAGTGCAATTGTACAGAAGTTTGAACATTCTTTGGCATTGACTTTCTTTGGGATCGGAATGAAAACTGACTTTTTCCAGTCCTGTGGCCACTGCTGACTTTTCCAAATTTTCTAGCATAAATAGTGCAGCACTTTCACAGCATCATCTTTTAGGATTTGAAATAGCTCAACTGGAATTCCATCACGTCCATTAGCATTGTTGGTAGTGATGTTTCCTAAGGCCCACTTGACTTTGCATTCCAGGACGTCTGGCTCTAGGTTTGTGATCACACCATCACAGTTATCTGGGTTATGATGATCTTTTTTGTATAGTTCTTCTGTGTATTCTTGCCACCTCTTCTTAATATCTTCTGCTTCTGTTAGGTCCATACCATTTCTGCCCTTTATTGGGCCCATCTTTGCAAGAAATGTTCCTTCTTCTTCTACTTCTAAGTCACTCAGTCGTGTCTGACTCTTAGAGACCCCATGGACTGCAGCCTACCAGGCTCCTCCCACCCATGGAATTTTCCAGGCAAGAGTACTGGAGTGGGGTGCCATTGCCTTCTCCAGAAGTGTTCCTTTGGTATCTCTAATTTTTTTATAGAAAACTCTAGTCTTTCCCATTCTGTTGTTTTCCTCTATTTCTTTACATTGATCACTGAGGAAGGCTTTCTTATCTGTCCTTACTATTCTTTGGAACTCTGCATTCAAGTGGGTATATCTTCTCTTTTCTCCTTTGCCTTTCGCTTCTCTTCTTTTCTCAGCTATTTGTAAGGCCTCCTTAGACAGCAGGCAAAGCAATTAAAAAATTGCAAGCAGAAGTAGTTTATCTTTGGAACATCTGCGTATCATGCGTGTGTGTATGGGAAGCCCTGTACACTTACATTGATCTCCTCCTCTCGGAATTGGAACAATAATTATGTCAATTATGCTTATTAAATTCCCCCAAATGATTAATTAAAGTTTCTATAGAATTAGCTTGGATGAATATTCTTCTAACTTGATCTCTCTCTCTGAAACTCTTGGTCTTTTTACATCCATCTCTGTGATTCGTCTTCTGACTTTTGCTTGGAGCACACTGCTTTGTTTGTGACATTATGCTGCTGTGTGCTGGTCGCCGAGACAACTGCTAGCCTTTGAAGCTGTGCTTTCAGAGAGTGAGTCTCAGGTCTCCCGCTGTGAGAGTGTCTTGTCTCTGGGCAATGGGAAACCTGAGTCCACTACATCTTTTGTGCCCAATAAGTATCAGATGCATACTTGTGACACTATAGTATATATAGTATTATGATACTATATATATCATGATATAGGCATATATATAATATATATGCTAAAATATTACATATATATTCATAATATATTATATATATTCATTATATATATATGAAAAGAACAGCTTTCCAAGTTGCAGAAAGTCCCAGAGGCCAGACCAGGCCACTTGGGAAGGTCATTGGACCCATGTCACTCAGAGCTGGTGTCCTGTGAGCACAAACCTGGATTGTTTGGTACTTTCTGCCGCCAGACCCAAGGGAAGGAGTAGAGGATGAACGAGTGATGTCCGCAGCTGGCATAGCATAGAGGTAGTGGTCAATGCACAGTGGCTGGCCCTAGTTCAGGGACTGTCTGGAAGCTTGGTGCCTGCACAGCCCAAGTCCTGATACCCATTTTGCGTTGGGGGCCAGTGAGGCTTTCCTCATTCCATGGCCTAAGTGCATTAGAATCTGGACTTATACTGGTAAGAGTGAATGAACTTGTTCATGTATTGATTGTCATCTGTCCTTGGGAAATGATACCACCTGATGATCCAAAGGCGTCCTGAAGCATACATGTCAACAAAGCTGCAAATCAACCTTAAGTTGGCCTGAAACCTTAGCATCACCTCCTGGAGCCCTCCATGTAGCTCAGAAGCACAAGGGCACCTGGAACAAGTCTCCGCTTCTCTCTCTCTTCACAAAGTAAATAAAGGTCATCAGGAAGTGATTCTGAACATTGAATTTGATGCTTTGCTCTCTGATTTTGGAGTCACCTCTGTGACTGGAAGGTTCTCATGATTCCATCATGAGATTCTGCATCTGCTGGAGCCACTGGGAGAATCCAGGGCATTGGTGGGGTCCCCTGGCCCCCCTGCTCTGAGATGTCAGCTGCCAGCTCTGAGATGTGTTCTCCGGGGCATCTGAGTCAGTGGGCATTCCAGGCAGCAGGTAGAGCACGGAGCTGTGTTCACTTCTCCCTCTGCTGCCTCAACATCTAGCAGGTTCTGGAGTTTCTCTCCCTGGGAAAGCTTGGCTCTGGTGTAGTCTTTCTCAGCCAAGGGGTAGCTGAGTTTTGATTTGTTTGTTTGCTCATTCATTTCGGTGAATTTAGTTAAGTTTAATAAAGTTCAAGCAACCTGTCCAAAATCATAAATTAACATTAGTGATTCAAGATGACTGATTTCCTCAGGGTTCTGGCAGAATTAACAGTCATCTTCCCTGCCTTTGAATTGCAGAATCTTCAAAGGCCCTGGGAGTGGGCAGGCCCCTTCCCTATTCTTGTTATTATAGACGTGCCACAGGTCTGCATCGGCTGGGTGTGGAGTGGTGGCTCACAGTGGGTGTGCAGATACAGCCGTGTTCCTGGGGCCTTCACAGGTGTGCCCCCTAAGTATTAAGGGAGGAGAAAACATTGTTTTCACAAAACTCAGCACATGCTGGGGTGTGGTGACACCTGCAATGGGAAGGTGTGATGTGACCTCTGACTGAGGAGCATCGCTTGGAGGAGGTTGAGCACAGGAGAAGGGGAAGGTGGCTGAGACACAAGACTTTCCTTGGTCTCCTCCAGAAGACGCCAGAGCTCTGCAGAGTGGAGTTCCAAGGTGGCCAGCTCTGTTCACACTGTGGGGTGGGGCTTCAGGGTGGCCAAGGGGGCTCTGGGTCAACCATGGACCCTCTGGTGGAGACCCTATGGTAGAGACTGTGTGGTCATTACCGCTGACTTGCCTGATGCCCTTTTAAGGTTTCATGTTAAACTAATGCCATGAATAAAGCAATCATTGAGGACTAGTGTGTTGCCTCTTTTCAGGATGGAGGCTCGTTACCCACTAAAGCTGTCTATTCCAGTCTGTTCCAGTCTATCCCAGTCTTTCCAGTATATCCCAGTCTATTCTAGTCTGTTTTAGTCTGTCCCAGTCTATTATGGTTTATTATAGTCAATTCTAGTCTTTCCAGCATATCCCAGTCTATTCTAGTCTGTTCCAGTCTCACACAGGTTCAGTCTTGCACAGACTATATTAAGACACTTGCTTATGCAACCTGTTTCTCCACGCCTTCCACCCCAGAGTTTGTGTTTTGTTTTTGGAATAGAAAGAACTATGTCAAACACACTGTTTACCAAAACTGGCTATGCACTGAGTCATACGGAAACCCATCTGAAGTATGGACTCAAAGACCCACCCACAGAAATTGCCAGATGATGTGTATCTTCATAAACTTCATCAGTATTGAGGGTGGGTGGCTAGGGTTGGAATGGTTCCCATAGTCTTCAGCCAGTAGTTAACTCTTCTAGGTTAATTGAACTGATTTTTTTTTTGTTTTAATAACCTGAGGACCAGACACTCCCAATATGCCTATCTCATATTTGATCCCTGGGTTGTGAAGATCCCCTGGAGAAGGGAAAGTCTACCCACTCCAGTATTCTGGCCTGGAGAATTCCATGGACTATATAGTCCATGGGGTCACAAAGAGTCAGACACGTCTGAGTGACTTTCACTTTTACTTTCATGGTTTCATTCATTGCACTTTCTTACTGGCCTTGCAGGTCGGTCCACAGATTTCATGTATGAAGGAAGACAGAGTTTGGACTCGGTGTATCTATTTACATCCTGCATACCTGTCCTGAGGGGGCTGGTCATACCAAACACTTACCATCTAGATACACTTTAAATCCAGACTCCTTTGAAAAAAGAAAATAAAGCTCACATAGGTAGGCACAGTCAGTGAATTATAGAATTTTCTTTCAGGGCTCATCATCCTTTCCTGTTCTTGCCTTTCAATTTCAAGTTTCCTAATTAAATGTGTGAACAGAGAAACTGTGTTTTTGATAGATGTTACCTGTCATGGGTTGTAGTCCATAATGGAAAGCTTATTCATTCTGTTTTATTTTTTTCCCCTACAGTTATACTTGTAAACCTATATACCAGAGTAAGTAAGGTATAAACATTTTTAATAACAAGAATAAATAAGCAGTAGAGGAGATGACTCGTTGAGCTTTGAGAGCACTCGATCACCATGAGCCCTAAAATAGAATGACTCCCCTGGACCTGGGCAGATACAAGCCCTTCCTCCTAGCCACATCCCCTCTGGCCGTCGCCTCTTCCATTTGAATTGAGCTGTGGTCTTCTGTCTGCCCACAGAGAGACTGGCCCTCTCAAGTTCTACCCGGTGTATTGTTGTATCTGCTCAGACTGAACCTGCAACACTAATTCAGTCTTCTGTATTGCCTACGAGCTTGTGATAAACAGATATAAATTATTCTTCTGGGGTTTTAGAATTCTACTTTCCAGCCTGTATTAAGCCTATTTACCATTATTCCTTAATTAGGAAGTATTCTTAAAGTACTTTTTCCCAGTGCCTGAGAAGTAGATATTTATCATAAACACTTAGAACATAGAGTTTAACAGACCAAAATGATAGCGAAAAATATAGAAGACATACATATTTTTTTTCTAGAAAACAAGAGAAACACAAAAATTCAGTTAACTATTTTTTTTCCCACTAAACAACACTGCTTGAGATTTCTGCATACAAATGAATTACTTTCCATACAAGCGAAGACCTCTTTTTGCTATATTGATACAGCACCATCACTTGCTGCCCTTGGGTATCTGGATTGTCACTCATTCTGCTGCTGCTAAGTCGCTTCAGTCGTGTCCGACTCTGTGCGACCCCATAGACAGCAGCCCACCAGGCCCCACCGTCCCTGGGATTCTCCAGGCAAGAACACTGGAGTGGGTTGCCATTTCCTCCTCCAATGCATGAAGTTAAAAGTGAAAGTGAAGTTGCGTAGTCGTGTCTGACTCTTCGCGACCCCATGGACTGCAGCCTACCACGCTCCTCCATCCATGGGATTTTCCAGGCAAGAGTACTGGAGTGGGTGCCTGCCATTGCCTTCTCCGATATTGTAATTGGTCATGTTCATGATCACTTCTGCCTCAAGAGAAGGAAGGGCTGATGTATTTTTTCTAACTCCGTTAAGAAAACTGTTGGGTGTCTTTCCTTGGGCTGAACGTCCGCTGCCTTCTTTCACTATGAAGTACAGGGAAACCATATTTTCTGGAATCAGAAAGTGGCTATTTCTGGAACCCGGGCTCCTCCTGAGAGCCTGTCCTCATTGTTCTTGCTTAGCTGGGGAGAAGATGGGGCTGGTCATGCTTATCCTTCTAGAACCTGCGCTGCTGCCCCACTTCTTTCTTCCTTCCATGGAGGTGGGGAGGGCCCTTCTTTGTGCCAGAGACAGTGGAGAGCAAGGCAAGGGGGAGGCTCCAGGGACAGAGCCTGACAACATAGAAAATGCTGACATAAATTAATCAAACGAGGCATCTGAGAGGATTGAATTAGTTGCTGATTTATGGCTGCAGTGCCGCGGCTGCCAGGCCGTTTCTTCACGCTCGTCCATTGTTGTTCCTGATTTATGTCACAGTCTCAGCGCATTGGCTGGCTAGGGATCCTTGTAGGATGGATGGAGGGGCGAGCGCTGCTCCCGTGTCAGCCGGCCCCTATCCAATCTTCATCCCACCCCTCAGAGTACAGCCCCATCCATCAACTCCATTATTTGCCTCATAAACTCAACGTCTGCATCTTTAGGCTCTGTTATATCCCCGTGCAGGCTTCCCTGATGGCTCAGTGTTAAAAGAATCTGCCCGCAATGTAGGAGATGCGGCAGGAGCCACAGTTTCGATCCCTGGATCAGGAAGAGCCCCTGGAGAATACTCCAGTACTCTTGCCTGGATAATCCCATGGACAGAGGAGCCTGGAGGGCTACAGTTCATGGGGTTGCAAAGAGTCAGATGCGACCTAGCAAATAAACAATATTTCTCTGTGCAAGTTGGGCTGATGACAGAAGAAAAAAAAAATTTTTTTTTTCCAAACTCACTCTTAGAGATTCTTAAACCTAGGCAGGATGAAGTCTAAGCCTAGTCAGTGCTTGTGTGTCTTGTGATGACCTGTAGGAAGTCCCCCACCATGGTAGCCTCCTCCAGTTACTGTTAACTTTTATAATGAGAGGCCCTGGACAATGACTGGTAAGATGATGTGGTTTGAAAGCTGGTGGCTTTCTTCTTGGGGGACCTATTTACTGCTGTGACATTTCTTTGCAGGAAAACATTTGTTGGGAACACTTTGCTGCTCATTCTAGAAATCTGTCCTAGAGGATTTTTTGTTGTTGTTGTTCACTATTTTTTCCTCTCTCAAGTTCTTTCCAAGTGTCATATACTGATTCCTGTACTTCTATCTATAGTTTCTGGGTTCAGTCTTCAAGGGTTTTTTGGAGATAAAGACATAAAAAGTATTGTCACATAAATAAACATATGGTTACAGATGTGTGATTGCTAATGATCATAATTCTGATAAGTGAATTCACAGTTACTGAGAGTATTTTTATTTTTTTAAGCAAACATGGAAACATTATCTTTGGAATTCATGTAAAACATTCTTTTAAATGTATTAAAAGAAGGGGACTTTTTTTAAGCTTAGATTTGGTTGTTGATTATGATTAATGTTACTTGGAAACAAGATTCATGGTAAGGTGAAAAATCACATTCACTAATAATAACCTTGGTTTGAGATAGTCTAAACAATGTTTGTTATCAGGCATGGAACTTTTAAAAAAAATTAGCTTCTAAGTGTTATAATTTTCAAATCTGTATCTCAGGAAAACAGTTACCACCTCTAAAACTTGTTTTTCTTATTTTTAAATAGTATCTACCTCATGAAGGTATTATTAAAAGGAAATAACATATGTAATACGTTTAGTGCAATACCTGGCCTCTAGTAGATATTTGACACATGTCTGTCATTATTTTATCAGTCATTGGTTGTCTATTATTATTTTATTTCTAGCACAGATACTTCTGTTTCAGATTCACTTAGCTTTAGACATCACCAATTGGTTACCCTACCAAAACTCCAAATCATAAAGAAAACAAATCTTCTACTTCCACTACTTGCCCCAGACCAACACACAGCCACCACCTTCTATGTAAACATCCATGTTAGAGGTCAGCAGTCTGTCGCCCACCTATCCTGGGCGTCTGAGTTCCAGCTCCATGGAGTTCTTACCCTTCCTCCAGCCTGCCACATGCTCCCTCCCTGGAACTTTTACCAACATGGTTCCCTCTGCCTGAGTCAGCCTGTTTTCCCTCATTTCAACTATTTATTTCCTGTGCATTCCTCAGGTCTCAGGTCCCTTCTTCCAAGAAGCCTTCTTAGCCTCCGTATCTCTCTCACAGGCTCCATCTGTGTGCCCCATGGTATCTTGTGTTATCCCTATCATATCACTTGGCATATTACGCAGTAAATAATTGTAGTTTTTGCACTGGTCCAGGATCTCTATTATTGGCTGACTGTCATCTTACTGTATCCCTTTGCCTTCCATAGACAGAGGAGTAAGTACTTGCTACTGCACTGCTGAATGCATGACTCTGTTTTCAAAGTCAGTTCTAATGGAGTGGACTTTCAAAAGTCATTTAAAGGATGTTTTCCATTAAGGGAGAGGTAATCTTCCATTTGAGTTCAAAGCCTCTGCGATTTTCATACAGGGGCTGGTGCTCTGCATTCAGATAAGTCCCAGGACTTAACATTTCACAGAGCAGCAGACCAACTTCAAATCCATTTCCATCAATTTCTCCGAGAATGATGAAATAAACCATCTCCATTGGTAGTAATTCGACTCTAGCCCCTGGCCTTCTCAGTGTTAGGTCTCTCCAACTCCGCTCTCCAGAGATGGTTCTTAAATTGAGGAAGGAAGGAAGATTCCTCCTGGACCCCCACCTTTGCATTTCTTTGACACCTCTCAAGAATTTCAAGTGGCAGAGAGCAATGTAAAATTTGTGACATCTGCCCCTGGGAGACCAGACCTTCAGACGGATTCTTCATCACACCTTTGGGAGAAGGTAAGCAGTCTGAGACTTGGCAGAATTTTCCAACACAGCCTGGCATCAGACACACTAGCAAACAGAGCACTCGGCCTCCTAAGAGGTATTGATTTTCCCTCTCTGCTACAGCATTTTCCTCTTCCTCTTGGCATCCTCTGCAAAAATGAAACACGAGATTTGAAAAACTAAAAATACTCAAAGCGACAGGTTGTTCCGGCATTGCGGGTGTGTGTGGTTCCAGCAGGGATGGGGCCGAGGCACGGCTACTGCTCTTCAGGGGTCACTGAGTGCACTTTCAGACCATGGAGCAAATTGCGGTAAATAACAGGTATTAGGGACGGCAAGATAAAAGCCTTTTGGAACAGTGGACTAGGAGAGTGGAAAGAAGCAGGCGGGTGGGGAGTGGGTGGCAGACCAAGATGGCGGCCCCACAAGGCAGACCGGAAGTGCATTCCTGGGTTGGTCTTGAAGCAGCAGGGTAGGGTACTACAGACAGGCGGGAAGGTGGGAATGGAAGGTTTGTCAGTCGAACAGTGAGCTAGGTGGTCCGCTCTGTTCCCTGAAAGTCTCCTCGTCAGTCTAGGCTGTGCCATGGATGATGGTGACCTCTCCACGATCAAAGCCAATTGACTGTAGCCACTTGTCAGCCCTATATGCACTGTCCATGTGCAGCCCCAGCTCACGGAGGGAAGGATTCACAGAGCTCTTCCTGACTGCTTAGAAACTCCCTCTGCAGTCCCATTTGCTCCCCAGCTGGCTTTAATTTAGCATCCACTTCAATTAACAGAGAGAACTCTTAGAAATTCTACAGTGGTCCGGTGGTTAGGACTCCGTGCTTCCACTGCAAGGAGTCTGGGTTTGATCCCTCGTCAGGGAACTAAGATCCCACAGGTTATGTGGCAAAAAAAAAAAAAAAAAAATCAGAGAAATCATGTTCAAGATATGGTTTCTCACCTTGCCCTCCAGGTCTGAGGCCTGAACTGGATTCTTACTTCTGGCAACTGAATCACTATATTGAAAACCTAATGCTTTAGCTCCTCCTGGATTTTATGCCTCTTGTTGGTTTTACACGCTCCCTACAGATTGAGCTATTTCTGTGGTCCTGTCCCACCACTCGGTTGCCTACAACGTGCCTGAGCCAACCACTTCCTTGCTGTTTTATTCCTTAGAGTGGTCTTTAGATTGAACCAGACTCCCAACCAGCACCCGGTCACCTCGGTGAAGGATGTAACCCTAGGTTTTGTCCCCTTCTCAGTGTAGTTAGATGTGCCTGGACGTTTGACACTGATCTTCTCTGCTTTCCCAGCTGACCCTTTAGTTTATGTTCATGTTATCCTTTGACCTGTGTTTTAACTGTCCACTGGACACCTCTATCCTAAAAATTTATTACAGGTGACTTGAGCTCCATGTTTTTAAGTCTGGCTGTGTCACTTTCCTTTAACATGGGCTTCTCCTCCTACTTCCCCTCTTGGTTCCTGAAGTCACCATCTGGACCACTTAACGTCATCAGTGAGCTCATCAAATCCCTCCGCTTTAAATATCATCCATATTTTAATGAGATGCAAAACACAATGAGAAAGAATGTGTGTGTGTCTGTGTGTGTATTTACTCGAAACTCCATACCTGATGTGGATATCTTGTAAACAGGAGTCTTGAACTTTAACAGTTTCAAAATATGCCTCTGCTCTCCCCACAGTCTCCTCCCATCTCAAATGGCATCACCATGTTGCCTATAGCCAAATTCTTAGAGTTACCTTTAATTCTGCCTAAAAGATATCCTTCTCTCCCATATCCAATCCAAGCAAATCCCCTTGATTCTTCTCCTAGATTTGTCCAGAACCTGCCCACTTCTTTCCATCTCCAATCCAACAACTCAAACCCAACCTGAATCAATACAACCTGAACTATTGAAATAGCTTCCCAACAAGTGTCTAGGTTTTGTTCTTGTTGTTCACCATCCATTCTGCATTTGGCAGCTGGAATAGCCTATTAGAAGTGAAAGCCAATCTCTCTGTGACTTTTAGCCTCCTATCACCTTGCAAGTAGACTTGCAGGCAGTGAAGTCTGGCCAGCATATTCTGTCTTATCTCAGACACACCTCCTCATGAGGCTCCAGTTACTCAGGCCTTCTTCTCTTATTCATGTCATACATGTGCCCATTTAGGGCTTTTGCACTTGTTCTGCTGTCTGCCTGCCATACCTGTACCCAGACCTCCACAGCCTGGAACCTTACTGTCACTTGAGGATCAACTGCAATGCACCATTCCAATGAGCCAACCTGAATCTGTATCCTTTCTCTGAGTACCGTCTTTCATATCGACCTATTTTCTGTGTAGAATGTCTTGTTCTCTGAGAAGATCTTGCTTGGTTAGTTATTTTTCAACCAGCTGCTTCTTTCCACTGAAACACAAGCTCTAAGAGAACGGGGCAGGTGGAGGGACGAGGGGGTCTTCATCAGCCCAGCTCAGCACTGTATCCTCGGTGCCTACACATAAGGTACTTAGTAAATAGCTGTACAGTTCATTAATCGGTTAGTTAACCAGTCCCTAGATCTTTGCTTAAATTGTTGTTATTTTATCTTTTCCTGTAAATGATGGATTAGATGTGTTTAGAATTCTCAGATTATCTGTGTTTAGAATTCTCAGATAGCAGTTTAAAGTCCTAAATGCTTTCTATTTCCATTTATCCCTTGAAATAATCCTAATGAGGTTGGCGCTGATATTTCCTGATGACAGATGAAGACACGGAACAGAGAGATATTAACTGTCAAGGTCACTTAGCTGCCCAGCAACTGTGCCAGGATCCTCCCCCCCGTCACCACCAAGGGAGTCTTGTCCAGAGTCCCATTTTTTTTTTGCCACATAGCTCCTGGGATCAGCTGACTGTTGAGGGCAAGCTGCCTGGCCTGGGCCTCTGCAGTTTCACCTGGACCTCACTCCTTCTAGACTGGGGTCTGGGGCTTGTGATCCCAGGGGGTCCCTGTGTGCCTGTTCTGAGCATCATCAGCCTGTGACTTGCACCCCCTCTAGGCTGCAAGGGAAAATATTTGATACTTGGTTAAATCTGAATTTCAGATAGATAAATTATTGTTTAGTGTAAGTATGTCCCCTGCATTTAATCCACAACTCAGATTTAATTGTACATCTTGTATTTTCATTTGGTAGATGGGGAGACCCTACCCCATCATTCACTGGTGTGTTTGTGTTTGTTTCTGATCCACAAGGTATCTGGCTTGTTTTCAAGAGTAATTTATGATACATATATTATGTTTTATCGCTGGGTCTTCAGAATAGAGGGCAGAGGTTGCAGTGGGGATTTGTTGTACTACTTTGATTAGAAGCTACATCATTTTCATAAAAAGTGTTTCTCAACCTTTTGTAACTCTTTCCCTCAAAACAGAAAAACTCAGTGCAATGTTCTTTAATCTTAAGGTCCTGCTAGCAAAAGTGATTTTATTTTGTTTTAATGTTTGGTGCCGAAGTAAAAATAATATGTTTTGCTTTCCAAATATAAAATTATTATGAAATAGTTTTCTTCAGTTTATATATCTCACTATTCTACCAAGATGGGTCTCAAACTTTTTCTTTAAAATAGGTCTTAACTGTAACTTCTCTAAGAAACCATCGCAGGCTCCCTTAGGGAGAGTTAGTCCATCCTCTGGGCGATAGGGTACCTTCTGCCCCACCTGTCAGCACCTGTTGAAACATCCATATCCACCTCTGCATCTGTGGGCCAGTTGGGCACTGAGATGCTCGTGGAAGAAGTTTTTGTTATCACTTCTTTGTTTCCAGTCCTTTGCAAATCCAATAAACATGTCTGTTCGACAACCTTACTAATAACGCATTACAATAACGATGAAGGGGGACATTTCAGCGGCAATGCTGGTATCAAGAGTAAGAATCAGATGGCTCACCAGAGAGAGCTTTTTGACTGAAAATGGGCAGAAAGTAGTGCCAAAGAGTCACCTACATTTGTCTCATCTCTGCTTGTTATACATTATGTTTGATTTTAAACTCAGGAAAGGGGGATTTCCTCTTCTTTCTCAGGTAATTTTTGTTAACTAGTCCGACACAGTGATGAAGCAGTTAGCCCCCGGACCCAGACTGAGTGGGCTCCAGTCCAGACTTGCCACATTCCAGCTGCTGTCTCTGTGTCCATTTCCTTCTCTGTAAAGATGGAATGGTCACACCGACTTTCCCCTGGGGTCAGACAACACGAAGATGGGTTGGTAAGTAGAGGAATGTACCATAGTCCCTAGAACATAAAGAGAAGATGGTATATGAGATCAGGGTGAGCAGGTCTCCGTGCTCCAACTCGTGTTTGCCCCATTGGGTCTTCCTTTTAGAAGAGTTGTTGCTTCCTGGAGACCCCTGGAAAGATGCGGTCCATGTGCACTTATGCAAAATGCAACAAACCAGAGCCTTCAGTAGCACTTTCCCATAAATTTCCTAAACTGTATCACATTTTGTTTGTCCTGGTTTTATTACTTAAAGCTCTGTCAGCTTGACTTCAACTTTGTTGTTGGCTTTAAGCTCCCTTTGTTCTAAGGACACAGTTTTTTGTCACTTGCTCTTGGCCTGTGCCTACTCCCAAACCTGGCCCCTACAAAAACCACTGTGTCCGGCTCCACATCTAGTTGGAAGACACTGCCAGAGTCACCTTCCCCAATGCCCTTTCCCTCACCAACCTTCCTCTCATCCCTAGTTATCCTGCATCTGACCTTTTGGAAACCAGTTTACTAACAGCTTGTGCTCCAACTGCAAAGCATCCTCATTCGAGGGGCAAAAACAGCCACGGCATTTCTCACCTGTGTCATTGCTGCTGCCACGCAGTCAGGGAGGTAATTCACCTGCTGGCCCAGGGACACTAAAAGTGATGGAGAATGTTCCGGCTCCTTTCCCCAGTCAAGTGGAGCTCTTCTAGTTTCCTTGGTGGGAAGTGTGGCATAACTGAGCCATTTCTCTCGCTTTTCCACGGGAAGTGGGTCACGTGCCTTCCAGTTTGCACATACTCTTTTAAAAGCACAGATAAGTGAACACAATGCCCTAAAGGGGGGAACTTTTATGTACTTTACTCGGAGGAAGGAGTGAGAACAGTATTTCCCTATATAGATGGGGTGGGAAGGAAAAGGATGTGTCAAAATACACCAAATTTCCAAGGTGACTTTCCGAGGTGACTGTGTGAACGGTGTAGATGCCGACTGATGGGGAAACAGCGACACTCTGGGTGGGTAGGGAGTTAAAAGGAGATTGGCTGAGTAGGGTCCACTGTGCAGAAAGGTCTGTGCTGAGAAGGGACTGTAGTCTCCAGCATGTGGGTGAGCATTGAGAACCCCAGAGTGGATGCCGAACTCCTGGGGGTTATGGGGAAGGAAGTCTAGGACACACTAATGTGGAACTGGGATTTCGTTAGGCATGGAGGCTCTCAGGCATGTTTATGGCCTTAGGAGAAAGGTAGAGAAAGAAAGTCATTGCAAAAAATCCCCCCGAACAAATGTAAGTTGGTGTAGCCACTGTGGAAAACAGTATGGAAGTTCCTCAGAAAACTAAAAGTAGAGTTGCCGTGTGATCCAGCCATCCCACTTCTGGGCTTAGATCCAGACAAAACTATAATTGAAAAAGATACATGCATTCTTATGTTCACAGCAGCGCTGTTCACAATACCCAAGGCATGAAAGCAGATGTCCACTGACAGATGAATGGATAAAGAAGATACAGTACATATACACAAAGAAATATGACTCAGTCATTAAAAGAAAAAGAATGAAATAAGGCCATTTTCAGCAACATGGACGGGCCTGGAGATTATCACACTAAATGAAGCAAGACAGAGGAAGACAGATATGATCCCACTTCTATGGGGAATCTCAAACATGACACAAATGAGCCGACCTGTGAAACAGAATCAGGGACACAGAGAATGGACTAGTGGTTCCAAAGGAAGTGGGGTGGGAAAGGGATGGATGTGGGGCTTGGGGTTAGGAGATGGAAGCTTGTGTATGTAATGGATAAACAATAGGGAGATGGTGGAGGACAGATGAGCCCAGTGTGCTGCAGTTCATACAGTCGCAGAGAGTCCGACACGAATTATCGACTGAAAAACAACAAAAAATAAAGTCCTACTGTAGAGCACAGGGAACTATATTCAGTATCCTGGGGTGAACCATAATAGAAAAGAAGATGAGTAAAATGTTATATATGTGTGTAACTGGGTCATTTTGCTGTACAGTGGTAATTACAATGTTGCAACTTTATGCATCAATAAAAAACAAAGTAAAAAGGATAGAAATTCCCCCAAAACATTGTGAGCCTGCAGAATGGACCTTACACAAAGTTAACTGTGGTTGGATCTCTTTTCCAAATTAGAAGCACATCAGCTTTTAGATCTGCTTAGAATTTAACTAAGTTCAGCATGAAAATAGCATATCATTTACCAATAACACCCAACATGGGTCCAGTGGTGTCTTTACATTATTTATTTTGCATTTCTCACTCACTCTATAACTTAGGCATTATGAATCCATTATTACAGAAAAGGGAAACAGATAACCTCCAGGAGTTTTCACCCCAGCCGGTGAAGACACACACAGCAGTTAATATCCGAGCAGGCCTCTAGCCCTGGCCACCCAGTTCTAAATCATATCACTTTTAAAGAAGACACTATGGAGAACAGTGTGGAGATTCCTTAAAAAAACTGGAAATAGAACTGCCTTATGATCCAGCAATCCCACTGCTGGGCATACACACTGAGGAAACCAGAAGGGAAAGAGACACGTGTACCCCAATGTTCATCGCAGCACTGTTTATAATAGCCAGGACATGGAAGCAACCTAGATGCCCATCAGCAGATGAATGGATAAGAAAACTGTGGTACATATACACAATGGAGTATTACTCAGTCATTAAAAAGAAAACATTTGAATCAGTTCTAATGAGGTGGATGAAACTGGAGCCTATTATACAGAGTGAAGTAAGCCAGAAAGAAAAACACCAATACAGTTTACTAACGCATATATATGGAATTTAGAAAGATGGTAACAATAACCCTGTGTACGAGACAGCAAAAGAGACACTGATGTATAGAACAGTCTTATGGACTCTGTGGGAAAGGGAGAGGGTGGGAAGATTTGGGAGAATGATATTGAAACATGTATAATATCATGTATGAAACGAGTCGCCAGTCCAGGTTCGATGTACGATACTGGATGCTTGGGGCTGGTGCACTGGGAGGACCCAGAGGGATGGTATGGGGAGGGAGGATGGAGGAGGGTTCAGGATGGGGAACACATGTATACCTGTGGTGGATTCATTTCGATATTTGGCAAAACCAGTACAATATTGTAAAGTTTAAAAATACAATAAAATTTAAAAAAAAAAAAACTTGTTTGAAAAAAAAAAAAAAAAGACGACGACACTGGCTACCTGTGTGCTTTTTCAGCACCTCTTCTAAATCATTTCATGGCTTTAGTGTAGCTCTTTTTACCTCCTCAGCGTGCTGCTAGTTTACTGTTCTGATGAGAACCCTGGGCTGACAACGAGAAGACAGGGACAACTAAACATGGGATGGGGGAAAATGAAACTTCATTTGCCATTAACCACACACTTTCCTTCTAGATAACACATAGATGATGCAAAGGCAGTGATCCAAACCAATGCCAATATACATTGAACAGGTTACTGAGAAGTTTGCGTGTTCCTCCCAAAGAGGACAGGTCTGGTAATTGCAAATGAGTTTAATCTGTTTCACATCTGAATTATCCTGGGCTTAGCGTCCAAATTGGCTCGAGTTTGTCAGGTCAGCCTTCTGCACGCTCTCCCTCATCAAGGGAGAGAGGTCTGGTGAAGAGCTGGCTTGGCTCGGAGCCAGTCTGCTCATAAAGCTTGGGTGTATTGTACACCTACACACACGACTCAAATATTATCTTTCTCCTCAAATCTCCTGCCTCCCCATCTCTAGTCCCAGCAGAAGTAACTGATTTTTCCTTGGTACTCCCATTGCATAGGCTAGTATTATACCAGTCACATGTGGAGTAGCTTGAAGACTTAAAAGTGCAAACCCTTCCTGGGTTGACTCAGATCAGTCATTTAATCTCTAACGTCATCTAATCTTCTAATCTCTTTGTCCCAGCTCCATCACTTACAACATGGGCTGTTAATAATACCTACCTCATATGATTACTACATGGATTAAACCACTTAATACATGTAAGGAACATACAGCAGCTCCTGGTACCTAGGAGTTTACCAAATAAATGTTAATTATTATTTACTGTATAAATGTTAGTTATTATCGTTCACTTCTTTAAAACACTGCCTATTTCACTGACCTGTGGGAATCTTTAAGGCAGTGGTCATTCCTTAATCCTTTTATATTTTCCCTGTGGTCCCTGTGAGCACTGTGTGTTCACTTACCACTGGTTAGAAGAGCATGACTGTCAGTGTCTGATGATTGACAGTGTCAGTGTCTGACAGTTGAATGAGTGAACCTAAAGCTCATGGACCAGTAGCCAAGGCTTAGTGAGTGTTCAATAAATCTCTCAATATTCTTTTGTCTCCATTATCAAGACATCCGCCTGCTTTTGGATGGATTCCATTGGCTTTCAACTCCTTTTGTCTAGATGGTATACAACTCAGGGAATGCTGGGTCAGAGGCTCTGATGTTGGATCTCAGGATCCAGGGACCTGTGTGGTCCACAGCTGTCCATAGCATCCTGTAAGAATTTCTGGAGGGGGCCTTGAGGGATAGACAGGGGGCAGACACACGTGAAAGAGAGCAGGCTGCCACAACAATGCAATTTCTGTTTCCTGCTTCCTGCTGTGAGGCAAAATAAGCCCAAACCCAAGAAATGAAAACCTGAGAGCCCAGCCTCCGTTATCATTGAAAAGACCATTGCCTTAATTAGGTAGGAACTTGGAGGAAATTTATTCCAATGGATTCTTTAAAAATGAGAAATTAAGCAACAGTTTAAAACCCTGAAAGTGTGAAGCTCCAGGTTCAGAGACAGGAAATGAGACGGGTTGTTCCTCAAGTCTCTGGGGTATTGGCCCCAGGACCCCCATGGACCCCAAAAGCCATGGGTATCTGCATCCCATATATAAAGATAGTGTAGTGTTTGCATATTACCTACTCATATCCTACCCTGTACTTTAACTTTTCAATTGAGGTATATAGTTGATTTATAATAGTATATTACTTTCAAGTGTATAAAATAGTGATTCAAAACTTTATAGACTATACTCCATTTATAGTTATTATAAAAATGGCTATATTCCCAATGCTGTATAATGTATCCTTGTAGGTTACCTATTATATAAGAGTAGTCTATACATCTTAATCTACTACCTCTCTTGTCCCTCCCACTTTCTCTCTCCCCAATGCTAACCACTAGTTTGTTCTCAATATCTGTGAGTTCCTTTCTTTATGTTATATTTACTAGTTTGTTTCATTTTTTAGATTCTATTTACAAGTGATGGTTGTTTTCCAGTTGCCAAGTCATGTTCAACTTTTTGTGACCCCCATGGACTGTAGCCTGCCAGGCTCCTCTGTTCACTGGGCTTTCCAGGCAAGAATACTGGAGTAGGTTGCCATTTTCTTCTCCAATATAAGTAATATCGTGGTTTTTGTCTTTATCTGACTGATTTCACTAAGCTTAGGACCCTCTAGGTCCACCCACATGTTGTTGCAAATGGTAAAATGTTCTTCTTCTTTTCTTTGTTATAGCTGAGCGTTTTTCCTCTGCATTTATACATTGCATCTTCCTCATCCATTCCTCTGCGGATGGACACTTCGGTTGTTCCATACCTTGGTTATTGTAGATAATGCTTCTATGAACACTGGGGTGCATGCATCTTTTCAAATTAGTGTTTCTGTCTTTCCTGGATATATACCCAAGAGTGGAGTTGCTGGGCCATATAGTAGCTCTATTTCTAGTTTTTAAAGAAACTACAGTGGAGCAGGGTCCTGGAGGGAGGACTCACCCTGACACTGCCAGTACCAGCGTCCCTGTGGCAGGAAGAGCTCTCATAAACGGCTGCTCAGCGTCCGCGTCCCGAGTGAGTCCTCTCGCCTCTGGCCTCTCTCAGAGCCTCTGCGGGATCAGCAGGTGGGTCTAATCCAGCTGCCCTTCAAGCGACTGCTTCTTCCCTGGGCCCCAGAGCCGGGAGATTCTGTGTGTGCCCCTTGAAGAGTGGAGTCTCTGTTTCCCACAGGCCTCCGAGTCTCCCCAAAGTAAGCCCCTTTGGCCTTCAAACCCATTCATTCTAGGAGCTCGTCTTTCCTGATCAGGACCCCTGGACTTGGGAGCCCGAGGTTGAGCTCAGACCCCTCATTCCTTGGGGAGAATCTTTGCAATTGTGATGATTCCTCCGTCGGTGGGTCACCCACCTGGGATTATGGGACTTGACTACACCTCAACTCTGCCCCCTGCCCATCTCATTTCACTGGGGTTCCTTCTTTATACCTTTAGTTGTGGACAGTCTTTTCTGGAGGGTTCTGGTCTTCATCCATGGTTGTTCTGTAAATAGTTGTAATTTGAGGGGATCCGTGACCTCTGGTTCTTCCTACTTGTTTGTCTTTCTGCCAACCCCTCCTGTGGACTTTCAGCTCTCTCTAGATTACTCACAATACCCAAAACAGTGCAAACGCTCTGTAAATAACTTTCCTGAGCAGAGTAAATGCAAGTTTTGCTCCCTGGAACATTCTGGATTTCAGGGAGACTATATTACATCCATTGTTGGTTGAATCTGTGCGGCAAAGGCTCCGGACTGTCCTCCTGAAAAGCCAGGTGAACAGCAAGAGTTTGGTGAAAGCAACCTCACGTGGGGAGCCTTGTGCTCTGGGCTCAACCCCTTCATTGGGTGACAGAGCTGCTGGGTGAATAGCTGGGGCTCCCCTGCTATTGCTATTGCTAAGTCGCTTCAGTCGTGTCCGACTCTGTGCAACCCCATAGACGGCAGCCCACCAGGCCCTGCCGTCCCTGGGATTCTCCAGGCAAGAACACTGGAGTGGGTTGTCATTTCCTCCTCCAATGCATGAAAGTGAAAAGTGAAAGTGAAGTTGCTCAGTCATGTCTGACTCTTTGTGACCCCATGGACTGTAGCCTACCAGGCTCCTCTGTCCATGGGATTTTCCAGGCAAGAGTACTGGAGTGGGTTGCCATTGCCTTCTCCAAGCTCACCGTAAACTGGCCCTTGTGGTCTGAGGGCTCAGACCTTGTGCAGAGCCTCAGTAGCCCTGCCTTGGGATGGAGAACCCTAGTCCTCGAGCACCTTGAGGGCTCACTCTGATGTCTGGAGCCTTGCAAGCTTCGCTGGGAACCGGGCTGCGTGCTGTAGCTGGCTGGCTAGACCAGGCTCAGTTCACTCTGAGTGCTCCGGCTGCCACCAAATCACAGATAGGTTTTGCTCTGAGTATGTTCCCCCTTAATTTTTAAACCTATATGTATTTCAAGGGAAATTAAATCCATGGGTTTCTAGTTCATTTACTCTTAAATCATTAAAATGCTGTTTAAGAACATTAGGCACCCAAGGAGCTTTGTGAGCTGTTCTCATAAGCGTCTGAAAGACTTTTTCCCTGCTTAGCAACGGCTTCATCTGCAGCAAATGGATGCCTGCACGTGGGGATCCACAGGATGTGAGACTGGCTTGGATTCTGAACCGATGTTTTATGTAAGGGTAGGGACCTTCAAGTTGATGAAATACACACGCCCCCTCGGCGCTGGTGGGTAGAAACATAACCTCGCTCCTTCTACCAGCTGGGAATCTAGGAAAGAGTCTTTTATTTACACCCCTGAAAGCTTGAGCCACAGAATGTCCCTCCCCCTGTATCTCTGCAAGGGAGTCGTTGTCCCTGTTATTCAACTGAGGCTGAGAGAAACAGGTCTTGTCACTGGAGATCTCAGCTGGGGGCACAGGGATGGACCATTCCTCCTGTGAGGTTCTTTCTCATGTTGCTCACATGGGCCATTTTCCATGGACAAGAGCTCTATCTGGCTTTTTTTTTAATTAGCACTTTCAATGTCTGTCTGTTTATTTATTTGGCTGCATTGGGTCTTAGTTGCACCACTCAGGATCTTGGCTGCATCACGTGGGATTGTTCTTTGTGACCCACAGACTCTCTAGTTGTGGCACACAGGCTTAGTTGCTTCGCAGCATAAGGGATTTTAGTTCCCTGACCAGGGATCAAACCTGCATCTCTTGCATTGCAAGGTGGATTCTGAACCACCAGGGAAGACCCCGCAGATGGCTTTGTAAAGCACTTACACTGGGTCCAGAATTTTACCAGATAATGTATTCAATATTTAACTCATTCATTTGAGAAATATTTGCTACAGGCCTCAGTTCCAGACACTAAGTGAATACTTAGCATAATCTACAAGACAGGCATTCAGGTTTCCGGTCCATAATGGGGAAGGGGCACAGGGCTTGGAAAACAAGGCGGAAGGTTTACTGCTTGTATAACCTGGAAACCCCTCACCACTGTGCCACTTCCTCCCAGGCACGGGGCTGCCTGTGTCACCAGACCCCAGCCGCTGGTTTGGACGACTGCTTTGTAGTTGAAACTTGGTTCCAAGCTGCTTTACACAGGGCACGTTGGCTCATGGGTTAACGGCTTGTAGCCCTGTCCTTTATGGAAGCGGCAGAATGTTGGTGGCGTTGAGTAGAGATGTTGGGATAAAACATGAACCCCTTATTCACAGGAGGGGGACAGCCTTATCCGGTTCACTTTCAGGAGAGAATTTATCCATATCCCACAGACACAGAGTTGAAAGCCATACAATAGATTGTTGTTTTGTTTTGTGAGCATTTTTTTAAGATATACTTAATCATCAGTTGTTTCTTAAAATTAATTAATTTTTGACTGTACCGGGTCTTCGTTGCTGCGTGCAGGCTTTCTCTGGTTGTGGGGGAGCAGGGGCTACTCTCTAGCTGCAGTGCACGGGCTCCTCATTGCTGTGGCTTCTCTTGTCGTGGATCACAGGCTCTAGGCACGTGGGCTCAGTAGTTGTGGCATACGGGCCTAGTTGTCCCGAGACATGTGGAATTTTCCTGGACTAGGGATCGAACCTGTGTCCCCTGCATTGGCAGGTGGATTCTTAACCACTGGACCACTGGGGAAGTCCTGCATAGGTTTTTAATGCAAGTCTGGCCAGGGTTGCTGTGACAGTAAAGGCAGGGTGAAATTTGAAAGTGGACAGTGGTGCCTACTCACTTGAACTGGAGCTGATACTTCTCTGCTCAGGTGAATGTGACAGAGTTAAAAGATGCAGGGGCACTTCCCTGGACCACTGAGGATGAAAACTGGGTGGGAAATGAAAGTCCGTGTTTCCTTCCACACAGGGCTGAAACATTTGCAGAAAGAGGGGCCACTAGAGGGCGCCATCTGGGCGGCCAGAGGGATTGGAGGGAAGAGACCCTGCCCTGATATCCCCAGGAATAGGGTCATTACCTGATGCTGCGATAGCCCATCTGTAAACCACAAGCAAACTGTCACTCCTTCATTACTCCTGCCTTGTTAACTTTCCCAGACATGTCCTTAGCAGTGATGGGATTGCTTTCTTCGTGGGAGTGAAGGGAGAACATTTTCATTCCTGAGCACTGCACCACATTCCGTCAGCAGGGGACACTGTGGCCGGAGTGGTCCTGGTGCGCACACGGTCTGGAGCTTGTCCTATGCCCAGGCTGGAGGACAGTGCTTGGTGAGAGACCCCACAATGGCAGGGACATCTCTTCTTCCACAAGTGACGGAGCACTGCCTTGTGTTGGAGGACGCTGCATCCGTGTTTGCAGACGTTCCCCTGCCTTCTAGGTGGGAGGGTGATCGGTGCTTCCCTGTGGAACCCAGGAGTGGCCACATGGCCTCTTTAGCCACCATCATAGGGGCAGAGATGCTGGTGTCAGTTCCAAGGAGAACCTTAAAGCCCCACGCCGCTCCCGTCCTTGGGAGACAGACACCTGACCAGAGAGGGGCTACCTTGCCTGCCTGGGTACAGAGTGAGGGCCCTGTGTGCTCAAGGCTCGAGGCCACCTGTGATCATGGCGTAACTTCTTCCATCCTGACCGACCACTGTGTGCCTCATACTGACTGCAGGGTCCAGCAGTGTGCAGAGCCCTCTGGGAATAAGGCATCCCCTTCAGGAGTGCTAGCCAGAAATGAGCAATGTGCTGTTTGTGTTTTCAAGTGGCAAGAGGTGTGAAGACTTTTTAAAACATCTCGGATGGCCTCGGTCTCAGGACCAGGCATATCCCTTGATTCATCTTCGGTCAGCTTGGTGTTCTCAAGAAGACAGGGAGACAGAGGCGAGGAGGACTTGCTGGGTCATTTCAGGGCCTGGGGAGTAGGGCCACTATTCTTCACAGGTCTGTGATGAACGGCACATGACAGTCAGTGTCGATTGATCGAGGGCTCACTTCTCCTGGTTCAAATTGAATGAACAGCCTTCCTGGCTCTCACAGGCCCTGGGAGGTACCCCTCTGGGTGGAGTAAGCAGCTTGCCTGCCCGCACGGGCTTCTCTGGGACTTGCCTCCCTTTCTAATTAGGGGCTTTCACACCTCTCGGAGCTTGCTTTTCAGAAATGAATCGGAGGCACTTAGGAATATGGTGTTTGTATTCTTGACACCTTTCTTCTAATTACCATTTGCCAGTGAGGTTTGGTTTGGGTTTTTGTTTTCTCATCTAAGACTGTCATTTATATTTTGTTCTGAAACACAAACATCTCTGGATAACCAGGGAAGGCTGTCATTTCAAGAGAAATTGAAACAGAAGAGGAGGCTGGCCCTGCCTTTTTGAACAAAGTGTGCAGGACACAAGACTCCGATGACCTCACCCCCGCTGACAAATCCCAAGCCAGATCCAGCGTCCCGCCCCAGCTTGGAAAGGCTGGTCTCCACCTTTGTCTTTCTCCAGAGCCGAGTTCCAGATGCACATTTGAGGCAAAGCTGGGTTGTTTGTTTCTCCTCTCCCCTGTTATTTTTCAATTTCCCATGGCTCTGCACTTCCTGCTGACCCCTTCCGGAAACCTGAACGCAGACCCTGGCCTTGCAGCCTTCTAAGGCTTGGGTGCCCCGCGGGGCTGGCGGGGTGATTTGTGTTTGGAGATGTGCTTTTCTTCTTTCTCATTTCCTTGGATCAACGCATAGGAGGAGGGCACACTGTGTCTCAGGTTTTTGGAAAGTAAAATTAAATGAGCAAGCTAGGTGGACACACTAAAATTGCACAATTTAGATCCCATTTTCCTTGGGTTGTTTAGACAGATTGGTACAATCTGAGTTTGCAGTTTGATCCAAAGGGGGAGCAGATTACTGGCTCTGAAATGAGCTTCCTTCAGCCCCTGCGTGAGCTGGTTGAAAAGCTGCCTCTAGCAGCAGCCAAGGCAGGCCTGTAACTAGGGAGGGAGGAGAGATGGAGAAGGAGGAAGAGAGGCCTCAAGAAAACGTGGGAAGGTCAGGAGTCACTGAGGACCGCCCCGCAGGCCTGCTGCTAATTGACCTGTGATAAACTTAGCTCCACAAGGCAGGCCTGGAGACGAACAAGGAGCCCGAAGCCAATATAAAACCCTCTCCCTTTGCTTGGAAATGGACAAGGGATGCTCTGACCTCCTTGGGGAGCTGTGGGAGGGGCCAGACCCCAGTCAGCATCTGGACCAGCCCTGCTGCAGCCGCCTGGTCCCCATGGCCTGCAAAATGCTTCCTTCACACCGGATAGGGCAAAAGTTTCTTCTGCAGTTTTTAATTCACAAGGTTTTGTGCTGGTTTTCCACAGTGATGACAGCTGCCTGTGGTGTCTGCAGCATGCCGAGCACGCCCTGGCTCCCTTGTCCTTCAGCAAGAGCTATTTCGCTCATCAGCTTCAGTATGAGGGAGAAATTGCCGGCTCCCTGCAAACATCTTGCCGTTGGGTGACCTGATAAGCAGAATGCAAATGTACACATGTAGCCTGAGCCCCACATCCGAAGCCTCCACACGCTGTGGGTGTGTGTTTTCCTAAGTGGTTTCATAGACAAGGATGTGGGGTGAAGAGGGAACAGGCTGGGGACGAGGATGGGGAGGTTCCCCACTGCTTGGTCTGGGCTCTGGTGGGATATAAACTGCTTGATGTCTGTGTGAGTTCTTTGGGGCAAAATACTCATGCTGCTGCTAAGTCGCTTCAGTCGTGTCCGACTCTGTGCAACCCCATAGACGGCAGCCCACCAAGCTCCCCCGTCCCTGGGATTCTCCAGGCAAGAACACTGGAGTAGGTTGCCATTTCCTTCTCCAATGGATGAAAGTGAAAAGTGAAAGTGAAGTCGCTCAGTCGTGTCTGACTCTTAGTGACCCCATGGACTGCAGCCTACCAGGCTCCTCCACCATGGGATTTTCCAGGCAAGAGTACTGGAGTGGGGTGCCATTGCCTTTACAAAACAAAACTCATTCTAATATTGATTTTGTCTTGTGTGTGTGTTTTAAATTAGAAATTAGATTTTGTTTGTTTGTTTTTGCTTTGGTGATTAAAATAGCCTTTTACCCAGGGAAATTTCTTCGGACGACATCTTTTAAAATAAACATTGAATTTCTTCATAATTCTTTTTAGGTAGCTTTGTGGTACAGTATTATTACCTACTGTTTTCATCTTATAAACAATTCAGCAAGCATTTTATGAGCTCACGCAATGTGACAGACATGCTATTAAGAGATACAGAAATAGGATTCTTGCTCCCAAGAAGCTCTCAGCCCAGTGGGATAGTTAGACAGGGATACCTGAATGTACGTGGAAAGGGCTCTCCTTGAGATAGTTTGAGAATGGCAGGGACATGGAGAAGGAGCACCCATGCACGCCGAAACACGGTCAGCCGGTAGAGAAGGGGGTTCTCCTAGGGATATATGTCTTCAGGTTGCTGCTAGGTACAGTAAGAGGGGAGCTAGGAGACAAGCAGGGGCATAGTTGGATTTTATACAAAGTGTCTACCACACTATGGAAGTGAGGTTTTATCTTCAAAACCAAAGGAGGACTTTGAAAGAAATTAAGCAGGGGAGTGAAATGATTATATTCGCATTTTATAAAGATACTTTGACTGGCAAGAAATGAATACTGGTGCACAGTGTGTTGGCAGACATTCTGAGGTTAACTAAGAAATGACGAGGGCCTGACCTGGGACAAAGACCATGGAATTAGAGAAGCGGGAGGCTGAGAGAATCTCAACAAGAGGAAAGGTCAGGATCTGTTAACACCCAGGACTTCGGTTATGGGAAGGAGGAAGGGAGGGAGGTACAGGCAGAGGTGGTCCCCGGGATTCTGGTTCTAGAACCTGGGTGGATGAAGGGCTGTGTTCAAGATGGGGACTGGAGTAGGGGGAACAGGCTGTGAAGCAGGCACTAGATTTGTAGCAATATCTAGTAGGCAGCTGAATAAACCTGAGTTCAGAGAATTCTGGCCTGGACATACATGTGTAGATTATATAATAGACTGGTCAGCACAGGTGATGACAAGGGTCTGGTGTATAAAGTGAGAAGAGTTGGGGGGAGCAGGGCATGCTGGGGACACACACATGGCACGGAAAATCAGGGAAATGAAAGAGGAGATGGGACTGAAGAACTGGGAGGCATTCTAGGAGATGGTTTCCTGGAAACCCAAGTAGGAAAGAATTGCAAGGACAGAGTGGTCAAAAGAGTCAGTTTGAATAAGGTACGTTGTAAAAGTTCATCTTTTAGACTTTACAAACCAGAGCTCCTTGGAGGTCGGTGTAGGTAGGAATGGGATCCAGATGACAGGGGATGGAGTGAAGGCTGGAGGAGAATAGAAGATAGCACTGCATGTTGACACTGTGAGATGTCTGGAGAAGGAGAATGGGTGATGCAGTTGAGGTGATAAAGCAAAGGGGGGCACAGATGGGGACCAAATCCTGCCTCTTAGCCTCTTGGTCTAAAAGTATGAATTTCCTCATTCTCAACCATCCTCTCCTCTGTCTTTAAGAGGCCTTCCCAGGAGTATAAAAGGTACATTTTCCCTCAAGGGCACAGTCACAACAGACCTTTTTAATAGAAACCCCTAGCAACCTATGCTAAGCAAATAATAGGATCAACAGAGAAGATTTGATTTCATGTTGTATCAATTTTCTGGAAAGACATAAGACACAGCGCCGGTGCAAAGTCCTCTGAGGTGAGAAAATTGTGATTCCAGGCAATGCAGTGTCTGTGTCTTGCATTTCCAGAAATCTAGGTTCTTTCTTTTGCAAAGCTGAGCATTTTACTAGCCTTCTGGGGCTTCCCTCATAGCTCAGTTTGTAAAGAATCCGCCTGCAATGCAGGAGACCCGGGTTTGATTCCTGGGTTGGGAAGATCCCCTGGAGCAGGAAATGGCAACCCACTCCAGTATTCTTGCCTGGAGAATCCCATGGACCAAGGCGCCCGGCAAGCTATAGCCCATGGGGTCGCAAGAGTCAGACACAACTTAGCAACTAAAACTCTGGGCTGTTCTTCCTTTCTCAGTCTTCACATTTACCTGCTCTTCCTTCTTTTCTGTCCATCACCCCCTCCCCAAACTGGATTCTCATTTGCGAACTCTTCATCCTGCTCATTATATTTTCGGTGGTACTTCCTTTCTCTGATGTATAAGAGTTGCTTCCTGACAAATGGTTTTTCTCTTTAATTTTCAAGCAGCCTTTTAAGATAGTTTAATGCCAATAATTAAAAACAACAGTAGGTGAAAGATACCTTTTCCCCAATGGATGACATTTCCCAAATATTTGGACATGAAAAAATGAAACTAAATCTATGTAGGAGAATAGTCATAACTGCATAATCTATTAGAAAAATAAAAGTTGCCAGTGACATGAGAAAACAGCAAAGGGCTATAAACAACTAAAAATACAATTTTATAAACTTTAGAGAAAAAGTTCATGATTAGGAGGCATTTATCAAACCGCTTATTTTGTCACATTTTTTTTTTTGCTAGATCAACCCGCTCATGGCCACATCTTTAAAAATGAACATCTACATGGGGGTGTGCATGCATTTGTGACCTGCATGCATCTGTTTCTGATCTCCATCTGTTCAGACTCTTCCCTTGTGGAAAAGGAACCCATCAGATGTAACCTGAAATGTTAGGGTTCAACGTCAGACCTTGGGTCCAAGCTCTCTGGATGAGATGCTCCTAGGCATTTCCTCTGAAGGACAACCATGGTGATTCTTGGGCCCTGATTCACCCCCTGCCTCCTAAGACCTGCTACTTCTCCCCCAGGGTCTCCCTACCAAAAAGGAGGAACTTTGTCTTCTCTGTGAATGCAGGAGAGTGTCAGCTGGTGGGAACATGCCTCCTGGGCTGGACAATATGTCCATTTTCTTACAGGGACCCCAACTTCAAAGTCTAGATGAAATCAGGTGTATGATATTAGGCATCCATGGGGCCATCCCCTCACCATACCTGCAGGGAGAAACCAGCGTCTTTCCCTTTTTCTTCCCACGTTTAACCTGAGCAATCTGGAGAGGAGAAGATGGAGGCTTAAGATGAAAGGTGCCCGGACACAGCCCTAGAGATGCTTCCATCAAGCATCTGCCTCCTGCTGTTGGACAAGCACTGTGGGGAAAAGACCTGAGGCGGGGGTCTTGGAGGCTTCAGTAGGCGGGCTGGCGCTCCAGCAGAAGGCCCTCTCCCAGGGAGGGAGGCAGAGCCCCACCCGTGCAGGCCTGGGGAGAGAGAGCCTTTTAGCCAACCACCCAGGCAGCGATGCCACTGGTGGTTTGGAGTGTGATCTAAACACCAAAGGAAGGCTCTGTGCCCTGGGAGTCCCCAGTCCTCACATCCCTATAATTGCAGAGAGTCGGGTACCAGCTGAGCCTGCCATTTGGGCAGCCAGGGTGCTCTCTCTCCCTGGGGGACTGGCTGCCCTGCAGAGAAGTCTCCTTCTGCCACAAGCCCGTCCTGCAGCTCACGCTGGCACTCAGAGCCCTGGCTTTTCCCTGCCCCTCTTCAGAGGGCGGCTCCTGGCTGCAGGCTGGCCTGCTCCCACTCCCTCCACCCAGAAGCTGCAGGAGTTCCCTGTGCTTTTCTCTGAGCTGCAGCAGCAGCGCGTGGGAGGCTTGATGCCGTCCTGATTCAGCTGCCAACGCAGAACCTCCCCCGTGCTGCCGCATCGCCCTCTCGCTGCCCTTTCGGGGTCCGGCTGCAGGGTCCCGGCAGGAAAGGTCACGCCCGATGCCACAGCTCTTCGCATCCTGCTCCCCCGCCAATGGCTGCCAAGGTATTCAGGCTGTGAAATGAATATTTCATTACCTTAGGAAGGGGGAAAAGATTAAATTAGTAAAATGACGATAAAAAAAAGGATAACCTGACTTCAACCCTTTTATTATGCTTCCCACAGCTAGACAGCAAATTGCGTTCCAGGGCTTCTGCTTAGATGGCTGTAAAGAATCTAACTTTTGCTTTCAAATTAACCTGTCAAATCATATATTTATAAAGGAATGAAGGGAAGAAAATGAGGGGCCTAGGTAGTCCTACGCATCAATTAGAGGGAAATTAATTACAATTTACCTGCATTAGCGCATTCTCACCCTCCGATTTACTGCAGGGATGTCTCTGGAACAGGAAGGGAGTCAAAACAGACCACTCAGAGGGAGGCAGCAAGGGGAGGGGTGACCCTGGGTCCACAGCGAGACGGGGAGGGTGGGATGGAAAGGGTGATGGCAATTGGGTGTCCTGTATGTTGGTGCTGGAGCCTCTCAGGATGACACGTTTTGGTGAAGCAACTCTGAAAGGACTTCTGCAGGCGCGAAGTGGGCATGCACGTGCCTAATGCCGCAAGCCCTCAGACGAGGATGGAGGCTCTCACTGTCAAAAAGAATCACAGAACAAAAGGCAGACAGTCATTCCCTCTTCCTCTGATAGGAATGGGTCACAGAAGAGGAGGTGAGAAGGGAATCAGAAGTGGTGTCTGAGCCCCCTTTTACTCCTCAAGTGCAGAGCGGCACTGGATTCTGAAGAATGTTTGGGAAGGTCACACAGTTCTGGACTTCTGAACTCCGAGGTACAAACCACTTGTGGAACAAAAAATGTCAACCAACTACTTAGCAGATTGTACATTAAACCTCTGTCTCTGTTTCTCTTGAGTGTGAACAAGGATGCCATTTTGCTTCATGTGAGAATCCCTGAGGCCCTCTGGAAGGTCAAGAGTAGATGGGATCTATTCCCAGGAGACCTCACCCCTGCTTCTAGTACTGGTGGGAAAGGAGGGTGTTCAGAGGCTCTGGGGTCTTTTTTTTTTTTTACCCCTGGGAAGCTCAGCTGAGATTTGTGCTGAGATCCAGAGAACTCCAGACCAGCATCCCCTACTCCGTCTCCCCACTCCTCTCTCTGGATATCCCGGGACCTCCTGTGATGGAGCAAGCAAAGGAGTATGCAGGGATGTCATTGACCTGCCTGGTGAGGGGCTGAATACAGGTTTGGGTGGTTGGCAAACCCTTGAGCTCTGGAAGACTCAGTTTCCTCCTCTGAAAAATTAGGTTAATTAACACCGCAGTGTTTTCCCCATTCTTCTTTTAAAGTTCACAGTGTAGCTGTTTATGAAAGCTCTTTATAAACACTGAAGAGCTGTTCAGACTCAGGGGGTACAGGCCTGTCACTACAGGCTGTTCTCCCTTTAAAAGATGTGCTGTTTTCTGAAGCCAGCACGTCCTTCTTCCCTCCTCCCGGCCCCCATCTTCCTGCACTCAGGCAACTGAACGCAAAAACAACCTTTGCCAATCGAGTGGGAGTCTCTGAGGCCCATTAGATCTTTGTTTTCCTCTTTCAAAATTTTTTTCTTTCCCCTCTGGGGTTGATGAATTATTAACACATTTGGAATAGTTTCAGAAGCCACTGCCTCAGGAGAAGGTTCCCTGGTGGGGACCACTGGCTTCCTGATGGCATGCCCAGTTCTTCTCCAGAGCCTCTTACCCAGCTCTGCTGCCATCCAGCACGAATGCCTCTTAAGGAAGGGCCCCTCTCACCTTCATGATGAGGACCATAGGGTCCATTGGAGGTTCTTGTGAGCTTGGATGAACTGAGGAGGCGAAGTTGAAGACAGGAAGCTTCATAAGATGCTCCAGCCTCTTTGCAGAGACTTGCAGAATGGGTGCTGGGCAGGCGGGGATCCTAGGACCTGGTAAGGCGGCTTGGATCCTGCATTCGGTGCGCTGCTGAGACAGCCAGAGGAAAGCCTTCACTTTTTAAAGAGGACACTTAAACCATGGCCACGCACAGCAAGTGATAGATCTTGAGGAGTGAGTGTGTCAAGAGTGCCGCCATGGGTTCAGATCCTTGAAACACTGACATTTACTGACGCGGTGACTGGCAGCTCAGGCTCCGGAGTCCTGGGTTTAAAGCTCACCATTTAGCATCTGTGTCAGTGTGGGCACGTTTCATAACTTCTGTGAACCTGGGCTTCCTCCCCAGTGTCCTGGGGTTGTTGGAGCGTCTGGTGACATCCACATGGGCATTAGCACAGCGCCCGGCAGATGGCCAGAGTCCAGTCCACCTTAGTGGGTGTTATTACCTTCCGTTTGCCTCCAGCAGAAAGCTGGTAGATCTGTGAAGCTGTTTCCTTATTTGTGTATGTTGTTGGGCGGGGAGAATGGATGAGGAGGGAGTTGCCCAAGACATGCTTCCCGGGGCCCACCTTGAGGGTTTTAGAGAGGGGACAAAGGAGTTTGCCCACCCAGGCCTGGCCCGAAAGGAGGCTGAGCAGGTGGGCAGCCTTAGTCCGTCCTGGAGGCAGCAGCTTTAGTCTCATATACTGCTACACTCTGTGCAGGGATGGGCTTCTCTGAGCAAGCAGGTTCTGTATGGTCCCCTTCTCAATGCTGTGGGGAATTGCCTTGGTCTCTTTAATCATTGCTGTTAGTTTATTCATTCTCGATGTCCACCCCGGCCCCCATCATCACCACCTCACCAGTCCCCAGGATGACTGTGGTTTGATCTCACATGAGCCTCCTCTGAACTGAGGCTTGGATTCGAATTGGATGTCTGCTGTTGAGACCACAGGCTTACCAAGCTGATGGGATGTGCTCAGGCAGCCTTGGGGTCACCTGTGCAGCCACGGAGGGTGGGGCAGGCAGGGCTTTTCTGTGTGTTAGGCAAACCATCTGATCACATATGCGTATTCCTTCATTTAATCCCCTCAAAGCCAACCCAGATAGGCTTTATCGTGCTGTTTTACAAACCAAACTTGCTTGCTGCTGTCCAGGTAAAGGCTGTTTATAATCAGAATTGTCTTTCGTCCTGCCCAGGCGATGGGCTCTCCAGATTGTGAAGCGGGTGGCATTTCTCATCTCCCTGTCTGTTCCAATGGCACCGCCCTTCTCCGGGTGCAGCCTCCTCCAGTTGCTGGGCAGCCTGGATCCAGCCATCTCAGCTATGTCCTCCAGCCTATCAAAATCTCACACTCCTCAAAGCCCCTGTGACCCACTGCCACTCTGCTCTTCCTCATGGGTCCGTCTCCCTTCTGAATGATCAGCAGGCTGGCCTTGCCCCCCTAGGCTCTGGGATGCTGAAGGCAGAAGCTGCCTATGGAAAATGGCTCAGCAATTCAGGCCAAGGATGACAACCTCAGAAACAAAAGTATCTCTCTGACAAGCTGTTCCAAGTACGTGTGAGGCAGAGGCTGGGAGCCCTGACACTCAGGGATGGGGTCCCGTGCCCCGCTGCTGATGGAGGGAGCCAGTTCCTTTAATATTTGATGGGGCTGCTGTGGAGTCGTTTATTTAAGTATGCTCTGTTCATCCTGCTCCTGCCGGCGGAGGCACTGCCGCCTCTCAGCGCTCAGCAGAGGTCAGGAGGGGAACAGCTGACAAATTTGACAGCTCTTTTTAAATGTTTAAGTTCAAGCATGACTTCCCCCTTGTCTATACCAAACATGGGCTCCAGCCCTCTTGTCCTAAGAGGCTTGGTCAGTGAATCCCCCGGGTTAGCACAGACAGCCCAGGGTGGGGAATGGAGCTGTGATAGTGAGCAACTCTGCACTCTTGTTGGCATGACCTCCCCTTCCTGGAGCTCTGAGGGTGTTATCTAGAGGCCAGCACATTGCCGCCATCCCCACGATTTTTATCAAGCAGGCAGTTACTGGCCATCATTAGCCCCCTTGCTCCATCAAGCAGCCAGAGTCGCAGAAAAGCCGAGTGATGTTTCTAGGGGTACTCAGCCAGTGAATGGTCAGCCTGGTGTGGAACTCTCAGAGTTTTAGCCCAGTGCATCATTCAGTTGTCCACGCTCACATTTGTAGTTGGAAATGATATAATGTAAATCTCTTTCCACAGAGCTGCCATCATTAGAATTGGATATCAGCATCTTAACACCTTGTAAGATATTTACTAGACCTTAACACCTTGTAAGGTATTTACCAAGACCACATGGTCCTGGTCTTCTCTTTACAACATATATCTGCACTTCAGTGCAGAGGCCTCTAATTTCTTGGGGGTATTGGGGTCTAGGAGAATCAGAACCTTGACATTTGTAAAGGTCAGGAAATTAAGGTGTTGACCTTGGGACTCTCTTCATTCTTTCAGTACCCTGTATCCTAAACCTTGCTTTACAAATTGCAAGGAGTTATACAAGAAGCTGTGAAGTCTGGGGAGACTCTTCTAGTGAGATATAGTTGGTGAGACTCTCTTGAGATGAGCCATGAGGCACTTGGGTGCTGGAGGAGAGAGGGCATAACTTTAGGAGTCAACATTCTCCTGGTCAGGTGTCAGCCAACCACAGGAGGGAAAGTGCGCCAGCAAATGTAGATCACAGTCAGGTATTGAAATTCAGACTGAAACAGATCTTTAGAATATAGGACAGCGCTTCCTTACTTTTCCTTCTTGAATTCATCCCTTATTAAACTCACAAAAGCTCTCCCCAATATTCATCATTTTTAATTCTCTCAAATCCTTTTCTGTTTCCTTGTTTCTGCTCAAGACTTCAGCCCTTATTCTACAAGAAATATTGCGCTCACCTAGCACTAACTTACTCTCCCTTTTCCTCCGACTTTTTAATGCCATCCTCCTCCTTCCCCTTATCACCATGGCTCCAACCCCTAGAATTTTCCTCCACTACTTCTTCTCTTATCCTCACATTCAGTCACCGGCCACAGGCTGCCCATCTGCTCTGGCTTTCAGGCGGGCCCCTCCCGACGCACTGCATGGCCTCAAAGCCTCCTGGTCCTGCCTCACCTTCAGTGTGGTTTTCCTATGTCCAGACCCTTCCTTTTGCAGTGTATCTTGCCCATTGCCTTTAGGGTTATCTTCCTAAGATTCACGTTTTGTCTATTCACTCTTTTTTCCCCTAAAATGTTATTGGATTGTAGTTGATTTACAATGCTGTGTTAGTTTCTGCTGTACAGCAAAGTGAAGCAGTTATGCGCATGTCCACTGTTTGTTAGCTTCTTTTCTTGTGGAGGTCGTTACAGTGTGTTGAGCAGCATTCCCTGTGCCATACAGTAGATCCTTATTAGTTATTGTATAGTAGTATATATGCGTCCAATCTAATCTCCCAATTCTCCCTCACCCTGCTGTATCCCAGTAGCCGTAAGTTTATTTTCTACATCTGTAACTCTGTTATCATATGGTATGTGTCTTTGTCTGATTTACTTCATTAAGCATGGCAATCTCTAGGTCCATGGCTATCTGTGTGCTGTGCTCAGTCTTATCTGACTCTTTGCAACCCCATGGACCATAACCCAGCAGGCTTCTCTGTCCATAGGATTTTACAGGCAAGAATACTGGAGTGGGTTTCCACTTCCCACTCCTATGTTGCTGTAAATGGCATGACTTTGTCCTTTTTTTGGCTGAGCAACATTCCTTTGTATATATGTGCCATTCCCTTCTCCAGGAGATCTTCTCAACCCAGGGATCAAACCCAGATCTCCTGCTTTGCAGGCAGATTCTTTACCATCTGAGCCACTGCGGAAGCCTACATATATGTGCCACGTCTTCCAAAAAAAACTAACAACAGAGCTACCATATGATCCGGCAATCCCATTCCTGGCCATATATCTGGAGAAAAACATAATTTGAAAAGATACATGCATCCATGTTCATAGCAGCAGTAGTTACAACAGCCAGAACTGGAAGCAGTGTGAATGTCCGTCAGCAGAGGAATGGATAGAGAAGTGTCCATTCACTCCTTTGTTCACAAGCTTTCCATGGCTCTTTATTGCATTCAGAATGAAACATAAATGCATCAGCCTCACACTTAAAACCCTCAACAATGTGACCCTACCAAACTTTCTAGTATTCTTTTCAATAAAACCTTTTCTCCCCTTCTATCCCCACTTCTTTTACTGAATAATTTAATAATTACCTTTCTCTGGTTTACTATGAAACCATTCCCCTTGCTATAATCTCCTCTTCTATCTTCTGCTTCCATCATTGCCAGCCAACATGATATTTAATTGACAAAGCTTAAGTAAATTCTGCCTCTCTTCACTGACCCATCATAGACAGCCACTTCCCACCTTGACAAAATACCTTTCTCTTGCCAGCCCAATGCACTCGGTAATTCTGGTGGACAGCTTGTCGTGAATCACAGCCTTAGATTAATTAGTGGTAGATGCATCTATTCCTCCTGTTTCTTTCAGATACTGGTGAACAGAGCTCTGATCACCCTTTGTTTCCCCCTAAAGAATCAGGCCAGCATAATTGAGGAAACCAAACCATATTTGTTGAGATGAATTCTCACGTGGTCTTACCTCCACTTCCTGCCAGTCCCCGTGGACCACCTGAAGACTCAGTTCCCATCTGGTCTTCTACTGTTGCTAAGAGGCAAGGATTTTTCTTGCTTAGATACCCAAGAAGGAGTTGCTTCCTGTCTCCCAGAAACTTGAATTAATTCATTTCTCTGTTTTGCTAATGTCCCTTTGTCTCTCCCCCAGATGTCTGAGTATTGTTTTTGATTTATTGCTTGAAGTTAGACCCATAGCTCCTTTTTTCCTGCTAGAAAATGATAGAACCATCTCTTACTTGCCTATTAACAAAGAACATACAAAATGAGTTGCAGTTGTTAGAAAATAGACATTTGGCCATTTGTCTCAATCTTTTTGTAGCGGGATTGGATATCAGCTGATAAATATACATTTATTGGAAGTAGGACCATAATCAAACTCTTCTATTCACTGAATGAACATTTATGAAGCACTGACTGTGTGCCAGCTGCCGTGTTGAAGGCCGTTGGTGGGTAGGGATGCTCAGCAAAGGCTTCCCTGAGCTCACAGCAGGATGCTCTCGGTAGGCCCATTCACACCAGATTTATTCCGGTTACCATTACTTATGGATTTGGAGGCATTTGAAATCAGTACACCCTCTACCTGAAGGAATGGGTGGTTTAGTCTCTAAGTTGTGTCTGACTCTTGCAACCCTCTGAACTGCAGTCTACCAGACTCCTCTGTCTGAAATCCATGGGATTTCTCAAGCAAGAATACTGGAGTGGGTTGCCATTTCCTTCTCCAGGGGATCTTCCTGACCCAGGGATCAAACCCAGGTATCTTACATTGGCAGACAAGTTCTTTTATCAACTGAGCCACCAGGGAAGCCCACCGGAAGGAATAAAACATATAATTGCGGAGAAAGAAGGGCACCATGTTTCTGGACGGCATTGGCATGGTTTCCCCTTTGGGCACGAGCCAGGCTAGACTTGGGGTTTGTGTCAAGCAGGTGGGAGGGAGAGGGAGGCCGAGGTGTGGACTGGACCCTCAGTAGTCCCCGGCAACCACCCCAAGGAAGCGCACAGCTAAGCAGAGGTGGCTGCTGTTTCTCCCCTGTTCTTCCAGCCGCTGAAGTGTCCTTCGTGTGAGGAAAAGGATGTCAATCGTCCTTGCATCCGCTTCTTGAAATTCCCCTCAAAGTCCTCTCATCAGGAGAGAGGGAAGGACGGGATACGAGGAGGCAGGCAGACCCTGACTAAGTAGCATCTCTTCACTCTGAGACACACAAGAAGGACCAGACAAAACAGCACGCGCTCCTCCATCTTCACGTGGCGGAGTCTCAAGAGCTCTCTGCCTCTGCTTCCTGCCTCGTAAGAGGAGCAATGACGTGGTGTATAAGATGGAGTGGCAGGCAGTGCCACAGAGGAAGAATGTGTACGTCTCGGGGAGAAAATAACAGCAACAGTGGCCAAGAGCAGTTCCCATCCTTAGGAGATGGAGCGTGGCAACGTGGACAGATAAGTGCACGGTCACGCCCGGCTTCCAATTGTAGGATTCAGGGCAGGTCACCTGAATGTGCCTTTCCTCTCAAGGAAGGGCATAGTGGGCTTCATCCCTGCTTTATGCCACATTTACTGTGGGGTTCAGCAGAGATGAAGTTTGGGCAAGTGCTTTCAACAGTGCATTAGTTACTCTGGTTCTACGTGTTGCAGTCGGCAGCCTGCAGATCTTAGCACTTCAAGGCCACATTGGCCATCTGACCACAGAGGGCAGGAGAGAGAGCTCGGCCTGGCACCACATGTTATCCTGACCACATTCCACCTGGGAAAAGCACGGACAGTGTTCTAAGTGGAAGGGAGCTTTACAGTGTGTTCTGTGTGAGCCCTGCAGGGAGAAATGGGCCTGGTGACCAGCGAGACCATAATTAGCCGAGCCACTGTTGGTCACTGCTCAAATGTCACCCATCATTCTGTCTGGCAAATAGATAGGCCAGGCCGTCCTCCTCGAGGCATGCCTCCAAGACTAGCTGTGCACTGTACTCCGATGCACCTGCTTAGGCCACCCCACAGAGCAGATGTTCAGTACCCACGTGGCTGACACGTGCCCCCTGACCACGTCCGAGCACAGGAGCTGACGCGGCTCGTGCCTGGCTGCACAGTCATATCCATATTGAAGGATGGATGGTCCAAGAGTGTGAAAAGACTCTAGTGGTTTCTGCCTGGCTGTGTTGTACAGACAGACAGTCACGGAGGAAAAGGGCTCGGTCAGCGGCCTGAGCCATCAGATTGCCTCTATCAACAGCTGTCTCTGCTACGCTCACCCGCTTCTCCCTTCCACACCTCCTTCACAGCTCTGCTCGGGTCATCAGCCACTTAAGGTTTCAGTAGAGACAAGCATCACTCACATTTAACAAAGATTGTCCAGATCCTACTGTGTGCTGTGTACGGACAGGGTGACAGATGTGGGTAAAACCAAATCCCAGACATTTACGGTTTTATAGCCTAGAGATAAAAATAAAAAAGGACAGTGGGTAGTTAACATTAAGTGAGCGATACTAACAAAAAGATAAAATACAAGAATTCTGTAGTGGGTTGCCATGCCCTCCTACAGGGGATCTTCCTGACCCAGGGATCTAACCCATGTCTCCTGCGTCTCCTGCATTGGCAGGGGGGTTCTTTACCACGAGCGCCACCTGGGACACCCCAAAACAGGATCAGAGGAAGTTAAAGAAGTTCCAGTCGGGTCTGGCTGCTTTGAGTGGGTCTAGGCTCCTATCCAAAGCTCTGCAGGCAGCCGTGTTGGCATTGACAGAGGCCCTGGGAGCCATAGACCAGTCGTTCTGACCAGAGCTGAAGAAAGATGCTTAGATGAGGGGACTTAACAAGAAGATACTGAGTGCCGGGCTGCAGAGTTTTTATTTTATTTATTCAACATTTTGGAAACCTTTGTGGTTTAACTTAGTGAAGCTAGGTTGGCAGAACATCATGTTGAGAAATTATTCTTCTGGTAGAGGGCATGATGGATTGGGACAGAGGTGAAACTAGAGCTGCTGCTGCTGCCGCTAAGTCGCTTCAGTCGTGTCCGACTCTGGGCGACCCCATAGACGGCAGCCCACCAGGCTCCCCGGTCCCTGGGATTCTCCAGGCAAGAACACTGGAGTGGGTTGCCATTGCCTTCTCCAATGTGTGAAAGTGAGAAGTGAAAGTGAAGTCGCTCAGTCGTGTCTGACTCTTAGCGACCCCATGGACTGCAGCCCACCAGGCTCCTCCATCCATGGGATTTTCCTGGCAAGAGTACTGGAGTGGGGTGCCATTGCCTTCTCCGATGAAACTAGAGAAAAGTGATATTAATAATACTAATAGCTACTGCTTATGGAGAGCTTACTCAGTGTGCGGCTGTACAATCTTATCGGTCACTCCATGCGGTCTGTACTGTGATTGTCATTTAATTGCTCAACAAGAGTCAGTGGCTTCCCAGGTGGTGCTACTGGCGAAGAATCCACCTGCTTATGCAGGAGACGCGAGAGATGCAGGTTCAATCCCTGGGTTGGGATGATCCTCTGGAGCAGGAAGTGGCAACTCGCTCCGATATTCTTGGCTGGGGAATCCCATGGACGGAGGAGCCTGGAGGGCTAAGAGTCTGAGCACAAGAGTCAGAGTGTGGGCTCTAGCCCACTCAATCCTCTAATGCTAGGGACTTGGAGTAGTGGTTACAGCAGCTGGACAGCTGAGGGGCATGGTGAGAAACGCGGGAGAAGCATCAGAGATGATAAAGATGGGTCATATGTGCTGAAGCAGAGCTCAGGAAAAGTGGGAATGGGGAAAGACACAGAATCACCATGTCAAGGTCTTCAAGAGACAAGAGGGCCAGGGCTTCAGGAGGGCTGGGGTGGTCCTTGTCAAGAGAGGACCAAGGGACCCAGAGGAAGGCTGTGTTGTCCAGTAGCATCTGAATACTTGTTGGATCCAGTACTGTGTACACAGGATCTGGTCCAAAGGATGAAGGAGAGCGAGCGAGAGAAGAAATTGTGCATTTTGTGGGGCTGGATACACAGGCAAGAGTGGATGATGCTGGGGGAGAACCATGTAGTGGATGGTGTGACTCCAGGGAAAAGGCCAGCCCAGGATGGAGACCATCCTTCCTGCCGCCCGCCACCACCTCCTGGAGTCGTGGGATTGTGCTTCCCGGGACAGCCTCTCAAGTTCACACACTCTTGCTTCTATCTCACATTGTTTCCTCTTTTCCTTCTTGCTAAGACTCCCCCGGTCACCTCAGGAGAATCACATCTGCTCTCCATTATTTCATTTGTAGGGAATATATAAAAGACTGACCTTGACTGATCAGCGAGAAGAGCCTTCGTCCCGCTCGTGTCCCTGAAAACTCTATTTGACATTCACATGGGAAATCAGACCAGTAGCAGTCACATTCCCACTCCCACAGGCTCTAAAATATCAGAAGCTCCCATTAAAGAATCCGCCTAACCTGCCTCACCTCTTCTAATTAACCATTCATATTTCAAAGCCAACCTGCTTCTTAACATCTATATCTTCAACAAGAACCTCTGCAGGGCTCTTTCAGAAAAGCCTGTGTTCTGGAGGCAGATACATTGGGTTCAGATACCAGCTCTACCTCTTGCTGGTCAACACCAAGTGACCTCAGTCATCCGGTGAGAAGAGCAATAGAGCCTGCACCTCATTAGGCTGGCGTGAGGCTTCCATTAATTTCTATAACCTGGCATACAGTGAGTCCCGTGAGTGCTGGCAGGACCACCGATGCTGCTGATGCATGCAACGATGAATATGATGCTCTCTACCCTCAGCAAACTCTCATAGAAGGGGGACTATTTTGTTTCTTTGTTTTCACATATTGTTTAATTACTACTGTAGCAAGACTATGTGTGTCTGCTAAGTTGCTCTGGTCATGTCTGACTCTTTGCAAGCCCATGGAATGTAGCCTGCCAGGCTCCTCTGTCCATGGGATTCTCCAGGCAAGAAAACTGGAAAGGGTTGCCATGCCCTCCTCCAGGGGATCTTCCTGACTCAGGGATCAAACCCACATCTCTTGTGTCTCCTGCATTGGCAGGAGGGTTCTTTACCACTGAGCCACCAGGGAAGCCCACTTTACTACAGAGGACTCTGCAAAAGAATCTATGTTTTAGCTGCCTGGTGCATTTAACTTGCTGTTTGCAAACCTCTCTAGACTGTTCCCACTTTAAATGGAGGTCGATTTTTCTGGCATGCTAAGAGCTTCTGATGTTGCTAGAAAGTGCAGTTTGCTGCTAAAGTGTGAAACTTCACCCTTAGTGGAAAGGGGAGGAACAGGAAATGAGTGCATGCTTGGTCTTTTCCCTGGTTGGGGTGGGAGAGGTAGAATGTGATGCTGCAGTGGGCCTCCCTGCAGACCAGGACTGGGGCCTCTCTCATGCCCCCGTGGAGTTCAGAGAGTGTTCACACAGCAGCAGGAAATGGGAACTGGGGACACACAGAGCTTGGTGCTAAGAATCTGGCAGGGATCAAAGCCAGCATTGTATTCACTCTGACAAAGTTCCTAATTGGTGGAAGACATCTGCAACTCCTTGATACAACTTTTCTTCATCTATCAACCCTCCTTGGGCTTCCCAAGTGGCACCAGTGGTAAAGAACCCAGCTGCCAATGCAGGAGACATAAGAGATGTGGGTTTGATCCCTGGGTAGGAAAGATCCCCTGGAGGAGGGCATGACAATGCACTCCAATATTCTTGCCTGGAGAATCCCATGGACAGAGGAGCCTGGTGGGTTACAGTCCATTGGCTCTCAAAGAGTCAGACAGGACTGAAATGACTTAGCACGCATGAACGCAACCCTCCTTATGTAAAACAAACAAAAAAGCAAAACATATCAGCATATTTAATAGCAAAAGTGTTGAATTATTATTCTTCTCTGGACTTCAGCAAATTCCAGAGTAATGTAAACCTCAATTTTAAGTAAAGTTTTAAAAAAATAAATGAATAAACAGTGTAAGAACACCATTTATCCCAAAGAAGCATCCTTACCAGCCCCAAAGAGTGAATGCTTTTTTCAGACAGAATAGTTGATCAAGCTTGAACTCATTAGGAAAAGTCAAGAATTAGAAACATTTTCCAAGAGAGGCTCAGCCAAATGCTCTGTAAAAAATAATTCTCTCTCTTTCTCTTTTTTGGAACATTTCCACACAAAAAAGCTTCCTGTTGTTAAATGGGCCCTAAACTAGTGTGACAAAATCATCCTTCACATTAATGATACTTTTGGCCTTTTTGGTCTTGGAAATATGCAAATTTTTGAGGGCATCAGTTATAATTGTTTTCCCAAAATAGGTTGCCTTTGTAAAGGCAAGTTTCTGATGACCATTCTCTTTTGGTAAAAAATGATATCCCCTAAGACACCCCCACAAAATATCAACCTCTGCACCAATTGTGCACTCATGCACACACACACACACAAAGCCTACACATTCTAGGTCCTTCAAAATCAAGTCACACCCTACATTTCTGATGTATTTTCCAATGTACGAGTCCCCTACCCCTCTCTCCTTTATCCTCTTTCCCTCCCCCAGAGAAACCACACACATCTTACTGTGTGCAGGACAAATTCTTCTCACCTGTCTCCTCTGCTCAGCCTCAGACACCACATCGCTGTGCATCCGCAGGTGTCGAGAATGAGTTTCTCATCTTATGTGGATAGACTCTTAGGTCTCCTGAATAAATACGGGTGAGAAGCAGACTCTCAGAATGGGCCTGCAAAGGGTAATGTGATATTTCTTGGTCAATATTGCTCTTGTGTCCCACCGTGGAGTTCTGCAGCTGCTGTGGATGGCACACCTCCAGCTTGGGTAATTACATTCTGCTTACCTCTGTTTCTCCTGAAGTTTGAAGATAACTTATTCTTCAATTTTTTTTCCTAAGTAAAAAAGGAGTCTGTGTTTGGTGTTGCTATTTGCAGAGACAACAGGGGTAGAGGGAGTCAGCAGAGTAGTAAAAGGAGAAGAGTGGCTGAGGAGGAGGGCATAGGCCCTGCCGTGGTCTACCAGGCCATTAGCTCTGCAGGGCTCAGTCTTTGCATCTGTACTTTGGGGGCCCTATTCCCCTGAAAAATTGACGCTTTCAAATTGTGGTGTTGGAGAAGACTCTTGAGAGTCATTTGGACAGCAAGGAGGTCAGAGCAGTCAATCCTAAAAGAAATCAACCTTGAATATTCAATGGAAGGACTGATGCTAAAGCTTAAGCTCCAATACTTTAGCCACCTGATATGAAAAGCCAACTCATTGGATGATGCTGGGAAAGACTGAAGACAGAAGGAGAAGGGAATGACAGAGGATGAGATGGTCGGATGGTATCACCGACTTAAATGGATATGAGTTTGAGCAAACTCTGGGAGATAGTGGGGGACAGGGAAGGCTGGTGTGCTGTAGCCCATGGGGTCGCAAAGAGCTGGACACGACTGAAAGACTGAACACCACCAATACATTCTGTCCCCTGAGCTGTTGCGGGAATTATGAGGGCAGTGCTTGGGATCTGCCACACAGAACATTTGACTGGGCGACTGGGTAGGGATCACCTTAGCAGAGTGTTTCCACACATGAGAGGAAAGCCATTCTTCCCTCTGGACACCGAGCCTGGTCTCTTCCAGCTGTTAGCAAAGAGCACAGCTGTGGAAGGCAAGAGGGTAATACCATGACCGCCTCTAATGCTGTGGAAGGGAAAATAGCATGGGAATAGGGACATGAGGTTGACTTCTGGTCAACCAGCTGCAGACCAGACAACCACCTGTTAGTCATAAAGCCACTGCACCTGCCCTGAGGCGCTCAGTAGCAAGCAGGGTAAATAGCACTTCAGTTGACATTTGTTGTTATAAATATTATTATGAATAGCGTGTGCATGCGTGCGTGCATGCTAAGTTGCTTCAGTTGTGTCTTACTCTGTGCAACCCTATGAACTGAAGCCTCACAGGCCCCTCTGTCCATGGGCTTCTCCAGGCAAGAATACTGGGTGGATTGCCACGTTTTCCTCCCAACCCAGGGATCAAATGCACATCTCTTTGTCTCCTGCTTTGGCAGGCGGATTCTTGATCACTAGCGCCACCTGGGAATCCTAAATAGCATTTGAAGAACTATTAAACACGGTCTTGGGTGCTGCTCCCTAACCAGAAGGAAAACCAGCCACAGCGAGTCAGGCTGGCTGGTGCGAGCAACCCCTCTCAGAGCAGTTCTTCCAGAAGTTTCCTGCTAGAGATTGTGGAGTTCTGTATATTTCACTTGATTCTAAAATGAACATGAGGCTGTTATTCAATCAAGGGAGAGAATTGGTACATTTTGTCAAGATGTGCAGTTGGAACAAGATGCAGGAAATGAGGGTGGGTCTGGAAACAGGAGCGATACCATAGAAAATTCAGCTAAAGGAAAGCGACTCAGATTAAGCACACAACTAGGAGCCACAGACGCTTGCTGGTTGGTCTCTGCCTATCCAGCGCTAGGGGCTCTCTGCACCCTCCCAGCCCAGGTGACCTGGGCCATGCTAATAGCAGGATGTTGTGTCATCTTCCTTTGCCTTGGTGACATTTCACTGGGTGCCCAGTGGAGCAAAGACAGTAGAGGACCAGGCTGGAGCAGACGTGGAAGACGTGTCAGAATAGCGGCTTAGGGGCTGGTAGGACAGAACAGGAACACAGGGCTGAGAGTGGGTCCCATGGGGGGCCACCCGGCCATCCTCTTCCTCCTGCTTCCGCCGCCCCAAGGAACAAGTGCAGGGAGGCATATGCACCCCCACACATCCTCCCAGGACTCCTGGGGGAGGTTTCCCCAGAGGACCACAGCTCGCCGCAGAAGAGCATCCTTGTGTGATTTTATGTGGCTTTCATTTCCTAGAGCCTCAGGCCTATTTGGGGCCCCTTCCCCTAGTTAAGTCTGCACACAGGAAGTTAGTGGACTGAGGGGCTGGTTGTGTGAGCAGGGTTTGGGTGTGGGGAGGTCTCAAGGGGACAGTAAAAGGCCTGGAGGGCCTTATTATTAATAATAGTTAAGTGCACAAGGCTGATAATGGGCTATCTTTGTGTTGGTCCATCAGATAAGTTATAACACGCTAGGCTGCAGGCAGCGCCTGTGATTTGCATTGATACAATTCAGGTGGAGGTTTTCATTCTGTGGCGGGGCTGGTGCAGGAGCTGTATTATCAAAGGCGGCTGAAAAGGGTTGGGAGCCATCTCCCATTCTGCGTACCGTATTCATTAGTGGTGAGTAAGGTGCTTTGTCCCCAGAGGTATTGGATGTTCACAGTGTATCATTAACAACTCAAACAGCTTCATACATATGTCTTATTGATGTGTAAAGTCACTGCAGCCCTGGCTTCTTTTTCTCATTTTTTTTTCTTTCCTGAATGAGTGAGTTCTGCTTTACTTAGGATTCTGCCCAAAGCCTAGTGACATTTTCAGTGATTCAAGGCTCTTGGGGCGTAGACAGGAGCTAATGTAAGGCTAGCCCACAGGAAGCTGACCTTCTGGTAAGAGAAAACAGGGGGATAGATTTTTAAGTAGTCTGGAGTGGGAGATGCTCTGGTATTGCCCTTCAAAGGGAACAAAAGGGAGACACCGTCTTGCCCAGGGAAGACAGCAGAAGGGGGCAGGGTCTCCGAGGGTGACCAGCAGCCCTTCTGGAGGGGGCCCTATGAGGACACGCTGTCCACGGAGAGGCAGAGGGGCCAGGCGGGGAAACTGGACGGTCAGCAGCCCGGATCTGAGTGGAGACCTACGTGGAGTCGGGGAGAGAAGATGCAGGAGGACGGAGGAGACGAAAATGGGCTGCAGCTGACAGTGAGGAACGTGGCACTAAAAACAAAGGAGGCAGCTTTTCCTGGCTGGGCCGGAGGAGAAGCAGACCAGACTAGAAGCCAATTATCTCTGATTGCACAATCAGGACCCTGCTTCCAAAGCAGGCTCCCCCGCCACCCCCAGGGCCGGGGCCACCTGAGGATGATGTCAGAGCTGGAGGGGGCGCACAGAGCAGAGGACTCGGGCAGCCCTGATTAGCACAGGCAAGGTTCGGGGGCCCCGCCTGCTGAGTCCTAACTGAGTAGAGAACTTCCTGGCCTGGCATGTTGGACCGGCTTTGCCAGCAGAATTTTAATTTCTGAGTTGATAGCCGCCAGGCCACCTGAAATAAACTTTCTGACTTCCCTGACTTTTGTTCTAAGCCCTCACAGACCTATGTCAAAGTGACAGTCCTTATTGCTGGTCCTAAAGTCTCCAGCACCACTATCCCCAGCCCTGTGGCTAGCCCAAGTATCTTTGTGTCTAGTCTCTATAGCCCTGCCCTCCCCCACTTCCCAACCTTACGCGGAACCCAGTGCAAATCCCATTGGGTTCCTTCATGGTCTGTTTATATGCTATTTTTTTGTTTTATTTTGTTCTTGGGGGTTTAGGTTCTTTTTTGTTTGTTTTGAGAGTTATGATTTTTTAAGATTTTTTTCAATGTGGACCATTTTTAAAGTCTGAGAGTTAAATTTTAATTGGCAGTAATTTAGGACTTCAAGCCTAAGAGGCAGCATCTCAAGTAACCTTGAGAGAATGCTCCAAGGAGGTGAGGGAGGAGCTCAGGATATACAGGAGTTTTGCAACCAAGGGCAGGTAGTTGGAACATGAAACGATTATCATTAACAAAAGAAAACCAGATATCCCAAGTTAAGGGATTTAGCTTTTTTCTATGTAGGGGAAGATGCAAGCATCTGGGCTCACTGAAATCATCCCTTTCACTGGCACCTCAGCTTTCTAAGGCCAGTGTCCTGTGTGTTTTATTTTGTTTATAGTTTTATTGAAATATAAAGGAAATCAGTCCTGAATATTCATTGGAAGGACTGATGCTAAGGCTGAAACTCCCATACTTTAGCCACCTGATGCAACAAACGGACCCAGTAGAAAAGACCCTGATGCTGGTAAAGATTGAAGGCAGGAGGAGAAGGGGACGACAGAGGATGAGATGGTTGGATGGCATCACCGACTCAATGGACATAAGTTTGAGTAAACTCTGGGAGTTGGCGATGGACAGGGAGGCCTGGCGTGCTACACTTCATGGGGTCGCAAAGAGTCAGACACGACTGAGCAACTGTGAACTGAAATATAATGGATGTACAAGAAGTCATACATATTTAAATGGTACAACTTGACAAATTATAGCAAATATATACACCCACCAACCATCACCAGCAACATAATGGCCATAGAACCCCGCAAGTCTTGTCGTTTCCCTTTGTGATCCTCTTCTCCACCCTAGGGCACCACTGATCAGCTTTCTATCACAAAGATTGCTTTATACTTTCAATATTTTTTTTTTATAAATGGTATCATAGAGAATAGACTCTCTTTCTTGGTTTCCTTCATTCATCAAAATTATTTTCAGATTTAGCCAAATGTGTGTATCAATATGTCATTCCTTTTATTGCCAAAGAGTATTCCACAACAGAGATGTATCACAGCTGGGTTATCTGTTCACCAGTTGATCAATATTTGGGCTGCTTTCAGTTTGGAGCTGTTAGAAATACAGTTGAGAGGAACATTTGTGTGCAAGTCTTCATGAACATGCACCTTCATTTCTTTTGGTCAAATACCTAGGAGAGGAATAGGTGGATCGTTTGATAGCCAGGGTATGTTTAACTTTTTAAGAAACTGCCAAACTACTTCCCAAAGTTGTACCATTTTACATTTCCCACCAACAGCACAGAGAATTCCGCTTCCTCTATATCCTTGTAGTCACTAGATATAATCAGTCTCCTTGGTTTTAGCCCTTTGAATAAATGTACAGTGGTTCCTCACTGTGGTTTTAATTTATTTCCCCTAACAACTAATGATGCTAGGCATCTGTTTGTGTGCTTCTTTGCCATCGGTATATCTTCTTTGGTGAAGTGCTTTTCAAATATTTTACCAACTTTTAAACTGGGCTGTTTCTTCCCTTATAAGTGAATTGTGAGAGTTCTTAATATTCTGGATATAAGCCCTTTAATAACTACATGGGATCTGCAAACGGTTTTCTACTAGTATTTAGCTATCTTTTCAATCCTTAAACAGTGTCTGTCAAAGGACAGTTTTAATTGTAATGAAGCCCAATTTATCAATTTTGCTTTTATGGATGCTTCTAAAAGTTTATAGTGTAAAGTTTTGTTTTTCTGTTTACAGTCCGTTTTAATTTTTGTGTCATATGAGATGGGGTTTGAAGTTCATTATTTTGCATATGGATATGCAGTTTTTTCAGCACTATTAGTTGGAAAGAATAACAACCACCTCCCTCTATGGTTCTCTTGTCTGCCAGGATTACAGCACTGGGGAGTCTGAGCCATGCCCTCCGAAAGAGGGAGAAGATCCTTGTAGGCAGCAGAGAGCTTAGTCTAGAGAACCGCACAGGAAAACTGACTTTAAAAGGAATCGAAGGAACCGTCCTCTAGGGAGTGTTTCCCTTCCTTTTCCTCTCTTGTACTTTTGGTATTTGAAAGGGATGGGGAGGCGGAGAAAAGTATGTGCCAGCTCCTTCAGGTTGAGTCTGCAAGGCAAGAGTCAGGATGAGTCCAGCATGTAGAGATCACCTTCATGGGGGTGTCTGGGCACGCCTGCAGGCATGGCATTCTCCACTCCTTCCTGCATCCTATCGGGCCTCGCCATGCTGCGACGTCCTGTAGTCCCCATGAACACTGGAGACGAAGGAATGAGAAGCCTGGTGTCAAAGGGAGTATCAGGAGTCAGGGCACAGAGAGCAGAGCTGATGGGGTGTCTGGAAAAATTCAAGGGGAATGAGTTGTTCTTGTGGACTGACAGTTACTCTCACTGTGCAAGCAGGGCGTCGGAGGAGTCACACTGCTGTCCGGTTTGGAGCAGAGTCCAGAGGCATCCCTTTCTCTCCTGGCCAGCACCTCCCACCCCACCCTGTCCCTGAGGGCTTGTTTGGAGGTTCTGTCTCTTGTGTCTACTCTAGGTGCCTTTTCTTGACACTTGCATAGAACTTCCACTTCCACTTCAGTAAGATACACTGTACTATTTGGGTATTCTTTTTTTTTTTTTTTTAATAGTTTATAAGTGTTATGAAGACAGAGGTTGTCTTGTTCACAGTCGCATCCCTACTATGGACACAAGCCTGAACACTGTAGATAACTGTTACATATTTCTTAAATGAATGAATTTTGACTCATTTTTTCCTTCAAAGGAAGTATGGCTCTGTGACACTGGCTGAGGACCTGTGATATCATGTTTGACAGATATACAAAAAAGTCGCCAAATGGTTGGATCTTAAAACCTTAGAATAATGTTTGAAATGACTGGGGAATTTGAAGAATGTTCACTGCTGGACATGCCAAGACCCCTTTGAGCTTAGAAACTCAAATATAAAACTGATTGAAGGAGAGAAAGAATCGCATGAAAGGCCAGCTCAGGGTTATCTTTGTTTCCTGGCTTCGCTGAGACTGTCATATTCTAGAGAAAGTTTGGATATCGGAAAAGACATGTCAGCAGGGTCAGAAGTCCCGTGAAGACACCCAAGCCGCTTCAAGGCTCAGTCCAGTCACTTTCCTGCCGGAGCACCGCTTGCAAAAGAACTCCATCTGTCCTTACCTGCGGCTCTTGGAGACATTCTCTGTTTTAATGATCATTTTGCATCTTTTTTTTTTTCCTTTCCCACCTTCTGTGAACCTCCTTCATATGTCCACCACCTGGAAATCCAGGAAGGAACCATCCCAGGTCCTCCGTTTAACTGGGTGAGGACACCCGGCATCTCAGAGCCTCACTATGAAAAGAGAACATGCGCGTGTGAAGGTCACACACTGCCTTCAGCGTAGCAGTGCTCTGTGTGATTAGGGGGCAGACTCACAGAAAGCTTCCAATCTATCTGTAAGGTTTTCATTCTTAAAAAACTTATGAAGCAGCAGAAGGGGCGAAATGGAAAACGTGAATTTTACATGGTGGGTATATGAATATTTGCCCACTGCCCTCTGTACTTTTCTCTGTGTAGTAAATACATAAAAATATTAAGGGAGTACAACCAGGTCGTAGTATAAATATCTTGCAGAGCTTGGTGAAAATGAGGGTTAAAATGTGAATACCTAGCCAGGTGGTGCTAATGGTAAAGAACATGCCTGCCAATGCAGTAGAAGCAAGAGAGGCAGCTTCGATTCTTTGGTCAGGAAGATCCCCTGGAGGAGGGCATGCCAACCGACTCCAGTATTCTTGCCTAGAGAATCCCATGGACAGAGGAGCCTGGTGGGCTATGGTCCATAGGGTCGCAAAGAGTCAGACACGACTGAGCACACATCTAGCTGACTCAGAGGCTGTCAGTGTTTGCACAGTGCTGGTGGGGTGGAGAGCGGGAGGAAGAGGCTGAGTGATGAAGAGTTTTGGGGGTAGAACTCAGGGACACTGGGGATGGCTCTGCACCATTAACCACAGATAAATCAGGGACAGGGCTTATTTCACGGGGGAACGGTGGATGCATTGTGGACTTTTAAAATGTATAAACTAAACCTTGTGCAGGCCTGAGCATTAGACCCTGGAGCACAATGCTCTCGACACCCATCCCAAACATTCAGAAAGAAGCTGTTCCCCACCGTGCCTCTGGGGACTGTGAACACAGCCAGTGGCTACATCCCCCAGGGTTACCACCTCCTGTTCCCGGAGACTGCTCAGGGTCACAAGGAACGCAGACCTCTGGGCGTCAGAGCTCTTATTCCCATCACTCCCCAGTCCACGGCGGGTCTAGGCAGAGACAATTGCCCAGTATATCCAGGTGTGCCCAGGTATGTGATGGCTCTCACTGGGTGTCCTTGGGGATGACCTTGCTTCCTCTGGGGTCTCTTGGTTCCTGCGGACTACCAGGGCCATGGGAATTGAATGGGAGGATTATTCAGGTTTCCATGCTGGGCTTGAGCAGAATGCAGGCGGAGTTCCTGTTGTGCAGGAGATGCCGGGGAGGACAGAGATGAGGAGAGGATGCTGCCACGGGATGGGGTGGGCGCCGAGGAGGCCCTTCAGGACCACAGGAGGTGGTGGGAACCGTGACAGATCAGCCTCAGTGCCGCCAGGCTGCCTGCTGGGCCCACAGTGGGTGCTGTGATTGGAACGGGGACCTTTGCCCCTGGGGATGCTCAGCAAATGTCAGGCTTTAATGAGCTTCCCACTCTGTCAAAGGGTGTCAGTGCAGTGTGTGCCTTGAACAGCAAGTCGCCAGCCAGAGGTTTCCTTCACCTGCCACTCGGCACAGGTGCACGGACCCTGTGATGAAGTGGATCAGCCACGGAGAGGCCCAGAGCCCTGGGTAGAGGCGCCGTTGGACTCCAGGCTTTACACTAGCCTCCCGCTGTTAAGGCTTTGCACAGAGAGCCCAGGGTGGGAGGACTGGGGCCGAGGCAGGCTGAGAGTGCCCAGTGTTTAATCCTACCTTCAGGAAACACTGACCTTTAAGAGAATCAGAGAACCCACACTCTTCCTTCAAAGGTCTTCTTTCTTCCTTGAGGGCGCCGTAAGTATTGGGGAGAAATAAGTTAATGCTCCTTTTGATCCACATTCTCCTTTTTGCAATTCCTCCCATCTGATTCCCTTAAACCTTTGGGTTACTCACCTGCAGAGCTGAGATAAGACACGTTCTGTGCCTTGAAGGCAGGGAGCCGTGGCGAGCATCTTTCTTGGGGGGCAGGGACCACACTGGGAACCTGGGACGTGAACCGGCTGAGCCTTTGGATCTGCTTTGCGTTCCTCTGGCAGAGACCACTCAGTGTGGTCCACTCTGCCTCTGGGTTTTATTTTCTGAAAACTCAGGTGAGATAGCATGCTATCAAAGATATTAGTGTTTAGTAGGAGGGTACTAGTGCATTAATTAAAAGCCTGCAACCCCAGAAAGCTGCAGGGTGCTGACTCCAAATGAGAAACCACAGAGAGGAAACCAGGAAGGCTGCCACGGGGTTGAGATGACCTTTTGGCATATGGCGACTCAGGGGGTGGGTGCCTGGATTTTGAAAGAACTCTTCAAGAACCTATCCATCTGGGCCCTGGTGCTGCCCCTCCTCATGCAGCGCTGACCAGATGGCCCTTGATAAAGAGGCTTTGGAGGTAGGAGGCAGGGACCCCTTCCAGAACTGCCCCCGTTCACAGAGGCTGCTGCCCTTGGCTAGAGCACAAACCATGTTTAAATCTTAAAAGCAAAGGTTTTGCTTTGCTTTGTTTTGGTTTTTGTGTGTATATGTGCTATCATTTCCACCTGGGCAAGCAATAAAAAGAGTGCCCGGCAGATACACGTCTGAGTAAATCACAAAGAGACCTTGATGAACAAGGATGTGGTCTCTAGCATGAGAATATCTCCAGGCTGCTCTCTGTCTGTTTAATATTCAGGATCTTTCCAAAATCTTTTAAAGCCTGCAAAATACAAGGGTATTGCAAGGGCAAGAATCATCTGTGACCCGAACGAGCTGGCTGATCCCAAACCGTATAATCAATCGAGTATCTGGAATTGAGGGAATGTCTTCCTGAATGATGTCCTGGGAGAAAGTCCTTCAAACCTGTGTCCTTGAGGTTGTCATAGTGTACACCCTGGTCTGAGGGGAAATTGATTCTACAGATTGAAATATTTTTTCCAGTTCACTTCTTAGGAGGAGGTCATGGAGAAACATAATTTCTGCTTTAAGAAGCCTCTAGGAAAATTATAGAACATCTTCTTCACAGTGTTTTCGATGCACTTTGCTAGTGATTTCCAAATGAAAAGATGATTTAAGTACCTGACAGGGAAGAAAGCAGCTGGAAAATGAAGAACGTCTTGCTGGTCAGTGGTTAGAAAGCCACAGCAGATTCGAGCCTCCAGCCAAGTCATCACTGGATGAGAGACACTGATTTCTCATTTACCTTTGGAAGCGGGTCTGTTGGCAGACCTGGGCTTCTCTGGAATGTGGCTGAGAGATGCCAGGACCCTCTGAAGAACAGCAGGTGGCTGGCTGGGTAAATCGGGGCTGTGTCAAGCTAGGGTGGAGAACACGGTGAGGGAGGCAAGTCCACATGGACACAAAGCACCCCCGCCCAGTTCTGATGGGCCCATTCAAGGAGGCCCACCACCCAGTTATGCTGAATGCACAGAAATGCGGTCAACCTAGTAAGCCAACAAAGAGGCCTCTTGCCTGGAAAGACAGGCGGAGCTCAAAGCTCCTATTTTGAGCTCAAGAATCGAATCCAAAATCAGGACACCTACTCTCTAGTTGTTACTAACTGGCAGAATGACCTGCAAAACCCATTATGTGCAGAAATGGCGCTGCCCTGCCCTCCTACTGTGGATAGGAACCAAGGGCCCAAGATGACAGACACCAAGGTCAGGCAGCCAGTCAGCAGTGCTTTGTTCATGCTGAGACAATTACCTCCATACACACTCGCTTTAAAAATATCACCATGAGCCACGATGGTTCCCTATAATCCACTAGGATTATCTTGACTATTACCAGGAATAATAGTTGTGCTAGTCCCAAATTGCTTTTGCAAATGTTGCAGGGATAAATATGAGGATATGGGGCTTTGACAATGGGGATCTCCAAATAAGCATTTGACCAGACCCTACATCAAGAAATAGAGCTGTAAAATGATCATAAGGCAATGACACTAGCATTTTATAATTTCTAGGGGTCAAAAAAAACATGATTGGACATGATCACATGTCCCTGAAAATGAAAATGTTAGCATTAGAAGTTCTTTGGGGCATTTTTCTGAGACTCCTTTTATTAAATATTTATACTCACATAGATCCTTTTAATCTCAAAATTTTTAAGTCTTAAGATTTGTTGAGAAATAATATGGTATTCATCTGGAAAATATGCAGGCAGATTCCAAGGTCCTGGAATGAGTAAGCCAGAAAGAAATAAGCTTTACCAGCATAACTTAATAGGTTTAGGTAAGTGCAGTCTAAAATATGTGAACTTTCCCCCAATCTTACCAGCTTGGGGATAAGAATGCAATCATGGAGGGGTGACAGGCAGATACAACAGGTGATTGCTTCTTGCTGACTTTGCCCCAAAACGCCTGCCACGCCTACCCAGGTATTACCTATTAACTATTAACCCCCACCCCCCCACCCCCCACCAGGCTCTCACTGAAGGGGAAGATGAGAAAAGATCCTGGAATTTGATGATTTCACCAAGTGGAGAAGTCTTTCTAGAAAGTTTCTGCCAACCAGAGGAAACTTCACTCTGTAGTTAGAGATTAACTGAAATGCTGCAGCGTGGTCCTTAAATGGCACATATGAATGAATACAGAGGGGAGGGCTTGTTTGATGGATTAGTGAAAGTGTGGGCAGTTACGGGAGTAATGTTGGGGGTGAGCATCTGCCTTGAATGAATAGTTGGAAGCTCTGGTCCAGAGACAGACTATCTCAACACCCAGACTATCCCACCACCCAGTTAATGCTGAATGCATGGGAATGCGATCACCCTAGTAAGCCAATAGCAACAGAGAGGCCTCCTGTCTGGAAAGACAGGCAGAGCTCAAAGCTCATATTTTGAGCTCAAGAATCGAATTGGAAGTCAGGACACCTGCTCTCCAGTTGTTACTAACCAGCAGGATGACCTGCAAAACCCATTTTGTGCAGAGATGGTGTCGCCTTGCCCTCCTACTCACATGGACAGTGTTCCATGGCCACTGGGACAACGCCTGGGTGTGCGTGGCTACAGTAGAATGACCAAAGCCTGAGAGTTTGAGGCAGATCAGAATGACAAGTGATGCTGCAAAATGATTCAACCTTCTCTGAACTCTGATTTCATCTTTTAAGAGAAAGACTCTCTTCCTGCTTAAGATGTACTGGGTGGATGTCCTTGTGTGTCTTCCCTAACCTTTGCACACTTCACTTTATCAAGTGTGGAGGTAATGTTTACCTTCCAGACTGGTAAGGATCAAGTTAGTAGATTCTTATAATACACTTAGAACACTGCCTGCGTCCCATGGGGAGTGCTCAATAAGGCTCGACTCTTGTTTTACTGAAGAAACAGCTGAGTGAAGGAGTAGTTGGCCATCCCCAACCGGTGCCCCTGGCCAGGCTGATACTGATAACATTGTTTCTTGTGCATCAGGAAGAGAACGTAGTTCCAGATTTCTCTTTGAGGACATGGACATATAGAGACCCGGGCCTCTGCTGACTGAGTTCAGGCACAGGGACCTCTGAGGAAGCACAGATCCTGAACTACCTGGGCCTTGGCTCTGGAGTATCCTGTCCAGTCCGGTCATCTCAGGCTTGGCTGCAGTGACCAGTCATTTTTCCAGGGCCTGGGGCACAGCGGTGCCTGAGTTGATGCTGATAAACCCTTGCCAAGCTTTGGCATGATGTGATAGTTATATGCCCACTTGGCCTCTAACAGAGGGATCATCCAAGGGATAGGACTGTTCAGAGCCTCACATTGAATTCCAGCCTCCTTGGGCCCATGAGGCCAATGCTGCTGCTTGTGGCCAGACAACAGCTATTTTAATACTTGAATTAAAAACAAGACCAGACATTTTCTCAGCAGAGGGTCGTTACTGGATTGCATCCTCACACGGGTCTGTGTGGGAGGCCACTTTGCTAGATGCCTCGTTGCCAGCAAGCCCTTTGTGGTGAGGGAGAGGTAGGGCCCGGGACCACTCAGCCACCTCCTGCCTCCACCTCCTCACTGCTCCAGGGACAGAGCTGCTGGCAGGGTGAGGAGGGGCCCTGGACTCAGAAACGGAGTGGGCTAGGGATGAAGACTGGTTTTTGATGTGGTCAAGCTGCACTGTACATGAGAAGGGAGCATCTTGTGAAGACAGACGCCATGAGGACCCCAGAGACCACTCCTCTTCCCATCCCTGCTTTCCAGCCCCTTCAGTTCCAGCAGCCGAGCTCCCCTCTCTCCATCCTGTCTCTGTGGTCATGAGACAGTGTAGAGGTCATCTCTTCCACCTCCTCTCCAGGCCCCTGTCTACTTCAATCAAAGCTACCGGGTAAACGCCATGGAAAAACCACCTGATGCTGATAACGAGTCTCGTGCATTTCTCTCACTATTAAGCAAATGAAATGCCCTGGATCCAGCCCTGGATCCTGAGTCTGAGAGGCAGATTTTCCCTCACAGGAGCCTCCCTTCAGCTCTGATGATGTGAGCAAAGGCAGGGATACGTCTGGATGTGGGCTTCGAGGAGAACAGGCATCTTAAAGGAGGAGACGGAAGCCACAGCCTGCTTCCAGAGAGAATGGCAAAGGCAGGCACGGGTTTAATCCAGCAATGTTACCCAAATCCCAGTAGCTAACGGGGGGCCAAGGGCTCAGGCTGCAACAGGTTCTTTCTAGGAGTGTTTTCATCTGCGTCCCATAGACCTGAGCAGAAAACAAAGCCCCCATCAACATCCGGCTGCCTTCCAGCTCTCCAGGGATGGGGGCACGTGGACAACACCAGTTCCCTTCTGGAAACACTTATATTTTGCATATTATTTGTAGACTCCATTTGACAAAGTCCTGGAGAACTTTCCAGTGATGCTTTTACAGTCCATGATTATTGCTGTTACCACATTTATTCAAGAGTCATTCTGAGCCAAGTGCTTCCTCCAGCTTAGGATTCCACTGCGATCGTACAATGCTTGCATTTTTATTTTCTGCAATTGGTAATAGTCACATTTGACTTTGAAACTGATTATCAGACTGGCCACTCTGAGCCCAATGACAAGGTGAATTATCTAGTGTGTGCCCACATGCTAGGTTTAAGATCAGGCTCTCACCTGAGCAGTTATCTGTTCAAGTTACTTCTCATGTGAGCATGATGTCAAAAAGTAATCTGTGCTAGAAACAAGTATACAGGGAGGGAGGGCATAAGAGAACTAAAACAAAAATTGAAGAACAATGAAGCTATGGAAATTGCTTAAATTAGAAACAGACTGTGCTGAAAATGGATGGATAGATGGATGGATAAAAGAAGGAAGATTGTCATATGAGATGGGGCTCAGTTCTTTTTGGACTCCCCTAGGACCATGGTCATGGAAAAGGTCAGTGGCAACTCTGTTTCATTCCAGGATCTTTTTAAAAGAAACCAGAACTCTGAATCTTTCAAGTTAATGAGATCTGCCAGGTGGTGAAGAGCTTATACAAGCTACTCTAAAGCACCCTACAGTCCTCACTGATGTGGATGGCTCCAGGCCTGGAGTGCACAAAGTGAGCCCAGAGCATCTTCATGCAGCACAAGAAGGACCCCAAAAACAATGGAAATGATGAAAATGACACAGGAGCCAGCTTGAAGGGGCTCTCATTGGACAATCTGGGATAATTTGATCATCAAAATAAAAAAAGAGAACTTAACAAATTATAACATAAATAATAGATTATAATCCACTGAGTAAAATAAAGTCAGTGAGTTTGTTTGGAATTAAATAAAGTGAATTAATGAATGAATAAATTAATGCCTCAATGAACAGGAAAAATCTCAAAATATAGTTCTAACTAAAAATGTAGAATAAAAGAACATGCACCCCGATGTTCACAGGAGCACCATTTATGAGAACCAAGGTATGGAAGAAACTCAAGTGCCCATCAACAGACAGATAGCGATGTGATGTGTGTGTGTATGTGTGTGTGTGTCTATAACGGAATATTGCTCAGCCGTAAGAAAGAATGAAACTCTGCCATTTGCCGCACTGCAGATGAACCTAGAGAATGCTTTGCTTAGTGAAATGTCAAAGACAATACTGCATAATATCACGTATTTGTGGCTTTAAAGTATCTTCCCACAATTACTTATGAATTACAAAGAAAGGAGACCATTAACCTGGCAGAATAGAAAGTTGCCAGACCACACCTTAACCAAGTCATTGAATAGTGGAAGTCACCAGGAAAGAGTTACACCTGTACCCCACATACCTTCGTGCTGAGACACACTGAGCGGGAACAGGACACTTCTACATATTCTTGCCCCAAATGCATCATTTGTGTATAAAATGAGAGCTCGTCAGGGTGATTAAATTAGGAACCATTCTTCAGGTTAACTTCCCTGATGGCTCAGACGGTTAAGAATCCACCTGCAATCCAGGAGACCTAGGTTTGATCCTCGGGTTCAGGGAGATCCCCTGGAGAGGGGAATGGCAACCCACTCCAATATTCTCGCCTGGGAAATCTCATGGACAGAGGAACCTGACTGGCTGCAGTCCATGGGGTCACAAAGAGCTGGACAAGACTTAGTGGCTACCACACTACAGGTTAACTGGCCTGCATCTTAAAAATCATTACTGTTTGGAAGAAAGAAGCTTGGGGAAAAGTCCCAGATTAGGGCAGACTGAAGGCACGTGACAGCTAAATGGGATGAATGCTTTTAGGTTTGCTCCTGAGAACCAGGAGGATATTATTGAAAAAAAACTGATTAAATTTGCATATACATTATAAATTAGATAGTAGAACTATGTTAATGCTAAAATTTTGATTTTGAAAGTTGTTCTGTGATTAAGTAAAAAAACATTCTCATTTTAGGAAATAAACACCAAAGTGTTCTAGGGGTGAATGGGCAGAGTAGCTCACATTTATTTTCAACTATAAATAAAAATACAGTAAAGCAAGTATGTGGCACAAATAGTAAAGAAAATTGGGAAAAATATTAACAACTAGTATATCTGGGTAAATGCATATGAGAAATGTTATGTTTTCTCTAAATTCAAATTTGTATTAAAATGTACTTACAGATATTGGAATACTGTGACAATTCAGCTAAATGTGGAGTCCCTTAGTCTTCAGCCACCACAATGGGCTGTTTTTTCCCTGAATTTTAGTGGGAAATGGGATATTTCTCAAAGTGATAAAGAGGAGTGAGTTTCTTAGGTCTCGGAGGTGCCGGTGGACTCTTAACCAAACTCTCTCGCTTTTGACCACCTTAGACCTCAGCTGGCTCTGTTCTCAGGATGGCTGCAAGGTAGCAATTCTGGCATTGAAAGTCTGTCCCCAGGGAGGTCACTTTCTCAGGCCCCCTCAGGGCTTTGTAACCTATTACTATCGGCTGGATCTGCAAAGGGCTCAGCGCAAACCCTGGAGCTGCCAGCCAGGCGTGGCGCATCTGCCCTCCCAGCCCTGTGACCTGGCGGGCAGTGGGCTCTCTGAGACAGTAATTCCACTCATGACTGGGGTTGGCGCAGCAGGTGACCTGTCTGGGTGGCCTTAGAGCTGGGCTGTGGGTCAAGTAGCTGCAGACAAGTAGGTGACAGGTATATGAGCGCCTGTCAGGGTGGGCATGTTCCAGGATGTTCTTTGACCTCCTACCCAGTGACATCCAAGTAACTTAGCATCAGAGATTAACTGAAGGGATAGGCTACCCATTCCAGTATTCTTGGGCTTCCCTTGTGGCTCAGCTGGTAAAGAATCTGCCTGCAATGCAGGAGACCTGGATTCGGTCCCTGGGTTGGGAAGATCCCCTGGAGAAGGGAAAGGCTACCAAGTATTCTGGCCTGGAGAATTCCATGGACTGTCTCGTCCATGGGATTGCAAAGAGTTGGACACGCCTGAGCAACTTTCACTTTCACTTCACTTTCTCCATGATCTAGCCTTTGAAGAAAGTCAAGTCAAAGGCACATGGACTGACAGGAAACATGGACGTGAAAGCGGTTTCAAGCTGTATTCAGTTCTAAGAAATCACAAAAGGGGAAGCAATGTCTTGTTTAACGTGCAACAGAGCACCTTAATATTCTTCACCCGGTTCATTTCTCTGTCCAACACTCCCCACTCAGCTTTCAAGGCTCTCGACTCCACCTCCTTATTCGTTCATCCCACAAGTATTTATTTAGTTCCCATTTCATGCCAAGTATGATTCTTTTCCCTGGGTATGTCGTGGTAAAAGAGATAGAAGCAATTTTCTGTCATTGTGGATTTGATATCTTGTAAAATGTTATGTCGAGGGTGAGAGGGAGCAGGCAGACCATGTATTACTGTTGTAAGTGTTGAGGTGATCTGGCTCACATGTTTAAAAGATCATGCTGGTCTTGAGTTAAAATAGACTTGGATGAGAGTGATCTTTTAAAGATATGAGCCAGATCACCTAAACACCAGAGTTGCAGGGAATTCCTCCTTTGGTGAGGGCTCTGTGCTTTCACTGCTGGGGGCCTGGTTCACCCCTTGGTTGGGGAACTTAAATCCCACAAGCCTCTTGGGGCAGCTGGGGGAAAAAAAGAATAAGCTTGGAGGCAAAGCAGGAAGAGAGATGGGAGACCATGTTTCAGTCTGAGATAGTAGCAGTGGAGGTAAGGAGTGTGGAAAGGTTCTGGATCCATCTCAAACAGAGCCGGCAGGACTTGCTGTGGACAGAGAGTGAGATGTGAGAAAGCAAGTCATAAGAACCACGAGATTTTGGTCAGAGCACCTGGAACAATCCTATTCCCACTGGCTGAGGTTGGGGAGGTGATGGGAGGAGCTGGGTGATGTGCAGGAGTTCAGTTGGGGCACCTCTGACACGGGCAAGTCCCATGAACTGTTCACACAGCTCACCTGCTGTGACCACAGTCAGTGAGTCTGTCTTGAGAGCTCTCTGTAAACAACAGGATGTAAGGCACCTGCAAATTCTTCAGCATTCGTCAATGTCAAGAATTATTATCCTTTTTATCTGATGAAAGCAGAGGGGAGCTTGTGTAGACTGTAGGGCGTATCGTGGCCCCTGTCCAAACATGTGTCTAAATGCTACAAACAACACAACTTGGCCTAAATTGCGCATATTTTTTTTTTAAAAAAAGGTTTTAAAAAATGTATTTTAGAAAGGGTCAATGTATTTATTTCTATGCTAATCAGGAAAGAATCATATATGTGTCTGAAGCTCAGAGGCCAGAACACTAAACTGAATGATAATATTCACACTCCAGGGAAGAGAGTCACAAATACATCTTATCTGAGGCAGGCCAACTGAGAAACTCCAACATTTATTTAGGGTCAGTGTACTCTTTGCCCTCAGTCATTAGTGAAATCACCTTACCCTCTAAGAGAACAGGGGATCAGTTGCTAGCATTTGCCTTGAGCCTCAGTTTGGGTTTCCTGTTTCTTCTTCAGCTGCCTTTCTGTCTTATTGTGAGAAGGGCCACAGACTGTGATTTAGAAAATCCGGGTTTTTGCTCTGGCTCTGCGGGACCCCCAGGCTTCACTTCCTTGGGCAGGATAAAATCTGATGTGCCCGCCCCCCCAACCCCAGTGGTTGTAAAATAAATAAGGATGCTCATGCACACAGCACAAAAGCACTTCTGTTATTTTTCTCTCCTCCTTCCCTGTTCCTCTCTATCCTGCTCAAGTTTCAGACTCCTCAGGTCTAAAATGATGCTGTAGGCACATAGAGAGTGTGATCAATTAATTGGTTTAATTGAGTCTTTTAATGAATTTTGTTTTCTGAAAAATCTCCAATCCATTTCAAAAGTAATCCCAAGAAATTAAAAAAAAAAAAAAAAAGGCAAAATGAACCCACAACAAGGCAAGCAAAAGAACTGTAAAAAAAAGAAAATATTTTTTATACCCATCCAGTTTAGCTCCCGGCAGACCGAATAAAAGGGGCCTCTTTTTTGCTGGTGACTGGGAGCAGAGTGAGTGCTGTCACTGGGCTTTAAATGAGGCTTAAAAATGCATTTGGTGTGTTTTCAATTTAGCCAGGAGGTCTGGAGGATGAAAGGGGCATCTCTATTTTGTAATTGCAGAGAAGCTGCTGGTGGGAAGTGTAAATCCTGGAATCCGCCCCGGTCTGGCATGGAGGAGGGAAGACTTATGTGGCAGCATCTTTCCTCAGGGGCTGCTGGCTGAGGCTGACACAGTGAAGTCCCCCAAAGGGCAGGTGGATGACAGTCCTCGCTTCCTCAAGCCTTGAATAATTAAGGAGTTCCTGAGTGTCCTTTCACTCACTTGCCCTTGGCTCTCCTAGATGCTTGCCCTTCTCCTGAGATGCTGGTGACGGGGTGATGAGCTCTGTGGAAGGGCGGGAGGTGATGCTGAACCACAGCCAGCAGCAGAGAAAAAGCTTCCTCCTCTTCTCTAGCCAGGACCCACTGCACCTGAGGAACTTGATCTATGAAAAAAAAAAGAAAAAATAAGGCAAACACGGCTTGTCTCAGATCTGCTCCTGGGACACTTTTTATTCCAAAAAACAATTCCAGTCTCGTTTTTTTCCTCTAAGAAAATAAAATTCCTAAAAGACAGCTCTTTTGGTCCATGTCTAGAGAATTGTTTGACGTTTTTCTGATTTAGGAAAAAACAAGACTCATTCTATTGTATTTTTAAGTATTTTCTCTTGATTTTATTCATTTTGAATTCATTTCTCTTCTGTTATATACTCAGCATCAGAGTAACTCATTTTTAAGGTCAAAATTCATTTTTATGTCGTTGCATTCAACCTAGTTTTCTATGTGAGATGAGATAATCTGTTTCTTCTAGGATTTCACCCCCAACCCCACATGCACACACTTTTTGGCCAAGAGTCCATGAACTAGAATGTCAAAAGGTCTGAGACTTATTCAGTATTTTTTAAGTATAAAATACAATTTAAAAAATACTTGAATGAAACTATACTCCTAGGATTAATATAAGGAGCAAATAGCTTTGGCATCAAGATGCTTATCACCATATCAAAACTAGGGCAATAAAAGTTGATAAATGCATTATTTGAATATTATATGCAAGCTTGTCAATGTATTTCCCCAAATCCATCATGAAGGTGGATGTGCAGGACAATTTCCCCAGCCCAGTGTCTGTAGATCTATAACAACGTCTTAAGAAAAAAAATAATATCCTTCACCACTGCCCTTGAGTGACAAAGCTGATGAAAAACAGAGTCGTAGATAACTTCAGCCGACAGCATCAGCACCCTCTCCCCTTCTCCCAGGTTATTAACAGGTGTCCATCACAGGCAGCACTCTAATCAGATACCAGTACTTTTTCCTAAGAAATGGTAGACCCCAATATCACTCATAAGGATCAGGTCTTCCCTATACCCCCCCAAACAAACCTGAAAACAAAAGCAGAAACCCTCCCCTGGCATTCACTGTATTTGACAGGGGACCCTGCCAGCATAGGGAAGGAAGTCACCTAAGTTCAAGGTTTGCCGAAGGAGGCGGTGCCCCTGAGTTTAAAGGGAGCCCCAGATGGGCAAGAACCACTCAAGTGAAGTGGTACCTTCTCTCCTGGAAGTTAGATGGGGCTTCAGAGCTGCTGAAACAGAGAGGGCTAATGAGAGTTCTGGGGTGCAAGAGAGCCCTGCCCGAGATAACTCAGGGACACTCACCAAGTGACCTCTGGGAGGCAGAGGCTTCAGGGAGGAAGACCTCGGAAAGTCACCAAAGAGATGAAACGATATTTGCTGGGGGATGTTGAGTTTTCACCTAAACCACAGTGGAGGGACACATGGGACTCGAATAGACAGAGAAACCTGCCATTGTGCCAACGGGTGACTCATTTGTTTTTTACTGACATATTGTAAATGGCACAGCAGTATTCTGCCGGGGTTAGAACATATTTGTGTGTTCTTTTCTCATTCACATAGAATTTAAATGTATTACCCCAAACAATGTTCGGTATTCTCATCTCCATGCAGAGCAGACCTCTTGACTCAGGGACGACAATAATACTGCGAACATTTAACCCAGAAAGTAGGTCATGTGGGTAAGCCCGTCACGTAGTTCCTACTTAGGGGCTGTCCTGAATACTTCCTGCATAACTGTGTTAGCTCCCTTTTCCCTGACACAAACATGCCAGTAGAAATCATTATTATGACACCCGCATCACAGATGAGAAAACTTAGGGCTGGAGAGAATCCACACCTGCCTGATAGTGTGAAGCTGATGAGTGGCAGGAGTCGGGATTCTGCCCCAGGAGGACTGGTGGACCCGGGGCCACTGCCTCTGCCCCATGCTTTTGCCCCCATCGGGGATGTGTCCATCCAGCCTCTGCATCTTTCATTTAGCCTTCCTGGCAGCACCCAGTTCATAAAGGGAAATCTTTGTACACAGCTTGTTTCCCACTTGAGTCAGGGCTGGGAGAAGGGCAGTGGGAAGGAAATAAAATCCTGTACATTCTCAAAGCCAGACGCTGCCACCTTTGAAGTCAAAGTCACCATCACATCAATCAACGAAGACAGAGGAATCTGAACCCCAAGATGGGGGTGACACTGATCCAGGCCATATGAAGAACTCGCCACTGAGCTGGGGAAAGAGCCAGCCCTCCGGACTTTAAGCCAAGGCCCTTCTCAAAACACTGCGTGCGTGCTAAGTTACTTCAGTCGTGTCCAACTCTTTGCGATCCCATGGACATAGGAGCCTGCTAAGCTCCTATGTCCATGGGATTCTCCAGGCAAGGAAACTGGAGTGGGTTGCCATGCCTTCCTGCACTCTTTCCTAATATGGCAACCTGGTTTATGGTCTCAGGGTAAATGCAGGTTCACTCACAAGGGCATGTCTCCTCTGCTGCATACTCAGAGCCCGGGTGAATGGACCATGCACAGAGCTTGTGTTGTGGCAATGCCAGGCAGAGGCAAGACCCGAGGGAGGGGGGTGGGCCCCAGTGCCTTGTAAATATGAGGTTTCCTTGACATCACATAAGCGTAGTCCTGTTGTCTTCGCTATTAGGGACACCCATTATCCTAAGTTCCCAGAATGCATAATGCTAAGTTTGCCCTTTTTATTCCATCCTCGTCTGTTGGTTTTATGTTGTCTTAGTGGACCAGAACCGGGTTTTCCAACTTTAGCACTGTTGGCTCCGGGACTGAATAACTCTTCTCAGGTGTGGGTCGGCCTGTGCATTTAGGCTGTCATGGCCACCCTGACTTTTGCGCCCTGGATCTCAGTGCAACCCCTGCCCAGTCGCGGGGACCCTGAGCTGTCTCCAGACATTTCTAAGAGCTCCATGGGGGCAGATTGCTGATGGTTGAAGACCACTGGGCTGGAGGCTTCCTGAGCTTAAGTCCCCTGCATCCCCTTTGTTCTCTGTTCTTGTCTCACTTCCTTTGGTTATAAAATAGGGGGGCCAGGTGACATAACCTCTGACTTGCCTTTCACTCTCAAACACAAGGACACGTCTCCCTTTGTCTGATCAGACCAAGTGCTTCTGATCAGGACAAACCGATCAAAGTGCTGACCGTTGCTTCCTGCCAGGACAAACTTAGGGGTAAGTCCCTCGTGATTCCAAGGAGGTCTGTTTACCGAGTGTACTAACACAAAGCCATCTTTTGCAACTAAGAGGGTAAGGGATAAGGAGGCCTGGAAATTCTTTCCCAGGCGAGAATATTGGAGTGTGTTGCCATTTTCTCCTTCAGGGGATCTTTCCAACCCAGGGATGGAACCCAAGTCTCCTTCAGTGGCAAGTGGATTCTTTACCACTGAGCCACCTGGGGAACCTGATTCATTTCAAATTTTACAAGCTAAAGCAGTCAGTTAATGCAGACAAAAGAGAGCAAGAATCATCGGAAAGTCAGAGGAGGGAGCAGACGGGTCACAGTCTCGTGAAACAGTCAGCTTGGGTGTGAGTCTTCCTGATGCCTCCCAGGGTTATGAAGAGACAGCAGCCACAGAACCATAAGACTTCCTACACACAGATGCTTGTGCAGGCTAGACTCGGCGAAGGCCTTCCCCGAGCCAGTGATGCGTTTCACTGTGTTGTTTAATGCACTGTGTTTTCTTTCACTATAGCTTGCAAAGTGCTGACTTGGTAACAGGGAGATATAAAGATTAATAAAAATGGTCTTTGTCTCCACCTCCAAATCTAGTAAAGGTGATGCATTTGCTGTTGGTCATTCAGTGGTGTCTGACTCTTTGCCACTCCATGGACTATAGTCTGCCAGGCTCCTCTGCCCATGGAAATCCCCAGGCAAGAATACTGGAGTGGGCTGCCATTTCCTTCTCCAGCAGATCTTCCTAACTCAGGGATCAAACCCATGTCTCCTGCAGTGGCAGGTGGATTCTTTACCACTGAGCCACCAGGGAAGCCCAATACATTTGTATTCAATCCATAGGAAGAGAGCAAATGGAGATCTGAGGCAGGACTGGCAGATGCTTAGGGTAGGTTCATTGTGAGGAGTCAGTCACACATGGAAAGTGGTGACTGCTCCAGAACCCCGGCGTTTCAGTTCCACCCCACTGGAAGGCACTAGTGCAGAGCACTCTGACCCAGGCTGGGGAAGGACACCGCAGGGCCTTCCTCCTTGAGGTGTGATAGATCCTTGACTGCAGCATTAGTAGGAAGGACCAAAATTTCATTATGGATTCTCAGGCCAAAAGTCTGACAGTAGCTCATCAAGTGAATGTGCAGCCGAGAGTCCACGTACCTTTAATCTCACAACTTAGTGATCTATGGCCATCTAGAAGAATTAGCAATCTTCTCAGGACTGAGTCTGGAAAGAGCAGTGAATATTAATTCACAGCAAATCTGCCTCTTGGCCCAACCTGAAAATAGACCTCAACACTGATCAGCAAACATATACCAGGCTTTTTGCAGAAATTCAAAGGCAAAAAAACAAAAAGAAATTTTCAAGGCTTATTTCTTTGTTAATATACTCCTGTCTTGATCTGAAGTGAACCCTCTCCTGCCATAAACAAGAATGATTTGGCGGCTGTGCTTTTGTGCGTCCTGAACCTCTTCCTTGAACAATCTTGATGAGCGTGTGGGTTGTGTGCCGCATACCAATCGCCACTCCGAGCCTGAAGAGGAGGCAGTCAAGCCAGCCCACACCATCTGTGGTCTCAGCTAGATTTGTGGCATGTCTCCCTGAGCTGAAGCAAGCCTCCCTCTGTCTCGAGTACATTGAGAATCAGAAATAAAAAATAAATTAAGACAAGTAGGCAAACATTAAAATGAGTTGTTACAGAACATTTGTGTAGATTCTAGTCTTCAATGTCAAGAGAGCATCGTTCTGCTGTAATGGCAACTTTCCTGAGAGTGCTCCCTGGCCGTGAGTCATAAATAAACACCCAGTGAAAGAAATGACAACAGCAAAGTGGAAACTGAGTCACTGGGATCCCTATGATCCTTTAGACAAAACACCTGCGACTTTGAAGAGGGAAGGGTGAGCAATGAAAAGGGAGAAAAGGGATTCCCGATGTCCTGTTGCCATCTTGTCCGTGTTCACAGAAAGCCTAGCTTTGGTCGGCTGGCAGGTTGTCTGGATAAGTAGGTTAGGGCCAGAAATGTTCGTTTGTGATGAGAAGTTTCTTACAGCTTGTATCAGCAGTTCCAGAAGCACCGACAAGGACAGCAGTGGCTGTATAATTCAACGAGGGCATTGTGTCTGTTGGAAGAGCATTATCTCAAGCTTTTGTCCAGGCAATTTTGAAAGGCTCTCTCCCTCCCCTTTATCAGAGAGCAGCAGCTAGAAATGCAGATAGATACCCTCTAATCAAAGCATGAGCAGAAGTCTTCAATCCTCGTAAATTCTGGTTAATAATTTGCTTCTATGCACCTTGGCATTTCTATCTAAATTTAGAGCTATTTGTGTCCCTCCAACATTCCAAAAGTGGTCCCACTCCCACCACAGGGCAGGTGTCTTTAACAGCCCACCTCTCCCGTGGAGAAAAGAGGGCTGCCTGAGATCACAGCAAGTTCTGAGTCTTGATCCGAGTATCGTTCACCTGGAGATACTCGGCCTGGTTTCCCTGCCTTTACAAATGAAATGCCTAAGACTGCAATGTATCATGAGAACTTTCTTACCTGCCGAGTTAAAAGTGACTGTTCCTGGGAGAGTTTTCTGTTTAAGGCAACAGATAAAGAGCCCATCTCTTCCTCTGGATCTGAGGGTGGTCTGTGGGGTCTTGCCTGTTGAGTGAGCTCAAGCCAAGGGAGTTCTGGAGGCCAGAGTGGGAACAGAGGTTGATGTGCAGAGCGTTGCGTGCTTCTGAAGTAGTGTCATGCATTTGTATTTATGTTTATGGAGGCCATATTTATTTTTTATTTTTGTCCCCTCCTCCCCATCCTAAGCAGCTGACTTTGACATGTGCTCCATTGTCTGGTCCTGGGTATGTCATTTGTGCTTGCATTTGCTTTGCGGTTTGCTATTTGAAGTATCATTAGTTGCTTCCTCATCCTGGCTTTGCCATCATCCCATTTGCCATCTGGATGGAGCACATTGCTATAAGCACTGTAGCCCCATATACACAATTATGTAGTTCCTTACACTGCTGGGGGGGTTCGTTATTTCTTTAGAAAACAAGGATGTGATGTGCATAAAAGCTTTCGCTTTGATTTTACCATCTAAGGCATTTGATGAATTCTTTGAGACTATTTCTAGTTGCCATCATCATTTTTTACAGAAAGTCTGTGTTGTATATCTGCATGGTGCTCTACAGGCTGTGACAGAGTTTTCTAAATGGGGGCGATGCTGGCCTCCTAGAAACCTGCAGTCCCAAATGGATGGTCTGAGCACATGCTGGTAATGATACCCAACTGCACAAAACATCTTTTTCTCCAGTGGGTTTTTGTCTGAAGTAAATTGGTAAAATCATTGTTAACTTGGTGTAAGGGAATACAGACGCTATCTAGCAATTGGAGCAAATGTTAGAATGGGAAAGTAAGAAATTTAAGACATTAATATAGTTCAGATTGGCCAGATCCATGTGAATCTAGGAAAAAAAAATATATTATGCCATTTCAAACCAGTGTCATTGAACATGATTTTTCTACAAAACTATCCCTCTTTCTATTTATGACCCAATCATTTCAATTGCCCTGGCTAAAAAATCTCCAAATCCTCTTCGAGTCTTTTTTCTTTTTCTTCTACTAAATCAAATCTGTCAGCAAGTCTTAATATTTTCATTCACAGTATGTCTTAACGTTCATATTCTTTTCATCTCTATTTTGGACCTATTTCTGAATGTTGGCAGCTGTCTCTTAGGAGATCTTTTTACCTTTGGTTTCTGCTCATTTCAATCCACCTGCCCACTGCCACTAAAGAATAACTCTGACATGCAAGTGCCATCAATGATAATATGCATCCCCATTCTTTCTTCACTTCCTGAACCGGGAAATCCCATCTTTGTAACATTCAATGATATAATCAGATTTACACCTCATGACCTCTCCTATAAAGCCCTTGGCAATTGTTATTGTTCAGTTACTCAGTCATGTCCGACTCTTTGTGTCCCTGTTGACTGCATCAAGCCAGGCTTCCCTGTCCTTCACCATCTCCCAGAGCTTGCTCAAACTCATGTCCATTGAGTCGGTGATGCCCGCCAACCATCTCGTCCTCTGTCATCCCCTTCTCCTCCTGCCTTCAATCTTTCCCAGCATTCAGGGTCTTTTCCAGCTACACTTGGTCTGAATAAAAATTATCTGCTTTGATTTATGCTTTTAGTCAGCACCACAGTTACACAATTAATTGCTTTCTTGATTATTTCAGATACATAGTTTCCACTTTATTTTAGCTCCAGGCCTTCTATTTCATTTTTAGTTACCACCTCACCAAGCATAAAGTTGATTGACCACATATAGTGGATGGACAGGCTTCCCTGGTAGCTCAGCTGGTAAAGAATCCACCTGCAATGCCAGAGACCCTGGTTCAATTCCTGGATCAGGAAGATCCCCTGAAGAAGGGAGAGGCTATGCATTCCTTTATTTTGGGGCTTCCCTGGTGGCTCAGATGGTAAAGAATCTGCCTGTAATGCCGGAGACCTTGGTTCAATTCCTGGGTTGGGAAGATCCCCTGGAGTAAGGCATGGCAACCCACTTCAGTATTCTTATCTGGAGAATCCCATGGAGAGAGGAGCTTGGCAGGCTACAGTCCATGGGGTTGAAAAGAGTCAGACATGACTGAGTAACTGAGTACATCACAGCACAGTAGATGGACAACAAATCTTTGTTTTTCCAGGCATATCTCTAAAACCATAAATTCCAAGGATACATAGAAAATTCTTAATGTGCCCCACAACCTACTATACATCTATAGCATATAGTTTGTTCACATTTTGCTTTTCATGACATCTTGGGTTAGCTGGAATTAATGGCTGAGTTCTGACTGGAAATGACCTTTATAGAAAAGCTATGCCCACAGATCCTGACTTTGAATTGGAACTTTAATATTTTTCTCTATATCTTGGTTGTGAACCATGATCCATTTAATTAAAATCCACTTTTAGATACAAAAGAAATCAACAAGCTGAAGAAAAGTGAAATGTCACATACTTCAGCCCTCTCCCCTGAATGCTCTGAATGTCTTCCTGAAGCATTTACTGAAGGCATTTATAGGGCCCTTTCACCAGAAATAAAATCTAGCACCAGCTGAGTCAGAATGGAGATGAGTTCAGATCTTAGACTTGCTTTACTTTCAGTGCTTCTCCATCTTAGCAACACGCTGAGAGCATGTTTTAATTACCATATGCATCTCGGATGTATACTTTTCAAAGCACAGAGAGACAGAATATCAGACCACCACCACATGGACAAACATCCGAGAAATTGTAAAGTATTGCTCAAGAACTTGTTTTATAGAAATGTCCTTCTTTTTCAGGATCCTCTGAGGTTAGGGTGAGTTTACTCTAAGTAACTAAACATTTGGATGCTTTGAAGAACTAGACTCTGAGCTCCTCAAAGTTTTTGGCTCTCAGGCAGCCCCAGCCCTCAGTCTAATGAAGGGAAAGGGGAAGAATTTATGATGATTCTTCAGTACTTTGGACAGCTCCTGCTGCCTGCCTGCCATGGAAAAGCTTCATCAACAGATTGCTAATTTCCCTCCTTTCTCCCTAAATAGCATTATGCCTTCTGGCAAGAAGCAGTATATTGCTTCCATCCCCAGATCTCACCTGTGGACATGCGAAGCTGTCTAATGGCTTCCTGCTTTTTGCCCCACTGGGCTGCGACTGAGCAGGGAGGCAGAGCTGCCCAAGTTGCTAATTGTCTCAGCCTGTAACTCTTGAATGATGAAAAAGATTAAAAGGGAAGGAAAACAGCTATTATATCTCTTTCTTGAAAAAACTTGCACTGCGAAAGGCTCATTAACATCATTAGTGTTCCATTAACCTCTAGCCAGACAAATAAGCTGGAGGTAATTTCAGAGCATGGGGAGAGAGAAAGAGAAAATAAAGGAATTTTAAAAGTATCTGGGTGTAGGTGACATTTCCAGCTACCTCGATTGAACAGTTGGACAGCCAGAAACTTTACTTACTATAATGCCAGCCTGGTGTTGGAGTGAAGCCAGAACCCTGGCTGCTAGGAAGGGCTGTAGGTAATAGCAAGTGGGGAGATTCATTGATTGGGACAAAATGAAATTCATTTTAACACAACACACAGAATCTTGCAAAGGAACACTGTGTGATACAATACAAGCTTAAAAAAATGTCTACCACAAAATTATGTTCCATTGTATGAACAAAGGGCTTTTTCACCTTATAATTTCTCCCCATCACATTTCATTTCTAATCCACACCTCCTTTCCTGGCTCTCTTCCTTTGATTCCCACTTTCACAAAGTTGGCTGAAAATCTGGAAACTGAAGCAGGGCATTGTTAACGTAGTTAGCCTTTAGGTTTCCTGGTGTGGAGAGGGCCATTTTTAGATGGAGACACATCCTAGATTTTGTTCTTGACTCAGTCTCCAAACACAAGGTGAATTGGTGACTTGGTTTTTGCTTCATTAAATGAAGGAAATTGAAGATGCTTCCAGTTTCCCCCAAGTCCTTTGTGTGATACACAATAGACATGTAAAGTTTGATCAAAGTAGAATATATAGTAAAACTGTAGTTCCATGATTATCTAATATAAGCCTGAACAAAGACAGAGGTTAAAATAATTATCTCAAAAGAGGCATGCCCACATCACTATGGGAATGCAGTACCGCTGTGGTTTATTATTCATTTTAGATACAGAAATCAATTGCATGGTACCCTTATTTTTGTATCCAAGCCTGAGACGTTCACTACAGGGATTAAGGCACCTTCACAGGTCACTCTTCCCAGTGGCCACTGATTATTCTCTCTTCTGCTCCCTGAACAGTGGGTGTTGGCTCTTTGCTGAGAACTTGGTATGGCACATGGGGCTCTACCCCTGCTACTCCAGAGCACATGGGCCATAACCCTCTCTTATTCAGAGAGATTTCAGACTTTCCATCTGTACAGACACTTAGCCTTGGATGGTCAAATCAAAATCTGCTTAGTCACTGAGCATGACTTCTCTACACCATTTATATTTGAGTCTTTCTCATGCTCTGAACAGTTCTCTGAGCCTTGATGGAGTGGCTTAGCTGTTTTGGTTGTAATTCAAGGCCACTGAATCAATCAGTAGTTACAAAGTCAATGCCAGAAAAATTATATCCCCTCCCTGGGATCTGAGAAGTAAATGCTGAACTTATTTCTACTGTAGGAGACTCAGAACAAGGTCAGATGCATAAATATTAATAAGATGAACTTTTCTGAACTCTCCTTTGATGCTATCAAGCCCTTCCACTTACCACGTAAGTGTTCACTCATTTGCTCCCTCCCTTAAAAATACCTACTTGTTATTAGGAATTTTGCAAGACACTAATGATATAAACATCACAAGTATTCCCCTCAGTCCTCCCCATAATCCACTTCTGACATGATCTCACCCCTCCTCTCTATCTTCTTTGTTCCCATGGTCTTTCTTCTGCCCTGTTCCCCTGGCCAGGAAGAGATGTCCAGTTTCAGGGAGCACTTACATTAAAAAAAAAAATTTGTCTTACTCTCAACAGATTTGGCAAAAAGTGGCTGCTTTATGGGAATGTGTGGCCAGGAAACATCTTACTGTCTAGAGGAGGAAATGTAGACCACTCATTATGTATTGATTCAGTGAGATGAGATGCTGTCTGGCCCCAGTGGAACAGATGGATAAGCAAAGTGGCAATTTGAACCTCCATACAGCAGCACGTGGAGATCACCAGTATCTAATGACAATGTTGGTTTTCCCTTGGGAATATAATGCATCGTATGAGCTTTGTACTACATGCCAGCAACCAGATGAAGAAATATTTGCACAAGCCTGGTAGTACGTGAATGCCTAGCGTCACTAAGGTAAAAATGTAACGTGACATCCCAGGATTATCTTTCATATTTATGTTTTCATGAAATCTCCTTCCCAAGCTCAAACATCTGCTAGATCCACGCTTCAAGACCCTGCTGTTACTAACTCATTTCCAGTATCTTGAGAGAACTTTAAGGCAGGTGTTTGAATATGTAAGCGTATAGTTCATTCCAGACATTGATTCACCTAATATGTTGTAATTGAGTACCATGTTGGTCTCCTGCTATTTGGTTAAATGAAGAATCATCCTTGGATCTTATGATCTGAGCATTCACTCAGACCCTTGCATCACCATAGAAGGAGCAGAACATCATTACTAACAAGATAAACACCTCAAAATATGCTTCTGAGAAAAAAAAATGCTTCTGAGAAATGTCCATCTGTAGAAGTACCAGTAGAGTTCTGTGTCACCTGCCACAGGTCATAGAGCAAAGACATTGCAAGGGCCAGCAGAGGGGAGTGATTTTCAGAGACCAGAAAAGTAGTCTCGAGCTTTTCAGGGGCATAATCACCTGTTGCAGACTTCAAACTAGTATCTGAACATTTGCCCCTAGTTTTGTGGATTTTTATTCCAGCATTTCCAGCATCCTAAACCTCGTCTAGCACATTTGGCCCGTAAGCAGATGAACTTGAGCCGAGTGCATTTGCTGTTGCCTGGTGTTCTGTGCTTAGCGTTTTCCTGTGACTGGCCCCCTTGATGGAAACAAGCCCCACTTCCACGTTTAAAGAAACTTTGATCTGAAAGCCTCAAAGGCAAAGTAATTAACAGCTGTTCTCGCATCACTCAGTCCGTGTAGGTAATTATAGCAACACCTGTATTTTTTCAGAAACAGTTTATCCCAGATCCAGATAAGTAGAATAATGTTATTCTAAATAAAAATGAATCCAATACCTCGACACATCAGGGCTCGTAACTTTTATCTCAGTTCACAACTGCAGAAGTGAAGACCATCTGGCAGCCAGCACACTTATTCTTCCACTCATGTTCTTGACTTTGACTTAATTTTATATTTATTTTTAGAAAAAATGAAGATTCGTTTATTCTGTTTTTTTAAATGAATTGGATTTACTGATGCTAATTTCGGGATAGCCTTTGCCTTGAGTCCTTCTTTGGCACCACGTTCAAGAATACTGACTGCTGTCAAGAAAGTTAAGTGCAGATTCCTAACTTTTGCCTGAAAGACCCTACTCAGCATCCATTTACCACTTTCCTTGGAAATTATCCCTCTGATCCAGTAAATCTGTAGTTTTTAAAACTATATTTAATGATCTATATGGGAAAAGAATCTAAAGAAGGGGGGATATATGTATATGTATAACTGATTCACTTTGCTGAACAGCAGAAACTAACACAGTATTATAAGTCAACTATACCCCAGTAAATTAAAAAAATAAAAACTCTTATTTTCCCAAAAAAGCTATATTTAAAACATGCACATTTCTCACTGGCTTTTGAGTTAGACAGACTTGGACTTGAATTCAGGTTGATCATTTCTGAGAATAATCTCAGAATCATTATTTTATATATATATATATATATATATATATATATATATATAATATGAGACATAGCAATCTCATAGATCATTATGAAAATCAAATATATCCTAATCATACATTATCTAATACTGTGCTGGATACATCAGTTCAGTTCAGTTCAGTTGCTCAGTCGTGTCCGACTCTTTGCAACCCCATGAATCAGGTAATAAATTATGATCACTAGTTAGTATGTATACATCAAAGAGTTTTGGTTGTAAGTTACAGAATCCATTCAAATTAGCTTGGAAAAATAGTGTGATTTATTGGAAGAATACTGGATATCTCTTATAACCAAACTATGGGATGGGGAATTGTGAATTTAACCTCAGAGGTAAGTGGCATTAGGAACTCAGGTGCTATTAGAACTCAGAGAACTCACCTCTCTCCTTCCACCCCCACCCACACCCCTCTCCCTCCACTCCTCTCCCTCATCCCCCTTTTCCTGCTCTCTTGACCTTTCACCTTCTCTTTCCTTAATTACTTTCTGCATGTTGGATTTCTTTTTAATCCTGCATTGTAGACTAACCTCTTCCACATGAGAAGAACAGATAGTTGATGACTCGAGTTTTATTTCAGAATGACTCACATTCTCTGCAATCCTCAGTTTTGAAATTTTAGGGGAGGTTTCCATTTTGTTCACTTGTATTAAAGACCCACCCTGGTGCCAACTAACCATGGCCAGGTGGCAGAGTCATAGAGTATACTTAGTGTGGGCAATAAGCCATGACTATGTTTCTGAGCTCTGAGGGTCCATCCCAGAAAGAAAAGGATTGTTGTTGGATGGGACATGCCAAAGATGATCCATTGTAATGATTTTAGAATCTGAGCATGTAAAGATAGCAAAATTCAATCCCTGCCCTCAAATGACTTAAAGTTATATGCTGAGGATTGTGTTTGAGAAAAGTAAAATAAAAATTAGAAGTATAGACAGAGGAATTCCTGACTGTGTGGGGCTGGGGAAGGCAGGAGGTCGTGACTCACGTGGGATGTGAGCTGAAAGATGCAGCGTGTGTATAACGTGGGTGCAAGCACACTCAGCTATGCAGGAGGGAGCTACCAGGGGTGAAGATATGTATTTCAGGCTGAAAGAGCTTCATTTGTAAAAGTACGGAAACACGGGAAAGCCCAAGAGACTTGTGGGCAGTGTCTGTGACTATTTCTAAGGCCTCTTAGTCCCGATGGACATGGAAGAATAACAGCCTGAAAATCGCAGGAGGGTGAGCAACTTGAAATGCCTTTTAGAGGACCTGAAGGGCCGGATGCTGGATGAAGATGGTGGGATCCATTCAAGGATCTCAGTTAGGAGAACGTCGCCATCAGATGGACTTTTAAGGGTCGTGTTGGGGTTGTGGTGAACAGGTCAAGGAGGAACAGATACCTAGAATAATAATCTTATTAACTCAGGTGGAGTAAGATGAGAATCTGAACTATGGAAAGTGACTCCCAAGGCAGTAATGAGCAGAAGGGATAAGACTTGTTGATATGGTTTCAGGGGGAAGAAAGGAGCTAAGTGTGGCTCAGGCATAGGGGTTGCAGAGAATAGGAAATGGGGAGAAGAGCCCGACTTAGAAGAGGAAGATGCAGGGCTCCTGTTTGGACGGGCTGAGTTTGGGGTGTGCGAGCAGCATGGCTGCAGCCTACCCACACCTCTCTGCTCCCTTGCTGTAGATAACACTGCTCACATTAGTGTTTCAGACTTGCTGTGAGGCTGTGTCCAAGCTCTGACCACAGGGCTCTTTCCTCTATTCCTCACCACGTCAAGGGCAGCGCATCCACTCCTGAATGGCAATTGGATAATTTGTAATTTCCTCTAGAAATTCTTTCTTGTTTCTCCTTATCCTATGATGTCATGGCTACAGGTACCTATTCTTTACAAGATTATCACAGTTAAGGTTTTAGATTTTGTTTAAGAGGAAACCTCACCAAATGCTTGTTCAAAAACAGTAAGGAAGGGCTTCCCCGGTGAACCAGTGGTTAAGACTTCACCTTCCAGTCCAAGGGGCGTGAGTTCAGTCCCTGGTCAGGGAAATAGGATCCAGCATGTTTTGGGTGTGGCCAATAAATAAATAAATAAACCCAGCAAGGAGGACTTGACTCATGATGATTTGCAGTAGGTATGCTGGGGTATGTGTCCTCAGAGGAGAGACTGGTGAGACGATGTGTGTTTTGCCTTTAGGGTAGAGAATGATGCTGTCACCCGCAGTGATGGGTCAATATCTGCCCATGTCTTAATTCATTAATTAATACAGTTAGTGCTTAGCCCTAAAGCAGTTTAAATTTGATAATGAGCACAGGATCAGCCCTTATCATTTTACTTACAAAAATAATATAGCTCTCTCTCCAGGTATTTATTCCCTTCAAATAAATCACCTTGGGAGAGGAGACCACTGTTGTTAGAACATTTTCATTGCTCAGGATTTACTGGGAACCCCTCTGGGTGTAAGACCTGCCTGCTGGACATGTTTCCCTGTGCGCTCTCTCTATCTGCACTCATCACGTAGCAACGATGATCTCAGCAGGCAATCGGTCCTACTCGCTTACTGCTACCAGAAAAAAGGGCTCAAGATCAGCTTTCATTTTCTTTTTTGGCATTTGTCCTTCAAAATTTAATTGGCTTAGATTCAACCATTCTACATAGTGGGTCAAATCATTCCATTACATCGTGATACGTTTGGCAATCCGTCTATATCAATAGGTTCACCCAGCATCCACATTACTTGATATCAGCTTTCTTATGGGAACTTTCAGAGATTTTTTTTTTTTTTTTACTGTTGTGTTGGTTGATTGATGTCACTTGCTTTAAAATGTTTCTGGGATAAAATGATAGTAGTTCTGCTGTATATATTCAAACATGGGGACTTGACCTCCTATCATCTCTGTTTTATAAGAGTTGGTAATTGTACACTTCACTCAAATGATGGTCAAGAGCATCTGGGTCATTCTGAGGAGGTATGTAGATACCTGCATTCCAGGTGTTTGCCAGATATATAGTGTTATCTGTTGTTTAACTTTCATTAAAAATACGTGCGTGTTTTAGTATGTTTTCCTTTCTGAAAAGTGAGTGTTGGCATGTTCATTTTTTAAATATATAATATAAAATTAGGCATACTGTATGCCATAGCTTTTAAATACCATAAATAAGTAAATAAGAATATATACAAACAAAGCTACAAAATGAAAATGGAGCCAAGTTAATGTGACAGAGATGTCACTTTGTTCTCATAATCTTTGCTCATGATGTAAATATGCAGTTGACCTCAAGTAGCACAGAGTATGTAGGGTTCTCCTGTCTTAATCCTGTTTGGAGAAGGCAATGGCAACCCACTCCAGTACTCTTGCCTGGAAAATCCCATGGGCGGAGGAGCCTGGTAGGCTGCAGTCCATGGGGTCGCGAAGAGTCGGACACGACTGAGCAACTTCACTCTCACTTTTCACTTTCATGCATTGGAGAAGGAAATGGCAACCCACTCCAGTGTTCTAGCCTGGAGAATCCCAGGGAGAGGGGAGCCTCATGGGCTGACATCTATGGGGTCTCACAGAGTCGGACACGACTGAAGTGACTTAGCAGCAGCAGCAGCAATCCCGTGTTTAAGTATGTGATGCCTCTCTTTTCCACCTTTCTTCCCTCTGTTTTTTTTTTTTAATACAATATTTTATTTATTTATTTATTTTTAAATTTAATTTTATTTTTAAACTTTACAATATTGTATTAGTTTTGCCAAATATAACCTTTTTTCAGTGTTAGGCTCCTCTGTACCACCTGGCCTTTAATGAATCTTTGTACATCTGCCTCTTTTCACATTAGCCTCGATAGCTGAAGAAGTTCTACTTGGTTCCAATATGATTCTACATGCAGACAGTGATGTAATATTTATTTACAGCATAGCCACTGAGGTGATACAAAGTGTATTTATTTTTTGTAATTATAACTAAGAAAGTAAAAGCGTTAGTTGCTCAGTTGTGTTTGACTCTTGCAACCCCATGGACTGTAGCCTGCCAGGCTCCATTGTCCATGGGATGCTCCAGGCAAGAACTCTGGAGTGGATAGTCACTCCTTCTCCAGGGGATCTTCCCAACCCAGGGACTGAACCCGGGTCTCCTGCATTGCAGGCAGATTCTTTACCATCTGAGCCACCAGGGAAGTCCAATTATAATTAAAATGAAAGAAAAAAATTACTCCAATTGCAGGAAGAATTGTTTATCAGTTCAGTTCAGTCGCTCAGTCGTGTCCAACTCTTTGCGACCCCATGAAACGCAGCATGCCAGGCCTCCCTGTCCATCACCAACTCCCGGAGTCCACCCAAACCCATGTCTATCGAGTCGATGATGCCATCCAACCATTTCATCCTCTGTCGTCCCTTTCTCCTCCTGCCCTCAATCTTTCCCAGTATCAGGGTCTTTTCAAATGAGTCAGCTCTTTGCATCAGGTGGCCAAAGTATTGGAGTTTCAGCTTTAGCATAATTCCTTCCAATGAACACCCAGGACTGATCTCCTTTAGGATGGACTGGTTGGATTTCCTTGCAGTACAAGGGACTCTCAAGAGTCTTCTCCAACACCACAGTTCAAAAGCGTCAATTCTTTGGTGCTCAGCTTTCTTCACAGTCCAACTCTCACATCCATACATGACCACTGGAAAAACCATAGCCTTGACTAGACGAACCTTTGTTGGCAAAGCAATATCTCTGCTTTTTAATATGCTATCTAGGTTGGTCATAGCTTTTCTTCCAAGGAGTAAGTGTCTTTTAATTTCATGGTTGCAGTCACCACCTACAGTGATTATGGAGCCCCTCAAAATAAAGTCTGTCACTGTTTCCATTGTTTCCCCATCTATCTGCCATGAAGTGATGGGACTGGATGCCATGATCTTAGTTTTTTGAATGTTGAGTTTTAAGCCAACTTTTTCACTCTCTTCTTTCACCTTCATCAAGAGGTTCTTTAGTTCCTCTCTGCTTTCTGCCATAAGGGTGGATCAAACTCTATTCATGTATAAACACAAAGGCTCAAAGTACAGTCTCTAAATGATTAACAACCGTTATCTCCTAATGGTGGAGCAACAGCCTTTATTGTCTTCCGAAGTCTGTTGATATCATCTAAATGTTTGTACGGTTGCTGGTTGGTCACTAAGTCCTGTTCCACTCCCTGGGAGCCCCATGAACCAGGCTCCTCTCTCCACGGTATTTCAAAGGCAAGAACACTAGAGTGCTGCTGAGTCACTTCAGTCGCGTCCGACTCTGTGCTGCCCGATAGACGGCAGCCCACCGGGCTCCCCCGTCCATTTTTATCTCCTGAGTTATTTCTCATTCTTATCTTCACATACATTTTCTCATATGTTGATTTTGTTATTCTGTATCGTAAGTACTTTGCAAGGTGTTGCAAATCCAATTTGATAATTATAGTTTACACATTTCACTGACCTAAACCATTTCCTAAAATCTAGTAAGGTAAGTGAGTTCCCATTTTACAAATGAGAGCTCAGGTTCACAGAACAGAATCTGTAGGTGCAGGATTACCTAGATAGTAGGTGTAGGAAGGAGCCTGTGACATCAGTCTGTCAAACGCTACTTATACAGTATTCTGGTAGAAGGAGACGTTTATCAAACTCTGTTCCCTGGTGCACGAGGTGGTAACAGAGGCCCACAATTTTAACTTTGGTCTGTCATCAAATAGGTTGGCCAAATTGTGTACAACGAATCTCTCTCTCTTGGGAACTTGCAAAAAAAGAGCATTTTAAATCCTCTGTGAAACCTGGCAGTAAATAAACCCATTAAAAAATTTGTAAAGTGCTGGGTTAAACCAGCGTTTTATAAGTTCTTTTTTGGCCCAGAACATTTTTCTTCTCTTCATTTGAAATATGTATTAACATTTTCCTGGAGATGGCTGTTTTAAAAAGCATGACTTGGAGAATGTTTGAAACAAAAATGTCAAAACAGAAATCCGAGCAGCATCTCAGTGCTGGCCCGAGCTCCCTGCTAACCAGTGCGTGACCTTTCTGCACTCACTCACCCTCTTTGGGTCATAAGTTCATCCTCCGTTAAATTATGAGCTTGAACTAGATGCTCTGCATCGTACCTTTCAGCGCTAACGTTTTTGATGTCTGACTCTGAGTGCAATCTCATTTGAGGCAAGGTCAGGTGTATACTTAGGCTTGAGGGTTCACGCAGCCTTCAGAAGTAAGCTTAAAAATGACGAAGATATAGCTCATCACAATATATTCGGGTAACACTTCAATAGCATAAGGCAACCAAAGAGGATTGTGGCCCGATTACAGACAGACGGAGTGAGGGGTAGGGTGGAAGGAACACAGGGCCGGCGAGAATACTCCTTCCAAGCGAAAAGGGAAGCACAGGTCCTTGGGCGGCAAGAAGGAGATGGGGTAAGAGGAACATCTGTACTAGACAATAAATTGACTTTTTATTGCAAACTGGAAATTGAGTTCATCTGCATTTCTTTTCCTGTTTATAATATTGTCCAGATCATAGGAAGCTCAGAGAGGGAAAAAGACATGAGAAAATCGATGTCCCTCGCACAGCCGAAAAGGAAAAACTGCATCCCACTGTATGGTAGGCTTTTAAAATGGGAGAACAATAATTACACCTCAAACACAGAAAAGAGTTTGACTGTAACATCTCTTTTCAAATAGGTAGATTCTACCAATTCCAGATTTAGAAAATGAAAACGTGTTCATAGAAACCATCAGAGCGAGGCAGATGAAGTCAGGTATTTGAAAAATCTTAAAGCTGCACTTGAATTATCACCTTTGTATCTGCATATCTGAAATAGGTTATTAAAAGCCTTTCTGTAGCGCCGTTTTACACTGTCTTCTCAAGTGCATCGAGGGGCGTCATTCACTGTCCTCTGTTTTCTAAAAAGAAATGAGACATCGACATCAGCAGTAAGGATCTGAGTTAGATATTAGATGAACCCACGTGTTAGACAATGCGGCTCGTGCAACCAGCTTCCAAGGGCGCGTTGACACTGGACGTGCAATTTGTTCTTGGTCCTCTAGATCCAAACAGACCCCAATGCATCTCTTTTTTCTTCTCCCTTCCCAGTTTGGAATACTGCTTATGTCTTTGCTCACATCCTATCAATTCTTTGAGATGTCCATGGATCTTTCCCTCTTTTAGATACAGATTTTTTTTTTATACTTTATGTAACTATTACATATGGCTCTTTTTTCTACTCATCAATAACATATGTTTTGGAACTTTATCATGTGAGTGTGTCAGTGGAGCAAAGTAGACTGCATTCACTGTGTGACTAGTTAATTTCTGGAGATGGTTTGTCTGGCCGAATGGATTGAGAGTTCTTCCAAACTAGCTTAACAAAGAGTGTGTCTGCTTTTGTGCTGGGTATTAAAAGGAGCTCTTTGGATAAAGGAAACCCCGTCCCTAATCTCAAGAGCTTTAGTGTTGGTGGGGAATTGCAGTTGTTCAGCCAGGGAGAATGCAGAGCAGCCTAGAGCGTGGACAGTAGAGAGAAAGGAAGGTATTTTATGTGGGAGGTAATGAAGGAAAACTTCATGAAGGCAGATTAATAGCCCTGCTCTGCAGCCCAACGCCTGGCACATAGTAGGTGCCCATGAAATGCTTTTGGTTGCTAGAGCAAATGAAGGGATGGATAGATTTCAATAGACAATGGCATGAGGGGAGCGGGCTTTCTAAGGAGGGCTGAACATAAACATTCAATAACAAGGAGTCTGTTTAATTAGCCTTTACGTGAAGGAAGGTAATGAGATAACACGGGCAACGTGGGTAGAAACAAGCTGTTTGCGTCCTTGATGACACACTGTGTGCTTTAATCTTTCTTCCTCAGTAGTGAATGCACGGCGGGCTTTGAGCCCAGAAATGATATCACAGGAGGTTTTTACAATATTCATGTATTTATCTGCTCTGGGTCTTAGTGGCAGCATGTGGGATCTAGTTCCTCAACCAGGGATTGAACCGGACCCTCTGCACTGGGAACTCGGAGTCTTAGCCACTGGACCACCAGGGACGTCCCATGATGGAGGCTTTTGATGTCACCATTTATAAAAATGATTCTTTAGTAGGTCGGTGTTGAATGGTATGCTAAAGACTCACTAGGGCCTGAATTACTGTTTGAGTTCTAATTTAAAAGGGCAGTGTTTTAGGTAGAAAATATGAGAGTCGTGTTTAGCCTCCAATTAAAATAAATTAATTAATTAAAAAAGAAATATAGTAAAAAAAAATAAAAAATAAACACTGACGGATGAGGTGACTCACCCTCACCATGTGAGATTCTGTGGAAGCAGGTGAGGCTGAGCAGGAGAGCTGGGATCAGGACCTATGCTTCCTGCTTCCAAGCCAAGTAGCAACCCCCTCCTCGCCTTAGACTCCCCACTGTCCTTCCACGACGATATTCTGCCCACCCCACACCTGCTTCCAAGCGGAGCCTAATCTCCTTTGATCTCATCTTAATGGTGAACAGGGTGCCTCAGGTTTTCAAAGCCAGATGTTCTCTAGCAATGCCTGGGTCAATATTTGCCTCCCAGATATGAAGTTCTCTGTGTCTAAACTGAGTCTCTCAGCCATAGCTTAAGACCAGTTTATGGGAAACCAAAACTTGAATTTAAAAATTGATGCTCATCAAATTTAACAATTGTTCTTATTTGCTTATTTTTGGCTGTGCTGGATCTTCATTGCTGCACTCAGCTTTCTCCAGTTGCGGTGTGCGGGCTTCTCCCTGCGGTGGCTTCTCTTTTTGTGGAGAACGGGCTCTAGGGTGCGGGCTCAGTAGCTGTGGCAACATGGGCTTCGTTGTTCTGTGGCATGTGGATCCTCCCAGACCAGGGTCACGCCCATGTCCCCTGTGTTGGCAAGTGGACTCTTCACCACTGGACCACCAGGGAAGTCCCGGTCTTCATCAGTTTTTCATTATGCATCTGAAAACATTAATGTCTAAGAATGATGGGACATGAAGGCTGTCTATTGAGTGCTTTGCATGTGCTTTGCAGCTTGCCAGGCTCTGGAGCACAACCACCCAGGTGTGAGTCCTGGTTCTGCGACTTACTAGTCGTTTGGTTTAGATGAGTTGCTCTCCTCCGTTAGCTACTTTCCTTGGAGAAGGAAATGGCACCCTACTCCAGAACTCTTGCCTGGAAAATTCCATGGATGGAGGAGCCTGGTGGGCTACAGTCCATGGGGTCGCGAAGAGTTGGACATGACTGAGTGACTTCACTTTCCCTTTTCACTTTCAAGCATTGGAGAAGGAAATGGCAACCCACTCTAGTGTTCTTGCCTGGAGAATCCCAGGGATGGCAGAGCCTGGTGGGCTGCTGTTGATGGAGTCGCACAGAGCTGGACACGACTGACGCAACTTAGCAGCAGCAGCAGCTACTTTCTTTGTCTATAAAATGAGAATAATAATGACACTTAGCAAAATAATAAGACCTTCTCTCTAGGTCTCTTCTGTGGTTGGACACAGTGTGGAATCTGATCTTCCTGCTGGTTGAAAATAACCAAGACAGGTCTCTGCTCTCAAAGAATTTGCCATCTAGTTAGGGAGAGGAGGCAGGGACATGAAAAAGTTAATTAGGAACAAAGATTAAAATAACAGTTCCAGACAACAATAGAAAAGATGTCACAGGGCTGTGTAAGATTAATTGCCAAATGACTTCTTTACACAATAGCAATTCAGAGAAAGGAGGAATCCTTTAAGATTGGGAAGTCTACTGAGCTCATCAGCCCCTCCTTCATCCCTGCACAATAAGAGGGGGAGCCCTGCCTGCACCCAGGGTCAGCCCCCCCGAACCCTCCCAGTCTATGCAGACCTCCAGCCTCTTCCTGGGGCTCCAGGCAGCTGCCTGGGCCTCCCCTTAGTTTATGATCTCATCTCCCCCCATAACAAGAGCAGGTTCATGCTAATATGCTCCAGAATTCCTAGAACCTGAGATGTCTGTTCTGTTAGTAGTGCAGGTCACTTTTTATTACAGGTGGCAAAGATACCACTGAACTCAATCCAGCTTTTTAAAATGTGAATTTATGGGCTCAATGGCTGAACAGATTCAGAGGTGAATTCCTGGCTCCAGACACCGCTGGATCCCTGCGGCCAAGTGGCCTGAACAGGCCTCTGTCTCCCCACCCCTTTGACCTATTCTCCTCAGTGATGAAGGGAATGTCACTCTCTGCATGAGAGAGGCCTCTTCTCAGCCATCGCGACAGCTAATAATCACTGGGGATGAGCACAGGCCATCTCCCCGATCTCAGAACACTCCCTTCCAGGACACTGTGGCTGTGCTCTCACCAGCTGCACTGACTGCCCATGTTAAGAGGGGGCCTCCTCCAGACCAGGGGACGGCCAGACTGAGGAGGTGGGCTGTGCGCCCTGCAGGGCCGGAGCTGGAGCTTGGGACGCGCCATGGGCTCTAAGGGGTCACCTTTCCTACCATGAAGCCGAAACATGCCTCCCTTGGCTTGCTGCTGGCACAAAGTGTGTATCGTAGTATGTGCTGTGACATAATACACTTGCCAACAGCGATGTCTTCCTGGGGGAAGGATCTAATTCAGGAAAACTGGATGAGGCAGGGTGGGGGCTGTGTGCATGGGTAAAGAGGGCACTGGTGGGGAAGGATGGACCCCAGGGAGGACAGACAGCGCCCATTTGAGGAACCCAGGGCTGCAGGTCCCCCCAGGAAGAGGCTGTTTCTCTCTGGATTTCTCTAAAACCTGTCTCCATAACCCTGCAGTACGTGTGCTCCCGATTTCTCACGCAGAGGATTAAGAGCATGGAATGGAGGCTGTGGGCGCGTTGTGATGGGGTCAGCCTCCAAGGAGAGATTCTAGTTTTCTGCCTCCAGTTTAATGGGACCACCAGGATTATTAAAAATCCACGGGCAGCGAGCGCCCTCTGGTGTTTAAGCAGCGCCAGTGCAGTTCTGAGAAAGGAGAAAGGCTCAGGGGACCGGGGCATGTTAGTGGGGATGTGACTTCCAGGGCACTTCCTTCTCGGCACTGAAGAGGAGCCAGGGGCCTCGACAGGATCAGTGAAAGACTCTCAGCTGCCAAATCCCACAGGCTTTCACTTTGTTTCTATTTTCCTTGGCACAGGCCAGGGAGTGGCTCTTACACCCTCTTGGCGGAAGGTTGTCCTTGCTGGTTTGCACAGGACCTTAATGTCACGGCACGCGGGCAGTGGGCCTTGTTACTGCTGTGATCACGCATCCGCTGTAAACTGTGTGCAGAGTGGGTTGTTGTCCCTTTAAGTCAGTGATTTAATCCCTCGTTGCTCCTGTCCAGCACCCGCCCTGGTGCTGAGGTTGTTTGCATTGCTCTGTGCACCGAGTCTGTTACTTCTCATCCCTGCAGGGTCTCCACCTGTGTGCTCACCGCCTGTGGCCTTCCCATCAACCAGGTTATGTACAACTTAAACATTTTCAGGCTCCTTCATGGGAACAGTCCTCCAGGGCACATCCTTGCCAATGTCTCTTAAGGACCCGATAATAACTGGGGGCTGACACAGACCCAGCAGTGAAAATGCTATGTCAAAGGGCTATATATTAAATTATACTCCTTCCTTAATCTAAGTGCGACTTGATCCCTGTCCAGACTGCCTGTTCCCCTACAACCATTTATATCTCTACCTGTCCAACCTTTAGCAGTCAGTTATGCGTAGTCCATTCTGAAGGAGACCAGCCCTGGGATTTCTTTGGAAGGAATGATGCTAAAGCTGAAACTCCAGTACTTTGGCCACCTCATGTGAAGAGTTGACTCATTGGAAAAGACTCTGATGCTGGGAGGGATTGGGGGCAGGAGAAGAAGGGGACAACAGAGGATGAGATGGCTGGATGGCATCACTGACTCGATGGACGTGAGTCTCAGTGAACTCCAGGAGTTGGTGGTGGACAGGGAGGCCTGGCGTGCTGCGATTCATGGGGTCGCAAAGAGTCGGACACGACTGAGCGACTGATCTGATCTGATCTGATGTGTAAAGTGATCTGATTTCACCTTCTTATTTTAATCTGCATTTATTTGATCACCAGTGAGATATGGGTGTCTTCCAGTGACTGACCACCATTTGAGTTTCTTCTTTAAATGTCCATTCATAACTTTTTGCCTATACTCCATTAAGATTCTTTTCTTTTTTTCTTTCTGGGTGATCTGAAGAATTTCTTTGCAGAAACAAAGTGTTATTCCTTGGTGTTTTATACATTGCAAACATTTCCCCCCAATAAATCAACTGTGTTTAAACCACATACCAAATGTGTTTCTTTCATTGAACAGAAAATCTTCTGACATACTCAGAGTCATCACATTTTCCTTGTGCTTTTTGCCTTTGAAGTTATTTATAGAAATTCAGGAAATTCTTCCCAGTCCTAGTTCAGAAAGACTCACTCCGACATTTCCCTCTATTGATTATATAATTTCACATTTCAGTTGTTAAATCACACAGAATCCAACTTTGCAGATACCATTCTGCAGGGCTCTTACATTATTCTGCTTTTGATTTTGGACTGTTTTCTACTTTTTAATTGCCCAAGGTATCATACCAAGTCCCCAAGGAAACTGGAGGCAGACCAGCAAAGCTTGAACCTCATTCCTCGTGTTTATCTTCCCAGGTCCCAGGAAAAGTCCCGGAGTTTTTCCTCAGGGTGGACGGGGCACAAGATTGCCTCCAAACATCCCTAGAGGTTCCCAGCCTTCCTGATACCCGCACAGATTAGGATCTTTAAACAGCTCACAGGGCTATTTAAGAAGCTTCGAAAATGGCTTCGTGGATTTCCTCAGTTTCACACGAGGGAACCCAGGACTCAGAAAGAAACTAGCTCTAGCCATCCATAACCTAGGAATTCTGTCTGTTGCAGAATCCTTTAACAAAAATGCAAATCCTTGCATTTTCCTTCAAGGAAAAATGCCTCAACCGCCTGCTCTAGGTAGGTTGACAGGAAAGAGCAAAGTAAATCACACGTGCTAACTTCAGTCCAGCAGTGACCGTCACTGGTTGATCACCAAGTTATTTCCCCACACTACCTTTTACATGTACTGCCACTGGTAACTGATCAGAGCTGGTATAAGAACTGAAAGCTCCTTTGTTTGGCTTTCATCTGCTTGAGGGACAACCAGGTAAACTTTGGGCCAGAACCTGAAGAATTATGAGTCAGGAAATAGGTTTCATCAAGTCTAATCCACCCTGAGAGCTGATCATGATGGTGAGGCTGGTGGTGATGGTGATGGTGGTGATGATGGTGATGATAATGATATGGTGATGTAACGGTGATGATGTGGTGATGGTGATGGTGGTGAAGATGGTGGTGATGATATGATGATGGTGATGATGGTGGTGATGATATATTGGTGATGATGGTGAAGGTGCTGAGGATATGGTGGTGATACTGTGATGATGATGGTGGTGACGATAATCGTGGTGGTGGTGATGAGGGTATGGTGGTGATAATGGTGACGGTGATGATGATGCGATGGTGGTGGTGATGATGGTGATGATGGTGGTAGCCTGCATTCTCACATGGGTTACAAGGGTGAGCCAGTGAGGGTGTAGCCTAGAGGTCCACATAGCACAGGGAAGTGGAGAGCTCAATAATTCATCCTAGAAACGACGCTTTCCTTGAAAACCTCAGTCTTTCAGGTGGAAATATATTTGGAGTCAGGGATGGTGGCAAATATTTGGAATGGTAAATGTACAATTAGAAGCACTAATTGTTCACCAAATATTTGCATGCATTCACTTGAAAGGGAATCTACAAACTGCTAAGTAAGTAAAGTGTAAAATATTACATATTCCATTAACCTGTTTATAGAAAAGAAAGTTTCACAGATTTGATATACATTTAGACATGCAGGAGTAAATTATGGAAGATTGCACCCTGTGTTTCTAAAATTCTAAAATCTAGGGAGATGAGAGAGGCAGAGACTATGGATTTGACATTAGATGTTTTATACTTTTCAACATACTTCAATGAACATGCATAACTTTATAATTCAAAAAACTGAAGAAATAGAAGAACTACTGAAAAATTGGGATTTGGAAGAAAGGTTTGGTTGCTGTCTGCTCTTCCTGGCTCTGGAAGGGTCCACGCTTTGTGCAGGCCCAGCTCTGTCCGAGGGAGAGAATGCCTCAGGCCCGGGGTAGCAGGGGGCATCCTGGTGTCCTGGCTTGCCCTAAACAATCTCCTTGTCCAGATTACATGCTCTGAGTCCCCAGACAGGGTCACGGTTTTTCTAGGCCAAACCTTCTTTGTGGGCCTCTGGTGTGAGGCATCAATAAAGCGGCTTGTACGTGCAAACAGGGATATCCAGCCTCGGAGCAGAAAGGCCCGCAGCAAATAGAGGCCTTCCATATAGCGTCTGAACCTCCCACACAGTTCAGCACCAGCCCACAGCTTTCTCTAGTCCCTCCAGTGGGGAAATGTCGTCCTTCCTTTAGAGAGACGCAGGAAGGATGAAGGGATTCACCTGTTACATGGCCTTATCCCTGTCTGTGTCTTTATTAAGGGGAAGGCTCTGAGATCCAAGGAACCTCTCTCTCTCCCTGGAGAAACTTGGCTTCTCTACGACCCAGTGATGACAGACCACTGTGCAAGTCTAGCAGATTGCCAAACCAGTCCTGACGATGCCACAGAAACATCGATCCCGCAGTCACCTCTGATATCTATTCACGCCAGTATTCTGCATCCTTGCAGCTACTTCAAGAGAGAGAGTCCACACTTAGCCTTTCTGTCTGAGAAAATGCAGCTGAGGCTGAAGGAAGTGGGGGCATGAGAGAGGTGGACATCTGCTCCACACACTCTTTCCCTTCTGCTCTGACTCTGGGGTCCTGAAGAGCAGACGCCATTTCCTCAGCAGCTGGGGATGCCTGAGAAAAAAAGAGCGCACACGGATGGCCGGGTTCTGCGCATGACTGTTCACCTTTGCGACTCGCTGTGGACAATTTTTAAATGGCCTGAAAGATGGCTCTCTTTTCACCTATTTTAAGCATTTTTAGTGCTGAGAAGCATGTATTGCAAAGGGATTGGTAATGAGGTATAACCATGGACATGACCAAACTCATGGCTACTCATATTCTTGCAAAAGTAAAGTAGCAAATTAGATTAGCGCCAGCAGTGATGTCCTGTCCCTCAGCATCTGTGAACCATCCATCTTGTTGGCTTCATCAGAGTTCTGGGCATCATGGGTCTGGACTATGAGATCTGGGCATCATGGGTCTGGACTACCTCTTGGGTATTATTCCCCCTCCCCTCCTTGCTCCCAGGTCTCAGCTTCCATCTTTCTGAGTTAAAGTTCCTCTAAAATCTCATGCTAAGAGGCTCTATGTGCTCCCATCAGCTTTTTCTCCACCTGAAAGGGAGCTGGAATGCACAGGATATAACAGATCAACAACATGAAATATGTCTAAGAGTTATAAGAACTGCGCCTCCTACTGGCCAGAGTACAGGGTAAAAGTCGCTCAGTCGTGTCTGACTCTTTGCCACCCTATGGACTGTACAGTCCCTGGAATTCTCCAGGCCAGAATACCAGAATGGGTAGCCTTTCCCTTCTCCAGGGGATCTTCCCTACACAGGAATTGAACTGGGGTCTCCTGCACTGCAGGCGGATTCTTTACCAAGTGAGCTATCAGGGAAGCCAAGAGTGCAGAGAAGGGCCGCCATTATACCAGCATCTGAAAAAGAAAACCTGGGACCTGGTTTCTTAGTTCAGTTCAAACAATATGCACGGTTCCCTCATATAAGATCAGAGGCCAGAGTCACGGAGGTCAAGCAGCTCTTTCACTCAGTGGTCTTAGAAAAATGAAAGATTATGATTTGAAGTGAATTCTAGAAAGATATAGATGTTCCAAGTAGATTTGCATACTGAGAGAAAGAAATGTGGATTGATTCATTCTGTATGGCCCCAAGGGCTCTCTAAAGATTGAACAAGCTCTCTCAGCAAATAATGAATGAGATTCCCATTACCGGAGTCATTCGTGTAGAGGATGGATGGCTCGGGGTGGAGGGTGGATTCGTGTTTAAGAATGTACGTTTTGGAATAAGTCAAGCTGGCTTTGAATTCTGGCTGTGCAATATACAATCCGTGTGACCTTGGGCCACTGTCGTAAGCTGTTTATATATTTATAAAACAGATGTGATAAGTCATTGCTCTTCCTTTAAGGGATTCAGTGGCTTTTCAACGAGATGATGTCTATAATTGTTTGGCTGTTCGTACTTGACTGGCCATAGCATTGTTGAGGGTGAGAGTGTCAAGACCAGAAGGTGTTTATTTTGCTCACGATGTTTGACTCCACACTCACGAGGCCCTGGCTGAGAGCCTGCTCTGTGGCCGGCACGGTGCTGATACGCCCGCCGAGGACGCAGATAAATGGGGTTCACATCACCCCCACCTTCACGGCCTCTGGATTCTGTGAGTGGTTGTATAAATGGCAGGAGAGGTACCAACCTGCCTTGAGGGTCAAACGCTGAATGCAGCTGGAACACCTCTCACAGCCTTCGGCTCCTGTGAGGTTTTGCATCTCCACCGTGGGAACCTTGCTAGTAATGCTGTCCCTTGACATTGCTTTTCCTCGGTCCCCAGGGACTACTAGAATGTACCGTATCTCACACTGGCTATGTCCCCGCTCTCATCCTTTCTGCCCAACTTTTACTCTGGGCAGTGCAGGGGTGAGGAACTTCACGCAGATGTCAACAGGGAGCGCCTCATCTCTGCCGCACCTGGTTCCTCTGCCCCAGGGCTTGGCAGGTGCCTGCAGGAAGCTGCTAGGTGCTCAGGCATTAATTAACCTGAGTGTGAGACCATTAACACGCCATGGTGCCACCTGGCAGGGGTGGAAGCGGAGGGGACAGTGTGTCTTCCCTCTCTACCCTCGGGCAGGTAACCCGGCTGTATAGTTACAGGGCTCCTTAGAAGGGCACTGCAGGGTTGAACTCACCTGTTCCTCAGCTCACTCAAGCTCTCTCCTCTGTACTGGCTGTTTCCCCTTCCACCACTCACCCCTGCCAGGGTCACTTCCATAAGGAACCATCTTTGCACAAACCCTGCGTCGAGCTCTGTTCTCCCATCTGAGACACACCAGATCAGCAAAGTCTGTATCACGAACCTCAGTCAGTATCTCTCCTGTCTCTGTAACTCACTCTCTGGTCCTGAGGACCCAGATGTTTGCTGGTGGGGAGGCCGTGTCAGCGGTTGTCCCGTGATGGAGAATTGTCAGGTGGCTCCATGTAGACTGTACCGCCCCTCTCCTTAGACTAGGGCTGTGCCCAGAGGCAACTCTTCTCTAATAGGCGGTGAAGATGATTTTCTGATGGGTGACAATATGGCAGTTCCACAATGCAGCTCGTGCCCTATAGACTGACTTCAGCCAGCCCCTAGAGGCCAGTGGGGCGAGGATGAGAATGAGTCGAACTTTTGGGTAATACCCCATAGCTGTGACGTGTGAGAAGCTCTGGAGTGTCACTAGCCATACTCTCTTCTCTGTTTTCTCCTTCTAAATGCTTTTACCCCTCCCTAAATCTCACAGGGGATTATGCTGCCATTACCTTTGACTTATTTTAAATATTTCATCTCTCACTTATTTCCTTAAGTACAAAGTTCCTTACTAACATTTTGAATGATTATCATAGTAGATTTTTAAAAATTAAGGTATAATTCACATACCACGGAATGTGTGCCTCTGAAGTGTATGATCCCCTGGGTTTGGCACATACGAGGTTGTACGTCATCATCATCCGTTAATTTAGACCAGTTTTATCACCATTGCAGAAACCCTCACCCCTTAGTAGTCGCACTCCCGGCCATCCATACACACATCAGGAGGCTTTCATCTCCCTACTGTGGCACTTGCTTTGCCTGTTCAGGTTTGAGAGCCGTGGGTCAGCACGTAACACTCTTCCAGGAACAGAGGGAGGGGGATCACAGGGCTGTACTGGATTCATCATCTCTACTTAACTACTTACCTACTTGACGACTTTGGACAAGCGTTTTATCCTTTCTGAGCCCGTTTCCCATTTATGCAATGAGAGGATTGGGCTCTTTCAGGACGATTTGCTCTAGGATTTGCAAGATCTTAGGGAGAGAGGGTTTTACAGGAGGCCCATGGATGCTAAGTCTTCAGAATTTTGAGTGAATGTTGATTGGCGCGTTTTTCTGGAGAAGAGTCCAAACGTTTAGAAAATTATAAGACAGGCGGCGCCCTCCCCATCACTGGATGAACAAGGATGGGGATGAAGAGCGGTGGGTGCGACAGCATCTCACTGTGGGCCACTTTCCACATTCGAGGAAGCAGTTTTTGACCTGTCCATAAGACAGGATAGGGCAGTGGTACACAGCACCCGTTGATTCTGGGGCCCGCGTTTTGTCTTTAAGCCCCTCTATTGCCTTGAAAGAGCATGTGTTTGGGGATCAGAAAGGTCTTTAAGTCTCGTTTACACATCGAAATATGTAACACATAATGCTAAAGGCTTGGGACAATAAGAGGATTTTCAAAAGGGGTTTCAGAAATAGTAAACTTGCAGCAAATCACATTTGTATCCTCACTCACTCATGAGAGGGGATCATGGCTAAGTCTTTTACCGAATACACAGTACAAGTATTTACATGTGTTTGTACATACGTACACATGAATTTTTCTGGCTGAGTGGAGTTGTCCAGATGTCTGAGCTTTACTTAACCCATCTCCCTTAATTGTCCAGGAACGTCCCTAGTCCAGTGGCTAAGACTCCATGCTCCCAAGGCAAGCGGCATGTGTCCAATCCCCAGTCAGGGAACTGTAGCCCGCATGGCGCAACTAAGATCAAAGATCCCGCATGCCACAATTAAGACCTGGAGCAGCCAGATAAATAAATATTAAAAACCGACAAGCAGAAAAACCTTTGGTTGTCCTCATCCACCTCACTGCTCGGGTGGGGCCAAGCCGGGCCCCTTGGTGAGATCTGAGCGACTGTGAATGTGCCGCCTGTCTCAGTGCTTCACACACTCCAGCACGAATGAGACGTGTCTGGGGTACGTGCACAAACACTCCTGTCATTTGGCCCTTGGAGACGGTGCTCACTGCAGACCCAGGCTCCCTTTCCTTAGCCCCTTTCTAGGTGAGCTTCCACATTCACCTTGATGGGTGGGGAGGAGCCTGCTTTACCTGGAGAGGGTACTGTGCATCTCAGGGGCTTGGTGTCTGCCTCGAAGTTTGCAGAAACATCAGGAAGCTCAAGGTGTGACCTCCCCTGCCCCCATCGTGGTCCTGACAGAGTCCAGTCAACATCAGTCTATCCTCAGCCCACATGTCCTTCACATCACCTTGCACGGGGTTCCCTCCTCCTGCTTACAGCTGCCTGCCCTGACCACCCAGGCAGCAGGAGCCCCGGCAATGGGAGATAATTACAATATTAGCTTAGACACAACATAATTACAAAGGAAACCGCTGATAAACAACATGGATTTATGCATTCCAAAATCAACTGTTGCTTAGGGTTATATCCTCCTTAGGACTTAACCACACTGCTGTTCGCCCCTCTGGGTTTGACACCCGAGTGTGGAGGGTGTGTAAACTTGTCCCTCTGACCACACACAGTGAAACCTCAAGCTGGACTTATAGTCTCCCATGTTCCCAGGTGGATACCTGCCTTCACTTTCTCCATAGGGGAGCAGGGTAGAGGTTGTAAAAACGTGAGCCCAAAGACACCAGTAGGAGAGAATTTAGCAACTGGCAAAAGCAGGGCCAGGGGTTCCAGGAGAGTTAGACCAACAGGGGCAAGCAGGGAAATACAGAAAATTGACATTGAAAGTTGCATGTTTGAAAGACACACCAGGCCTTGCTTGCTGCAGAGCTAATTATTATGCAAATTTATGCTAATAAACCCTGCCTCCAATGTTGTTGAGAAGCTGCCTTTTCCCGTTAACATAGCTGTAATGAGAGGTAAATTTGTAATGCAGATGCCCGAGGTAATATATCCTAAATCACTTTATGGTGTAAAGGACTCTCTCTCACCCCACCCGACACAAATGTCAATTTAAATTAGTTTTCGCTTTGCATATTTATTGAAGCTTTATTTATTGTTAATATGTTCTAAGGACACCAACTAAACAGACCCCACTCCTTGTCAGAAGTGGAGTTGAGCACAGAGCTGGGACTGGCATTTGCTCATCCCGAGAGAGGGTAGACTTTTCTCTTCTCCCAGTTGGAGCCCACATCAGCTCTGATGATGCCAGCACCCCCCTGGGGCTCCTTTCTCCTCTGAGCCGGCTGTCACATTGGGCTATGCGGGAGAGGGCTGTTCTTGGATGGCGTTTATCACAGGGAGTGAAGAGTCAGGAGGGAAGCCTTTGTCTCCTCTGTCTGTGTGTGTGTGGTACCCAGGGCTGCAGAAACTCGCTCCTGCCCATAGGACGTGGGGTTCAGGTGGCACCAACTGTCCACTTCTGAACCTCACTCACACATGCCTGCACTCGGGCACACTTCCTGCTGGCAGTCCTTAGTCTGACTCTCTTGTATGCTTCCTCTCGGTGTTTACACTGGGCTCAAGCATGCACACGCCTCCACTCGCCCTGCACCCCAGCTGTGGTGCTGCAGCACCCCGACTCTTTCAGGAATGGGAAGGGACAGCATAGGAGTCCTTGAAAAGTTTCCTGCAGGTAATTCTGCCTCTGGGTGAGGAAATGGTCCTAAACCATGAGGGATCATCTAGTTCAGGTTCTGTCACTTTTTCAAAAATTAAGGTGCCTGTTGTGTGTGAGGGTACAGTGTGAAGTGTCTCACATCTGCTGTCCCTTGCTTGCAGTCACTGGTGGGCTGGTAGTGCGATGCTGTCTTGGGGATCAGGAGGCTGAGGCTTTGTGGGCTTAAACACCTGCCCACGTTGGCCTCCCTGCTACACACGGCAGATCCAACTCAAATGTGCGTTTATCAGGCTCTAAAGCTCAGGGTCTTTTCAAGGCTCAGTTCTGTTCCCGAACTACCATTGTTAGCACAAGTCCGTGTGCCTGACGCAGAGTGGGGCCAAACAAACCCGAACAATAGTTTCGAGCAGAGAAAGGTTCACTGCAGGGCACTTAGCGTGGTTCATGCCCTGAAAAGCCCTGAGCTCCCGAAAGGCCAGCAAAGCATTTCTAAAAGCCAGGTGAGGGAGGAGGTGTCGCAGGGTCTGTGATCAGTTTGTGCACAATTTCTCTGATTGGCTGGTGGTGGGGAACCAGGGAGCTGTCACAGGGGTTAACCTATCAGTCAGTAGGCTCCAGGAACCTGGGGCTACGTGCTCATGGTCATCAAGTAGTTAACAGCTTCCTTTTGGTGGGAGAGGTTTCTTTCTACATCTGCAAAAACAACTCGGGAAATGTACATCAAGTACTGTTATCTAGGTGCTGTAGAGAGGCCCTGAAGCAGAGCATGTGAGGGAAGGCCGGTCTCCAGAAGGCTCCGTGGTATCCTGCTCGGTTACACTATCTCAGTAAATTCCAGTTTTGTGTTTCTTCTGTAAGTTTAAGGGGCTTCCCTGGTGGCTCAGCAGGTAAAGAATCTGCCTGCCGTGCAGGAGACAAGGGTTCAATCCTTGGGTCAGAAAGATCCCCTGGAGAAGGGAATGACAACCCACTCCAGTACTCTTGCCTTCAGAATCCCATGGACAGAGGAGCCTGGAGGGCTGCAGTCCATGGGGTCACAAAGAGCCGGACATGACTGAGTGACTAAGCAGCATAAGTTTAAGAAGTTGGATCTGATGGTCTTAAAAATTCTCTGATCCCTCTCGCTCCAAATTATATGATTAATACGTTATGATGAGGTAAATAATTGTCTCCTCATTCTGATTGTCTCCTCTGTCTTTTATTGTGGACTAAGTGGCAACCCACTCCAGTATTCTTGCCTGGAGAATCCCAGGGACGGCAGAGCCTGGTGGGCTGCCGTCTCTGGGGTCGCACAGAGTCGGACACGATTGAAGCAACTTAGCAGGAGTAGCAGCAGCAAGCTGAAGCCAGTGCCCTGCGCAAAGGTTGATGGCCGAGGCTGCCCACCTCTTCACATGCTGTGTGTTTATTCGAGGGTTCCTGAACCTCAGTTGTTCTGACACCAGCATGGGCAAACGGGTCTGTGAAGAATCTGGGCTGGCAGAACACAGAAAGGTGCAAACCAGGTCTGTTCATTCACACATACATACCTTCAATGCTCGTCAAGAAGCCTGTCTGTGCAAAATGTCAGGGACCTAAATTTTTCCTCGCTAGCATAGCTCCTTTGAGACAAGTTATCCTGCCAGGTCCCTCTAAGAACATGTGAACTCACAGGACATGGGGCAGCGTATTGGCTGTTCGTGCAGGTAGTTCAGAGCATGAATTTATCAGAAACCAGAACCCGAGTTGGGAAAGACAGAGAGAACAGACATGATGAAGAAATGGCCTGAGTGCCGGCTTGTGTTTTTGCCGTTCAGACCTGGAACAGGATTGCCGCTGCTGTGCGTTTCCCGTATGTAAATAAAAACCCAAATAATATGGATTTTTTGGTTCAGGTGTATTAAGGGAAGGGCTCCAAAATCACTGCAGATGGTGACTGCAGCCATGAAATTAAAAGATGCTTACTCCTTGGAAGAAAAGTTATGACCAACCTAGATAGCATATTAAAAAGCAGAGACATTACTTTGCCAACTAAGGTCCATCTAGTCAAAGCTGTGGTTTTTCCAATAGTCACGTATAGATGTGAGAGTTGGACTATAAAGAAAGCTGAGTACCAAAGAATTGATGCTTTTGAACTGTGGTGTTGGAGAAGACTCTTGAGAGTCCCTTGGACTGAAAGAGGATCCAACCAGTCCACCCTAAAGGAAATCAGTCCTGAACGTTCATTGGAAGGACTGATGTTGGAGCTGAAACTCTAATACTTTGGCTACCTGATGCAAAGAGCTGACTCATTTGAAAAGACCCTGATGCTGGGAAAAATTGAAGGCAGGAGGAAAAGGGGACGACAGAGGATAAGATGGTTGGATGGCATCACCGACTCAATGGACATGATGAGTTTGAGTAAGCTCTGGGAATTGGTGATGGACAGGGATGCCTGGCATGCTGCAGTCCATGGGGTCACAAAGAGTCAGACACAACGGAGCGACTAAACTGAATTGAACTGAACTGAATCATTTATTGGCAATTTAGGGAAAAATTATCTGAGCAGAGTTCAAGGGCTTCCTCACCTCCCTGTACCCACTCCGTCCCTTAGCCCTGAGTCTAAATCTGTCCCCAGGAAGCCAGAATGTCTTAAATCCACTTCAGAGGTACAGACTCCGACTTTAGGAACTAAGCTAGGCTATCAGGCTGAGTCTGGAACCAGAACAGTCTGTCTACATCTGTATTGGATACTTTAAATAAACTTACTAGATTAATTTTAGTTGTGACGGTGTGCTGAGAAAGGGCTTTAAAAGGGTGTATTATTTCATGTTTAGAAAAGAAATATATTTTCTTTGTTAAAAGTGAAAATAGTGAGTAATATAGAAGATAAGAATGGCAATTACCTATAAATCTACCCTCAGAGATAGCCATCCTTCAAGCCTCTCTGTGGAGCATGAAACAGAGAGGGCGGAGTTTTGTCTGAATGTATCAGGAGCATTTTCGCAAAGCAGCCTGGACAGCGTGTCACTCTGGAAATGGGTGGACGTGGGTGTGAGCCACACAGGGGTCAGGGGTGGCGCACTGGTCCTGGGGGTCAAGAGGCCACAGGGCAGACGACAGGGCAGTGACAGAGGCGGGAGGAGGCTCCAGGTGGCCCGTTCTCCACTGGCGGCTCTGCAAGGTGCCCTCGAGCACAGAAATGTGTTTGCACGACCTTTCAAATCCCTCCTCCTCCATACGTCTTACTTTGCTCCTTGGTAACATAAGAAAAGGAGAAGGCGATGGCACCCCACTCCAGTACTTTTGCCTGGAAAATCCCATAGATGGAGGAGCCTGGTGGGTTGCAGTCCATGGGGTCTCGAAGAGTCGGACACGGCTGAGCGCTTCACTTTCACTTTTCATTTCATGCATTGGAGAAGGAAATGGCAACCCACTCCTTTGTTCTTGCCTGGAGAATCCCAGGGATGGGGGAGCCTGGTGGGCTGCCGTCCATGGGGTCGCACAGAGTTGGACACGACTGAAGCGACTTAGCAGCAACATAAGAAAAACTAGTACATCTCTAAGTTTCCCTTCTGTCTGCAGTTTGTTCCACTCGATAAAGGAGTTGCAATTCTCCTGGCCTTGAGCTCTTTCCAGGGTTCAGTCAGAGTCAGGTCTGAGAGCTCCAAGATTTAGGAGTTCCTCATTCCAATCTTAAGGTGTCCCCCCACATAGATGAGAATGTGTGATCATTGAAGAAAAGTGAGCGGTGATTTATGGGAGGAGTCTGGCGTCTGAATCCAGATGGGCCTGTTCAAGTTCAAGGTCTCCCTTTCCTGCTGTAGATCCTTGAGCTTCAGTTCTGTGAGCCTCAGATTCCTGTTAAATGGCACCACTTATACATACTTCAGAAGATTGTTATGGGTATGGGTAAGCGCGTCCATATGGACGTGCGCCGCAGTCTCTCAAGCACGTTATGCCATAAATGAGCAACAGAGGAAAGAGTAAGAACTGATAGAATCAAATGCAATCACTTCTTTTAGCAATTTTTTTTTTTACTTTATTTGTTTGGTGGTTTTTCTTTTCGGGTAGCCTCCACCTATATTATCTACATGCAGCTTTACGAGGATGGGGGTACACAGAGCTGGAGATGGAGCCTCACCTGATGGATGAAGGGCCAGGGGTGTCCTGACAGCTTGCACAGAGATGCACAGTGACTCCCTTCTTGCTGGTTCCACACGGCTCTGCCATCGGAAACCAGAACTGGGCTTCCCTGATATCTCAGTGGGTAAAGAATCCACCCACAATGCAGGAGATGGAGGAGATAAGAGCTCGATCCCTGTGTTGGGAGGATCCCCTGGAGGAGGAAATGGCAACCCACTCCAGTATTCTTGCCTGGAGAATCCTATGGACAGAGGAGCCTGGCGGGGTGCAGTCCATGGGGTCACAAACAGTTGGGCAGGACTGAGTGACTCAGCAGCAGCAGCAGTGGAAACACTGCCAGACCCAAAGCAGGCTCTGAGTTTGGTCCCTTCAACTAACAAGAATCTCAATCAAGTCTCAGAATCTGGCCCCTGGTGTCTCTGCTGTAAACAGTGTGGCAGGGCCAGGCCTGGCATTGGTATTTTTATTTTCCCTCAAAGGCTCTTTCCAGTGCTATTGTTTTGAGCGTTCAGAGGACATGTCTGCATTCAGGAGGTGGCTGTGGTTGAGAGTCCCAGTGTGTTCACCAGCTGTGGGATTGCTTTCCTGCCCAGGGGAAGGACCGCCAGGATGCTTGTGGGTGGGCCCTCCCAGCCCGTCACTTGCCTGCATGTGATCCCGTCCTTGGTGAGCGGTGGTATAGACAGAGCATCCTGTCCACCTCCAGGTGGGGCCTTCAGGAGTGCCCATCACCTCTGACCCCTGGCCATCCCCCGCCGCCCGGGTTTAATTTTCCTCCTGTTCTTGTCCCTGTGGACACATCCCGCAGGTTAGGTGGGGGTCTTGGTGACCGTCTACCTTGGGGATGGAATACGGACCCCCGTCTGCTTTGCCCCACATTGTGCTGTCGGCACATAGTAAGTTTCAGGAATGTCTCTGGAGTATGATGAATAAAATCTTTCCTACATCCTCTGCCTGCCCCACGACAGGCTGTGTGGTCATAGAGGCATTTGGGTCCTCTGCCCTGCCACAGCCATGCTGCCTATGTCATTACGGCCATGGGACAAAGGGGACCTTGCCCTTCTTGTGGGTCAGCCTGCCACCCAGGCCTCTCCTCGGAGGCAGGAAGGTTATCTGCACCCACCTCGACCTCAGCTCTCAGCCCGGAAGCCTGTGGGTGAGGCGCAGTGCCCACAACTGGCCACAGGGTGGAACCAGCACTCCACGAGTGAGCTGAGACGGGGCGCAGGGGAGGGGCCGCTCCAGCAGCCCCTGCTCTCCTGATCCCTGTTCCCCGTCCCCTCCACGCTCTCCAGGGCTGCTCGCTGCCTGTCCTCTGCTGCCTTGGACCAGGGACACCTCTTCTCTTTGCCGCAGGCCCCCACAAGGCCTCCAGATGAGGGACTTTAGGAAACGGGGCGGGGAGCGGGGCGGGTTCGTTGTTTTTTTTTTTTTTTAGGATTTGAAAGCAGTATTTCCCAGGGCCGGTCAACAACTGACACATTCAAGTGATCAAATCCTGTTCACAGTAACCAGTTTGACAAAAAACATCCAGGAATTTTTTTTCCCCCAACTCAGAAACCGCTTTGAAGATCTGTCTTGTATTAATGATCACAAACCACTCTGTAAATGACCTTTTTTGAGCATGAAGCTGATGAAAACCTTATAGCATATAAATGGGACCCAGAGTCATCGTTCAAATCCTATTAAAGCAAGTGCGAATGCAGACGTACTTCCCGGCGGGGCTGGAACGAAGGACACAGAGAATCTTCTAGAGCCGGAGAACCTGCTCTGAAGACCTTTCATGAGCATGCAATATACCTTCCGTTTTTGGGGTTTTTTTTTGCTGACACTGGAGACTGTCTTGCTGCCGGACTTAAAGGAGACAGAAGAGGTGGAAAGCGCCCCTGGGAGGAGCTAGGGCCCCAGCGGAGAAGGCTCTTGGTTGTTTTTCTCTCCGTTTTTGTAGAACAGGAGCCATCTGTGCTAGCTCTGCTGGTCTCTTATAGACTGAGCGGCCAGGAAGGGGAGGAAGGATGGACCTGCCCACTGGCCTGGTTGCTCTCTGGATGGGCAGGTCTCACCGCGTGAGCTGGGAGAGTGACTCAGGTAAAACAGGAGGGCAGCAGGATCCCTAAAACCCAGACAGGTCCTCGAAGGACACTAGGCGGTGCAAGGAGCCCAGTGGACGTCTAGAAGGGGACGACAGAGAACAAGATGGCTGGATGGCATCACTGGCTCGATCTGGACATGAGTTTGAGCAAGCTCCGGGAGTTGGTGATGGACCAGGAAGCCTGGTGTGCTGCAGTTCATGGAGTTGCAAAGAGCTGGACACGACTGAGCGACTGAATAACAAAACTCCCTTGATGGATGGATTACAGCCAACCACGTCGGGTCTCAGAAAGGGTGCCAGCGGTGCAGCTGCTGAGCCAACTCCAGCTCGGAACCAGGCCGGATGGTCAGGGCAGTAGAAGCCGAGCAGGGGTATGGTGCTGCCTCTGGGGATGCGGCAAACAGCCCTGGTGCCAGTGACATGTGAAAGTCCAAGAGGGGCCAGGAGGCCACACCGCTGAGAGGAAGAGATGCAGAGCAGGAAAGCAGGCAAGGCAGAACCATCCAGGCCAAGAGCTATACCTGCCCCCTTGAGATGGAAACCCTCAACTGCCAAAGGACCCGTTCAACTCTAAGGCCCTGTCTTCTTAGATGCTAGTAATTGCAGCTGAAATATTCTGGGGACTCCTCGGGCCTGTTGGCAGCAGTGGAGCCGCCCTTCAGGGTAGAGAAGAGAGAAGACTCTGCAGGCAGTTCGTGTTCTCTCTTCCTCCATTCATGCACAAGGACCCAGGAGACCCGAGGCAGGGACGGCTCCGGGGGGACCACGGACCCCCTTTTCCCAGGCTGTGGTCATAGTGGGAGAATCCAGCAGGACAGCTGGGTGGGCTGAGCGCAAGGGGCGGTAGGGTCTGGGGTGAGAGCTTTGCTGCATCCTGATGGGGTTGTGAGCGCAGAGCCAGGGCCCCCAGCACCACTGAGCGGAACACAACACACACCCTGGAGATTACACTGAGCTCAGGCCGGACTGAAGGACCTCCTCTAAAAATCGTCTTTACACCATTCCTAAGAAACGTATTCTCGTTAGTGTCCCTTCTTGCAGCCAAAGGGGACCCCATGCCCCTTACATTGAGCATCCTCAAAGGTTCCACTGAAGCTCTCAGATTTTCTAACGCCCACCTACCCTTGCGATTTTATGTTCTTGTGCCATTTGTGAAGGCGCCGAAGTGTGCACGGATGGGGGGAGAAAAAGAAAAAGAAATCAAGAGTCCTGCCTAATTATACTTGCAGAAAAGTTTGGGGAGGAGAGGTGAGAAAGCTTCTTTTGCATAGAACGCATTAAAATAATGTATGGAGATGCTCTCCCTTCCAGCGAAGGAGGTGGTCAAGACTAGAGGATCAATCTTTAAAAGAATAATGTTTTCAAAATCAGGCTCCTTGTCCTCAGATCCTTTGATGTATGAGTGTAATAGTGGGGAGGACACATAGTGAAATATACATGAGCTCCCTAAGAACAGAAGAGCCCAGTGGAGGGAGTATCAGTGTTTACAGCAAAACTCGATTGGAGGGCTCATTTCAAGATGATAGTTTGTTATGTCGAGCGCAATAACAGTCCTGTGTCTGGGAAGCGCTCCACCCCCACCCACCCCCCACTGCCCACTTCCTTCCGCCCCACATCCAGGCATGAGGGTGCAAACATATCTACGGTAAGGTGAGATCCCTTCTTCTTTGCATCTGTCCATTCTACAGACCATAAAGGAAAAAGGAGGAGACAGAAAACTCTGGACACGGCCAACAGTGCCCTGGCTCTTTGGAGACTTAATCAGACAGTTTTAAACAGACCAGACATTAAAACAGAGGGCTTTTTTTTTTTTTTTTTTTTTGGGCAGAAAATCAACCAAAGAGATAAGCAAGCAAGAATATCTTCCTCCTATCTCTCCTCAGTATTTATTTCTCTTACACACACGCAAATGGAATTCAACCACAGCAAAAGATAAGTGTTGGCAAAACTGACCTTGCTGGGGAGGCCCAGCTTGGCCCCCAGAGGCAGGGGTCCCCAGCATCTTGAATGGGAGGCTTCTTCCCAGCAGGATGCTTGCTTTTCTCACCTGGCCACTCCTCTCAAGCTACACCACGGGACGGCTGTAGGGTCCTTGGCCCACTGGACCAGGAGACAGCAGCAGGCTGGTTGCATCCTCCCTTCAACCAACATGTCCCTCTATCCTCAAGGCAACGGGCAAGGGGCAGACAGGGCTGAGCACGAACCTGCACACAGGGCCTGAGTTCTATTTCAGGAGTGAAGGAAAGTGCCTTCCATGTGTGACCATGACAACATGAGGCTGTGGTGATGTGGCAGAAGCTTTCAGTCTCTGATGGCACAGAGTCCTGTGATCAGAAGGGGAGGCGTGGTTCTCATCTAACAGCTTCGGGGTCTCTCTTTACCCCGGTAGTGGATGTCCTTGCTTCTTTCTTAGAAGCCATGAAACCAGAGAGGATGGGAGTTTGGGGTTGGTAGATGCAAGCTCTTATACCTAGGATGGATAGACAACAAGGTCTTACGTATAGATGTATCCAGTGTCCTGGGATAGACTGTCGTGGAAAAGACTAGAACAAAGAATGCATATATAACTGAGTCACTTTGCTGCACAGCATAAATTAACACAACATTACAAATTATTTATAATTCAATTAATTTTTTAAAAACAGAAAAAAATGAAATCTAAGAGGAAAGTAGAAACTAAGAAAAGAGAGAAGACAGGAGTGGAGGCAAATGGAGGAGCTGGAAATGACCTCAAACACCCTTTATCCTATTTCAGTTTTTTGAAGTTTAGAATATGAGAGCCAGAGAGAGGAAAAGATTAGCAGAGGTTTTATAGACAGTTGGTGGCAAATCTAGATTTAGCATCATGTCTGTTGACTGTGAATATCCCCGAAGGTCTCATCAGATGAGTCTGAGTATTAGAAGCTGTGAAGACAGTGGTGGCTGATAGAAGTTTCCCCAAATTATCATTTTTACCTGAAAGCTCGGATTTTAGTGTTGACAGCAGGCACTGGCAGTTGTCTTCTGAGAAGTGATGCTTTTAAGAAAATGACTGTCAAGGGCCCACGTGTAAATAACCATAGATCGCCTGTTCTTCATTCAAGTACTCAAGAGCTGAGATTTAAACAAATATAATGTGTTGAATGTTAACCCCTTGAGTACAAAGTTCAAAATACTCGGAGTGGTGAGGAGGTGGGTATGGGGATCCAGGCAAAGCACTGGCTCCCTGACCTTGGGCTGCTGGCACCTCAGGGCCCCACCCCTGTGTGTGTTGCCAGAGACCCCAGCACCTGCCTTCGTGCGGCAGGATCTTTACATCTCAGGCCAGGCTTAGCCCTCCCACTACCTGAGCATCTCAGAATCAAGCCCTTCCTCCTGTATGTTTTGAAAACTTCAGTCATACTATGCTTGATCCTTGATTCCATTCTGTTGTACATATTTGCCTAGGTTTGCAACTCAGCTTAAAATTCTTCAAGAGCATTTACAAATGTACATGAGCTTTGCGTAGGGTACGGGCCACGGGTTAGGTCGACAGGAGTAAAACAGACATACTCTCAGCACTCACGATGTTCCCAGTGTGGTGAGGAAGGCAGATAACAATCAGCAAAAATGCGTTATGACGGTTAATAGGTACGCAGTGTTAGAGAAGATAGAAGACAGGGGTTGTGTGTTACAGACGTTTAGAACTTGTAAAATTAAAATTAAACACAGAGGGTAAAAGAGTGTGAGACCTTACATCTCTGCCCTGGAGGGGTTGCCAGTCTGTTTTAAGAAGAAAACAATGTTCCTGATTGATATGATACTTAGCGCAATGTCATACACAATGATTAAAGATTAATATAAAGTTATCTGAATACTGCACATGCCTGAGGGCTTGGCAAGGTTAGGGGTGATCAGAATCAGGTAATAATGTCTTGGATGTAGGATAAAGTCCACTTAAACTGAGCTTGAATGACTGCCACCCCCCTGTAAGAACAGACCTCTTCCCCAGGCATTTAATTTTGGGGGGAATCCTTGAAATTACAAGCTAATTTCATAGTAGATTTAGTCTTTAATGTGTCCTCATTTATTTCCATTTTCACAGAAAGAGACATTTTCTCTAAGAAATGTAGTGAGTCTGGGGGAGATGAGGCATTGATCTGGCTTTTATCCCATTGATTTCCAATTTCTCGGAGGCTCTAAACAGGTGTTGATGGAGATGTTTATGCAGCTGATCGTTGTGTGGTTGTGTTTGCTGCGCCTGTCTTTTGCCTATTAGGACACAAGAGAGTTTATGAAATGACAATCGATTTTACATCTGGTGTTCAAGAATGACCACATGACTTTTTAGTAGATGTCAAATACAGCATGAAATTATTTCCAACTCATCCTCTGCCCCCCTCACCTACCACTTTTTCCTCTCAATCCATGATGTGTGTTTGTGTGAAAGTATGGTAGTCACTCAGTCATGTCCAACTCATTTTGGCCCATGGATTGAAGCCCGCCAGGCTCCTCTGACCATGGGATTCTCCCAGGCCAGAATACTAGAGTGGGTTGCCATTCCCTTCTCCAGGGGATGTTCCTGATCCAGGGATCAAACCCAGGTGTCCCACATTGCAGACGGATTCTTTACTGTCTGAGCCACCTATGGTTGTGCTTATTGGAAAATTATTATTTCTTCCACAGTAATGGCAGCTTACCTCAGGGGCAGCCACCACTCAGAGGTACATTTCTCTTGTCCAAGTTCCCAGAGCCATCTGAAGGGGCTGGTGGGACTCCGCAGGGTGTGATGAGTAGAGGGGAGACTCAGACATCCCCCTGCCACTGATGGGCAGGTGAGCACAGTCTGTGCCTGTTCCTTTAAATCCCCACGTATCTTCCGTCCATGCTGAGGGGATGTGCACCCAGCCCATGAGGGCAGCCAGCCAATAGGTGAACTTGAAAAATATGAAATATAAATAAAGTAAAGTGAGACACAAAGAGAGAGCGAATGGGGGTGGGAAGGAGACCTGCTCGGGTGGCACGGTCTGGCAAGGCCTCTCTGGAGAGGTGTCCCTGGAGCAGAGACCTAACTGATGGGAAGCCAGCCTTGAGAAGACCCAGAAGAGCCGTGCTCCAGGAAGGAGATGCTGGTGCCAGGGTGGTATGTGTGATGCCATCTGTGCATGTGGGGTGTGACTGGAGCCCCCAAGGAAGGGTGGACAGACAGAGCGCACAAGAGGTCATCAGAGCAGCATGCAAACCCCCACCAGGCAGGACCCATGGGGTTTTATAAGGAGTTTGGATTTTAGGCATAACCGGAAGCCACTGGTGGCTTTGCGGTGGTGGAGGTGTGATCTGACCCCTCAGTCATCAGGGACAGATGTGAGCGCGGGGGTCTGAGGCAGGCTGCTGCATGGCCCTATGCTGGGACTCACGCGAGACGGGTGGAGCAGGTGAGATGGAATAAGTTGCACCTGCCAATGGTTAGAAGTGCGGATACAGGAGAGAGGGACCAAAGATGCCTTTTAGGGTTTTGACCCGAGGGAGTAGGAATGACAACACCCTTTCCCAAGACGGAGGTTCCATGAGGAGAAGCAGACGCTGGGTGGAGGAGGATGGCGTATTCACAGGTTGGTTTTGTAGACTGCAGAACCCTCGGTGACATCTGGGAGACACTGTCCTACAATGGGTGATGGAGGAATAGACCTCCAGGGAGAGTGTGGGACCAGAAGCACAGGTTCAAAGCGCTTTTCCCAGCTATTGACGCAGCTGGAAGACCCAGGAGTGGGTGTAGAGACAGATGATCCCAAAAAGGGAGGAAGAGCTGGCTGAGACAGAGAGAGGAGAGGAGGAAAGCCAAGTGAGGAAGGAGCTTCAGGAGAAAGAACGTGTCCACCGTGATGAATGTACCGAAGGACTGGGGGAAAGGAGAGAAATTTTAATCATTGTTTTTGGCACAATGCAGTTCACGGGTGACCTTGACAATAGCAATTTCAACAGCATAATGGGAACAAAGCTGATTGGAGTGGATGGAAATCAGGGGAAAGTGAAAAGTGCAAAACAGAGCACGTGGGATTTTTTAAAAAGAGTTTTATTGTGAAGACGGGGGAGGGTGAGGAGCCCAGGGAAGGTTTCCGTGTTTATGCTGATGATCGTGATAATAACCATTATCATCCATGATCACAGTGACCACCACTTATTGTGTAGTTAACACACACCAGGTCTGTGCCAAATGCTTTCCAGGTGTAATCTTATCGCAGATTTCAGCAAATCTGTGCAGAAGGCTCTGCTATTGTTATCAGTTTAGAGGCATGAGAACAGAGGAACCAGGCCCTAAATCTGACGAGAGAACTGAGAGTTCAATGCCAAATCAGAGTGTCTTTAACACAGCAGATGGATACGTTAGCTCTAAGAGGCCGGCTGAAAATGAATGGAATTCTTAACCCGACTTAGTGGAGATCTGTTTTGGTTGCAAGGGATAGTCCCAACTCAGACTGACTTACAAGAGAAAAGTGAGCAAGTTTCATCCACGTATCTCAGAAATCCAGAAGTAGTGCTGACTTCAGGTGTAGCAGGATCCAGGAGCTCACGTGGGGTAATAAGAATTTAGTCTCTATCTTTGAACCACTGGGTTCTGCTTTCCTTTCAAGATTCTCAAGCAGGTTTCCCTACTTGTTGGCCTCTAGCAGCTCCAGGCTGACTTCCAACAGTTTGGAAAATCCAGGGTCAAAATTGCAGGTTGAGGTGACTTTTGGTCCATGGCCTGTGTCACCATCACCTGCTCATCTCTGAAACAGTATCTACCCTGGAGGGAACGTCATGACCTCGTGCCTGCCTCCAGAGCCTGGAAGCCATGTGTGGACATAGAGCCTAACTCTCCAAAGGAAATATCCAGGTGCTATCAACCAAGAAAGGGGCACTGGATGGGCAGCAAAGGGCAGATGTCCACTAAACCATGGTGCACTCAGGTGATTACTCTTAAGTATCCGGATATACTTCCAAATATTCTACTGGAAGATAAGTTCCATGAGGGAGAGAGTCCTTCCCAGCCTGGTTCATCTAACACAGTGAATGCCACATCATAGGCTCGGGTTCAAAACATACATTAATTGAATGAATGTGCGATCTTAATTCATCTGTAATGCTGCCTCGTTTCACTTGACTCATTTACCTTCTTTTATTTTTAGATGGAGAGCTCTTCATTGTATTTGAAACTCATTATTTTTCCGACCTGTAGTTCTCCAGCTCTCCCAAGTTCTTAGTTTATATGAAGAGTATATTCAATTAATAGCCTACTCTTCAGAACAATGTTTTTGATGTTATTTTTTCAAAGGAGGAACAAAGACCTTGGTACAGAAACCCCAGCTCTCTCTGGGATGTCCCTGGAGGGTAAGAAGCTGATGGTTGAGCCAGAACTGAAATCCCCACCCGTTCTAACAAAGCTCTGCATTGTCTGCCCCTCGAGTGGGTTTGTTTCCTCCCCACTGACTCTGGAAGGTAGAGCTCTGGGGAGAAACAGGAACATGACAAAAAGCTGTTTGGGCTCACTTGCTTCTGACACCACAGTGCCTGTGGCAGAACTCTCTGTCTGGAAAACTCTCGAGTGGGTGTGAGGGGAATGCTGATCATCCTGGAAGGCGACGTGAAGTTCTGTGCTGTGTGAGCACGGCAGCAAGGACGCCAGAGGGCTCTAATTGCGTAAAAAGGAACTTGAGTTCTGTGTGGTGATGGTGAGGAAAGGCTTACGATGAAAATAAATCAGGAAGGTCGATCTTGTCCTGCATGAACGTCATGCGTTCTTCCCAGTCATTTTTTTTTTAATTCATAGGAAAAGCTTACGGGGAGGTTTATGGAAGAGAAAGTGACCTAGTACCTATGCTGAATAGGAAGGGGCAGTTTCCCATGAAGATGGTGTGAACTGTAGAACATTGCTGCCTGGGTGCAAATGCTAACCCTTCCCTTCTTTAGATGCCTGCAGGCGGGATGCTAATCACCTGCTTCTCAATGCCCTCATTGGTAAAACACATATAATAAAATAGCACTACTTCATAGGTTCTAGACATCGGTTGATATGTTTGGAGCATTTGAAATGGTGCTTGGCACATAGAAATCAATATGTGTGTGTGTTTATTTCTATTATTATTTTGAATGGGAAGAAGATGGTAATGTGCATATGAGTGTGTGGGGAGGAGGTGGTGAGCTTTAGTTGGAACCAGTTGCGGGTGTGTGTGTCTGTGTGTGTAGGAGGAAGGGGTGTGGCTGGCTCAGACCGTCTTCCCCAGGCTCTGGGCAGAATGTTTTAACACTCCAGAAACTGAAAGCAACTGTTGAGTGTCTCGCAAGTTTGAGGAGAGCAATTGCTCTGAAGTCAGAAATGGAATTAATGTCCTGGAAAGAACCAGAGGCTGATGTGAATAATTAAGCCTCTTAATGAGAACATTAATATTCTCCCCAATAGATTGATTTAGTGTTTCTCTTGCTGGAATTGTTGTATAAACCCACCTGGGCTGGCCATCTATCTTGATTGTTCAGGACACACTGCATTGGCAAAAGTAAACAAATAAATACAGCCGGTCAACACCCTGATTTCACACCGTCCTGTAAAGTGTGAGGTAAAGGAAGCATTGCACTCAGAATATATTGAGGCTGTGGAGTGGTCCTGAGTGGTGAAGATTTCTCGACAGGTCATCTTGGGCTTTTGTTTTGTGTGTTTACTATGTGAAGATGGGTCTTGTTGCTCAGCTCATGCCTCCAGCATGCAGTGTGCAGAATCAGAGACAGCTGGGCCTCCCAAGTTCACTGACACCAGCTTTTTTCCAAGTATAAGTAAAAACCATTAAGTGTCATTTCAGGGAGGCTCTGAAGAGAACTGGTACCGTAGTCCCTTACGTGTTAGAACAGAAAGAGTTCAGCGAGAGGCAAAGTGACAGGTAAGGAGTGATTTATTATAAACAGAACAGGATGCTTGGCTACAGTTTTATAATCAAAGGAAAAGTGGGAAGGGGAGAAGCCTTTCTTTGTCTTTCTTGAGTAGACGTCATGCTTCCATCATCAGCTCCTCCTCCAAGTTCTTGTCTCTACATAGTCAAGCTGGGTTCACAAGTGACTATTTTGTATGTGTGCAGAGAGCATGTCCTAGGGATCAGTAATTTACTGAGCCCGCTGAGTAGGGTGAGGGTCTCATGCCACCATTGTCTTACTGTTTGGGGACATGTCTTTTGCTTCTGTTGGGTGGTTTTGTTTCTAAGCAAGGCTGCTTGGTTTCGTGGTTAAGCTAACAAGTTTTCTTGAGTAATCATCCCTACAGGGGTCTCCCGTGTTTTTTCTACTTACAATCCCCTAGTGCAATGAACTATTTCATCACCTACTTTGTCTCTTTACTCTATCCCTGTCATAAGGACACCCATGGGTGGGAGTGATGTTGGCTCTGCACGCAGACTGCTGGTCAGGCAGGCAGGATGGAATGTCAGAGAGGATTCACCAGAGCAGTGGGACCAGGAGGAGGTAAATGTGAATAGAGATGGGTTTTTACAAGGAGTGACTTACCCCATGCTGGGTGCTGGCTGAGTATGTCTGAAGTCCTCCTGGGAGGAAGCCCGTGAGGGAGTCACGAGTGGATGAGGACCGCTGGCGTGAGCTCAGGCTGGTTGTCAGAGGCAGCCGTCGCAGGGAAGAAGGGAACTCACTGTTCTAGGAAACCTTCTTCCAAAGCCTTCCAGCTGAACAGGCCAGGGCCACAGGGACCATCTCCTTTTGATTAACTTATGGGTGCTGATTGGGAACTTAGGTCATATTGACAGAACCTGCCTTGTGGCCCAGAGTGAGCCTGTGGCTGGGTAACTGGGGGAGAAAGCATGTGAGCTCCAACACAGCAGCTGACCCCTCTGCCCTGGTCCTCCTAAAGTCGTCTGCCCTGGGGCCCAGCTAACAGGAGACATGTCAGCCGGGGAACTCAGGCTGGAGTTCAGCCTCCCGGACTGATCCATCTACCAGCCGCCCCAGATGGACAGCAAACGTCAAGATGCAACCAGCTCCCAAGAGGCCTGAGACCTGCAGGTTGTCAGGAAGCAGACTAGGTCACAGGTCAGCCTCCATGGATCCCAAGCTGCATGATTTTAGTGACATCAGCCCCTCCTATTTACATGCTGGTTCACAGAATCCAAGCATTTTCACAAGTGCGGTCCATTTCCTTTTTATCTCATTTTGCTTCGAGCTGTCAACCACATTTTCAAACAGACTGTGTGTCCTACCCACCCTTATTTCACAGGCAAAGACACCAAGGTGCCAAGGATCAGGGTGTGAGAGACATGTCCAGATCTTCTGACCCCAAGTCCAGGCTCACACAGTTACCCGAGACAGCCCAGGACGAGACAGAGCAGAGTCCAGAGCATCGTCTCTATGATGACTTTGCATCACTGCTGAGTCTTTCAAGCAACAGGAAATGATACAAGGTGGCTGTGTCCAAGTTATGGCCATGGTCATTTCACCTGCCAATGAGTCCTACTCCCTATAACTGACAATCTCAGAAATTTGGAAATCACACAGAATCCAGTGTTATTCTCCTGGGAATCTCCTTATTCAAGGAAAAGCCTCTAGATGACAAGTCCCATGAGGGCAGCAGGCTTTGCCTTGTTTGTTCATCAGGATTCCCAGGACACTCGGAGTGGAAGCGGTCACTTTGCAAGCATCAGTGTAAAGATGAGTGTTTAATGAAGCCACACATCCTGAATCATGGGGAACATTTACCCAGTGACATACTGAGTTTTTGTGAAATCCGAGCATCTAGAGTTTTAAACAGACTGGGTCCTTGGGTGCAATGCTAGCGTATTTGCCACTTCATGGGCAAAATGCACATTATTCATGCTGAGCAACCTCAGAAAAACGGTTCTAAAGCTCTGCAGAGACCAGAGCTGTGGTGGCCAGAGAGGCTGGCGGTTGGCGTGTGCTGCTCCGTGTCGCTCTGCTTGCTTTGGAAACGTATCTCACCACTTATCAGTACTGGAGTTAGTCCACCTGGCAGGGTCTCTCTTTCTTTTCTGATACAGTGGGGATGCTAACAGTGTTTGCCTCATGGAATTATTGCGAGAATTAAAATGAGTTAGTCATGGGGCTTCCCTGGTGGTCCAGTGGCTAAGATTCCACCCTTGCAAGGTAGGGGGCCTGGGTTTGATCCCTGGTCAGGGAACTAGATCCCAAATGCCACAACTAAAGATCCCTCATGCTGCCACTAAAGATTCCACATGCTGCAAGAAATACTGAAAATGCCTCAGGCCGCAACTAAGACAGGGCACAGCCAAATACATATATAAATATTATTTAAAAAATGAGCTAATCGGTATAAAGTTTCCCAGGTGAAGCTAGTGGTGAAGAACTTACCTGCCAATGCAGGCAGCTGTAAGAGGTGTGAGTTCAACCCCTGGGTGGGGAAGATCCCCTGGAGGAGGGCATGGCAACCCACCCCAGTATTCTTGCCTGGAGAATCCCATGGACAGAGGGGTCTGGCAGGCTACAGTCTGTAGGGTCGCAAAAAGTTGGACATGACCAAAACAACTGAACACGCACGTGTAAAGCACTTAGAAAAGGGTGTGGCTGGGAAGAAGCGCGGGGGATTGTGAGCAGTGTTGGTGCAGGGTTGACATCCCCTATTCAGCAGGATGTGCTATCTGAGGAAGAGATGAGTCTCTTCCCCAAACCTGAGGTCTCAAGTTTGTGAGAAGTCTGGGGATTGAACTCGAATCTCCTACGGCTACCTGCATTGGCAGATGGATTCTTCACCACTAGCGCCACCTGGGAAACTTAACTCATTTTTTAAATGCTATTTATCTATCTATTTGGCCCCAGTCGGGAAATCCTGGGGGTGTAGGGGGAGGGCAGCCACCAGTGGCCATGGTCCAGCAGGGGGTATTGAGTTTCCAAGCAAGGACACGTGGGAAGGACACCCCCCGTCACGAGCACACAGAGCCCCAGGGTAGCAAGTTACAGCATGGGGCTGGATCACGCCTTGTTCTCAGAGGAAGCTGGCTAATACCTCCCAGGGGTTCTTCACATTCAGAATTCAGACAAATTGCTGCTTTTTAATTAACAGAGCCCAACAACTCTGTTATCTGTCTTCTCATGAATCTATTTTCTCTAATCCCTTCTCCTTTTCCCACCCTGTCTGCTTCTGAGCTGTAATCTGCAAGGCGCTCTTTGAGGAGTGGGTGGGGGAGGAGGAGCAGGGGGGAGGTGGGCACGTGGAGCCTAGGGCCCGCCACTTGAGGTCGGAGGCCAGCAGGCACCCAGCTCTCTGCTGGCTGCTGCCGAGGTCTGTGACCGAGACCCCCGAGTGAAGCACATGGCTGGGGCATCATCCACAAGCCGGGGGTTATTAAGGATGTGGCACGACTCCCTTGACAGAAACCAAGAGGAGCAGTGTTCAGGGATGTCTCCAAATACCCCATTAATTTAAGTTTAGTAGGACAGTTATTGAATAATAAATAACAGCCAGATCAAGGAAGCATATTTATCAGGGACTCATGCCCAGATAACACAATTGTGGCTGCACCAGTGGAGAAGCCGGAGCGTTAATAGCTGCATCTCAATGAACAAAATCCCCCGGTGATGGTGAGGAGGGCTCTGCCTCATGCTGCTGACACCCCAGGGTTCCCCTGAAAACAGCATGCTTTGTTCAGGCAGGGGCGGCCCTTTTGCCGAGAAGACGGACTCATCGCCACACAGAGCTGGGCTAAGCTGTGATCAGGGTTTGCTCCGGAGCATCCCCGTGAGGTCTCGTGCTGCAGATGTCAGGTGGGGTCACCTGTCTGCGTCACCGCTTTGGGTCCCACCCAGGACTCCGCAACAGTCTCTGTTTCTACAAAAAGCTTCTTTCCAGCTCTATTCCCAGCAGGGCACGTCAAAATGGTTTTTGCGGGGGGGGACCCAAGTTAAAAATATCCCCTTCCACTTGCCTGCTCCTCACTTATCAGAACAGTGCTTAAGACAGCAGCGGTGTCACTGGCAGTTCTATTTGTGATGGGTCTGGAAGAGTTGGTATGTTTATGAATATTTACACCTCCAAGAGGAGACTAGACTGCTGTTAAGTAGAATTCTTTTTAATTCTTCAAATCTTCTCTCATGATGTTGAAAGTGCTGTGGACCATAAAAAGGTAGAGGGAGGAATGCAAAGGAAAAGGAAGAGAGACCCCGGTGTGAGTTCCCCAAAGCCTGCACCACATGCCCCCAGATGCCAGAGGGTGAAGGAGGGGGCTGGGTGAGGCGTTGGCTGTAGACCCCTGGTCTGGGGTCTTCCCTCAGCGTTCTTTTCATCTGCTGCTTTCTGATGTTGGATTAAATGTTCTCGGTGTCAGAATCCCTTAGCAGAGGACCGAGGTGGTGGCGGGGCGGGGGAGGCTCGTTCACGCAGGAGCAGAGCAAGAGGCAGGAAGGCAGCTGCCCAAGTGTCAAGTGGAAAGAGCACTATAAGGATGTGATGTTCTTTAGGCGACAAGCGACTTTGGAGTTGAACGATCCATCTTTCTCAGGATGTCAGGAGTGAACTACTGCTTCCTACTTGTCTCCACACACAGGCACTGTCTTCTTCCAAGGCGCCTGAACATTTACATTTTTGGAAAAATGTCAGAGGTACGACCTGGTGCAAAGTACATCTGGTGCCCTGCTCTTGGTTTCCCCAGAGAGTCTCAGTAAGTTGCTTGAGATCAGACAGCAAGTCGGAACACAAGGGTGGAGCATTTCCAGAGTCATCTCCAGGGTAGGCCTTGGGCTGCATCTCTGAAGTGCGGCCATGACAGAAGCCTTGGGTCTGGTACCTCTGGTCCTGCTGCAGAGCAGGGATGACTGCCTTCCCTCCCGTCCCCTCCATCAGGCGAGCATCTTGACATTTTTCTGCTGGAGGAGCAGCCCCCAGAGAATGCCAGGGACTTGGCTTGCCTCCTGCTTGGCTGTGGGGCCATTGAAGCAGGTGACTGTCGAGCCATTACTGTGCCCTGATTTGCAAGTTCCTCTGCAAAGGAGCCTTCCCTTGGCAGGCTGTCTGCCATTAGGAAGATGTCTATCAGTAGGCAGTCTTATGCTCATCTCTCAGCTAATTTAGAGAAGCCCAGAGTTAAATGCCTCTATAACATTCTAGAAAATGCAGAAATCACAGGATGTGCCTTGTTCAGAAAATGCGGTTGGTGCCCTGTTAGAGGCGATGCTTTGGAATGGGGCAAGGAGGAAACGGCAGAGACCAGCCCACAGAGCCCAGCTCTCCAATGGGGAGGCCGTCTTGTGCCCTGGCCAAGCTCTGGGACCCTGAGTCCTTGTGGCCCACCATCAATTATAGAGAAAGTGACTCTACATTTCTGCCCGGTGAGGCCCCTGATGCTTCATTAAGCAGCTGCCACCCCGTCTCCAGGATCCAACCCAGTAGCCCCTAGGCTTTAGGAAGGAATGAAGCCATCTGTGACTGTCCCTCTGAAGGGGGTGGGTCCTTTGTTCATTCAGGTAACACTTATTAAGTTCCTGCTGGAAGGCTAGACCTTAGGAAGAACCAACCACTGAGTAGAGCAGATGCATGTGGGAGATGCTGGGCAGACAGTCAGAATCCCACCTTTAGGCAGGTACAAAACACAGCTCAGAAGTGATGACAGTTTCCTGAAGGACTCCATCCACCAGCCGAGAGAGTGGGGATGCGATGCTGAGGGGTAGGGTGGGATCTACTGGCGGGCTTCGTGCCTGGAGGTTGATTGGAACTAGCTCTTAAACACTGGCGATTTTTTTCTTTAGAGACCACATGTGTGCGTTCCTAAATCCATGATGGTCATTTTGTTCACACCACGGGTGGGACAGCCCTGAGACAGGAGAGATTTCTTTTCGGATCACCGTCTGAGATTCAGGGCTAGCCGTTAGCATCCTCATCTTGAAGGGACAGAGTTATTTCTAAGGCCCTTCTTTGGTGCTCTGTGATTTTGGGATGATTCCATTCCTTAGAATTTCAAAGTTTCCTTCCATACCCCCTGCTCTAAAATGGACGCGGGGGGCTTAGGCTTCAGTTTAGGGTTCCTCTGTGACCTCGTGAAAGTTACCTGACCTCTCTATGCTGCAGCCCCCCACATATAAAACAAGGTTGATAATAGGACCCACCCCTGGAGTGTGGGTTACGAGAGGTGACATATAAGATGTGTGACAGAGAGCAGATGCTCGCCAGACCAGCTGCTCCTCCAGTGGGCTTCCGACCACGGGTGTGACCATCCTCTGATGGTGATCTCCCCCGCCCCCACTCCAGCTCTCCTGTTCTAACCTGCAGTGATGGCATCTGCTGCAGTCTCAGCTTGCTGCCCAGTCTAGAGTCCCAGCACTTGACCTCCAGCCAATGGTGTGCTGGAGCGGGCTTGTGAGGCCAACTGTGCCTGCCACCCTCACTGACCACAGGACGGTAGCTTGAAGTCAGCCATGGCAGGAGGATGTTACCATAGACAAGGGCCGATGCTGAAAACCAGGCTCTTCTTCCACAGTCCCTAGCTAGACACTTACCAGCTATACCTCCAGGTACACCTCTGGAGCCCCGGACCCATACATCCTGCTGCTTAAATGGCGTGCCCAGTAGCTGTTCCATGGACACTTTGAGCTCAGTATGTGCAGTCCTAATTTGTTTTCTCTGTCTGTTACTCCTTTGAGTCCCTTCTCAGAAAACGGCGCCCTGTGGCTCCTATAGAAACTGGGTCATCCATTCCTTCTCCCTTGCTTCTCCCATCCTACCAGCCCCGAATCCTACTAATTCTCATCCTGTACATTTCTTCGTCTTCTCTCCCTCCATCACCCCTACTGTCATTCACGATGCCATCATCAGTTGCCAGACTGACATTGTCAACTTTCAAGGTCTCCCTGCTTCCCTGCCAGCCTACCTCTAACCAGGACCACACTGGGCTGCTGGTGGGATGCTTCCAGGACCACACAGCTCCGCATGGTGTCCTGGATCACCACTCTCCTCCAGAGACTCCTCAAGTGTTCCTTAGACACAGATAACTTTTTGCAAAGCATCACAGCTTGTAGAGCATTGCTTGTCTCATTTCTTGGTGTCTTTCTATATGTATTTCTTACCCTTTTTCTCCAGTAGGAGAAAGCAGAAAGGTTCCTATGGCTGTCAGCCATGGGTCCACATCCACACCCACCTGTGTGCACACACACACACCTGCTTCATCTGGCCTGCTTCTGCTGATATTTCCAGTGTCATCTTAGCCTCAGCTTCCTTGTGGCAGCTTCTCCTGATCCCCTCCAAGTGGCAACAGAAATCTGGGACTTCGCCATTAGGTCGTGTTACAACCCACTGCAGAAGTCCAGCCATGCATCTGTGTTTCCCCTGGAGAGGCAAGCTTGAGGGTCATAAATGTCCTGTATCCCCCACCCAGCACAGTGCCTGGCGTCTGGAAGGTGACCAACAAGTGTGTCTTTATTAATTGAATGCAGGCACGAATGAATGAAGAGACAAAGATATCGGCAGATGAATCCACTCTCAGATATGCTCCCTTTGTTGGAAGGGTTTAGCGGCTTGCACTTGGAATTACTTGAGGTTTATCTGCGAGGGACAATTCACCTGGATTTCTCCCATCGTTGTTCGGCAACTTTCTTCTCTGCATCTTTCATGATGCATAATACAAATAACAGCATGCAATCACTCACAATTGGGAGCATCCATGGGCGGAGGAGGATGTGTGAGAGAGAAGGCCCTGGGGGTGCTGAGGCCGGTTCCACGTGTGGGAAGGCACCACTGTCAGAGCCTACGTGCCAACACTGGACCGCAGCCTGGGTCCTCCCGCAGCCATATCATGGCCAAGTCGGAAATCTATTTTCCTGGGTGTGCCCCAGCTGTCACCTCACATTTTAGGGAACGATGGGTGGTTCACAAAGGAGGTGGGAAAGGAAGGCTAGTTAATTTAGAACCTGAGGGAGCAGGAGGCCTGGTAGGGTGGAGGCTTGGCCAGCCTGGCCTCCTCCCCAGAGAAGGAGGTAATGGGAGAGTGATTCCTCCTGAACGCTCGGCAGGGGTTCATCTCTGTTCTCTCATGGTCAGCTCCAGGGAAATGTAGACAGGTTTCAAGTCAAAACAAGATTTCTGGAGCAGCCAGAACAGAAACTTGCACCTGGACCCACAGCCCCAGCTGGGTCTCCCTGTCTCTTGCATCCTCCTGGGTGATAAAGATCCTCGAATAAGGAGAGGGTTGATAATGTGGAAGATGAAAGGGAATCCATCTGGACTTTGCTCAAGCCATCCTGGCCACGCGGGGATCTGGCTGGTCTGTGTTGGGCAGGCTGGGGCAGGGGTGAGGCTGTCTGGGGCATCCCCACGAGAGAAGGCAGGTGACCACACCTGTTCTGCAGGAGATCTTCTCTTTCTGATGCAGCGCCTGGGAGGGACTCTCTCTCTGAATCACATCCTCTAATTTTTTTTCCCTTGATAATTAAATTATAGTAACAAGTTGACACTGAAAATAGAGGGAGCAGCTTGAATATCTTAAAAACTAAGCTCATCCAGAAGCTTGCCTAGGTGAAACTCAGGTTTTGTGCTTGGGTGAGTCACCGAGGGTCCCAACCTCATGCTCGGCAGCCAAAGGTGCCTGGACACATTGGGAAAGGTGCCCAGGTCTCACCTGGGTTCCCAAGATGAACTGAACAGCAGAACTGGCCCCGAGTGAAACACCAAAGGAACCGTGGGGGGTGGTGGGGGGTTACACTAAAGGGACAGCTCGGTGATGCTGTTCTTTTGAGCCACTGGAGCCCACATGGGTGGGTCGTTGGCAGGCTGCCACGGTCGCTGTCAGGGGGCCCAGTCCCTGCTTGTGGGGTCGTGTGGTTCTCTCTTGTCATGTCCCTAAATTGGTGACATGATGCACTTGCCTAGGAAAGTTGTCAGAAAGATGGAGAATGCACCTGTCAGTGGGGTTTCTGGTTCCTTCTGACCTGGGTACATGGGGGCAGTGGATGGATTTGTCTGCTCTGAGCACACGAGGCTGTTCCTCCTGGCCAGGCTCTCAGGGCCTGTCTGATGAATGATGGACAGGGTGGTCTTGTCACCGTGGCCCCGGACACTCCTGGAGCCCTGCAGCCCACGCTCCCCGGGACCCTACCTTCCCGAAGCAGGAGTGGGGGCCTCTTCACGTCCCAATGTCATGTGAGAACGTGGGCCTAATGGTGGTGATTAGTCAGTGTCCAGCGAGGGAACAAGTGGGTCTTCCGCCCCCATGCCAGCGCAACACGCCAGCAAGGCATTCGATGAGGGGGTGGAAGGTCATTAGCCAGCAGGGCTGGTATTGATCCAGGAGCGAGGTCCTGGGATTTGGAGGCCAGTCACAGCTCCTCCTTGTGCAATTCGAGCAAGTACGCCTTTTTGGAGGACTCTGTGCACCCAGGGTGCTCAGAGGACCGCTGCCCTGTGGAGGGGCCCAAAAGCCCCTGAACCAAACCCAAGTCAGCCTCTGTCTGTGTAGCATGAATGTCACAGGTGCTACCGCTTCCAGAGTGTTTGGTCTCTTTATTCTCCTACTTCTCCCTTCTTGGTTCATGTAGCTATGTTCCCAGCAGACCCCTCCCCCTGTGCAGACAGAAGACAGTGTCCATCAAGCAACCACAAGGGACAGTGTGTTTTCTCTCAGTTGGTACCATTGAGGTAGGAGGTGAGGGCACTCAGGAAGGGGTGGGTGAGGATGCTCGGAGACATAGGACAGGGTGTCCTTCTCCTTACCCACTCTTCCTCACCTGCTTCTCAAATAGGTGATTTCAAGGCAATTTAACACAAAGGGGACCGCAGGTGGTGGAGGAGTGGTCGGAGCCCAGGGAGACAGCCAGTACAGGGGAAAGGAAAGGTCACACGGCGAGAGGCAGATCCAAACCCTAAGAACTCACCGCTGTTTGTGAGTTGGTTCAGTCAGTAACAACAACATGTCATCACCTAAGGTTTGTTGATACAATGAACACTCGACCATGTGACAAAGGAAACCCCATGCCAGGCGCTTTGTCTGCATTATCTAGTTTCATCCTCACAGCGGCCCTAGGAAGTAGGTGCTATTGTTCTTTTCCATCACACAGTTTTAAAAAACTACACACACGCATGAGTAAGTCACTGTGATGCAGAAAGTCTAAGTAACTTTCCCCAAGGTCACCGGCTAACAGAGTCTTGGGGTTTAAACAAAAAAAACTGGGATTTGAACTCAAACTCTCCCCAGTAGTTAGTCCTTTCATCTGGCTTTTTTTCCAGCTAACTTGCAGTATTTCTCAGCCTTTTATAGCCCAAGCCCCTGCAAAGCTTTCTGATTCCTTCCCTGCTGATCTCTCCCAGGTAAGGAGCTATTCTGGCTGGTTGTGCCTCCCACTCTTTGTGTTGTGAAATCTGCAGGTGTGGTGTTTTACTGCTCAAGTCCTTCCCCAGAGTGGAATCCTGGCCTCCCTGCCCCTCCCCCATCCTACGGATGTTTACCTGCATTTGCAAGACAGCATCTCCTGAGTTCCTCTACCTTCTGTGGGGAGGGGGCATCATGACACTGATGCTCAGGATGACCCCTGCCCCCATCCCAAGCAGGCGACCACCCCCTTCATGCACTGGACATTGTTTCTGGTGGGGCAGGTCTGCACATCAACTCACAGTCTTCCGGGGGTAGGGAATTCCACCCCGAGTCTTTCCACACTCATTCCAAAGCCAGCTCCTCTCTCCATGCACACGTAGGGGTTACATGAGACATTCCTTCAGGGAAGTAGTCAGAAGTCAGTTTGGAAAGATGGGGAAGGTCTTCAACTGATGGATGAAGAGTTTGCCAGGAGGCAGCAGGCAGGAGGAGCCGGTGGAGGAGAACAGCAAGTCAGGGAGATGGGCTGAGGCCACAGACTATGGGGCAGGTTGGGGGAACTTTAGGGATGAGTTTAGGAAGAGCCAGAGCAGATCAGGGGATGTGGTGTAAGGAGGAGGTGACTAGGAACACCCTCTGAGAGGAGAATTTCAGGAGTGGGGTGCTCGAATGGCACATTGAGAAAACACAGGGAAACCCACATCTTCTTAGCCGCTTGACTTGAGCATGTCCATAAATCTGGACCCACTTCATTTGGGGGCTGAGGGGGTGAGGAAAGGGAAGAAGCCCTTCCCTCCTGGCTCCTCAGGGGATTGACAGGCCTCCCTCTCAGTCTATGATGTCTGTCCTCTGGCAGTTCAGATGCCCTGTTCAGAGGCCCCAGGAGGATGACATGACTAGGGGGCTGGACTCTAAGAGCCCTGACTCCCAGCTCCCACAGAGCCTCGCGTCCTGCAGAGTGCAGCCCAGATGCTCCAAGCCCTTCCTGTCCCCAAAGGAAGCCCCTTCCTCCGCTTCCTGTCCTGGGCAGTAGAGTCACCACCTTTCAAATGCAGGGCGTGGAGGCGTCTCATTGTAGTGGTCAGAGTTCACTGACCACATGTCTCTGACTAGCGCTGCAGGGCTTTGAGGGCATGAGGGGTCCTCTTCCCTCATTCTCTGTGCCCCTCCGTAGCCCTGCTGAGGCCGTCTTGGACACAGTGGTCCCACAGAGCAGGAGGTGGGTCCTCTTCCCTCATTCCCTGTGCCCCTCCGCAGCCCTGCTGAGGCCGTCTTGGACACAATGGTCCCACAGAGCAGGAGGTGGGTCCTCTTACCTCATTCCCTGTGCCCCTCCACAGCCCTGCTGAGGCCGTCTTGGACACAATGGTCCCACAGAGCAGGAGGTGGGTCCTCTTCCCTCATTCCCTGTGCCCCTCCGCAGCCCTGCTGAGGCCGTCTTGGACACAGTGGTCCCACAGAGCAGGAGGTGGCACCACTGCCCGGTACAGGGGTTACGTCGATCTCTACACTCACGAGCTCAGGGACACCAGGCTATGGGGACAATAACGTCTGTTCTCTGGTCCCCTCCCTAGCATCTCCCTTCTGATCCTATGAGTGTGGCACTAAAGAGGCTTGGAATTCTGAAATCCTTGAACATGAGGATGAGCAAAGGAGCACCAGCCAGCGGGAAAGGGCATGGGACCCTTGCTCCTCACTGCTCGGCGCTTTGAAAGGGAGAGGACACGGGTGGGCCTCACTGACCCAACACTGCTGCAGATGAGAAGCAGCATGGAACGGCAGCTTTGTAGAGTGCTGGCTGGCACCCTCACCAACATCACAGAGGCTTGAAGGAGCAACCAAAAACACAGCACTGTTTTTTCTTTTTTCTTTTTTAACTTAGAGGCAATAGTGAGTCAGAAGAATAAGAAGGAGACCAACCTTGACTCTTACAACCAATTATTTTCTAAACTTGGTTTGCACTCACTTCTTTGGACATCAGGAGAATCTGGGCTCCTATCCCAGCTCTGCCACTGGCTAGCTGTGTGACCTCGGGCATCATGCTTAAACTCTCTGGGCTGCAGTTTCTTCATCTGTAAGAGGGGTAATAATAATACCTCCCACACAGGGATTTTCAAGAGCGTTAAGACAGACGTCATGTTGTACCTTTGTCTGTGTGCCTGGCAATAGAGGATTGCTCAATTTTAGTTGCCATTATTTAGAAAAAATATTTAAATCACAAATTTTTTTCTGAAAATAAAATTGTACATGTCAGTAACCACAGTCTACTGATAATTACCCATATTGGTTAAACAAGCACTTGAGGCAGAGAAGTTGCCATTTTCCCCTCATTTTATAGATAAAGAAGCTAAACGCTATCATAGGAGGGTGACAGGGTGAGGCAAGGCTAGGAAACAGGTATCCTACCTGTGCTGGGAGAGAACTCAGGGGAGATGCCACCATGGAGAAACTGACTCAGTTCTGTGCATCCAGACCACATGGTTGATGACCAGGCCCCTGTCTCTCCACCCAGAGCTCTTCCTACTCTCTCTGCTCCTTCCCACTGGGGCCACCTGAATATTCATTGGAAGGACTGGCGCTGAAGCTGAAACTCCAATACTTTGGCAACCTGATACAAAGAGCCAACTCATTGGAAAGGACCCTGACACTGGGAAAATTGAAGGCAGGAGGAGAAGGGGATGACAGAGGATGAAATGGTTGAATGGCATCACTGACTCAATGAACATGAGTTTGAGCAAACTCCAGGAAAGAGTGAAGGACAGGGAAGCCCGGTGTGCTTGGGGTTGCAAAAAGCTGGACATGACTTAGCGACTGAACAACAACAGTGAAAGCATCAGACGTGACAATGAGAGGTGGCCACAGCCCGATTTGTAGACCAGAAATGCACTACAGGGAAAGAGTCACATCTCCATCCCCTAGTGCATTCATTTGGTGCTGAAGGGGGCTTGTGCACTGCCATCCACTGGGGCCTGATTTCTAGGGGCTGCGCCCCAGGAGGCCGGATTGGGCTCCAGCACAGTGAACCCTTAGTTAGCATCACTCACAAAAACCAAAGTTTGTCTGAATTCACCAAAACAGCAGCCATCTCTGAGCCGTGGCCCTTTTCCTGCCCACTGGTAGTCCATGCCGCACAGTACAGATGCCAGCTTATTCTTCTTTAAGGTCAGGGCAAATTGCTAGGTGATGGTGACCTTGGCAATATGAGAGGGTGATGAGTCAAAGACAGCTGGGGCTCCTTTTTCTTCAGCAGGATCTGAATTTCCGACCCAGCAGCTGTGAGAGCCTAAAATTGACATTTGCGCTAAGTATTAATATAAACTTCATCATCTCTCGACAAAGGTGGCAAAATGAGCCCATTTATAGGAGTTGCACTTTCCACCCCAGCCCAACTTCTGATAAAAGAGAGACCAAAGGAGTTAGAAGAAAATCTCAAATTTAGCCTCAATATAGAGGTCATTCCTACCTATTAATAGCTCCCACCCTGTGCAAAAATCCTGTTTGCAAGACCCTGTGGATGGCCCTGCAGCCTCTACCTGTCCACTTCCAGGAGCAGAGAGCTCTGGCTCTGGAAATATCCCCAAATCCAAGTTTGAACTCCCCAGCCCCCTTTTTGGCTTAAATTGGATCTCATCTTTTTTTTTTTTTTTACTATGTTTATTATAATTGGAAGATAATCACTTTACAATATTGTGAAGGTTTTTGCCATACATTAGTGTGAATTGGTCATAGGTATACATGTGTCCCCTCCAATCTGAATCCCCCTCCCACCTTCCTTCCCATCCCATCCCTCCGTGATGTCACAAAGCACCAGCTTTGGGTGCCCTGCATCATACATCAAGATGGCGCTGGTTATCTATTTTACATATGGTAATATATATGTTTCAATGCTATTCTCTCAAATCATCCCACCCTCTCCTCCCACTGAGTCCAAGAGTCTGTTCTTTACGTCTGTGGCTCCTTTGCTGCCCTGCATCTAGGATTGTCAGTACCATCCTTCTAGATTCCATATATATGCATTAATATATGGTATTTGTCTTTCTCTTTCTGACTGACTTCACTCTGTACAATACGCTCTAGGCTCATGGAAGCAACCTAGATGTCCATCGGCAGATGAATGGAAGTTGTGTTCATATACACAATGGAGTATTACTCAGCTATAAAATAATGCATTTGAGTCAGTTCTAATAAGGTGAATGGGTCTCATCTTTAATTTCCTGTGGCTCTCACATATTGGAGAGGCTTCCCAGGATGAATATATCTTCATCCTCAAGGTGGTGTGGCACTCTGACTTATTCTGAAGTTTTTTTTTTTTTTTTTAACTTTACATAATTGTATTAGTTTTGCCAAATATCTCTCTTGAACCAAACAAGTCTTGTGTTTTCAGTTTTCTTCATTCATTTAGTCATTCCTTAAAATTCTCTGCCTTTCGCTGTCTATCCTCAATGACATGTTCTAGGGCACTGGGTAAACCCTGTCTGAATGCCTTCTGAATGCCACTGAATGCACCCTGAATGCGTGCACACTGGTCAGTTCTAACTCTTTGTCGTCTACAGCAGTGTGCCCTGGACAGACCTCCCAACTGGGAAGGGAGCAATGGGGTCATGGCCACAAAGATCACTAGACCATCAGCATCCAGAGGGACAAGCAGAGAAACACTGGGAGAGGGAGTAACAAGTAGACAGAGGGAGCAATAGATGTAGGATGACCCAAGAGCTAGGTTTGTGCTCCTGTTGATAAATGGGGCCCCTCCTCAGCAGAGACTGAAGCTGCTGGTTGTTTATCCTGAATCAGCTTCCTCAAATATTGGACCGTATTTCCCAGAGATCGAGATCTTTTTGACTCCAGATTCTGGTGGGTGTTAATTACTTTTGTCAGCTTGGTATGGTCCCTAGGAGATGATAGGGTGCATTCACATTCTTTCTTAGGTCACAGCTTAAATTAAATGTCCAATAAGACAGGACCAGGCACAGAACCCTGAGACACACCCCTGTTGTTTGGCATGCATTAGACACGCTGGAAACACAGCTTCACGTGTTTACAGCTTCGTTTTGTAATGTTTGTGAGTGAACATGATTTTAAGGACTGAGAACAACGTGAAGGAAGCATCAGATCATCTGATTACAGTATGTGGGCATATAAACAAATGTGAACAATAAAATTGAACACTGCTCTCACTAGACCATGGAGAATATTTCATTGATCTTTTGCAATCTTGGCAGCTAAGCAGTGCCTGGCACATCATAAGAATTTGCTCCATGTTTATTATTATTTTTTTTAACGAACACACAGAGTGTCACATTATCCTGGGAAAGAATGGAGATCAGAGACATTTTCAGCTCTGTTCCATTGCATGTCAGCCGCAAGTCTGCAAAGTGACCCTAATTCGTTGCCCCCCAGTCAACCCCGGTGATTGGCCTCTTCTCTTCCCATTCTCATATTATAAATAGATTTTGAATTTTGAGTGTATCAAGGTCTCAGCTTTCTTGAGGGAATCAGTTCTTCATGTAGGTGAGTTAGTCTGCTCAGATAATAACAAAATGCTGCAGAATGGGTGGCTACAGTGGCAGAAATTTACTCACAGCTCGATGGTTGGAAGGCTGAGACCAGGGTGTCAGCCAGGTAGGTTTCTCCCGAGGCCTCCTCCCTCCTCAGCGTGCAGACGGCCGTCTTCTTGCCGTGTCCTCGTGTGGCATTGTCTCTGCATGCGCCCTGCATCTTCCTTGCTGCTGTTGTTGTTCAGCCCCAAAGTCGTGTCCAACTCTTTGCAACCCCATGTACTGCAGCATACCAGGCTTCCCTGTCCTTCACTTTCTCCCAGAGTTGCTCAAATTCATGTCAGTTGAGTTAGTGGGACAGCAGTCAGTTTGGATCAGAACCTACTCTAACAGACTCATTTTAGCTCGACTACCTCAAGGACATCCTACATCAGTACTCGTGCCTGGAGAATCCCATGAGCAGAGGAGCCTGGTGGGCTACAGTCCATGGGGTCACAAAGAGTCAGACACAACTGAGCAACCGAGCATGCCTCTTTAAAGATCTTGTCTCCAAATACAGTCCTATTGTGAGATACTGAGGTCTGGACTTTAGGAACTTCAACAGAGGGATTCTGGATAGACACAACACAATCCACAGAGAGCGGGCACCACAGAGAACTAACACAGGTGGGTGGACAGGTCCCAGCTGGCGCTGGGCTTCTGAAGTGCTATTCACGTGGGAGAAACTCAAATGATCCGGTCTAGACCTCTTCTGGACTCGTCACTACTGACCTTATCTGTAAAAGGGGCTCAGGTGTCCATGTCCCTCCCATCAGCCTGAGCCAGGAAGTGCCGTAGGGCCCGTTTTCTTGTTCTCTACACCCTTGATAGAAAGATTAAGCCTGAAAATGGGATTTGCCAGGAGACCCATGGAGATGCACCTGCAATATTATTTTTGTGGTTGATGGAGTAGAAAGTTTCTCTGGGAAGAAGAAGCTTTGCTGCCAGCTCCGGGAACATGAGAGATAGGGTGGCAGGCCCCCTGTGTGCTCCTGTCCTGCGGAGCTGACTGCAGCCAGGATGCAGATAATCTATGAGCAGGAGTGCATGTCAGTACCGCCCTCCAATCATATCCATCGTCAGGAGTGTGATGCTCATGAAAGCAAGGCTCCGGCACATCCCCACTCCTGTCTGGGGTGTTATCCATCTGGTGTTGACGATCGCATCAGTCCGATGGGGAGTGGGTGGGGTGGGGGAAATGCAGGGAAGGGCAAAACAATGATCCACCTACCCAAGAGCTCCCTCTTCATCACATCAGCTAGAGAACCTGCCTCTGCTAGTGCCAGGAGGAACCTGAGCTCTCAAAGTAGGGGTGACAGGTTCAAGAAAAGACAAGATCCAGGGTTGAGAATGGAGTGTTTCCAGGTTAACATTCAGGCTACGCCTCTCCCAGGCTCAGTTCTTATGCCTTAGTAACAATTCAAAAAAAAAAAAAAAAACTAACGTTATCAAGCACTTCCTCCATCTCAGTCTCAGCGCTGCGTGCTCTTTGCAGCTCATTTAATGCTCCCAGCTCTCTGAACAGCATCACTCTTCCTGGGAGGATACTGAGTCACAGAGAGGTTACACACAGCGCTCAAGGTCACAGGATTAGGAGATAAAGCTGGCATTCGCCCCCAGAGAACCTAACTCCAGATCATATGTTCCCTAAAGGCTGCACCCC